>NW_026000037.1:49733701-49773532 GCF_001458135.2 Marmota marmota marmota
TATATATATATATATATATATATATATATATATTTCCTTTTGGGAAGACTGATGGAAGGGAAGGATTATGTCAAGCTGGTATTCCCTTTCACATGGAAATAGATTTGAATTAGAGAAAGTGATTTGGTTTTGATATAAAGACTTAAAATCTTGGCAAATTCCTATGATTAGAAATTGAGAAAAATTACATAGTTATGGATTTATACTCTTAGTGATTTAAAAATTTCAATAGAAAGTAACTGAATTGGTCAGAATTAGCTATGATTCTAGAAATAGGGAACAGAACTGTAAGACTTCTTTCCCCATAGATTCTCTAAAAGTACAGTCAGAGAGCTCAAGTGCACGCCTTTCAATAAGTAGCAGACAAAAGAACAACAAAGTTCTATATTCTTTCTCTATGGACTTCCCCCCACTATCTTTTATCATTGAATACACAGAAATTTTTCTAATGAGGTGCCTATAATTTCAGTCTCAGGAGAGGAAGCTTTTACAAAGCATTTAAGCATATCCAAATATAGCATGAGAAAAATATAAGACCAGGTTCCTTGCTCTGTGGAAACGGGTAATAGATCTCACAGAACTTACAAGAAACTCTAGAAAAGCTCCTGATTATGGCTTCCTTACTGATTCTTGTGTTTAGCTTTGGTTTAGAGAGTGACAGCTTATTTTTTCTTTTGATATTTTACCAAACATGACAAAATGTAACAACATAGAAAAATGATATTGCTGGAGTTTTAAGTAATTTATCAGCAGATTTTTACTGAGAAGTATGACTTGTTATCACAGAAATGTGAACCAATTTAAGATGCAAAATGATAATATAACAGTAAACCAGGTTTCAACTTTGGGCTAGCAATGCCAAGTAAGCATCAGAACACATACAAATGTTTTGGTGCTGCCAACACTTGTCCCTGTCTAGTTCTGATAGCCAGTTCATGTATGAACATTTCTTCAGAGAAGACAAGAACTGATAGGATTAAAATTACATATTTATGTTCATAAGTTTAGTGCCAAAAAAGCATACAGTATTTCTGCATATGCTTAACAACTCTCTCCTTTTCAAATCCTATGTAATAAATTGATTTTTAAATGACAAGGGTGAATCACATGCAATAAATTATGGAGGATAATATTTTTACTGCAGTGTTCAAGAAGAAAAAAGATTATTCTAGCAGAAATGAATAAATATACTGTGAGACAGAAGCTTCCTTGATTATAATTTATTCTTTTATTAAAATCTAGAGATATGTGATTAGCTTGTTTTTAACAGGAATATAAAAAATGAGGAGTTCAAAGGGGAAATCCTGGCTAGTGGTCTTAATCAAATGAACATCCTTGTAGACACTTTCTAAATATAGCATAGAAAAGAATCTGCACTTGGTTGCCTTGGCAAATGTTGCTATAGTTGCAAGATACATTTCTTCAAATGGATGAGCAGAAAGTAAACTAACTTTGCTCTGGTACACAATTTTCCTAGAGTCAACTTTTGACCTCAATGTAAGTAGAATCAGAGTCCACTTAATCTTTTTTTTTTTCTTCCTTTTTCCTTTTTTAGTTTTGCTTTAATGTGTTCTGAATCTCTCTTCTGTTGGATTTAATATGACAAATCCCAGGAATACCAGGGAGTGAAATTTCCTATTGATGTTGAAACTAAACTTTCTGGGGATTTTAGTAGTTCAAACTGTGGCAATCACAGCTACATCTTACATATTATTAAAGTTTTGAACATTACACAGGATTTTACCTTAAAAGTCAATAGGGAATAAAATCTGCAGAGATCAAGTTTTTAAATTCTCTATTGGTTAATCCTATTAATTAGTCATGTTAACAATCACCCTGATTGAAGTTATATAGCATCAATTACAGTTACTTAATTGACATGCATATTTAGCTTGGCATTTGCAAGATAATTAGTTATTGCCTGCATGGGTACTACATTGAACACTTTTTAAAAATTAACAACTTGGAGATATTAAAATTATTTTGTTTTTTTTAGAATACTACTGTTCTTATTGGGCATTTGGAATAGCTAGTTAAAGATTGGAATAATTAGCATTATATTAGGTGAAGGGCATTAGAATTCATTGTCAGGGAGAATCATTATAATGTCAAATAAAATTCCCCAAATATTTCTTTAAAGACTTGTCATATAGAAGTCTAAAATTCAAGAAGAAAACAAAACACTTTTTTTTTTCAGCAGGGCCACATTATGCTGACTTTTGTTATAGTAGAGATTGTTCAACAAGCTCTTCAGAACTTTTGACTTCCATGATACAACCTGTTTCTATTCTTAGTACTTCCCAGAATCCATTTTCATAAATAACTAAAACGGGACATTTGGTAATCACATCTAATATTCCATTCTTCCACTGTGATAAATGAGGTACTATTTTCATTCACTTCATCAAGAATTTTGATTGTCCAGAGGACATTTGCATATATTCTTAGCTTATTTCCATGTGGGATCCTGGTAAAAGCTGATTTGACATGATATGGAAAGTAACTCTGGAAAAATATAAAACCTGAACATCCTAGATTTAATAAAATCTTTGTTGTCAAATATAATGCTTTGGAATAATGGTGTGATGGTAGGAAGTATTTACTTACTCTGTGGTATAATTTTATTATCTTGCCAGGTCAAAACATCTTATTTCTTCCTTCATTTTTGTTATATTATTTTGATTTTTTTCTTATGCTATCTTAATATTTACATTTGATACATCCAGATACATATTAAATAGTAAAACCAGTGAGAAAATACCAAATAGGTTGGGGATTTTATTTCAGATAAAGTCATTTACAGTTTAATTTGGATAATAATCATAACTAATGAGTTGGTTGGATATTATTATTACTATGTTTTAAAAATGTGAACTGTGTATTAGTGGATTTGTCAAATCACGTATCTCAAGTCATAAAGGGAGCAAGTGATAG
The DNA here is from genome assembly GCF_001458135.2 of Marmota marmota marmota. Taxonomy (NCBI): domain Eukaryota; kingdom Metazoa; phylum Chordata; class Mammalia; order Rodentia; family Sciuridae; genus Marmota; species Marmota marmota. Next base: position 49,736,636 of record NW_026000037.1, read on the forward strand.
ATTTGGTTTTAGAATCCAAGAAGTTGGACTCACAACTGTTATGGGTACCACTTAATAGCTAGATCTATAGATCTAGCTCCTATTATGCTAAATTAATTGTTCTTCCATGTGGTTTCAAGGTTTCCTCAGTTTCTCATCCTTCAGAATGAAATTTGCATATATTAAACATTATTGCTCATCTCTTGTGTATTTTCTTCAACAAAACACATATATTTCTGTATTCCTTTTAGTAGGGATATTAAACAAAGAAGTCTTATCAAAAATATACTCTATTTCAAGCCAGGCATGATGGCACATTCCTGTAATCCCAGTAACTCAGGAGGTTGAGGCAGGAGGATTGCAAGTTCAAGGACAGCCTGGGCAGTTTAGTGAGGCCCTAAGCTATTTAGTAAGATCCTGTCTCAAAATAAAAAATAAAAAGGACTGAGGACATAGTTCAGTGGTAAGGTACCTGGCTCCATCCCCAGTACAAAAAATGGAAAACAGAATATTTCGGGAGAGTTCCTTTTGTTTTGTCATAATTCACAGTACGATGTTGTATTGTAATATGATTGCTTTGACCTTTGAAAAAACTATAGGTTTTGGGGTAAGAAATGGGTACAGAAGACATATATAAAGAACTAACCAGTAAAATCTCTTAAAATAGTCATGGATGCTCTCTCCACATAGGAATCAATTGCATCAATAGGATTTCAGAAATCTTTCTACCTATACTTAAGCCTGGTTGGCCACAAATACCTCTCATGCTGACATTGTTTGGAAACATTTGCCACTAATTCCAGAATTATGCAAACACTACATTGCAGATGATCTAAAATCTCAACTCTTTACAGACATGAATTGAAAAAGATTAGATTAACATGTGTTGGTACAGTTCTTAATTTGTGAAAAGTCATTATAGTCTGTTTAGTCCTGAGGAGAGACAACCTGATTCCTGATTCTGGATTACCTTTGCAAGAGTGGCTTTTCTTATTGACATGAATTCTTCCTGAGGTGGGCATTGCTTCTTCGAAATGGAGCCCAGCTGCTTTCCCTGTTCTTGGAGTAGAATCTACTATTCCTGAGAAGAGCGGCTTGTGTTCATCATCAATGGAGGAGATGAAAGATGATGATCTACTTTTTTTCTCTTCAAAGTGTTTTTTGGAACTCTGATAATGTCTTATGGTATCTGCAGAGTCTTCAGGATCATTTGTGCTGCTTTCTTTGCCAAAATCTACAGAAGAAAATTATTTTATAGCAGATAATCAAATGTAAGACCCTATGCATGCTACATATACTAACTAGCTACACACAAACTGCCCTTTTTTTTATTATAAATGTGCCGCAGTCTGGCTGGGCACAAAATAACCGAGCCACCACAAAAGCCTTGTAGATTCAAACAGCAACTCTTTATTCCCGAACTCTCACCCGCACTCTACACGCACGTTCTGGGGAAATACTCTCCCTTCCCCGGGCTCTGCGTACCAATCCTCTCAGAACCCCTTGAGAACTCAATGGGAACTCAAGGAGCGGGCGCCTGAGGCAGCCCGATACGCCCTATTCCCAGCAGGATCCACCCTAAACCCGGAGCCACCCTAATCCAGCAGGATCCATCCTAAACCTGGAGCCACCCTAATCCCTGAGCAGGGTCACCTTTCAATTAAAAATGCCATGTCATTCCTACTTGGCTATGGCTCTCAGCATAAATGTAATTGCTTTGGAGACTTTTTTTAAATAGAGGACTATTAGACTGTCTTAATGAGATAAATTATTCATTTCAAAATTAAAAGAAAATTTGCAACAGGAAAGTTTAAGTCTCAGAGAAATCTATAGGATAACTTACAAACTTATTTATACATGCTCAACTGTCATTTGTATTCTTAGAATCTGGTGCACTATCTCTTTAGGGAAATGAAAAAGACAAAGGAAAAATATGTCCCAATTCTAAAATATCGCCATTGTGCAGCCTGTTATTTGTTTTTAACCTCCATACTTTATCATCTGTGGCAGTCACTCACATATTGCAAAGGTCAAAATTGGAAGCCTCCTTGTACTAAAAGCTTGCAGGATGAATTTCAACCTTAGTTCAATGCATGTAACGGCCCTAACATTCCAGAAAGTTTGGTCATGTAGTATAATGCAAAGAATATAATGCTTAAATGCAGTAATTGAGGTAAGTTTTACCTAATTACATTAAAGTTTCTAGTGCTTATTGGCTATTTTATACTGAAATGTCAGGATAATTTCAGCCCCTGAAGGTTGTGTTAGAATATATTTCAGCAGAAAAAAAAAAACTCAGAGACAAATCTTAGGACTTGTTTCTATTAGTGTCCTGGGGAGACAGTATAATTCTCCATCTGGCTTCTGCTAATAACTAACCAACAAAACTCCAAGAGGTCTATTATTTTCTAGAGAAATGGTGAAGACAGTGTCCCCATCTACTCTGTGCCTGGGTGTGCTTACTTTGTTATTTATAGAAGGCCAAATGAATTGATTTAAGGCCACTTCAGAGAAAAATCCAACTGCTTTTTAAAATTCCCATATGGCATAGAAATTAAACAAAGTTTTTTTTCTTTATTTTTTAAATCATAATTTAAAATACAAGAAGCCAGAAAGCAGCCCAAGGAAAAAATGAATAGAGGTTAAAAATAACCTTGAAATGAAATTGTTATTAATGAGTTTATGTTCAGTCAATTAAAGTGTAATCTATAAAATGCAGATTGCATCTAGGTTGGTTCCACAGTCTTGCTATTGTGAATTGTGCTGCTATGAACATCGATGTAGCAGTGTCCCTGTAGCATGCTCTTTTTAGGTCTTTAGAGAATAGACCGAGAAGGGGAATAGCTGGGTCAAATGGTGGCTCCATTCCCAGCTTTCCAAGAAATCTCCATACTGCTTTCCAAATTGGCTGCACCAATTTGCAGTCCCACCAGCAATGTACAAGTGTACCCTTTTCCCCACATCCTCGCCAGCACTTGTTGTTGTTTGACTTCATAATGGCTGCCAATCTAACTGGAGTGAGATGGTATCTTAGGGTGGTTTTGATTTGCATTTCTCTGACTGCTAGAGATCGTGAGCATTTTTTCATGTACTTGTTGATTGATTGTATGTCCTCCTCTGAGAAGTGTCTGTTCAGGTCCTTGGCCCATTTGTTGATTGGGTTGTTTGTTCTCTTATTGTCTAATTTTTTGAGTTCTTTGTATACTCTGGATATTAGGGCTCTATCTGAAGTGTGAGGAGTAAAGATTTGTTCCCAGGATGTAGGCTCCCTGTTTACCTCTCTTATTGTTTCTTTTGCTGAGAAAAAACTTTTTAGTTTGAGTAAGTCCCATTTGTTGATTTTAGTTATTAACTTTTGTGCTATGGGTGTCCTATTGAGGAATTTGGAGCCCGACCCCACCGACTGTAGATCGTAACCAACTTTTTCTTCTATCAGACGGCGCGTCTCTGATTTGATATCAAGNTACACAATGGAGTATTACTCTGCATTAAAAAATGACAAAATCATAGAATTTACAGGGAAATGGATGGCATTAGAGCAGATTATGCTAAGTGAAGCTAGCCAATCCCTAAAAAACAAATGCCAAATGTCTTCTTTGATATAAGGAGAGTAACTAAGATCAGAGTAGGGTCGAAGAGCATGAGAAGAAGATTAACATTAAATAGGGATGAGAGACGGGAGGGAAAGGGAGAGAGAAGGGAAATTGCATGGAAATGGAAGGAGACCCTCAGAGTTATACAAAAGTAGATACAAGAGGAAGTGAGGGGAAAGGGAAAAATAATACAAGGGGGACAAATGCATGTCAGTAGAGGGGGCAGAGAGAGAAGAGGCGAGGGGAGGGAAGGGGAGGGGGGATAGTAGAGGATAGGAAAGGCAGCAGAACACAATAGACACTAGTATGGCAATATGTAAATCGATGGATGTGTAACTGATGTGATTCTGCAATCTGTATATGGGGTAAAAATGGGAGCTCATAACCCACTTGAATCAAAGTGTGAAATATGATATATCAAGAATTATGTAATGTTTTGAACAGCCAACAATAAAAAATTAAAAAAAATAAATAAATAAAATAAAATGCAGATTGCTTAATTTATTTTAAGATTTCACACTTTCTCCCTAATCCCAACATTGTCAAGAAAACCACACTTTCCAGTCCCAAGTACAACAGAAGTCATCATTGATTACTCCACATTACTTATATGTCTCCACTCAACCACTGATCTAATTGGCTATATATGTTCCAATCAGCTATTCTTAGAGACATGTTTCTCCATTGTCTCTGACACAGCTCTAATTAAAAAGTCAATCTTGTCCTCTTCCTCCCCATTTTCTTTATCTTAAACATCTTCCTTCCTCCAAAGCTCTCAGAAAATTTGGTCAACATTCTCCACTTCTTGAACACATCAGTTCATTTCTCAAAAGATAATAGCTACCAATTTCATGTTAGGAGATTTAAAAAAAAAAAGGGTAGGAAAAGCTTCACATATCATCATATCAAATCAGTAAATTTCAGGGATTTTCCTCCAAGTAAACCATATTGTAGTTCATGGCTTAAATACCAGTGGGATTCAAACCAACCTGGATTTTTCATCTTCTTTCCCAGCAGAATCAAATATAAACTGAATTAACCATTAATTCATATATCTACAACCTAGGAAGGTATAGATAATGCTAATATAGATATTTGCATTGAATATACACCACAAATTAATAATCCATTTGTCTCTTTGGCTTAAGAGGTTTGGGGAATCCATACAATTTCAAATCCTTACACATGTTTACCTACTTCATGGGTTCCGGTTTTAGTCTATCTACTTACACTTGATTTTGGATTTTCAGGGACAAAATTCATTAGTTAATATATATTTTTAGATTTAGCTATAATACTTATTTCAATTAATGATAAATATTCACAAAATGTATAGAATGGGAAATTACTAATATTTAGTTCTCTTTGGTAGGATGGAGTGGATTACTCCATATGCATAGGACATAAGTCCTCCAGCAAAAATTCCAGATAAAAGCAGAATCCTTAAAAAGGAAGAAAAAAGTAAGTATTTTTGAATTTTTCTAGTTTTGTATGGAGAAAAACCCCACATTTATTTCTATGATTTACTGGCCTATCATCTAGGTCATGTGAACTATGGCTTTGATGCAACTCCACTGAAACAACATTTTTATAATTCATACTAGATAAATTAAGGTTTCATTTTCTGTCATATAAAGTGAAAGTTAAAGTGACAATCTATTTGTGGATTAAAAATGGAAACTGCTTGGGCTTAGGCTGGATGTTGGCAGATGTACTACATGAAATTGGGCAGCTGAAATACATTATAATTAGCCTCCAGGTACTTCCAGATTTGATGGGCTGCTCCATGCCTGCTTTTTTCTGCTTAAACTGAATAATTTGATAGACATTAAATAGTATTAGGTACTATTTTTTCTTAATGCTATTTGTGATCTGTGTAGAAATAGTATTCTGAGAACAGAAATATTAGAGAGTTTTTACATTTTCTTTTTTTCTAGAAGTGAGATTGTGTAATCACTAGAATCCATTATTTTACAAAGAATGTTTTTTGCCTCTTTGTTTAAGCATCAAATTTACTTTCTGATTCAGATTACTGAAAACATTGTTTTTCTTTATTCCTATAGGTTGTTTATACTTCTCTTTCCCTTTTCTTGTCAAACAATTCTAAAACATTCCTAATTTGTTGGTGGGGGTCTCTCTAGCTAGCTTCAGAATGAATTTTAAATGATAGAATAATAGTGTCCTGATGGAGTGGCTGACCCATCCATCCTAGAAAACATATATAAAATTCTTCAATTTCAAAAACAATCTGGGAATTAACATTGGTGATTGCTTCATCTTTTATGGAGTTTCTCTCTCTCTCTAATTAGTTACTATTTTTCTTTGTCAGAACCTACAGGGGGACATAACCTTTCATCCAAGAGACAAATTTTATGTACTTTCCTGGCATTTGAGTTTTATGTTTTCCACTGGTGACAATTTTGAGAAAAACTGAGGAATTTCCAGTGAGATGTCTTACAACAAGTTTTCATTAGAAAATTAGAGGCTGAAATATAAGTCATATGAGATCAAGTACCTCCGTGGTGTCAGATATGTTGAAAAGGATCAAACAATATTTTTAAAAAATATATAAATACAAAATTTCATGTTCTTAAGTACTAATAGATGATGCACTTGGGGAGATGTTGGTCAATATATATTGGTACAAAGTTTCAGTTAGGATGAATGAGTTATAGAGATTTATCATCTGATATAGTGACTACAGTTAATGTATGGCATGTTTGAAAATTATTGACAGAAGATCATAAATGTTCTCTCTACACATATAGAAAAGACAAATATGTGAAGCCATATGTGTAACAATTATCTCAATTGCAGTCATCATTTTGAAATGTAGGCAAATGCCAAAATATCCCATTGTACATCATAAATACACACATCATTAATTTTTGTTAATCATACCTTCCTAGACCTGGAAAAAATATGCATGTATATACTATTAAGAGGAATAATAAAAAACTAATCACTGTTTGTTCTTAAAGAAAATTCAGAGTCACCAATTATCATACTAATGTATTTAAGTGATTAGCTTAATAAAATTAGAATTAAAACTCCCCTAATCTATATAAGTAAATTAATCCATATGTATATTTACCCCTTAAGTTCCTTTCATGGAAGTTATAAAAATGTCTTATTTTGGAGAAACACTCAAATTTTACTAGCTTTTGGTTGGTATCATCCAAAAGATACAGAGATACTGAAGATGATGCTAATTGTTATCCTTTGAAATGGGATGTGTTGTGAGTTCAAGTCATTTGCACACTGTTCTCTGGAGCATTGGATTTTAATGAGAAAATGTCAGTCTCTCTTTCCTCCTCTTAGGATATATATCTCCTAAGGTATGTGGAGCCATCCAAGCCTAGTGGAAAGAGGATTATAAACGTGTTTTCACCTTCATTTCCATCTACTTTGTTGCCACAGGCACATCCTTAACACTAATTTTTTGTTTGTTTGTTTATTTACTTATGTTTTAGTTTTTCATTTTTGCCAGTTCTTTACATCAATCAAGACTTACTGTGATAATCTATTAGTAGGAGTGATAAAGTCTTCTAAGCTCAGGAAACTGGTTTCTAAGGTTTCAAAATTAAGAAAGTAAAAAGGTCTCAATAGGAAAGCTAAGCCCAGCATTCTTTAATTTTGCATGCTAATGTCTCTTTCGCTAAGCATACTCGTATTCTTTCTGACTCCATACATGTTTTTGACATTTAATTGAGCTAATTATATGTCCTGGTTTTGAATTTTAGGATTTTGAAAAAAGAATGGGGAAAAGATTAGAGAAGAGATGGTTAGAAAAAGGAAACTCAGTGGAGGTCTGATGAAGAAGGAAGGCCAAAGCATCTGTGCCTTCTGTCCTGAGATTCCCTTAGATAAAACCTTAAATAAAGGTTGTAGGCCTCTTCATGGTGGCCTACATCCTTTAGTTAACACACACACACAAACACAAACACACACACACACATATATGTGTGTGTGTAATTATATCTATCTATCTATCTATATGTATGTGTGTGTAATTATATATATATATATATATATATCTCCAACATCAACAGGGATATTACATCATGATTTTTCACAATGTTAGAGAGTTTTCAACCAGTAAAGCCAGTTAGAGTAGAGTTCCTTCTAAATTTTCTTCTTCCTCTTCTTTTTTACTACTTGGCACCAAAAAATGAAAGATTCAATTCTGCGAAGTGTGTAGAAATATTTAATTTTCCTGCTAAATCATCTAGAAAATGTAATAAAAACTTTAAAGGTAGCCTTCTTAATGTATGTAGACACTGAATTTAGAAGGAATTTCTGTTTGTCTCCGGATTAACTCTGAAGAATTTTCTCTAGGAAATAGAGACAAATATTTTAAAACAAAATAGAAACAAAGATAAAAACATAGGCAAACTTAGCATGCAGTGGGCACTCAATGACTCTTTGTCAAGTAAATGGGCAATTGATTGGCTCAGGCCTGTTATACTGCTGCCATGACTGGACTATTCTCTGCCGAATGGCTATTGGCACCCTAATCAGCCATTAGTAGCTACTTTTCAATGTGCATTTTTTCTTTGTCCACAGAAAGAATTGAGTGCTACATTCCAAATATTTGGTCATATAAGTCCTATCAATAAAATACGTACACATGCATAAATGCATGAATGTTTACCAATACTTTATACATTTAATATACACACAGACATGAGCCCTATGTATTTATAGTATAGTATAATAATAAATAGCTCCTGTGCCATTATACATGCTATTGTACTAATATTTTCTGTATATTATACTCTATTGACAACACATAAATTTTAAAAAATATATATTTCCATGACACAATGGATCATGTTAGCACAACTCTGAAGACCACTCAAAAAGAGACTAGTTTTCAGAATTTTCCTCAATTACTTTTATTGTGTCCACCTGCCTTAACAATGTCTCTGGTACAGAATAAATCACAGAACCCTCATTTTTATTCTTTACTTTCTGTAACAGTAACATATTACTTCCCCCTTAAGAGCTATGGCAACTCTTCCCTACAATACCCCTAGACATACAGAGAGATCCTGGGTAACTCCCTGCAACAATTTTGAGAAGTGAACTAACTTCTTGAAGACTCCCTAAAAAATACAAGGTGTCTGACAACTGTCTTCTCCAGAAGATATAAACTTCATGCAACTCAAGAAAACAAACCACCTTCATCAGCAAATTCATTATTTTTCATCAACTTGCCAGAGATTCTTCTTCTCATCTCTTCTTTTTAAAGGCCATTGTTTTGAATGTGAATTCCTTAGCCACACATGGTAAGCATTACAGGAAGGGGCTGCAGGTGAGGAATGAAGCCCACAGCTTCCTGTTGAATAGGCAGCAGGTGAATGCAAGACTCAACCTCTTTCTGCCTCCACTGCACATGGTCTTCCTCTGATTCTTGTTACTTCTGCTGATTGATCTCCCAGTCATCAGTAATCTCAGAATTTTGCTTTCAATGTTTGTTTCTTATGAACAGTAAATTAACACTAAAATAATGAGAACATTTCATGAGACACTTTTAGTTCAGGTGCCCACATGCCTTTTACGATTGATTAGTGAGTCCTCTGAAAGTTCTCTGTTCCTTTTCCTTATATATGTGTGTGTGTTCCTTCTAGACACTGATTTTACATCAAGAAATGATGGTCATTTATTCTTGATGTAAAATCAAGAATAAATGATCACCTAAAGAGCATTAGACTGGTCTAATAGGGACCAAATTGCTTTCAGCAAATTTTACACTTGCCTGCAGTACCATGGAATCTTGAGAACTCTGGAATAAGGTTTTAAGTGCTGGATAACTAGAATCAATTGCGTTTTCACATTGTCCAATTTATGGTTACTCACAGACACACCAGGAAATTTCAAAGAGCTGCTAGTAGGCACATCTTTTGCTATCTACACTTAATATAAAATGGATCTCATAGACTAAGCCTGTGATTAAAGGAAAAGTTTTAAAAATCAATAGAAATGTCTGGTTGCATGAACACAATATAAATTTTTTCATGCTTTCAGGGCCTTATCAGGAGATAAAAATATTAGATTATTTACCTTGAGAATGAGGAAATTGAATAAGATTGACAAAATATTTAATAAATCTTCAACTGTATGGGGGACATTATTATATAGACATCATTGTCAAGCTGTTCTTCATTTCCAGTGAGATAAAAATAGGAGATTAAATTCAGGATAAGGGATTTAGATTAACTCTGTGGAAAAACAGCTTGACAGTAATGGTTCTCTGATTTTAGAAAAAGTCACCAAGAGAATACAGAAAGTGATGGCAGAAAAAACTTATCGCCTATCCATGAATGGCTTATTGTTCTACAATTGGTCAGAGGATTCAAAAGTTAGCCCAACTCTTCAAATATTTATCAAATGTTCTTTGCTGAAGTTTGGTCGAGAAAAAGGACAAATCTATCAATAACCACTGAACACAATATCACAAGATCAAAGTGCCTTGGGAATTCATAAAAGACCTTATATCTTTAGGGAAATCGAGAAATAGTTCATGTCAAATATAAATTGAAAAAATAATTGGAAACTGACCAAGATTAAAAAAGAAATTTGTGGTGAAAAAGTGGCATGTTGTGGTTGTGTGAGTGTGCATACACACATGTTTGAGGACAGGGAAGTAAATTTTACTTAAGGGAATAATATCAGCAAAATCACAGAAACAATTTACATGGATGAGAGAGCAGTTTAATTCACATGAAAGGTAGATCGAGCTAAAGACAGCAGATCATCTTCTGTGGGGAAAGAACTCAAGAGAACAGGGAAGTGAGTCACAAAAAGAATTTCAATCAAAAAAAAAAAGGGGGGGGGGAAGAGAATTAAAAGGAAGATGACCAAAGTATTTCATTCATTCTTTCAACAGTTATTTGTTGAGCAACTGTTATGTATTACTGAAGCCAGGGAGCACCAAATATTTCCGAACTCCATAGATCTTACAATATAGAGGCAGATAACATTGATTAAATAAGGATGCAAATAAGGCTATTTATACAAGTAAAATAAAGACTGCAGAGATGATCAACTGATGGGGAAGGAGAATGGCTGATGAGGGTAGTTAAGGGATGGGTAGTATTTGATAAGACTAAGGAGGTAGGCAGAGACCAACCTTATTAAGAGTACAGGGAATGGGAAGTCCTTATAGGGCATTGAATATATGTGGGTAACATAAACATAACAATATTTACCAAAAAAACCCTAGTGTGGAGCATAAATGAAAAGAAGGGTGAGTTATATGTGGAAAGAAAAATTGGAAAGCTATTTCTGCATTTCAGGGAGCAGATAGTCGTTTCTTGGTATGGGATAATGACTACAGAGATGGAAAGAAGTGATCCAAAAGGAGACCTGGTTTGAAGACTAAATGGAGATTTATTGGAGGTAGTTATAACAAGACCTATTGCCAGAGTTGCTACAAAGGTTGAGAGCTTTGCTCCTAGATATCTGGTTCGTATAATTGATTGGCTGGCAGTGACATTTGCAAAAGTGTGGATATGGAAGGGAAGACATGTATCCCTACTTGAATTTAGGAAAAGTTGAGCTTGAGTAGCCTTTGAGATTTGAAGTAGATGGATTAGTAGATATTTTGATATACAGGATTGAAGATCAGATGCTCTGTGATTAAGATATAAATATGCACATCTCTTTTGTGATGGTCTAATTAAACAATAGGCATAAATGAGATAACCCAGGGAGAGAAAAACGTTGTAGAATGAGAAGAAATGTCTTAAGAAATGTCTGATGTCTTAAGAAATTCTAACAACTGATGAACTGGATTACCAGACAATGATCCTGAAATTATCTTCATGGAGTTAGTGAGGGAACAAAGAAAACAGGACAAATAAAGTGTCACAGACACCAAGCAAAAATATTTAAGAAAAGGAGTGGAACTGACTCATCATGCCAGATGCTACTGTGGGGCCAGATAAGGTGAAGACTAGAATGTCTGTGGAGTCAGAGGGGGCATGAAAGCTTTCTCTCATCTTCCCAGGCACACTTAAGTTTATCCCCATCTGCATTTCACCAAGGTGCACTTATTCCTGTGACAGTAGTCATTATTTGAGTTGGGGCCATCTCCTTCCCAAGGGAAGATGAGGACCATTTTCTGTCCTCATCCATGTCTTATACATGTGGGGACTGAAGGGAGATTGAGATCTTAACCTAAGAGTCTTCCTTCCAGAACTCTCTTTTCAGAACTCTAAGGCATAGTTATTGCAACTATTCTTAAATGACTTCTGCTTTTTAATCAATCTGCTCTATTTCTTTATCTGTCATGTCCTTGTAGATATCAGACACTTTTGTTAAATCGCATAATAGGAAGCTATCGATAAAAAATCAGAAACCATATCATTAGATTTTGAAATAAAGCAAAGTATTTGTCCTCCTAAAGCCTGAATTACTTTTGAAATCAGAACTATAATGAGCATTTAAGTAAGAAGAGTTAATAACCACATGCTCTGGATTTAAACTTTAGGAACAGAGTAAATTACCTTTCTCTCCTTCACTTTCAAAGGACAATTTCCTCCTTCGCAGTTTACAATTTTCTCCTTCAGAATCATTCATGGATTGTGATCGTAGTAAGAGATCAGCCTTTGTTAATGGAACATGAAGATAAATGGAAGTTTACTTGACGTGAACATGGTGCATTATCAGGGAACTCTTCACTATTTCATATCATCAGAACCACTTTGAGTCTTAATTATTAGATTGCAGGCAAACAGCTACAATAGTTTACTTAACAGTTGTCTCTAAATTATAAAACAGAATGCTAGAATAATTCTAGCAATTTCACCATCTGATGGGGAATCATAGTAGAAATTATTTATTGGACATGTTTGGAGATGATGCAGTCTTTTGAAACAAAATATTCCTTTATGTGGGATGTGTTTTATGCAGCTTGGTAGAGTCAAAATGACAAAAAATTCAAAACTATAGTTAGTCTCTATTTCTACACATAAAAAGTATAAACTTGTTTCAATTACCTATAATATTTAATTTACATTAATGAACATCAAGTTAAATTTCACAACAATAAATATGAGAATGAATGCTGAGAGTCCTTTATTATATTTGTTCCCAGCTCCTCCTCCCCACTCTGAGAGTAATCTTTATAATGTATGGAAGCTCCTACTTAATTTATTTGGGTGCTGCCTGAACTTTTATAAAAATAAGTAACTAAGGCAGATATTTGTTGTTTTTCAAGACAAAACCAGAATGAGGTTGGGGACATTTGTGATTGTACAAAGTACTGAATTAAAACCATTATTGGAAACATGCTGTTAGTAACTTGAACCTTTTACCTCCTAAATATTTTTTAATCTTTCATTGCTTTGAAAGGAGACAAGTATCTGTGCCGATGTATCAGGATTCTGAATGGCACCCTGGTGAACTTAAAAGATGCTTCTTTTCAAATTTCTCACAGCGCCTGGGGATGACTATCACTCCAGGGAGAATTAAATCTACTACATTTCAATACCTAGATATTGACATAAATATCTTCACCCCCACCCCTGAGAATACACTAGTGAGCAGATAAATATATCTGCAAGTATTTAATGGCAAACACTGGGTTTCTGATAAAAAAATTATTTAAAATTAGAGTAGGGGTTTAGGATTTGGGGGAGAAGAGGATGCCGGGGGATGAACGTGGTAATACATTGTAGATAACGATATACATTCTATGACCATAGAACAACATTAAGCTCATGATAGCTCATAAGGACACATTTTTACAGTGGAAGAGATTGAGGGCTGAAGAAATTGAGGGCCTAAGAGCTGCGCTCCCAAAATTCATTTTAGGTTAACTACTGTGTAGACTTATTTAAAATTTTATTTCTATTAGACCATATATTATTCATTCTATGGAATTAATTTTGAATCTATTGTAAAACCTGATTAACTTATACTTTTGTGATTTGGCAATTCTGTTAATGTGGGCCTAAACTTGAATCAGGCAAATCTTTTCATTATTATTGAGAAGTGGTAAATGATGTGTGATATAAATAATAGCTGAAAGAATATTTTATCCTTTGTATAAGACAAACTCTTTTAAAAGATTTTCAATAGTCTGGAATCAGGATTTTCTTAAAAATAATTGGCATAATGTAAACTAAGAGTATTTTAAACCAATATGTCACCTAAGAATTCCTGCAAGGTCAAACTTAATTGATCTGCTTAAAATTATTCAACACATTTGAAAATAATTAAGCTAAATGCCTTCTCTGTAACTCAGGAATTCCAATATTCATCTGTTTCTTTCTAAATATGCACAAATGATAAAAATTTGTTGTAATTTTTGCTTGGTTATTTTCAGAAGTATTTGTGCAATCCAAGAATAAGATAAAATGTCAGAAATAAAAAAAGAAACAAATAGTTAATATGTACCTTTGCACTTTCATGCCTGAGGTTGAACGTCAACTCTAGGTTTGTTAGAAAGTGATCAGAAAACTCAGGATACATGTCCAAAACCTCTAGCAAGTCTTCCCGCTGAATCTTATGCAAGTCACAGTATGTGAGAGCTCTTACATCTGCATTAGACTTGCCAGGTTTGGCATAAAGATGAACCATTTCTCCAAATATATCATTTTTTCCTAAAAAAAATTAAAAAAAGAAAAGGTAGAAAGAAAAAAAAAACGGGAGAAAAAAGGAATCAAACTTAATGTTTTCCTTTTAAAAATAGAATGGGATCACTGATCTATGATGAAGCCCCGAGCCACAGATTTCAAAGCGAAGATCCCACAGAACACATACATGACCAGCAAAGTTAAGGCAACTGGACTGGCTGCCCAACCCATAATATATTTGTCTAGAGGAATTTTGCCTCTAATTGTCACTGGTTCTGATAGAATCTGTTTCATTTTCTTGTTTTGGTTCTTTGGTTAAGCATCTAAATTTAGCAAATGTATCTCCACTCAGGTATGCTCAGTGAAGTGTGTTGCCCTATAGCATTTTAAAGATAATTTCAAGTAGATTTTATCTGATTTTGTCAACCCAGGAATATGAGAAAGGCCACAGTGAGTCAGATTTATATTCTTTGTGTGTCCAGATAGTCCCTGGAGGTGGTGCCAACAAGAGCTTATACTGGAGCTCTTTCAACCCTTCAAGGATTAGGGAGCAGTCTGAACATACCTTGTTTCCTTTAAGAACTATTTTGTATTTGCTCTTAATGAATTTGTTCAATTATTTAAAATCTCTAGTTACATTTCCTCAACATAAATAGTGATGCTTTCTGTCATATGGCTTTTGTTCTGAAAGTTTGTCTTTGTTCTTCTGCAAACCTTGGGGCTAATTCAGTGTCTGGCTTCTGATTGATGAGCCCTCCTATCACCTCTGCCTAGCCACATGCCACCTGATTTTTAAAGTCTTGCTCAACGATAAGTACACAAATGACAGCAATAGCAACAAATAGTTTTTGAGAACTAAGTAGTTACCAGGTGCTCTATCAAATACCTAAATGCACTATTGTGTTTTATTCCCCCAAAAAATTCATGAAGAAATTTGTAATTATTCTTCAAATTTTGTTAATAAAGAAAGAGGATTAAAGAGGTAAACTGATTAGCCCAAGGTCAATTTAGTTGGGTGAAGTAGAGGGAGGGAGAGAGTAGCCAGGACTAAATTCCATGCATTCTGACTTCAAAATCGGAAGTCTTTACAACTGATGATTTAATCATTTATTCACAATATTTCCCCCAAATGTTGTGCCATTTGTATGTTTTTGAACATCAAGGTACTTATGTGATGTATACACTTAACAAATACTGACAGATCACCTGATTATATATTACTTGTAAGATCATTAATGGTAACATAAAATAGTACTTTCTTATAGCTACCCTGAAGCTTTTTTCAGATTTAAGAAAAAACTTCCTGTGTATATTATTTTAGTTTTTGGTGGCTAACTCATATATTTCCCACTAAGGAAGATATCAAAGTCTTTTACATAATACAATTCTAATTAGTAAAAAATGCTATAATATTCTTATTTTAAATGAGAATTTAATGGGAAGAAGTCAAAATAGCATGCCTTTTTAAAAAAATACTTATTTTTTAGTTGTAGTTGGACACAATACCTTTATTGTTTATTTATTTTTATGTGGTGCTGAGGATTGAACCCTGGGCCTTGCACATGCTAGGTGAGCTCCACCACTAAATCCTCAAAATAGCATATCTTCACCATATTAAAAAAAAATGACATCGAAGTGAAGGCATTAACCATAGCTTAAATACATACTCACCAGTCTTTTAAAAATGAAATGAGTAATCATAATTTGTGAGGACTTTAGGTGGTGACTTACATGGAAATGGGAACAGAAAAAGGGAATATTTTGAAATTTAGTTTTGAGAGCTCAATATGGATATTATATTTTTAAAAAGCTCTGAACTGAATTAGCATGGATTTTCTATTTCAATTCGTTTATATGGATATAAATGAGCAAAGAGTAAGCCACGTTGACAGCTTAGCAGCACTCTGTAATTACTATTTCATAATACAAGAAAGCTTGTTACCTTTTCACAGAAGCTATGGCTGGCTGTTTTGAAAAATAGGAACGTAGGAAGCATGCACCATCCCTGGCAACATATCAGGACAGGCTACCAAGGTCAAAGCTACGAAATCCTAACTTCATTGTGTGGCCTTGAAGTGATTTAAAATGTTTTTAGTCTTTGCTTATTGGACAGGAAACCATATTGCATACATGGTCAGTTTGAGGAAAATATTAACAAAATTATTAAAATATATATGGGACCACTCAAACATTTTCTTTCATGTGTTTAGATCATCTGCTGTGCCATACTCTGGTTCTACACAACAAAAGAGAAACCAGATAACATCCCTGTCCTTTGGGAGCTAACAATCATATAGGAACATTATGAATTGGGTGACATGAAACCATTGCATTTCATGCTCATTATTAAAATGGGGATGGATTTAATCAAGAAGGGAAAAATGAAGTTTTCCCAGACTCTGGGGTCAGTGTTGTCATGGGGAGAGTGAGACTTAAAGTTTAAGTTTTCTGGCTTCTTTCTGTTCTCTTCTCTTTTCTACTGACATAACATTCCAAAGAAATGCTACAAGTTCACATGGTATAAATTTATTTTTAAAGAAGCTAAACAGATTAAACATGGCCCTTCTTTTGCATTCAAACCTTCTTATTACTAATTGTAATATTATTATCTCTGACCCTGGACTTATGTTTATAACTTCATACCACTCAGATAAGTCCTCATTTAATTCCATTGGTAAAAGTACATAGCAAATATGTGAAATTCATCAAAATGTAAACCTGGCTCATGACAGGGCATTGGCACATGCAGACAAGTATATCTACAACATTATATATTCTATTTTAAGATGTTAAGGGATCAAGCATGAAGCCAAGATTGTCTAACATGAAAAGGAAAATGCTGACTATTTTCATATATTTGGCCTCAAAGATGAGAGTAGGTGCCAAGAACCCAAGAGAATCATGGAAGCTTTTACACATTGGAGAAAAAGTGAGACAGTGAAGCAAATATATTTTCTGCAATGTTAATTTGATTTGAATGGACTTTTAAAATAAAACTTTAAAATTACTAACCAGAATTAAGAATCCTTATAAACAAGTATATTGGTCCTTTTAGCTATCATTTTAAACTATTTATTGCAATAGCTAATACCAGAATTTGTCACTGTTCAGCTTTGAAACACTTACCCAGAATAGCTACCACAATGTCATCTTTAAGGATTTCAATGGAGCCTCTGGATAAGAAATACAGTGCAGTGAGGACATCCCCACAGTGAACCAGGGTGTCTCCAGGAGGTGCATGAGTGGTCTTGAACTTCATTGCCAAAGCTCTAAGGCAACCTTTGCTTGCCCCCCGAAAGGCTTTGCAGTTTTGTAGCAAAGTCTGGTTCAGATGTAGACAAATGTCAGCTTGTAAGCATTCTGGGAAACCCTTTAGGACCTGAAGGAAAAAAATAAAGAGTTTCATACTACCAGTGCACGAGGTACCTCAACCTGAAATAAAATACATTTCTTGCTCACAGAACTACAGGTGTAGTCATTGTCACACAGTAGTTCTTACAATTATTCTACCTCGCCTACCTTAATGAATACTAAGTTTGCTAAACATGTCAGAAATTTTAACTCAAATACTCCTTCTCTGAATTAACTGCAGGCATTCAGACTCAACACAAATGCTGTCTCATTAAAATGTTATGCCTACAACTTTTCACATTGCTTCTTCTCCCTGCATCATGTTATTCAGTATCATACCGCGCACAGATGTAATGCAATGTGACAATTAATAAGACATAACTAATGGAAGGCAATACAACTAGAAAGATAATCAACCTTCTGAAGGAATTTCAAGTCAATTCAGATTGCCATCTCTGGGATATAGCTGAGTTATAATTACTAAAAATGTTGATCCTGGAATAGCCATAGTATTTGCAAATGTCACATACCAGGGAGTGCTCTTAGTTTAACAGTATGTGGCTATTTATGTTTCCTATATACATTATTAATATTGAGTATTTTGATAAGCATTGAAAATAGAGAAAGGAAAGGAGAAGAGCAAACATACTTTAAAAGTGTAGTTTAATTTCCAGAAATGGAAATTGTGCAGGCATTTACAGTGCATACATAAACTTCTAAAGTGCTACTGTTTTGACAATCTATTCAGTGGTTAATTTAAAACTTGTGGAAGAGATTAAACAATAGCTTGTGACAAGTGCTACTCAATTTGAACGGAATAAAACTTTGTTATTTTTATGAAATTCCCAGGATACAACGGGTTGAAGACACTCAACTCCTGCTTTTTTTGTGTCTTGCTATTTTAGGAGTCACATGCAGATTTTGATTTTTATGTTGACTTTCTCCTGCCAGTATAAATAGTATGTGTTGAGATGGAAAGAGGGGGAATTACACAGTGCAATTTATAGTAGAATAATGCAATTTTGGGATTTTTTTGTTCAACTTTGGTATGCTATTTTAATTATAGCATATTATATTTAAAAGTAATCATGAATTGTTTTTAAGGCAATTCAAATATATCTGGCCAAAAGAGGAACTTCAAATTAAATCATATTTGAGTAAACTTACAATTATTTATATTTTCAATATTCAAACAGCTATAGAGATTCTACTTTGATAGGATCATCATGTAATGTAATTGTGATATAACATGAAAGAATCACTAAAAGGTATAAAGTCCAACAGTCATAATCGTCTGCTCTTGTTTTCTTTGTTGTACAGAGTTACCTACAAAAATGGGTAGAGGAGAAGCCATGGAAATGAATTTTGGCTATGAATTGCCATAGGTTGACTCTTGTGCAAGTCACTTCACCCATCTGTTTCTTTTCCATGAATAAGGGCCTTTGAAATTAGCTATAAGTTATCAACAAATAGCATGCCAATTGTAAGAAACTGCTCAACCACCTCTATGCCACTCATACTTTCATCCTGAAGATTCTCCACCTGATTCAGGTCTAAAAGTAAGGAGTCCTTCTCTGGCTTCCTGGGTTCCTGGGCACTCATCTGCAAACTCTTCCCTGACCAGTAACTCAGTCTTGTTCTACTTTATTGGATTCTGCCCAATTTGCTTGCTTGGACTGAAGACCTCACCAATGAGACTTGCCTACTTTTGGCCAATTTTGTCTCCAAAGTCAGGGATTTTTCCCCCCACTCTTGGATGGAATCCTATATCAACTTAGCTATTCTCATGGAACCAATCCTCTAGGTCACTGATCCCTTTTACCATCTAAACTACCACAGTGGATCCTTGTGCTGCCAGACTAGATTTGAACTACGTTTGGACACTGTTTTCTGAAATGTCACTTTAGTTGAAGGTTGTATAGGAGAAAAATATTCTAAGTAACTGGCCTCCACATATGATTTACATCTCTCTGAAGCACCACTGTCCACAAATGACCACAAATAAAGATGAATAGAGTGTTACACCAAGTAAAAAATTAGATATGTTCATCTTTCTCTTAAGACACAGTTGTAATAAGGTTCAAGAAGGTTTTTTATACTTCACATAAATGAGGAAATATGTTGTAGCTATAAACTGGAATAAGATTAATGAGCATATAGCTGCTGTTTCTGGCATTTTCCCTGAAGACACACTGTGTATATTAGTCTGGTTATAGAATTTTAAAAAATGAAAGTGTGTGTGTGTGTGTGTGTGTATACACATAAGTGTAAGCATGCTTTGAGTTGGAAGGCAGAGATGATATGGAGATGAGGTTCCTTATTTCTTTGAGTGTGTTATATAAGCTATGGAGTCAGGCATGAGCTAAAGTCCTAGCTCTGTCACTTACCAGCTGTATGATTGGTTGAGTTACTTCTCACAGAGTCGTTTTTTTTTTTCTCCCTTGGTGTGTGTGTGTGTGTGTGTGTCTGTGTGTGTATGTGTAACTCAGGAATGCTCTACCACTGAACTAATCCCTGACCCTATTTTTATTTGTTTATTTATTTATTTTTTTGTGACAGAGTCTTGTTAAGTTGCCCAGGCTACCCTTGAACATGTGATCCTCCTGCCTCAGCCTCTTGAGTCATTGGGATTACAGGTGTGTGCCACTGTGCCCTACTCTGTTGCTTCTTTTTAAAAATTAAATTGATCACATAAACTTCATAGAATTTTTGCCACAATTAGATATGATGAGGTATATAAACCATCCGATACATAGTAGATAGCCTTTGACATCTTTTTTTTTTTGTCACCCAAATTTATTGTTCCTGAAGAACTGGTATGTTCTCTTTTGCTGGAAATTGAGTGACAAAAAGCTTACTAGTTTTTTTTTTCCTTTGGTCTTACTGGTTAGGAAATTTTCCACATAGTTTTGTTTTCTATTGACTCAGCAGAGTTTAAATGCTTTATGCTCCATGTATCATCAATTTAAGAACTCTGTTTTCTTGCATCTCGCTGTGTTCTTGTTTCCTATTTCTGCCTTCTTAAAAGTCCTGGCTACTTACACTTAGATTTTCACTGTCTTAAATCCTTTTTGAAAGTATGCAGTTAAGAAAATAAATTTACAAATATGTTCTTAGAATTCCAGTGTTCTTGAAATCACCCACAAAACGTTAAGGGTACATGCAAAAGTATTTCTTTGTTAAATGTCCTCAGCTCGCTACATTCATTCTATTAGAGGTGACACCCAAGGTTACATAACATTGGAAGAGTCATACAGCCTTCGCTTCCAGGGGTAAGTTACACAGAGCTCACGTGAGCTTGTACAGATTAAGGAATGCTTGTGTGGTGTTAGCTCTACACTAATTTTCTCTCAAATATTCTTAATTTAAGAGATAACATTCAACTAGTTTAGTATTATATGAACCCCAGTTTAAAGACATTTGAATATGAACAACCCAACAATAACAATGAAGCAAGATAGCATACATAAATCAAACAACACTCATTAAAGGAGTCACATAAAACAAAGGGGGAATAAAATGATTACATAATAAACAGCTACCAAACATTAATTCAGAAGTACTCAACGTCATGTTGAACTTCTCTAAAAGCTATGTATGCTGACACACAGTGGTATAAAATTACTATTGGCAATTACGTAGTGTGCAAATTCAAATTTTATGTATACTGAAAAACAATCAAAAATATTTAGGAATGAATGAATGCTGAAGTTAATATAAGCCTGAAACATCTAACTTGATAAAATATATTAATTGAAGTGTGTGTCTCATTAACTTTTTAATCAATAAACCCTAAAATATAAGTTTATAAATTTATACTAATAAAAAAATTATGCTACCTATTTTATGTATTGGGGCACTAATGAAAAAGAAGTTTAACTCAGGCATATGACAGATCTAATTTAAAAACTATGTCTGATTTTTAATCAGTGGCATCTGATCAGAGAAACATTATAATTAGTGTTTTTTTTCTGTTTTGGACATGTCTTTATTATTTCACATTTCAAGAAGAAAAAAGAGGTATTTATTTCCTTAATCAAATTTTACCTGGCTGCTGATAGAAAATGATTTCTAAATAAAGTTAAATATTCCCAATATATTGATAATAAGCTGTTATTCTTTCCTCAAATTTAAGACACAATATTCAATATTTTCTGTTTCTCAGCCTGATTACAAAATACTCTTTCATGGTGGGTACACTTTCTAGATTGTGTTTGGAAGCGTGCCAATAGTTGAATTTTTACCAAAACCCTCTCCAGGTTTCTTTCATAGTATTGTATTTGTTTTGAAATAAATAAAAATGTATTCTCTAGTTTATATCTCATGGCCTGATAGTATAGAAAGTTGGTTTATGTTGTAATAATGTTTTTTATTCCTTTCATTTAATGTAGCTATAAAGGGGAAATTTCCCAGAGGCAGGCAGAACAGAGCACATTTAGAAAGACAGTCAGAGTGTGGCAAATGGTTCCCCTAAATAGCAGATTAATCATATGTACAACTTTGGTGGCTGTGTTAACTGTCATTAGGAAATTTTCTAGGGAAATTCTCTGGGTCATTAAATGTACTTAAATCTTGACAAATTAGGATCAATCAAAACACAAATTAACACTCCCTGTGAAGCACTAAACCTTAAGCATGATTATCAAATAGATTATGCAAGTAATATATTAAGTCTTAAGCTCTGCCTTACAGTACAGTTTTAATATTTTATAGCATTTCCTGATTCTGATAGAATCATTGATTTTTTTTGATAAATCTTTAGCACTTGTAAGATAAGGAAGCTTACTTTTTTCCATTTCTAGAAGTTAACAGAAATGTCCTAACAGCATGGATTGTGTTATTTCTATATAATTCCAGATCATATTTATTTCTATGGTTAGGCATTAAGAAATAACACATATATTTCATGTGTCCTTGGTGATTTCATGTTTATACTACATTTTAGCCACTGACTATAATGGGTAGCCTCTGTAAGAAGTTTTAACCCCACATATACATTTTACCCTAGTTGAAGCTTAAATTGCTTCAGCGTCTATTTTCTTATTTTAGCTTCATGCAGCTCATAAGAATAAGAACTTATTTTATTGTGTAAGGCCATTGTGTCTGGACATATTGTTGGGGAAGTAGAGTATTGTGAAATACACGACTGTGGGAATATTTATAAGCATTGAGAAAATAAATTTTTGGATATAAATTATCAACATTTAGCATAAAGCTTATATCACTTAGAAAATAAAGCATATGGGAGAACAAAACTCCATCATACACGGACATGGATACCAAGAACATGAATCCTGAACCTGTTTTGGTACTAGTAAAAGATCCTTGTAAAATGAAAAGAAATCCTTCCTACATCTTCCCCTTCCTTTTCCACAACTCCAGCTAAAAGCATAACTGTGACATATTTACCTCTTTTCAGAAGGCAATGTAAACTTTAAACTGACTGAAATTAGGGTAAGAACAAATCAGAGTGTGGGCAGTGCTATGTGGGCTGATGTGATTTATTGCTTTTACACACATGTCCTAGTTACCTAGGCTCTGAAGTCCTTCTGCTAATTCAGCAAAAGTCCGATTTAAAAAAAGGGTGCCTCAGAATTTCTGAAATGAGGTCTCAGGGGAAACCTTGGAAACCATTATGGTTTTAAGGTGAATAGGAGGGATCAGCATTGGAGGAACAGTTTCAGGATCTCTCCTCTTTATCCCGATTCAATTAATTGAGAGAGTTGGTAGTGGAAAGGATAAACAGAATATGACTATAGGGGGTTCAGGTAGATGTTTGCAAATAGTTCTTTCCAAATTAATAGATTATAGATGACTTGAGCTTGTTTTCAGAGTAAGAAAGAAAGTGCCCTCTGCCAAGTGATAAAAAGAATGTTTTAAAATATCACGTTTAACTTAAAACAGCATCTCAAATTTGAGATGATTTGATGATTCCTGAAACATTTCTCATGCATCATATTTTAGAATGATTTTTGTTTTGCTTGAATCATTAAATTTTATGAAGAATGCACAGTAGCATTCTTCCCATTTTTCAAATGTTAAAGCCAAGTCACAATACCACAATAGATTAAGGGATTTTATTTGTGGAAGAACTATGATTCCAAACTTAGTCCAGAGATTCTTCAACTATTTTGACTTGCCACAGATGTCCATTAAGTTGAATTTCTAAAGTTTCTAACAGTATAGAGAATCAAAAAATGTTTCCTGATTACTTCATTTGTTGGTTTTGTACTTGTTGGGGTATTTGTTCATCAGAAAATTTAAGGCAAGTTGTGTGCAATGGC
Organism: Marmota marmota marmota; assembly: GCF_001458135.2. Classification (NCBI taxonomy): domain Eukaryota; kingdom Metazoa; phylum Chordata; class Mammalia; order Rodentia; family Sciuridae; genus Marmota; species Marmota marmota. Next base: position 49,760,429 of record NW_026000037.1, read on the forward strand.
ACACACCTGTAATCCCAGTGTCTTGGGAGGCTGAGACAAGAGGATGGCAAGTTCAAGGCCTGTATCACCACTTAGAACTTATCTCAAAATTTAAACTTAATAAGAACTTATCTCAAAATTTAAAAAGGGATGGGAGCAGTGGTGCTGGGGATGTAGATCATTGGTAAAGTGCCCTGCGTTCAATTCCCTGTGCCAAAACAAAACAAAACAAACAAACAACAACAAAAAAAAAAAAAAAAAGGAAAAGAAAATTTAAGGCTAAACAAAAATAAATGCAGTTGTTTTCTATGAAAAGCGATAGCTATATCTGTTATTGTTCATTTTTTAAAACAATGATAAATGTTTTCAAAATAGAAGGTTCTCTTCCTTCACCCAATAATGCCCCCCACCCCATAATTGTATTGCCTATTACTTGGTTCTCTGAAGGTTCCAGGTACAGATATATCTGTACATTTCTGCTTCTACCAATATTGTAATACATCTGTTTTATATGTTTAAGTACCTATTTAGGCCAGCTGTGTAGTGAAATTACACAATTCAATCATATAATACATAAAACAATAACAGTTTGCAAAAAGAAAGGAAATGTATTCCTTCCCAATAATGGGAAGCTGAAATCTTTAAAAATGTTTTATAATGGAAAGTTATTTTTAAGATATCTAAATTAGATGTGGGCTCTTATGTACTTGAAAAATAGAAATACTTTAGTCCATAAACTCTAATTATAATCCAAAAAGAGAGAAAAAAATCCAAAAATTGTCTACAAAATCAGAAGTACTTGTAAATAGGAACCATAATATGATAATCTCTTGATTAAAGAAGAAACACTTTGGAAAGTAATAAAGGGGAACATTTCATATCAAAACCTGTGGAACCATAGAGAAATGTCTATTTAAAGGAAAATGCCTACTTTTATTTTCTTTATTATTAGAAAAGATAGATGTAAACAATGAAAGACCTTAATATTAAAAGTCTTTAAAAATAATAGGATAAGTAAATAATAGGATAATCCAAAATATGAAATGGGAAATTATTGAAAGCACAAGCCAAAAAAGAAAAGAATAGTGGCAAAAATAAAAAATAAGCTAAGTGAAGTTAGCCAATTCCCAAAAAATAAATGCTGAATGTTTTCTCTGATATAAGGTGACTGATCCATAATGGGGTAGGGATGGGGAGCATGGGAGGAATAGATGAACTCTAGATAGAGCAGAGGGGTGGGAGGGGAAGGGAGAGGGCAGGGGTTTAGCCATGATGGTGGAATGTGATGAACATCATTATCCAAAGTACATGTATGAAGACATGAATTTGTGTGAACATATTTTATATACAAACAGATATGAAAAAATGTGCTCTATATGTGTAATAAGAATTGTAATGCATTCCACTGTCATGTATTTAAAAAATAAAATCAATTAAATATTAGAAAGAAAGAAAGACACAATAAAAATATGTTAATTAATCTTTCTACAAGCTGTTTAAGGAAAGAAGAAAGCACAGAAATATACAAGTTTGGGAGTGAGACAGCAGATGTGTGTGCTGAAGCAGAAAAGATAAATGTAGTATAAGAGAAACCTACATGCAAAAATCTTTGAAAGCTGAAATGAAATGGATGAGTATTTGACAAGACAGAAATTACCAATATCACCTAAAGTAGAATAATTAACACATTAGAGTAGGAATGGTGACTACTATTAAAATTACCAGAACCAAATGATTTTACATTTCCTTTGTAATGTTTAAAGACCATATAACCATTGGTCATTATAATATTATAATCATTATAATATTACAGCCATGTTGATGCAAAATTATATATTATAATATTATAATCATTATAATATTGTAGCAAAGTGGATGCAAAATTCTAAAAAAATTACAAATCAGTAAAATCAGACATATTTTTAAAAAATCTCTTTTAAAATAAGATTTATTTCAAGAATGTAAGGATATTTTAAAAATATTAGTCATAATGGTAAAGCCATTTTTATTAAAACTATTTTGGAGTTTCTAGTGAATTAAAAAGCTAATAAATAGTTATCTTTTTTTAAATGATGAATTTATTTCCTTTTTCTGGTTATTAAATCTTTAAGAGAACTCCCCTCAAAGCAAATCAAAGCAAACTAAAGAGAACCAAGCTAAAGAAGAAAAAAAATCCTGTCAGAATGATGCAATTTGTTTAGGTGGTTGGAAAGAACATAGGTTTGCTTTTTTTTTTTTTTAACTCCATATTACTCATAACTAGGTAAAAGAAGAAATGTATGGTATTTTTCATGTGATGAACTAAGCTATACAAATTTTAATGATAATTTTAATAATAAAGGTGAGAGTTTCTGGGAAGAAAATGATAAAACTTATGGAAGGAAAGCTTATTTTTTAAGTCATAAATCACCGATTCTCTCCCTTGCTACATATTAGAGTAGTCATACAAAAAACTGATGCTCAAAATTTGCTGTAAGCAATTTTTATGAAGCAATGAGATTTGTTCAAAATATTTCAGATCATTTTAATGTTCAGCTAACATAAAAACTGAACACCAAAATTCCAAAATTTATAAAAATAAACATAAAATTTACAGAAAGTAAATTATAACAGGCTTATAATTCATTCTCTGTTTTTCCTGAGGAACACCCTGGGGAAAAAAAATAACCAGCTAATGACAAACATTAGTGACCTGTTCCTGATAAGCATACTTATCAGGAATTTAGTTCTACATTTGTTATTGGGGCAGTTCCTATATGTGCAGTGTTTTCATCAAGATATATCTAGTCTAAATTGTTTATGCCATACACACAAACCTTTTGTCAATAGATTCATAGATTTTCTGAAAAATGTCATGTGAGCTATGTGATGTACAGAGTAGAAAATGTGCTTAATTATCATTAGTTTCTTTTGGCTAAAGTGTTGTATCATCATGTACTTTATATCATCACTTACATCAATTTTAACATACTCTGTTTAATCTGAGCCAGAATTCACACTAATATGGGAAGAAAGGTCTATATGTTTATGCCTCATGATGTTTAATATCTTTGAGATTATTTGTAAATCCTGTTACTGGTTATGATATTTTATTCTTTTAAGCCAGATTTAGCAATCTGACCTTTGAGTTGTCTCAAAAGTTCAACATGAAGTATATTGCAATTGAACAAAAATAGTCATCTATTTTATGTGGAAGAATAAAAGCTCTCAAATAGCCTAGAAAAAGAAAAATAAGATTAATAATTTACCAGCTATTAAGCCACGGTATACAGCCACAAAGGATAAGCTATTACTGTTATAATAGAAATGGACAAATTGAGCAGACTTGAGAGTCTAGATGTGTATCTCAATTATATCTTATAATTTAATCTATAACAGTATTTTAATTAAATGGAAAATGGCTTATGTAATAAATCCCACCAGTGCTAACTTCTATTCATGTAAAAGAAATCATTTAAGAAAATAGATTTCAGATTACAAGGTTTTCTTCATCATATAACAAAATTTTAAGGAAAATCCAGGAGACTACTTATGTTCATAGTAGGGCCTTTATAAAATACGAAAGGATTCCTGAATCATATAATAAAGGTGACCCATGGAATCATATTAAAAATAAAAACAATCACAACATTTTTTATTCAAAAGATCTGTTAAATAGAATCAACATATTGAAAAGAACAATTTATAATGTAGATCACAGACAAAACATTTATATTTATATATATATAAAATTTACAAAGAGTTCTTGTAAAATAAGAAAAAGATAAACAAAATATATAACATGGCCATGAATATGTAATTCATAAAATAAAAATTCAAATGACACTATACTATCTACTTTATCTATCACATATTATGTGTTATATATAGTGTCACTTGAATTTTTCAAAAAGATGCTCAAATTCACTTGTAGCGAGGAAAATGCCATTAAAGTGACAATTATTTCTCACATAGTCCTTAAACCAGAAAAATTGAAAAGAACTTTAGTAAAGGGAAGAGGAGGAAATGCCAACATTGGTAGTAATGTAAATTAAGAAACACTATTGGAATATAATCTTACAAGAGCTATTAAAATTAAAAATACAATCTTTAGCTCAGAAAATCTTGTATGGGAATCTACACACAAAATAAAAGTATTAGTAAGAGCCAGATGTGGTGGTGAATACCTGTAATCCAAATTAATACCAGCTACTTTGGAGGCTGAGGCAGGAGGATCACAAGTTTGAGGCCATTCTTGGCAATTTTATGGGTGTGTATGTGTGTGTGTGTACGTATAATTATACATTTCATCTATATAATATTGCTTAAGAAATCCCCTTTTATAAAAAAGCACAGATGTTATGATTTAATTCATGTAGGCATGTAGGGATATGTGTGTGTGTGTGTGTGTGTGTGTGAGAGAGAGAGAGAGAGAGAGAGAGAGAGAGAGAGAGAGAGAATAGGAAATGATTGTGGTTACCAAGATATTATGATATATTTGAGAGTTATCTATGAGTATAAAGGTCTAAGGTAATTTTTAATCATGTTGAAACAAGTTCTTATACTGTTTGATTACTTACAGTGATTCTAAAATTTCACTTTGAATAAAAGTTAGGTCTTACTGTTCCCTTTATTTTTTCTTCAATGATTAAAGTAATTTCTTTCTAAGAATTGCTACTATAAAAGCCATACTCTCATGGGAACTATTTGTTACGTTCAATAGGAAATTAAAAGCATTTATGGGTCCCAATTCTGTGTGGTAAGATGGGTAAGAATGAAAAGAAATGTACTGAGTTAAAATTCCACACAATGCTTTCTCATTCTTAAGAACAGTGGCCTTTAAATGATGTGTAACTGTAGTATAAACCTATTCATGTCACTACTGGGTGTGTTGCATGTGTATCTGTTTTGCTTGTCTTGATTCTGACCATTATGCATATGCCTCCCCTATGCTTTACTTCAAGAATATCTCCATGTCTTTTATCCAAACAAGCCTATATACTTTTATTAACCTTTTATTAGTTCTGCTTGTGAAATTCTGGCATCATATGCTCCTCCATTCTTTGGATATTTAATCAATGGAACTGTTTTATTATAAAGCTCTGACATCAGTGTGGGTGTTATCTACTGTGAAATATTAAGAATAACTCACAGGCAAAGCAGATAAAGTCAGACTCCGAGTTAAAGGTCCCATCATAAAAAATACTGCCAGGACCTCATTTTCCTAGTCTCCTCATTTCCTGTGATTCACAGTACAGAATTGGGTGAGGACTAGAGATAAATAATTATTCAAGTAAAATAATTATACAGATGTGGAGTGAGTCTTGGCCTTATCTTCCCATTATAGTTAGGTATTTCTAAACACAACACTTTTTAGTTCTACAAGGGTTGTAGAGCATGCTTATAGAACATTACCACTGGAGTGTAAAATGAATTACAATGTAAACATAAATAGTTTAGCATAACTCTGAGGGGTTAAAAATGCGCCAACAAAGGTGATGGACACTCTTCCACCTATAAAAAAGGGTAAATGCAGAGTTCAGTTTGGAGCCATCTGGCCAATAGGAGCCAAAATGCTAACTGAGAGAGGTTCCACAGATATACCTAGCATATAATTTGTAATAATTACATATTTTCCCATCCATTCTCATTCACATGAGTATGTTTAAACCAAGAGAAGCAATTAAAATATGTATAAATTTCTTGAGCTATTGATACCTTAAGGCTATGTGATAATTTAGGTTGGATGAACTGCTTTTGCTTACTTTAATCCTTAAAAATACTAAGAAACCTGACATAATAGATAAATATTTACAAATCTATTAATATAAATTTCCAGTCTGCTGGGTATATCTTCCAGTGAAGAAAATACTGGGCTTTTATTTTAGGGAAAATTGTGGTGACTTGATTCTATTAAGCTTCAGAAATTCTGGATTACTCTAGGATATAGACTAAAAGACTCTTAAAAAATCATATTTCCAAAGAATATTTTATAAGTGAACTTTGATGATCTTTTTCTGTTGTTTATGATTGATTTATTCCCTGTTGAACAAGGGAACTGAAATTGAATTGAGTTTAAATTACTCCCTTGCTCTTACCTTTTCAAAGAAAGCAGTTTAAAATATGTCATCTCCTTTGGCATAAGAAATTGCACTTTGGACTCCTGTTCAAATAGGACCATTATTTTAAGGAGTTTAAAAACAGTCGTCGGAGACATAATATCTACCTTCCTACTATTTCAAGAGTAAGACTTGCAATAGATGGAGAAACTGAAGCCAGAATGTGTCCAGTGCCTGAGCAGATTTCTGCAATGACTGCTTATCATATGTCCAGCCCCAAGTCATGCTGTTCTTACTTTCGTTGGCTCAGGAGTTGTGAAAAGTCAGACCTCATCACTGAAAAAAGACTTTCTCACTTTGTGTGGAAGCAGCATGATGTCACCTGTATATAAATCCTTCTTGATTGTGGTTGGAGACCAGGATGAAGTGATTATTATCACTTTCGAAAAATGACTGAGCAAGTATCATTGTGATTTCAAAACATCAGGTCTTGTCTTTAGCTTGATATTGTTCATGTCAGGGAGTTCCAGATGGTACTAGTGTTCTCTGTGGGGTTGCTATTTGTTTGTTTTTGTTTTTAAAAGTTTAAGATGAGCAGCTTTTGTGTAAAATAAAAAGGGCAGGTGAACTTTGCCCTTTCTTAAGCACCAATTGTTTGGGGTTGGCTACAATAGGTGATCAAGAGTGACAAATTTAGGGCTTGGGATAGGACTTGCTTAGAATGTATAAGGCCCTGAGTTTTATCTCTAGCAACATCAACAACCACAAACTCCCCCTCAAAAAGTGACCATTTGTGTGAAAGTAGTGAACTCCTTATCTGTGCAAAATTTTACTATCTATCCAATTTCCACAAAACCAGGCAATGCCTGTCAACCAATCAAAATGCAGATTAAAAAAAAAAAACGGTCTCTCAATTGCAGTGTGCAAAAATTTTTAAATTCAACTCCTAAAAGGTAAGTCGATATTTATTTACAGAAAACCAAAAGATTTTACTAGTCCTGTGGGTCATTTTAATTTAAATGCAAGTTTTTGACAATTTTCTATCCCCTTTTAAATAAGTCTGATGTGAGGGCATCCTTTTAAAAAAATTTATTAAAGACCTTTGATACCTTGACCTGATCAGTCAAGTTTTTTTTAATCAACAATATTTATGGACTTCAGTATAATAAAGGATATTTAGAACAAGTCAAGGAGGATTAAAACAATATAGTGTTAAAAACGAGCCAGGCTATTTTGTAAATTTTACTTTAATATTAGTGTGGGATTTATTATGACAAGTATTGTTTTTAATCTGAGTTGCTGAATTGAACATAACTGAAACAGCCTACCGTTACATTTCACTATGGTGTACCAAAACACTGATCCAAATATGAAGGTCTGGCATAGACGAAGTTATTTCCATATGTGCAGAGAATGAGTGTAACAAAGTTTCTGAAGGAGTAGAGCTAAATCATGGATGCAGAAATGAGGTCTGTGTTACTAATGGAGACAGATAACAGGGAAACTAGGAAAGAGTTGTGAAAGTAAAGCAACATTAGATTTAATGTTCGTTGTGTTCCTTGGAAATCATGTCTCTCTAAGAAATAAGGATTTATATTAAGCAGTATATCATTTACTATTCTCTTTTCTACCTTGATTGGCTCTGTTTGTTGGGCTCATTACAACTGTATGGCATGTCACTCAGAATACCACTGTGATTCTATGTATTTTTAACGTACTATGTTGTTTCTTGATTGAAATCTCAAAAAATTCCTCCCCTTTTCAGTTCTATACCTGTCCCATACTTAACTCTTTCTCAGGTACCTATCTACTTCCTGCTTGACATGGAGGCTACACCATGTAGTACAAGAGTTGTTTTCTCTCTCTACCAATATCTTCACCTTTTCTCATGTCTTCCCTGTTGGTCTTCAGAGAAAACTTTTCTATCCACACTGTTGAATAATCTATCCCTTTTCTTAGGCTCTTATTCTGACTCCTTTCTATGTCTGCCTTTCAAAATTTCATCTATGATTGCCCCAGGCTAAAAACCCCAATCAATTATTCTTCTTTCTTTCTAAAAAAAATAATTAAATAAAGTTTCATCTGGATGATTTGTCAAACTCTGCTTTGTATTCTTCCACATATATGCCTCAATGATTTTGCTCGTCTTTACCGGAAATGTTCTCCTTGGTTCTCTGCCATCACAATTCTGCCACCCACCTAGTCCAGTAATTTTGGAATAATACTCCATGCAGAAGCAGATGTTCCACAAGGGAGACCCAGATGCTCACAGCAGGGAGGGAGGAGATGGGCAGCAGATAGACTAGAAACTCCATCTTCAGGAAGAAAAATTCTCATGATAGTGGCTTTACACATTTACCATGTCTGAGTATTGTGCTTTAAAAATACTTGAAAATAACAAGTTTAATGAAATTGCAGAAAAGGTAAAGTGACTTGTCCAAGATTAGAAGCAACTTAAAGCTTGTATTTGGGTCTTCCCTATCTGTGTTTTCTTCTATTATCCAGGCATTACTCAGGATTCTGGGCAGTATTTTTTGGTATGGAATACATTCTCCATTAAATGTTTATAGAGGTTTTTCTTCCATGCCATTATAATATTAAATTACAAAGTGATTTGTGTCTTAAATGGGTTACTTCCTTCCATCCAGAAGGATATATGAATCATCAAGACTCTTCTTCATTCTCTTATGTGTGACATGATACCATTTGATTCTATACTGGCATGGAAGATTATTTTCATTATCTTAGTAGTATTGTAACTAAATGTTGGCAAACCTCAGAAAGTTTCAGACTCGGTCAGAAAGATGGCTTTGATTTAGGGAAATTCCTTGAGAAGCCATCAGTCCTAACCTGAGAAAGCATCTCCTCATTCCTAACTAGTCAATTTTCTGCAGGTAAAAAGAAAAGGGGTTTTCAGAATTAACCTGTGCAGATCTTTGAGATAACTTTAAATTTTTGAGATAATTCTTTAGAGTCTGAAATCAGATTCTTTAGAGTCTGAAATCAGACTCTAAAGAATCTGGCCTCATCATCCTTGGCCCTTTTCCTTTTGTACTCAACCATTGGTTCAATTAAAGGAATCATTGTTCCCAGAATTTTTTTCAGTTTTGGGACATTCTGGCAATTGCTTTCACAAATGGCCACACTTTTTAGGTCAATTCTTCCCTATCTTTTTATGCAATGAAAATAACTTTAAGTCAATTAATACAGTGTGTTCAGAAATGCTGTACTTTATTTGGACATGACTAACAGTAAAAATGACCTGAAATGTCTCATGAGAAATTATATTTAAGGTTATACTTAAATGAAATAACATGGAATGCTGATGCAAAATACAACAATTTGATGTATTTTCATGTATCACAATACATAAATCTAGACTATCTTCAACTGTTAATAAATTATAGCTTAGTTAACAATAAATTGACATTATATAAGAATTTTAACAATGTAGTTTTGGAGGTAAAAAAAAAGTCCACTTATTTTTTTAACCTCTCAATAGACTAGGAGTACAGTTGGTTTTCTCTAATCAATTTTATTTTGCATTATCATGCTTAATAAGCAAGCATCTTCCATTTGCTGAGTTTTCAGATACCTTGAACTTTGATTTTTTTACTCACTTTGCAGTCACAAAATGAGAAATGTAGACACTGTGTACAAACGAGAAGTTCGTGCAAAGTCAAGTTCTCAAAACCACATGCAAGACTCAGCGGCACATGGTTTAGAGCCCACACACTCCAGGATCATGTAATACTGGCATGCAGATGAGAGGAAAGAAAAGCACCTACATCATGAAAATAGAGGATGATGAAATAGAATGACATTTTCTTTATGACAATTATCTAATGCAAACCGTATACCCATAACCTTTACCAGAGTGGGAACAGGGGCAGAGAAGTAAATCTTTGCAGGGAGTGGGAAACTGTATATAAATATTAGATAGAGGTCAAGTTGTTGTTAAGTTTAAGAATAACTATTCTGAACTTGGCCTCTTCCAGGTTGTCTTCCCCAGTTTCTTGCTTTGTATTTCCTCTGCTACATCATGCAAAAAAGATCAAAGCTAACATTGGAAATCATTTAACAAGCTCTAAACCTGACAGATAACAAGGGTGTTCTCCACAATTTACACGAGAATTAAATTGGATATAAATACCTCCTGTTCTTACCGGTGGGTGTTGTGATTCCATGTGTTAAGGTGTGAAGCAGACAGGAAAGAGATAAATCTTTCATAAGTACATTGTAAATAGGCAAGTGGTATATAAACCATATTCATAGGTAATAGAGTAAAACAATGAAAGGTAAATAGTTGTCACAAAGTAGACTTTACCACAAAAAAAATGGTCATAAAATTAGAATTTATGGGGTGGGGGTAAAATAAATAAGTGCTTTACTACTGTTATTTAAATAATCTGGCAGTGTGGAACAATAAAATTGAGTGATACTTATTTTGATTAAAAATTCTTGACACTGCTTCATCAACCCAGCAGTAGAGATTCCCAGATAAGTTTTAAATACTGATGCTTTTATTAAACAATCATACTGATGAAAATATATACATGAATAATATATAAATGTTCTTTCTTGCAAGATTAAAGTGTTCCCCTGGGAGAATTTATCAAATGAATTTTTCACAATGAACTTTGGGATGATTGGAAATAACTCGTGGAATTAAGCTACAGTTTTGTATGAAATGTGCTAACTTGATTACTTCTTCAAATTAAAAGTTTTAAAATGGTATATTCTTTATTTCTCAAATAAATTGCATGCAGCTATGATAAACTTATCCACAGACAATGAATGTGCTTTAAATTGGGCAATATTTGTAATGTTTCCTGCATCATTACTCCTAATTTTGAAACTTGGTTTTTGGTTAAAATTTTGCTGGTCACATACACAAAAAAATCAATGTAAATTCTATAGCTTCATTTACTAAAATTTATATTATGAAATTGATGTAATTAAATGTCAGTGATTTTATTTTCTAAAGAATTCTCAGAAATAGGGTCCTTGCCCAGTGGAGGATTAGCTAGATGGGAAGGCTCCAAATTTTAATCTTTTTCCTATAGCTCAACGATATGTCATTGACTTTGGATTTGTTGTATAATTTATCTGTAACAATTATTTTCTAAAATCAAAAAAGCAAATAAAAGAATTTTAGCATTTTTCCCTACTAATAAAAGGCCCTTTAAAGCAGGCTGATAAATATTGATTTTTGAGCAGTGATAACAGGAGGTAGGGTTGTGATAAGTGATTGTTGGTGTCAAATTTGCTTAAAATATATGAAGGAATCCATATTTTCCCCTTGAAATGAAAGATTCATTAAAGCAAGTACATTAAAAGGGCACAGCGTTAATTGTTTCAAAATATAGAAAAATTGTTGTTGAAAGTGGCATGAAACTTCCTATCAGAAAATGCTTTTAACATGCTTAAGTTTCCTAATCTTTCCTAAAAATTTTTAAATGTTCTACTTTTTAAAATGTTTTATTTAACCTCGGATCTCTGTTTGGGGACATTGTTACAGTTTACTTGCCAAATTTTAATTTCACATGGGTTCAGCTACTTTTTTGGGTGCTGACAATTAGGCCATACTTTGAAAGTCCAAGTCCCAGCTAAAGCAAGACTTTCTCTAACCAGAAGTGGGAACTCTACAACACACAGTTATATCAGTTTGCATCATGTTATAATGCCTTTGCCACACAGTATAACTAGATATAGCACCATGCAATGCCATGAATTGAGAATGAGACACTATCTCCAGGGGAGAAAATAAACATCTGAGAGAAGAAAACAAAAGCAAGGGATTCAAAGCTGGTGAGACTGGCTTTTTCATTTTGGCTATAGCTCTAATGCCTGTAGCACTATTTTGGGAAACAGAAATACATACCATGTTCATGTCAATGCCATTGGTGTAAGTCCATGCATGCTGGAAATACTCTTCAAGCCGTTGCCTCAGAGGGTTGGGGATTTGGTGAAAACGAATGAACTCTTTCACTCGTAGCATCTGCATGTGGTACCTGGCAGTTCCCGAGTACAGTCTTTGGATAATTGCAGAAACATTCCCAAAAATGCTTGCATACATTAGTGCTGGATTGGATAAAAAACAAAGTTATGGGGGAACACTACACATGTGTATAGTATATCTTCTCAGGATATCAATCATGTAGATTTTGATCATGTCAGCCAGCCCAGTTATGCAGATTTACCACTGGCTCATGTGCAAAAAAATTAAACTAGTAACACTTGAAATTTTTATAATTTTAATGGTATAAATAGAGAGGGAAAGTATTAAAACTCATTATGGATTCTAAATTAAAGTACAAATACAATTTTTTTTTTAATAACATGAGCTTGTGATCAGGAGCATTGACTAGAGATGCAATGGGTTTGGAATATAGCATTTGATTATTTTTAGTAAGGCATGCTATGGCTCACTATAATTTCTTTTTTTCTGAAAAAAATATTCATGGGCAAAAACATCTTTTAGGGATTTATAAAACACTTTTTGAATTAAAGTTAAATATTAATTTTAAAATTGTGACTCTCTCTGCCTCTTAGCTTCAAATCTAATCTTGTAGTAGTAGAGGTCTGTTATAAATTTTAAGGTTATTTTTAAAACTTTGGATTTTCTGAGTAATGACTAATTTTTAAAAGAAGACTAAAGTTTCTTTAGAGTGTTAATTTGTATATGATTTTTAATTTATTCTAATTCACTTTCACAATTTCTTTGCATAATAATATATCTCTGGCTTAGAAAATGCATATAGTTTAATTTTTAAGAAAAAATAGAATACATTTTTGTTCTTTTACATATAGGAAGAAAGTGTTATTTTATCCCTTGCAATATTTTCAGTACTTAGGTAAAATACCCTCATTAGTACTTCTTGAGCTAAATCTTTAGGATTTAAAATAAGGTCTTTGTATATTTTCTTTTTTCCTTGTAGTATTTGTTTTCAGCTTAGAATAATCCTAAAAATGAAATACTCTGTACCTAAATCACCTGGTATATATATCATATATACCAGGTGATTTAGGTACAGTGTGTGTGTGTGTGTGTGTGTGTGTGTGTGTGTGTGTGTGTATATATATA
>NW_026000037.1:49773537-49779498 GCF_001458135.2 Marmota marmota marmota
TATATATATTTAGGTACAGTTATATATATATCTTTGGTCATCTGTCAGGAGCCTGGAGCTGATGTGTATGTAAGGCACTGGAACAGCAGTATACTGTGCAGGTGGGAAAAGCAGTAACAGCAGCATTATGCTTTCTTGAGCATTTGCTTTTTTCCACAGCATTTATCTTATCATTTGTATATTATGCTTGGTTTTCACCTTCCTTGTTTGTCATAGAAGTCCAAAGCAAGAGAATGTCCCTGGGAAAGAAGAGGAGCCCTTTAATTTTTATTTATTTATTTTGTATTTAAAGAGATGAAAACTGAGGAGATACAAGGTTTAATTTTGTTAATTTGATTAGGCCTCAGGGTGCTCAGATAAGCTGGTTAAATATTACTCTGGGTGAGTCTGTGAAGGTATTTTGGTTGAAATTAACTATTTGTTGTTGTTATTTTGTATTTTTTTGGTATTGGGGATTGAACTCAGGGGCACTCAAACTAAGCCCCATCCCCAGCCTTTTTTTAAAAAAAATTTATTTAGAGACAGGTTCTCACTGAGTTGCTTAGTGCCTTGCTTTTGGTGAGGCTGGCCTTGAACTCAGGATCCTCCTGTCTCAGCCTTTGGAGCTGCTGGGATTACAGGTATGCACCACTGTGCCGGCGAAATTAACTTCTGAATCAGTAGACAAGTGAAGCAGATTGAACTCCCCACTCTGGGTGGGCCTCATCTTATCCATGTGAACAGAACAAAATGACAAAATAAGGGAGAACTCACTCTCTGCCTGCATGTCTGTGTTGGGAAATAAGTCTTCTCTTGCTTTGGACTTGTACCCAGACTCAGAATGAAATTATACCACTGTTTCTCCACCATAAATGCTTAGGACAATTCTTTACAATAATTCTAGGTATCTCTGTATCTATTTATCTGTCATCTATTGATCTGCTTTTCTGGAAATCCAGACTAATCCAGGAGATCTTTAGCTGAGTTAGCCTGTGCAAGAGACATTAATTTTCTCTAAGGCAGATCAGTTGTTTAGGGTATACCTTCCAAAAGAAGCATCAGCAGCCCTAAATTCTTTCTAATTTGAGTCAATTAATACATTGTTACAAGGAGAGCTTAGCAATATTTGTCACAAACTAATTCCTGTGACTCATGTAGGAAGTATATTTTGCATCCTAAGCATAGAATTGGATGTATCTTTATGTACTGTTATGTTTCCAAAAAGTACCTATTACATGCTCTGCAAAGAGATTCTGAGAGCACATAATCAATGATAGTTATTTTACCTAAACCACACAGTTACTTGTGTAACTTGTTTAGTTTTTAATAAATACTGTGGTTTTATCTCCATCTTACCATTGAAACGTTAGTTTATGTAATAAACAGGTACTTCCCGCTTAGTGTTATGATGGAAAATCTGGATTGTAAGTATGTAGTTGAAGACCCGAATGAACCATTGAAATATATCTCTTGGGAAATTCTATGCTGATGATGTTTTAAATTATACAGAAGAGTTATTTTTTGTTTGTTTGTTTGTTTTGTTTTGGTTGGAGAGGAAGCAAGTAGAGCTAAATATTGCAAGATAGAGATAAAAATATAATATAACAAAATTATTATAGTTATATATTATTTAGTTGATGTCCATCAATTGGAGTAAAATACTAGTCAAAAGAATGCTGGCTATTTATAGATGGGCATTTTCCCCTTAAAATCAATATTTTTATTTAGTAGAAAGTTCTTATTTCATCAAAATGGTTTACTTGTTAGTTTATTAGAGAAATAAAACATGTATATCTTAAAACTTCCTTTAGCACACACCATACCCAAACTCTGATATGTTAGCCAAGCCAATAAATTTCACTGTTTTTTGTATATTAGATAAACTATGCTGATAGACTAAATACACTTTTTCTTCCCATGTATTACATACAATTTGGGGGGGGGGTAGGTTGGGTACTGGGGATTGAACCTTGGGGTGTTTTACCTCTGAGGTACCTCATCCCCCCTTTATTATTATTATTTTTAATTTTGAGACAGGGTCTTTTTAAGTTGCTTAAGGCCTCACTAAGCTACTAAGGCTGGACTCAAACTTGTGATCCTCCTGCCTGAGCCTCCTGCGTCACTGGAATTATAGGCATGTACGACTATGTCCAGACATATTTTTTAAAATGTACTTAAAATATAAATTTATTGCAGCATAATTTATTTATAACAAGATACATCCTTTTCAACTGCATAGCCCAAGTAGATGGGACAAACATGAATAATCCTGTAAATACAATAATTGGTATAGACTATTTCCATTATCACAAACATTCTCCTGTGTCCCTCATTTTAGACCTTAGGCAAACACTGAACTCCTTTATGTCAGTACAGATTAGTTTACATTTCCTTGGGTTTCATATAAATGGAACTATAATGTACATGCTCATTTGAGTCTGACTTGCTCAACAGAATGTTGAGGATTGTTGTGTCTATAATTTGTTTTAGATCTTGAATTGACAAATTGATTTGCATCTTATGGAAATACCACAGTTTATCTCTTCCATTGATGGAAGTTCATTGACTACTATGAATAAATTTGCCATGAATATTTGTGCCTAAGTTTTTGTGTGTACATATATTTTTATTTTCCTTTTAAACACCTAAGAGTGAATTACTGAATTGTGTGGTATGTATAAACTTCATAAGAAACTGCCACGCTGTTTCCCAAAGTTGTTTTATTTTACATTCTCACCAGTAATGTATTACAATGCCAGTTGTTCCATATCCTCTGGAACTTTGGTTTAGTCAGTCTTTATTTTTAACCATGGTAGAGCGTGTATAATATCTTACTAGGATTTTAATGTGCATTTCCCTGCTGACTGATGTCATCTTTATATGTACTTCATGACCACTGTTTTGTGAAGTGTCTTTTCAAATATTTTGCTCATTTTTGAAATGAGTTATCTTGTTAGTTTGGAGTTGTAAGAATTCTTGATATATTCTGGATATCAACACTTTTATATTTACATTTTGAAAATATTTTCTTCCATCCTATCACTTTCCCATTTATATTATTAACAATGTCCTTTGAAGAACAGAAGTTAATTTCGAAGGTCTCAAATTTATCAATTTTTTATTTTGTGGTTCAGAATTACCTTTTGTTTTGGTTTTGGAAAAATGTATCATTCAAGAATTTGTGCATTTCACCTAGATTTTCAAATTTATTGTAATAAATCAATTCATAAAGTACTTTTATTATTAATTTTCTTCCCAGAATTCAATTTTTTTCTCCTATGGTTCTGTGGATTAATCCAGAGATTAATGGGAGCCAAGTGCTCACTTACTTATCACTCCTTCTCCCCAAAGTTCAGCTTCTTACTTAATATATTACAAAGTTTAGTCAAAATGTCCCAAGCTTATGTCATCATCAAACTCCAAAATTCTCTTTCTTCATCTCTACCTTATTCTCCTGGGCTGGTTTAGCAGTGGTGGAGGGGCCTCCAGCTGATTGAGCAGATCCATCAGCCCCTCCATTGCATAGGAATTCCCAAGGCTAACATTGAACCTGGCCTTAGCGAATAAGCAGAGAAATCTGATTTGTTTATACCAACTTTTTAAACAAACTTACTAATCTCATTCTCTGTGATGGTAGCTTCATTGTCATGCATTATGAGGGTAGACAGTGTAGACAGAGGCTAGTTTGGAGACCTAGGTCATAGTGCTGTTGGGTGTAGTCACTGCTGGGCACAGTGCTAAAGAGAGGAAGTCAGGGCTCACCAAGCACTGCCTTCGCTTTCTCAGAAAGACCCAGCACCTGGGTGGAAGCTACTTCTGTCTGTAAGATTTATAGTAACATCTTTTCTTTCATACAGGTTGTTAGTAGCTTTCCCTGCCCCTCTCTTTTCCAGTCTAGTTAGAGGCTCATCAATTTTATTGATCATTAGAAAGCCAAAATTTACTTTGATTCACTCTCTATTGTTTTCTGTTTCATTAATTTCAGCTGTTATTTCCATTTTCCCTTTCTTTCTATCTGTGTTGTTTAATTTGCTAGTTTATCTTATTATTATTATTATCTTTTACTGGTTTCTTAAGATAGAGGCTTGGATCTCTTTTAAATAAAGAGACTCAGAAAGCTATAAATTTCTCTCTAGACACTGATTTAGATGGCTCCTACATTTGCATTAAGTAAAAATATTTTCTGTTATCTATGTGATTATTTTTTCTTTGAACCATAAATTATTTGGAAGTGTGTTAATTAATTTTTAAATATTTGGAGACATTACAAATATCTACCCATTTTTCTCTCCTATATTTCTGCCTCCTCCTTCTTTATTATAATTTATTCTTGGATTTTTTTGTGGTCAGAGAAATACTCTGTATGATTTTAGTACTTTAAATATGTTCTGTGGCTCAGGATATGATGTCTTGACTAATGATCTACATATACTAGAAAAAAATGTGTATTCTGCTGGTAGTCTGTAATTGTCACCAAGCAAAGTTAGCTAACAGTAGTAATTAAGTCTTTTATATTTTATTATTATTTTTCTATTGTATAAAACATAGAAGAATGCTGAAATTTCAAACTGCATTTGTAGATTTCTCTTTTGAGTTTGTCTATTTCTCCTTTTAGCTCCATCACTCCTTTTGCATTATAATTTTGACATTTTTTTTTGTTTCAGCAATTTAAAGATTTTATTCCATTATCTCTAGCTTCTGTTGTTTCTAATAACAAATGTTCTATTATTAACCTTATGCCCCCCCTTTTTTTTGATGTGT
The DNA here is from genome assembly GCF_001458135.2 of Marmota marmota marmota. Taxonomy (NCBI): domain Eukaryota; kingdom Metazoa; phylum Chordata; class Mammalia; order Rodentia; family Sciuridae; genus Marmota; species Marmota marmota. The sequence goes on from NW_026000037.1 coordinate 49,778,278, forward strand.
GTCTTTTTTTCCCCTAGCCCCTTTTAAGATTTTCATTGTAACTAGTTTCCAGCAATTTGATTCTTTTTTGTTTTTGGTACTGGGTATTAAATTCAGGGACACTCTACCACTGAGCTAATTCCCAGTTCTTTTAATTATTATTATTATTTTTTATTTTTAGATAAGGCTTCCTTATGTTGCTCAGGCTGGCTTCAAACTTGAGATTCTCCTGCCTCAGCTTCCCGAGGTGCTGAGATTACAGGTACATGGCACCATACTCAACTCCAGCAACTTGATTATGGTGTGCATTTATATATTTTATTTACATTTAATCTGTTTAGGATTCACTGAACTTCTTGAATCTATAGTTTATAGATGTTGTCTATAAACTATAGATTGGAAAAAATTCAATCATTATTTTTCTTGTTATTTTTCTGCTTGCTTCCGTAGTTTTGGGGACTCTACATATACATTTTTTCAAGTACTAGGTATTCTGTTAGTTTTATCGTCTCTGTCTGTTGATTTCCTTTTTTATTTGATTTGCTGCCTGTTTATGGGTCACATTTTTCTGTGTTCTACTGTATCTATTGTTTTTATAATAATTCTGGCTATTATAAAATTAATGTTGATCCATGCTGTATTTTTTCATCCTTTAAAATGTTAGACATTATTATTATTTACATTTAAATTTATTTAAAAGTTATACATAAACACATAAAACTGCTCATAATGTTCTGATAGATGTGTACATTGCATAATGTATAAGTCCGTTCAACTTTATCTGTCTCCTCAAACATTTATTATTTCTTTGTGATTAAAACACTCAAAATCCTTTCATCTAATCCCAATCACTATCTTTAGTGAACCCACTGTCTAATAGCACAACCAAACTTTTACCCCTATGCAACTGTAACTTCACAGCACTTGATTCCATCTCTTTCCACTCTTCCCTACCTCTTCTCTCTCTTCCTCTCCTTGTAAACACCATTACACTCTTAATTTCTTTGAGGTCAACTTTTTTATTTTCTACATATGAGCAAGAACATGCAATTTTTATCTTTTCTTGGCTTATTTTACTTAAATATTTTCAGCTCTATCCATGTTACTTTAAATGACAGATTTCATTCTCTTTTAAGGTTGAATTAATTATATTCATGTTCCATATTTATATATATGTTCCTATATATATGCATTATATATATATATATATATATATATATATATCTGTCTCTTATACACATC
>NW_026000037.1:49779519-49938576 GCF_001458135.2 Marmota marmota marmota
TATATATATCCTTATATATATGTTCCATACTTTGTTTATCCATTCATCAGTTGATGGACATTTGGGTTATTTCCATTTTCTGAGTATTGTGACTAGTGCTATAATAAACATGGGGGTGAGATTTCTTTTTGACAGAACAATTTAATTTATTTTGGCTATATCTACCCAGGAGTGGGATCATTTGATCATATGGCAGGTTTATTTTTAAGGTTTTGAGAAACATCCACACTGTTTTCCATAATGGTTGTACTAATTTATGTTCCCATGAACATATGCAAGTGTTTCTTTTTCTCCACATCTTTGCCAACACTTATCTTTCTATTTACTTATTTTTGGTACCAGGGATCAAACTCAGGGCACTCAACCACTGAACTACATCCCCAGCCTTATTTTGTGTTTTATTTAGAGACAGGGTTTCACTGAGTTGCTAAATTGCTGAGGCTGGCTTTGAACTTGCCATCCTCCTGCCTCAGCCTCCTGAGCCACTGGGGTAACAGGCATGTGCCACCACACCTGGCAACACTTGTTTTTTTGTTAATAGGTATTCTTCTTGGAATGAAATGATTTCTCATTGTAGTTTTGATTTGCATTTCCATGATGATTAGTGATGTTGAGCATTAAAAAAAAAATACCTGTTGGTTATTTGTATGTTTTCTTTTGAAAAATGTGTATTTAGGTCAATATCTCTTTTTAAGAATGGATTATTTATATTTATTTTACTCTTGAGTTTTTTGAGTTCCTTATATATTTTGGATATTAACGCCTTATCCCATTGTCAGATGTATAGTTTGTAAATATTTTCCCACATGCTGTAGGCCCTCTCTTCTCTCTGTGTTTGTTTCTTTCACTTTGCAGCAGGTTTTAGTTTGATGTTATCTCCTTTAACTATTTTCCCATTATTTTTTGTGCTGTCATGGTCTTGTCTAAAAATCTCTTTGCCCACTAGACATTGTTCTTGCAGATAGTTAGACAATTTGATGATTGGGTTGTATCTACTGAGACTTGTTTTTAAAGTTTTGTTAAGATTTGCCCTGATACTGTGGCATTATCATTTTTCTGAGATTTTTAGTGAATACCCTGGATGTTCAATGGAGGTTTTCTGCTCTGCTTACTTGAATCTTCCAAACCTGGGTGAAACCTAAAAATTGTTCAGATTACAGTACTTATATGTTACTTCGCCTGACCATGAGGACTTTCATTCCATGTAGTTGTCTTAGTATTTATTAGTACTCAGGGTTATACCCCTGTAGTTTTCTGGAGTTTTACTTTGTCATAATTGTCTCTGTTTTTCTTTTTGTATTGAACACTATAACACCCTGGGCTTCATAACCTGTGATATTGTTTTCTTAATTTATTGAGAATTTTGTGCCCTGCTTAGATTTTTTTTTCCTTTATTGTTCACTGTGGTTCAGAAGGTGTCTATAGGCAGGAAACCAGGGGTAACATGGGGATATCTTGGTTCTTTCCCTTCTCCCAGGGATCACACTTCCCTGCTTGGTGCTCAATGTCTGAAAGCATCTACCTTATACATTTTGTTTGGTATTCTGTTTCTTTGCTTTTTTCTTTTGTTTTTTTGTTTAATAAGGAGGGGTAAGGCTACTCCATCATACTGGAAGTAGAGAACTCTAGTAACTGTCTTTTACAGTCTATAACATTGAGAAATTCTCCCAAGATGTTTGTTAAGCAGGTTAGAGATGGAAGACATTTGTTCTTATTTTACTAGTTTATTCGTTTTTTAAAATTAAATATAGACATTGTATTTCTAGTATTTGAATAAAGTATAAATTTATACTATAAATTAGCATAAATACAAATAAGTCAGCTTAAATTATATTTACACTTATTAATTAATTTTCACTTTGTTTTTTTATTTTGAATTATATACATTTTTAAATGAATTCTCTGATTCCTGTTTATGTATACATCAGAAGTGATTAGGTAGTAATTAGATAGTAATTAGGTAGAAGCTTTTAAAATGCATTTACAGGGGCTGGGGTTGTGGCTCAGTGGTAGAGGGCTTGCTGGCATGTGTGAGGCACTGGTTTTGATCCTCAGCACCACATAAAAAATAAATAAATAAAATAAAGGTATTATATTCATCTATAACTAAAAAATATTTTTAAAAAATAAGTAAAATGCATTTACATAAATTTAAATTATTTGCATTTGGTTAGATGATAATTTTTAATTTTTATTTTTAAGTTTTCTTGAATTATATTATTGTAATGTGCATAGTTGATTACTTTTTTCCCAACTTGTCTTCAAATTTTTTAGTAAAATGACTGAATTTAAATAAGCTCAAGGATTATGAGAGTTAAATCTGATAATCACTATGTTTATAATTAGCACATATACAATATTTTACATTACATTTTCAGTTGCATTTTATTTTTAGGTCAAAATTAGGCTCCCTAATGAGTCTGAGAAGTGTGAAGTATATGCTTGGAGTATGAATTTAGCAAATAGAGGAAACCAAATGGTTTCCTAATCTAGTTCTAGCTAGAAATAGCAGGTACAAATATATCCATGTACATCAAATTGCTCAGCAAATTTCTGACATTCTTCTTATTGCTGAATTATAAGTCTTAATTTTGCCTTTATTTATTTCATAACAGGTCATGCTAGATTCCTCTGGGAATATCTGAAAGCTTTTTCCTGTGTGACATCAAGTTTTACACAATCCCATTTTGATTAAATTTATAGAAATGAATCTTTTAATAAAATAAATGATGTTATGTGGATGATGAGTTTATTGTGCTGTACTCAATTTAACAAGAGTGTTTTCTCTTAAAAGATGAAATTTATCTGCAGGAAACATGGATTTTTTTAAGGGATCAATAGAAATAATCTGATCCTATATTGATAAAAGCTAGGAAAAGGAACAAAGGAAGGAAAGAATAAAGCAGGGGAGAGAAGGAAGAGAAGGGGAGAAAGAGAGAGAGAGAGAGAGAGAGAGAGAGAGAGAGAAAGCAAACTGTTCAAAACTGTTCATACTTCCTTGATTAGGGATTAGAGATTAGATATAGACCAATTGATAAACTGAGCTTTCTTTAATTTAAAATAGTTCACAAAATAAATATCACCACATACTTATTTAATCCTCACTGTGGTGAGGATCACTAAATGGTGAACTGGCTACACTTTGCTGTACTTAAAAAACTTTTTTTTTTGAAAATTCTAAATTTCTAAATACAGATTCTGTTTTATTAAAAATATCATTATATATAAATTTTTTCTATACAAATATTTGAGAATAAACCTTTTTCTTTTCCTTGCTTGCTACTTATGCCACTAAAGTTTAAAACAAATGTAAAGTTTATTCTAGTCATTACAATCATGAAATGCTTTGATTGTATTTGCCTGGAGAAACTCAATCTGCCTGGATATAAATTTCAAATTTTTCTAGTAGACTCCACTTCCAATTCCTTCTGGATATACTGTTACTTCTGTGGTTGTAGTCAAGGCTTGGACTGAATTTGTAGAGTATCTAAAGAGTGTTTAAATCTGTTATTTTCTTATTCAAATGTTATTATGATAAAAATACCAAACGTGTAGTGTATGCACATATATATGCAAATTACAATTTCTATACAGTAGACAATAAAGTGGGAGAATCTATTTAAGTTTCAGAAATAGGTCTTATTTGAACATATTTCAGTACTCAGTAGGTTGATATTTAAAAATTGAACATCAGACCTCTTTTCAACTTTGTATGTAATCTAAATATGATACTCTTCTTGAAGCCATAAAAATCAATCATATTTTTTGCTAATTACTGCTTGCTATCATCAAGGTTACCGTTAGTTGTTTCACAGGAATTATTCTTAAAAATATTAACATTAATCTCACTTCATCATAACCTAAGTTTCTTTTTTATTCCAAAGAATATATGTAATAAATGATGCTCAATATAAACTCATTACAGGGTAAAGAGCAATTACTTAGCTCTTGGAGTAATGTCATAGGAAAATGAATTTTTTGTCAATGTCAGGAGAAAATACATGTATATATATATATATATATATATATATACACACACACACACACATATAAGTATATATGTGTTGTATATGTATGTATATATACATACATGTGTTTGAAAATTAACTTACATTATAATTATAGTGATGACATATGTAAATACCCACATATCTATGATATAGATGGTTCTATCTATATCCATCTATAATTTTCTCTATATCTGTCCATCCATCTATCTATAGCTATAGTATTACTATAATCTGGCCTAAGCTTGAAATAGAAAATACCTATTAACAATAAATGATGAAGACCTTTTTTTAAAAATATATATATATAGCAACAAGAGTGAACTGCAAGTTTCAGTTTCTGAATCCCAAGACCCATGTCACTCCAATTTTATGCCCATGATTTCCTGAGGTCCAGGAATGCCTTTATGTGTCTTTCACTTCACAGGAAGAATCAGATTCAACAGAATACAGTACCCATGTATGTAACTCCATTATCCTCATACTTGTCTATAGTTTTTCTTTACTCTCAATGTTCTAGAGATTATCAATTTTGTGGTATTATTTTATCCTAACAGATAGCAAAAGAGAAATCTACTTACAGCCAATCAACATGACACAAATTGAAAAGATTTTCTCCGAATTGGTGTTAGGAGACACATTTCCAAATCCTACACTGGTTAAACTGCTGAAGGTAAAATAAAGTGCTGTGACGTATTTGTCTTTAATGGATGGTCCAGAACTTGAGTCACTGTCATTGTAACGTTTCCCAATTTGTTGTCCTAAGGAATCCAACCATCCAATTTTGTCAGTCAGATATGGCCTTTCTACATTCCCAATTGCATACCAAATGCAAGCCAGCCAGTGAGCAATCAGGGCAAATATGCACATTAAGAGCATTAGAACAGCAGCGCCATATTCTGAATATCGATCCAGTTTCCTGGCCACTCTCACAAGACGAAGGAGCCGAGCAGTCTTCAAAAGACCAATTAATGTGGTTGTCTGTTGGAAATAAATGTGTATGGTTAGAAACAGTTGACAAGCAATTCAAAGTATGTTTAGGTAAGGTAGAGCTGCTAGAAACAGGTTAAAATGATATGGTAGCATTGAGAACAACTCTTATGTTTGAATTAAATGTTAAGGTTAGTTCATTTTTAAAAAGTTTTAAACCTGCATTGGAAAATGCTTTGAACATACGGCAGCTTATTTCACTATCTACCCATGTAAGACTTGTGGGACAGATAATCTATCTTGTTTTAAACCCCAAACAAGTACTTTGCCTATAATGTGTACTCAGTAAATCATTCATTCACCAACAAACATCCCAGTGTTCCTGCCTACCCAAAACCATACACCAGGACAGTAGTGTTGAACAGGAGGAATGCCCACTTTTCTAACATACATATTTAGTAGACACAGTGTCTTCTTTAATAGAAAGAAACTAGGTCATTTTATGAGATAAAGACCTAGTTTATTTATTGGGCAAAACAGATATTTTTAAAAAATAATTTCACAGAGTGAAAAGTGCAATGAGGACATTAAGCAGAATACCATGACACAGTATAATATTAGAGGGGGTGTTCAGGGACATGGGTTGTGGCTGAGATTACTTCAGGCAGAAAGATCAAGAAAGGTTGTGCTGAGGGCTGACAGTTGAACTGAGAAAGATCTGAATAATGAAAAGGAGCCAGTCAAGCTCCCTCTTTCTGTAACTGTTGGAACACTTATTGGATAATTGCATGCATTAATTACACTCTATATTTAAATGCATTTTTTTCTTTCTAAATGTGTTAAATGGATAAATTGTTTCTTGATATGCCAAGGATATTATGATTATATTTTGCTTTGGAGTATGATATCAGTAACTAATTGCATGATTATTACTGACCAGGTATCTAATGATAGGATACTTTTATATAATAACAGGATACTTAACTGGTTGTTTGGACTTGAAATCTGATAAGTACAAATTACAAGTTCATTTCTTAGGTTTCTTAAATAATGTCAACTATAAGTACTATATAATTCACAGGGCATATAATTATTCCATAGTTACATGGTATTTACCAATCAATTATTGAGTCATTTTATTTGTTCATTGTTGGTGTTTATTTTACAAAGTAATCCAACTGTGTTAAGAATAGTTATATCTTAATTGAAGAAATAGCACATGAAATAACTATTGCCCCTTATCTATTAATATTGACTTTGTAAAAAAAGAACATTAATGTCAAGGAAAAGAAAACTTTTTATTAAAATGTTACAGTATATACTGTAATTTTTTTCCCTTGTACCATTGGTAAGAAAGGAAGGCATTAATTGTTTTAAAACTAATATTGGAAATCTTTAAAAGTCAGAGGAATTTGTGTAGTTAAGATAGGGCTACCATAACTAGAACTGGTCTATTTTCAGGTTTAGTGGTATAGAGATGTGAGTCTTTTCTGTTCCCAATGCTGTGTTATATTTTTCAGAGTGTAATGAAAAAAATAGTTTTTTTTCTTCTTGACAGATTTAAAAGCATATATCCTTACAATGATTGATGGATAGTTCAAGGTCATATTATTATTATTGTTCTTCCTTTTTTTTTTTTTTTGGTACTGGGGATTGAACTCAGGGGCACTCAACCACTGAGCTACATCCCCAGCCCTATTGTGTATTTTAATTAGACATAGGGTCTCATTGAGTTTCTTAGCACCCCCCTTCCCCGCCCCCTGCAATTGCTGAGGCTGACTTTGAATTCCTGATTCTCCTGTCTCAGCCTCCCCAGCTGCTGGGATTACAAGTGTGAGCCACCATGCCCAGTTCAAGGTTATTTTAGTCTCCACTATTTGTATGGGCAATATTTTAGTTTTAATAGGTATGTGCTAGGGGACCTTTGAATGGACAAACTTATGATTGAACTCTGCTTTTGTATCAATATGTCACTTTGGATAAGTTATTTATTTAGTCCCAAGCTTCAGTTTCTTCATCTGTAAATTAGAATAAAAATGTTTAATTTATGGAGTTGCAGATAAGACCCAATAAATGGTCACTCTTCATGTCTCTCTTTAAATACCTCTTACATTTTTGTGTGACAATGTAACAAATGCCTTGGCCTTATTTCTATTTTTATTAAGTTCTGCTAATACTTTTGAGAATTCTTTGCTAGTGACAGTTTTGTACAGCACTGCTTATAGACAATGCTTAGGGTTGCAATAATTATTTTTTCTTCTTTCTATTCAAATATTTCTCTAAAGACTTAAGGTATCTTGCCCCATGTTACAGAATGGAGAGAATCAACTGTATCCAAATTTAAGACAGAGTAGACTAAGGTATTATCAGTCTCTTCTTGCTGAGTTAGGCACTATTAGTTCTCATTTTTAATACAATGTACTCTATTTATACTGCCTGCAAGTGAAAAGTGGGTCCAATGACTTCCTCATAATATTATGCTAACATCAGAATTGAAATGAAGAAACGATTTCAAAATGAATGGTTATCCTGCAGCATACCTAATTACATGAAATATCCAGATATGGTATAGAAATCTATCTTTGTGGCTTTTAAATTTCTGGCAATATAACAGATGAAACTATCTACAAACCCACTCACAACCATTTGAAAAGAGAAGCAATAAAGAATTTTCTCTTAGATGTTATTTATTGAGCTTTTTACTGGTATTAGAATATTTTTTGCTAATTTTTACTCTTGATAGAGACTTTGAAAGCATAAAAGCTCAACAAATACTAAAGTGTTATTATTTGTATAAAATAAAAACACATACTGAAATTATAAGATATAAAAAAGGTAATTCATTTTCAAAGAAAGGTACTTTGTTAGTAAGGGGGACAAAAGGAACCTTACCACTTCTAGTCCACACCTTACCAGTACCAGATCAACCTGAGAATTCATTTATTGTGATTGAATATTTCAGACTCTTTTTGCCAGATGTCACAGCAAAGAAAGTTTTATTTAGACTTTTATTTTTAACAAATTTTGACATTATTTTTTTTTGTTTTTAAAATGTCTCTTCTTTCAGAAGTTAAATAATTCATATTTTTTTGTTGGTAAATGAATATCATCCAATCTCAACTTGAAAACATATCTATATCCACTGTTTATTAAAAGCCCAAGATGCCTTCTTATACTGAGGTAGAATTTAGTTTTGTTTATTGAAGTATTTAACTTTCTTAAATATATATACAATTATAGTTTTTTAAATCCATTAGATCCTAGATTCATATTTAAAATATCTGTCAATATTTTTTACTAGACATTCTACAATAAATCAGGCGATATTCTGTCTTAATACCAGTGGAATTCTTTTTGAAGGCCTGAAATTAGAAAATTTTTTATCAGTATTAAACATCTTGCTACTGAAGAATAAATTTGGTTACAATTAAATCAGAAAGTGTCACCAACAAGAGAAAATCTTACGTTCAACAATTTTAAAAAATAATTTTACTTTATTTTTTATAAGCATTTGCAAGAATCTTACATTTAAAATATTTATCACAGAGACTCTCTAAAACCTTTGCCTATAGGTAAGTGATATGATTATTATTTTATAAGTAAGGAACCAAAGTATATGTTCTTTGGTTTCATCCACAGGGCTGACAAAATAAATCATCAATGAAACCTTCTGCTTAATTCATCATTCATCTTGTTTGTAAGAAAATATTAATGTGCAAATAGGGAAATGGTAACACAAGTAATAAATTTCAGGATTCCACACTCACTTTTCTTTTATAGCTTTGCATTTATATACATCTTTCAATGAATTATTCAATAAAACTCAGTAATATTAAAGCTAGTTTGTAGTCCTTTGTCATCTTGTCTACAATCATTTCAATATTTTCAATAACCCATTACTAACACAAAGAGAGATATTTTGAATGTGTATAAGACCTTGGGAATTACCTAGTGTGCCATTTCTTTATTCACAACAAACCTCATATTTACTTCCAAAAATTATGAATTTTGTGGGGAATCCTGGGAATTGAACCAGAGGAACCTTACCAGTGAGCTATACCCCCAATCCTTTTTATATTTATTTTGAGACAGGGTCTTTCAGGCTGGCCTCCAACTTCTGATTCTCCTTCCTCAGCCTTTGGAGTCCCTGGAATTACAGGTGTGTGCACCACACCCAGGCAAACTATGGTTTTTAAAGAGGAGATACAACCCCACTGAAAATTTCTTCCTATATTTAACAATATTTACAACTGAGATACTTGGCTTTATATTGTTTGTATAATTAGCATTCTATTATATTGCAGTTTGAATTTGCCTTCTCTTCCTTTACAGTGACATGGAAAACTTGTCATTAAATGATTCTAAATCATAGTAGGCAAATGTTACATCAAATAAACAATTATAGCCAGGCATGATGGTGTGCTCCTGTAATCCAGCAGCTTGGGAGGCTGAGGCAGGAGGATCATGAGTTTAAAGCCAGCCTCAGCAAAAGTGAGGTGCTAAGCAACTCAGTGAGACCCTGTCTCTAAATAAAATACAACATAGGGCTGGGGATATGGCTCAATGGTCAAGTGCCTCTGAGTTCAATCCCTGGGACCCAATAAACAAATATGTATAAATGCTATATCTTTAAAATGGGAATTTGACTTTATCCAGATAAAATCTGTACCTTATGCCATCTATAGCAATATGTGGTCAATTACACTAAAATAAGACAAAATTGATCAGCTTAATGCAAAATTATTTATTCAATTGAGGATCCTGTATCTTTCCCTTGCTAAGTCACAGAGTTTGGGAGGTACCATCAAAGATGCAAAAAAAAAAAAAAATAGCCAATGGAAACTTCTTTCACATATAAGTCAAGAACTACCTAAAGGAAGCGACAGAGCTACTTACTTAAAGTTTAACCTAAGTATTTGTGTTGTTTTGGACATTAACTTCCAACAAACTACTGTCATCTTTTGTAAAGATCAAGTTCAGAAAAAACAGCTGACAAGATGATCAGGATTTCTAAACAGATACCTGCTGAAATTTTCCTCATATTCATTCCAAAATTTATCTATCAGACTAATGATCCAAACATATTAATAGGAACAGAAATTCTTTTCAATTGATATTTTTTCCCTCAAAGAGCTTTGTAGATACTTAGGTTTCTAAGACCTTTTTTATTTTTTGCATTCAGAATTCATGAATATAACAGTAAAGTCTGCAAGAAGAGAGGTCAACAAAGGAAGGAATTAATTACAAGAATCCTAATTTCAGGGAAGGCAGAAGCTAATGAAACATGTAACTAAGTACAGTTCTCTAGCTTCTGAGTGTTAATGTCTTAGAAACTAAGGTCTGTCACAAAAAGCTAAATGTGAGAAAATCTGAGGTAGTCCATCTAAGTTGACTTTCTGAAGATGGAGGCAATGACATTATTACTTCTCATTAATGATATTAAGGTAGTTTGCTAAGGGTGGCATGATGTCTGATATTATAAAACTAGAAAATACAGAATCATTTCCCTTTCTGAATGGCATGAACATCAGACAATATTAGTGATATAGGCAAGCACAGTTATTGCCAATATTCATTTTCTTCAACATGTTTTTAGCATTATATATAGAAGATCCTTTACTTTAGAAAATTTGAATTTGCTTAAAATATTAAATGGTTATTATGAAAAATATAAGCAATCATGCTACATCTTCTTTAGTAACAAATGTATATGTCTCATTATAGTTTTAGCATTAGATATGTTTTACACACAAAATTATTTGGATAAAAATTCAGTTCTTAAATGTTGGTGTAAATAAAACAACAGTGTTACAGTAGTTTAACATTTGGTGGAATTGGAAGAAAGACATTAATGTTTAATTGGCGTTGACAAAGTTACCTTTTCAAAGTTAATCCACAATGTTATAATGCATCAAGGAGAACATTTGGACAATCCAGCTAACATTAAGCAATTAAGAAATAATCCCTATCATAATTTCCATTCCTTTATGTATTTTTGCATTAATTTCATAGAGATGTTCACCTCAGAACACAGGAGGACTTTGTCATCCCAGGGATTGCCACCAGATCTTGTACATCCAAATGACAGAATAATTTCTGCCACCTAAAAAATAGGTAAGTTTCAAGATTTTCCTTCAGATCTACCAAATATGAATCTCCAGACTTTAAAAAGACCCACACAAAAGTTGGTGCCTGCTCCTGGTGTAGAAATATTGACTCAAATCAACTTTTGCCAGGATTATCTGATTTTTCATTTAATGAATCTCATTTTGCAATACTCACATGTATATCTTTGTGCTTACTCCTGGGGTGTCTGACTTGCCTACAAGCCATCTATCTTTACTTAGATGACTGAGTAATCAGCATCTCAAACCTAACATGGCCAAAACAGAAATTTTTCTTCCACAACACACCTTTTTCTCCTCAGATGTTCTGTCGTTGTTGTTTTGTGGTTCTGGGGCCTCTCATATGCTGAACAGTAGCCTTACAACTAAGCTACATCCCTGGCCCTTCCCCAGGATTTTATCCATCTGGATAAATGAGCTACCATCTATAAAACTGGGTTAAGCAACTCCTTTGTTTCCCCTCTCTTAAGTATTCAACAAGAATAAATGAACAATAAAAACATCTTTGAACCACCCCTAATTCTGCTTTTTCTCATACTCTCTCATACAATTTATCTACCAACAAATCTTGACAGCCTACTTTAAAAATGTATTCACATTTACTGACTTCTCTCCATCTCTGTTACCACCATGTTGTGGTGTCCCTCCCACATTGCAGCAAGGTTCTCCTGCTCTTCTCCTGGCTTTGCCGTCTGCAGACAAAAGCCTGCACAATCTTTCCAAGTGTCAGTCAATGTTATGCCTGTTCTGCATAACATTAAACAAACCCCATGACCCCATGTGATTTTGTTCCTATCTAATCATCTTGAGATCTTAGCACCTTACTGCAGTTCAGCCTGCCTGTGGCCTTCCTTCTATTCCTCTAACATCTCAAGCCTGTTTCCCATTTGGACCATTTTCACAAGTGTTTCTTTCTGTTTGAAATGTTCTACATAGTAGTTTCATGGGACTGGATCCTTCTTATCAAGTCTCAACTCAAATGATACTTCCTCCATGGCTTTACCATTAGCCAACCACCCAAGACATTTCTTATCAGTCTTTTTTTTTAATTTACTCTTTTTTGAAATCATCTTGCACAGTTATTTATTGGTTTATGTATTATTGGTCTTCTGCTCTCTTCCAGGCCCCACCTCCTCTTCTCCAGTCCTAGAATTTAAATTCTCAGAGAACAATCTTTGTGTTGTCTAAAGAGCCAAACCTAGGAAAGTGTCTATAACTTTGATGGGTGGTTAATAAAAATATTTGCTGAATGAGTAAATATTATGTTGCGAAACAGGAGTAGTACATAAAATAGGATAAGTCACTTAACAAGTCTGAGTTTCACTGGCTTCACTTGTAAAATGGGAATAATAGTTCTTTAATGCCATAGGCCAGAGACTGAATTAGATAATTTCTTGTGGTTACTTCTAGTTCTAAGATCTACATGGGTAGTGAGACTGTATTTTAATTTGGTAGTAATATGTATGTTCAGAATTTGTCAGAATATTTTAAAATTTAGACTTTAAAATGTAAAAGACAGGAACTCCTTAAACCCCATTCCGCCTCTAAGCTTATCTATAAAAGCACTACCTGTGACAGTTTATCCTCTTGAACAACAGGAAAGAGTGTCCCTCAGGCTCGAGTCCCCACATAAACTTCAAATTCCCTTCAGTCTCACATTCTCAGGCATCTTCAGTAGCCTTGCTTGTCAATATTTAATACTCTCTCCACCATTCCTCTTTCTTTTTAGTCGATAAATATCTTAGGGGGAAAAAAAACCCCAAGATTCAAAATATAATAAGCCTTTCCTTCACTATGCGCAGCCTTCCAGTACTGGAATTCTCCTTTGATTTGTTACCAAGATTCTGGCAAGAAGGGGCTCTGTTATTGCCATTTCTTGAAGCCACTTCAGTTTGGCATTGTAGCCAATATTGCACCTAATTAATATCATTACTGCATACCCGACTCAGTGATTTACTTTCAGTCCCTCTTGTACCTTTTATCTTTACCATATTTGACACAATCCTCTTGATTTTTTTCTTAATTTGCTAATATAATGAGGTAGGTGGAAATCCTGTAATGTCTGCAACAGTCTCCAACAATAACAGAAATTGTCCATGTGCTATGTAACTTTTCAGTGTCCTACCAGTCGTTTGTATATGCAAAAACCAAACTTAGTCATTCATCCTTGAAACTTGGTTTTAAATATAAGAAGAAATTTACCTTGGTGCATTTTAATATTCATTAAACTTTCCAGGAATTTAGCTACCATGTAAATTGAGAGATGACTAGCTCATTTTATTTGAATCTTGACTAAGACTGGTTTACTGCCTCATAAAGTGATATCTTCAATGACAGCAGGTTTTGTGGTAGTTGTGTACTACATCATATCATCAGTCTACATGTGTGCTTGTCATAGATGCAGAGTTCTGGGCTGTATATGGGACAATATACACCTATCCATATGCATACATGTAACCATAGGCACAAATTTTCAATCCTTACTGGATGCAAATATAAAGAAAAATACAATAATATTCAGTTGAATATTGATTTTTTTTGTTTAAATACAAGCTTACTCATTAAATCTATGTAAAAGCTCCTGAGAACTTCATTATATTATTTAATGTACACATGCCCGAGGCATTTATATACTCAAAAAGATACTATTTTGTTACAGATAATATTCCTTTTATTCTCTTTTATTAAGGGTAGGGTAAACTAGGCATGTAACTATTATATGTTATTTTATTTAACAATAAAGGGTGCATTATAAAATGTTTGTTATTGAATGTACATGTTAGGTCTGATAGGGTTGGGAACCTTTATAGGTCCATGCTTCTAATGGGTTTCCCCTCTAACTAGAATGATCCTTCTACCCTTTCCTACTGAAAAATTCCTACAAGTTATCAGGAACTCCCTCTATGTGTGTCCCTTGTAAATGGTGTTATTAAAGTATTTATTAGATATTATCTTATGTGCCTACCTGCTGGTCTCCCCTTCTAGACTGCAAACTTCCTGAACTTGGGTTCTCGTCTTATTCTCTTCTGTAAAGCCAGGGTTTCCCTTATTGACTGGCACAAGGTTAAGTTCTTGGCAAATGTTTATTAAATTAACCATTCTACTTGGGGAGGAGGATACCATAATCTTTTCTGGAAGTGGAAAAATGGATTAGGTCAACTTTTAAAATTTTTATACAGAATTCTAATTAGTAAAGGAGATAAAACCAAGTTTTATTTATTTATTTTTTATTTAATAGTGGAGGTTGCTCTGCATCTAACCAGTTCATTTTGCTGTCTACGCTTAAGGGCCTTTGGGACTTTCTGAGGCATCTTAATGAATTTGCAATTTGAAAATCAAGAGACTACATGATCTCTCATCAGAGCGATCACTAGTTTAATCACTAAAATTTATCATTCTATCTTATGTCCAAAATCTCAAAGTTTTTATTTTTTCTTCTATTCTTGTGACAAAACTCCCCACATTACTCTATTTAAATTTAAGATATCCTTTGCTCTGGAAGTAATTCTTTTCTTTCTTTGTCAGAAACAAAATTGGATGCTGAATATCTATAATGCACTTATTGTATAATGTACACTTTTGAAAAAAAAATTATTCTGAAATAGCACTGTGAACTGGAAAGCCTGATTATAACTATACAGCATAATTTATATGTTAAAGGAGCATCTTCATTGCCATTCCTGTGAAAAATAAAAGGTAGCCCAAGTCCATCACTTGTCTCATTACCCTTCTATGGCTGAAAGGTATCTTGATGTACCTGATGTCTGATTCCCACGTGTGCCCTCCAGTACCCTTCCATATTTGATGTATTTTATGTCTATCTACTTCACCCCATCATATTCTGTGTTCCTTTTCTTTACAACCCAGTTACTATACTCAAAACCATTTACTTTTTCTCTCTCATTTCTCCAGAATTCCTTTAAGTTGCAGCTGGTTAATGTAATAACTGTTGTACATTAACACTGTTAATGTAATTTATCAACATTAACACATGAATACACATTAACAGTTTTTATTTGTTAAATAAATTGATGGAATTAAATTTATTTAAATTTGTGGGTTAATGTGATTTGATATAAGTTTTTAAAGGGAGATTTTTATTAGCTATCAGAGATATTAATCCAAAGAGTAGAAGAGGAAGAGAAGGAACCACTAGCAAAAAATTACTGTGTAACTTCACCTGGTCTAGTCTTTTCATATAAATTCAACTTAATTTTTAAAAAATCACAAGAACTCATTTTTAACTATTTTACAGAAAACAAATAAAGTCTTAAATAGATTAAATAACATCAAGTAAGTGGCACAGAAGAGAATCAAACCCAGGCCTATCTGACTCCAAAGCCATGATCTTTCCCATATCATTCCACTTCTTAAACAGACTGAGTAACAGCTATGAGAACATAGGGGTGCTCACGAAATTCTTCATGAACTGTGGGGTGGCCTCAGTCTCTGTGAGGCAAAATTCGCCTTTTCCTTGATAGTTCATAAGAGATGTGGTCTAGGCTTCCTCTTTTCACAAAACTATTTCATCCTGTAACTGAGGTGAATCTCATAAATACTCTCTTGTTTCAGATTATTCAAAGGAAGTCCTGTTTGAAACAGTGATTGTCTGAATTACATGTTTTAATGCAATTTTATTATTTTCAAGTGAAACATTAACTGAAATTAAACCAAACTCGTACTTAATTCTTTAAATTAGGGCTGGGATTGTGGCTCAGCGGTAGAGGGCTCGCCTAGCATGGGCGGGACCCGGGTTTGATTCTCAGCACCACATAAAAATAAAGGCATTGTGTTGTGTCCATCAACACCTACAAAACAAATATTTAAAAAATTCTATAAATTAGAATTAATGACGATAATAAGCATACCTAAATATTCACTGATTTAATGATTATTGATTGAATACAATGAGTATATCACTTTCCCCTAAGAATTCCATTTGCTTATTCATTAATTTATTTAAATTTTAATTTGCTATTGGTGTATATTTTTTAACATTGGAAAAAATGAAGTTTTATTCTATTGTTTATCAGTGTGGACTATCGTGATGTGATTACATGGATCTCCCATTGAAAGAAACTCAGATAATTATGAAATATTTCCCTTCCTTTTCTTTAGTTAAAACTGAAAAGAATAGCTATTAAAACTTTATCTACTTTAGTGGCAGTTGATATTTTTTTTTAGGACTTTGCTGATTTGCACATGTATTACCTCATTAAAGTCTTAAAAACAATGACTGAAGAGAAGAAGGTAACATTATTATTCTTTACTGATGAAGAAAGTCAGACTTGGGACTTTGTTTAATATTTGCAGAATCCAGCAAGAATATCATCTTCCACTACTCTGCTCTTAACTGACCCACAGTTTCACCAGCATGTTCTGCAGGAAAAAGAATGTTAAAATCTATACCTATTGATTCTCCATGGCAGAAAGAGTCTCTTGTCTGAGGCCTTCAAAGGCTACTATATGTAGACTTACTTAAAAACAACAATAACAACAAGAGATGATGTATTGTTTTTAGGCAGAAAAGATACTACCTTTTTAAAAATTCAACACATTGGATTGGGGATATAGATATTGATGAAGTGCTTGCTTTGTATGCACAAGGCCCTGGGTTCAATTCCTACCACTACCAAAAAAAAAAAAAAAAAAGAAAAAGAAAAAAAAATTCAACACATTGAGTTCACTTTTTCTTAATATACTGCTTTAGAACTACTTTCAGACCTTTTGTAATTTTAATAGTATTCAACCCAGGGAATTTATAAAAAAAAATTGGGGGCAATTAAATGGGGGGGCCCTTTGGAGAACTTAATTTTTTGGATGAAAAAATCCTTTCAGAATCTGATTATAATTATCGACCCTCTATCCCCCCAAATCACTCAATATGCATACACAACTCATATTTCTTTAAATTTACAATTTTATAAGATATTTGGAACATATGAGCATGGATGTTATTTAAGAGATAGGGGTTTTGCACAAGACATTTCAGAAGATTCTTTCTTCCACATAATCTGAAGAACCAAACTACAATAATAAGAAGGAAAGCAACATTCTTAATGTTTGACAGTTTTACACCCACAAACTTAATATGTAGACATTTTACATCCTGGGAATGTGCTATGTGTTATGTGTCTCAAAGCTTAACTTATTGGTTAAAGAATGGAATGTATTTTGCATCTCTTAGCAAAAATAGAAGGAATTTAAATTATTTGCAATGGAAAAAATAGTTCCATTTCATTTTATAACATTTCAAAGTGAAAATGAATTTCATCTGTGCAATACAGAAAGTATGTAAAGCAACCATTTTTAAATGAAAGTAGATTTACTTTTATAATTGCAATCTTTCAGAAAATAAGATTTTTTTAAGCCGCTCTTACCTCATCAGAACCTGATCCAAAAATCAGCAAGTCAAAAGGAATTGCTGCAACCATGTCAATCAGGAACCAGCCTTTGAAGTAGTGTATTGCTATTTTGGCGGGATCACTTACCACTTCTTCATTCTGATTTACATAAGTAGTTCTGAAGTTTATTAGAATATCTATGATAAACATAATATCCACAATCAAGTCTACCACATTCAGAGGGCTACAAGAATAACCACATTCTCGCCTTTTCTGTTCTTCTCTGTCATTGAGTAGGAAGGCTGCCGAGTAGGGGGTGAATATAGCAGTGTATATGACCAACAGCAGAATAAGCCAATCCCAGACTGCCTTGAAAGGGCTGTAGTGCAATATTGTAAACTTGTTGATTCGTGGTGTCTGCAGTTTATATTCTGGTAGGACATCTGCTCCCAAAGAAAGGACCTAAACACAGAAAAGAAAAACACATACTACATAAAAATATCATTATTTAATATGAAACCTATAAAAATGAAGGAAATTATATAGCAAAATCTATTAGAAAGAATTCATGTAATTTTGATGTGCATATGAAAACAGGAAGTCCATTTAAATGAAATTCATATAAACTGCAACAATGTTTTATATTCACTTCAAAAAAACCTCACTGGTATTTCTGGATAAATTCACTGCAAAGTAATAATATTATTCCTGAAATACTGAGGAAGGGTTATTGTTTCCTTTGAAACACATTACTTCACAGAATTAAAATTAAATGACTGTTTTTAAAAAAACCCTAAAATCAGTTTTGATATAAGTAATAATTCAGTTTTCAAATCTAGGAACAGACTGACTATAATGAACATAAAAAATATACTTGGATCCATGGTCTCATGTTCGGTTTACCTATACTTGATTTATGTTAAACTTTGATAAATTAACTACAATTTATTTAAATCTTTACTTATGCAAATTTTCTCACTTGTAATTTGATTTTAGCATGGGGTAAGGGAGCACATAAAACAGATTAAAATAAACAAAAAGCAGTCTTTTCCCTAAACGGTAAGAGGGTATTTTATGTCTGGGTTGAATATACTTTCATCCAAACTTTTCCATGAAATTTAGAGAATCATAAAAAGAAAATGCTGCTAGTAGATGTTCAGAATATTGATATGGAAATGTTGCAAGATTCTTAGCCACCAAGGGATACAAACGTCTTAAGTTTTATTCTACTTAATAAGGCAAGGGGGTAAACCAAAACAGTTTCCCCTTTTAGAGTTTTAGTTTATCTGAAAAAATAAGAGGTAAACTTGAGTTGTACCCTGCTAAGTAGACAAATCCATGATTTTGGGATTTTAGATGAATTTCAAAAACCAAAGTCAAATAGAAAGGTTATATAGCTACATAGTGGCAGATAGAGAGCCATTTTAAGGGAATTGTGAGTTTATAGTGTCACACTGTCAATGCCCTATACATACCAATGGCTCCATTTGAAATGTTAATGTTGCCAAGAACATTTTCTTAGACTACATTCATCTAAACTGCTGATGCATCATGGGCTTTGAGTCATGGATCTGAAGTAATCCCCTGTTGGTTAGACAGAGAGTTTTGTGTGTTTTTGGCAATTCTATCCGTGTTGGTTTTATCTTGACCAGAGTAATGAACTATCTTGGAAAATATCAATTTTGAATCACTTTTATTGTTATATCTCATACTTTTCCCATCCTATAACAAGTTACCATCCCTATTTACGAAGGACCTGAGATGTTAGTCCCAAATGAGATAAAACGCAACTTAAATATAACACAAGAATCCAGGTAAAATAGTTAAAACTGCTTTTACATGTCAAATTGATTTAATACATTAAAAAAATGAATAAAAATTTGGACCTGATCATTAATCAGCCCAGAGTAAATCTGAACCAACCAGTGTATGGAGGATATAGGACTATATTTTAAGCTATTAGGAGATGACAGGAGCTAATTATTGGCAAAAGAAAAATATGGAAGATAAAATGATTTCATATTCATGAAATATTGAAAATCCTCAGAATTTAAGATATGCAAATATATAAGTATACAAGTTTCAGAATCCTAATAGGAAAAATGTTTGTATTGTCTATTAGTTAATAAGTGCATATTAATAGAACTCTGATCCCATTGTGTTTAGATTAGAAAATGGGTGGCATGACATTTTGGTCTGGAAGAATGGATCACCTCTTAAGGTGGTATTACATCATGTAATGTCCCTTTCTCAATCACCAGGGGGCTACACAGGTTGTCAGGTTGTACAAGGTAAAATCCAAAACCTTATTTTGGCTTTCAAAGTCATCTAAAAATATGGACCTGTTTTATCTTTCCAGGTTCTCTTCCAGTAGACCCACCTATGAATACAGAGTATTCTAGCAAAACAAGGTGAAACTTTTGAGTTGCTTAGATCTTTCCCTCTCCTTTCCCTTCCCCTTCCCTTCCTTTCCCTTTCTACCTTGTACTAGGGATTCAACTCAGGCATGCTCTACCACCGAGCAGGATCACTTACCACTTCTTCATTCTGATTCACATAAGTAGTCCTGAAGTTTATTAGAATATCTATGATAAACATAATATCCACAATCAAGTCTACCACATTCAGAGGGCTACAAGAATAACCACATTCTCGCCTTTTCTGTTCTTCTCTGTCTTTGAGTAGGAAGGCTGCCAAGTAAGGGGTGAATATAGCAATACATATGACCAACATCCCTAGTCCTTTTAAAATTTTTAAATTTTATTTTGAGACAGGGTCTAAGTTGCCCAGACTGGCTTTGAACTTGTGATACTCTTGCCTCAGCCCCCTGAGCCACTGGTATTACAGATGTGTGCCACCATAGCTGGCTTAAACTGCTTAGTTCTTAATAAATCCCTAAATTCACACTTTTCCCCATAAAAAGGGTTACACAATCACTCAAAGAGACTCAAAGAAGTCATTTTTAAAGACAGATATTTATCTGAGCTTCCTCACTGCTTAATTGACATGCTTCTGATGTCAACCTCTCACACAATACATGCTATGGCATAAGTATGAATTAGAATGCATGCAGTGTTATGGAAACTTCCCTGTAAGTAAAAACTGGCTAGAACTCTTCCTATCCCATCTAGATACACAATCTTTTAATATTTAGATGACCACTTTAGTAAGAGCAAGAGACTAAAATTGGGGAAGACACTGTTCCTGACACCATGGAATTCATGGTCTATTGGGAAGGAGATGTGCAGGAAATGAGAGCCCTGATTCCACAACAGTGGCCACTTTGCTCAGTGTATGGAGCTGGTGGTGATGCTGAGGGGGCATGATCTTCCCAGAAGACTTTCATTAAAACATGGCAGTTGAACTGACACTGAGTTGGAAGTGATGAGGGATATATAGGACATACATAGCTGGGGGATGGGGAAGTTGGAAGAGGTAGAACATGAACAAGGTTAATGAAGCATAAAATAATGTTGTATGTGTTGAGAAATTATAAACAGTCTTCTATTTTGCCGAAAGATAAAATGTAAGAAGGGAAACAGTTGTGGAGGATAGCAGTGGAGAAGGCCAGGACAAGGCTGCTGAAGGTCCACTGTGACATAATAGCAAGCAGAGGTTTTGAACTTTAGGTCAGTGTTTTTTTTTTTTTTTTTTTCTCCAGGTATTGAACCTAGGGGCACTTAACCACTGAGTCCCATCCCCAGCTATTTTTATATTTTTTATTGGGAGACAGGTTCTTGCTAATTTGCCAAGTTGTTGAGGCTGGTATTGAACTTGTGATCTTCTTATGTTGGCCTCACAAGCTGTTGGGATTACAGCATTACCAGGTCTAAGACAATGTTTTTTTTCACTCTTAAATAACATACAGAGTTCTTTTAAAGGAAAAGATTTCAGAACCCTAATAATGATTTATTTTATTTTTATTCATAATAGCAAATATGTTAAAAATAAGACTAGGTTAAAATTTCATGTTTATACTTCTTGGTATGATTCTTCTAGGTTAAATTGTGTACCCTCAAAATATATTTTGAAGTTCTAATCCCTGGTACCTGTGAATGTGACCTTATTTGGAAATAGGGTCTTTACAGGTATAATCAAATAAAGACAAAGTCCTCATGGTTTGAGATGGACCCAACTCCAATAATTGATATCCTTAAATGAAAAGAGAATTTGGGACAAAGAGACAAAAACACAAAGGGAGAATTCTGCATGCTAATGGGGCAGAGACAGCTGCAAGCCAAGGGATGCCAAGGATTGACTGTAGCAATAGGAAACTAAGAGAGGTAGGAAACAGATTTACCCTCAGAACTTCCAGAAGGAATTCACCTTGCCAATACCTTGGTTTTGAATTTCTAAACTCCAGAATTGTGAAAGAATAAGCTTCCATTGTTTTAAGATACCTAGTTTGTGGTATGTCATTACTGTAGCCCTTAATATAATGACAAAAAATGAAAACAAATATCTGATATTTTTCTAGGTCAAAAATCATTGAACTTGGGGCTATGTTATTTATTAAATATGAAAAAATGTATTCTAATCTAAAAGACTTTTTGCAAAAGTATGTTGTCAAAATGCTGTTATAGACTTCAAATATTTAATTGCTGTGTCAGGATAACCTAACCTAAATCTTAAGGCAAGCTGTTATTCTCCTAGGCTTTGAAGGTCCATTTAAATAGCATTCCTTGAAAACTTTAAGAACTTTTGTTTATTGAAAATTAACTTTATGGCATTATTTAATTTTACATTAAGTGATTATCTAGTCAACTTATATTCAGAACTGGATTTAAAAGACAGTTTGTTATATTCTAACATGTCTATTGATACAGAACTATAGCTATTTGGTATGTAGAATGGAGCATGTTTTGACAATGAATTGGTATTAATTGGTATGATACCAAATATTATGTGCAGGTTCTTTTGACTTCTGCATGACTGTGCATGTATTATATGATCCATTGTCACCAGACTTTTACTAACAAATAACGTAAAAAAAAACCCATTTATTTATACTGCGTGCTTTAGCACTATGAGGTCCCACTATAAATCCAAATTTAGTCTTGGGCACTGATGTCAAGTCAATGGCAATATTGTTACTAGGTGAAAATGTTAATGATTCAGATGAGTATAGTTTTGCTTTATTGTTTCAACAAAATACAGGAAATTTTAAGATTGTTAAATAGGACTTATGGCTCTTTCAGATATCCCTTTCCATGGATATCAGTTGGAGAACTGTTAAATGTTACTAGGCAGGGAAGAAAGGTGGCTGTGTTTGATTTTAGACAGATGAATCAGGAAATAAAATGGAGAAGAAACCAAAGGTGGTCAGGACCAAAGACTTAGAGGTCAATTTAAGATTTTGTCATTCCAAGAGATGTACACCAGGGAGTAGGTAGCAGAGATGGAGAAGATGGAAAACATTTGTGAAATAAAATTTTCTCAGTATATAAGGATGAGAATTACAGAAACCTTTCTTCCCTTTGGTTCCAATAATAAGTCTTATTAGAGTCAACCATGGTAATATAAATCTCTGAAACCTCAACCAACGTTGACATAAAGGAAAGATCACTAGACTGTAAATTTGAAGACCTGACTTTGAATTCCAGACAGAATTGTTAAATTCTCTCAACTTTAGTTTTTTCCATCAGTGTGATGAGGATAGTAATCTTTGCCTGTCACTTGTCTATAGAGAGCTAGCATATCAAATCACATAATTTCTATAAAATTAGCTAATAAAATTAAAAATATTTACATGCATGTAAAATATTTTCATTATTGTTTAGAGTTCTAGGGTTACTTCCTATATCATAATCTAAACAAATAAACTAAAACCCAAATATTTATAAATCTATGGGAGGAAGTTAAACATTGACTGGATACTGAAAATACTAAAAATTGTCTCAGTTATCTACTCTTTGTAACAAACTGAACCAAATTTTCATCATTCAAAAGAGTAGTAATATTATTATTATTGATTTTATGGATAAAAAATTGAGTTTGGCCATGCCTGGACAATAAGTTTGCTCCACAGGATGTCATTTGGGGTTATTTAGTGAAATTTAGCTGGTAGCTGAGCTTATGTGGAAAACTCAAGAAGGTTTCATTCACATGTCTAGAAACTTGGTGGGGATAATTGGCAGATTGGGCTCACCCAAGATTCAGGAGTGAGTGGATTCTCCCCACCCCTTCTGTGGTCTCTTCAGCAGGATAGCAATACATCTTATGTGGAGACTTAGGAGTCCCAAACGAAATAGAAACTTTTAAGTTTTCTTAAGGTCCAGATTTGGAATTACATTGTTACAGCAGCATTTCTTTCATAGTCTATTGGCCAAAGCAGAGGCAGGCCAGCCCAGATTTAAGGAAGTAAGGGAATATTCCCTACCTCTTGACAAGAGACTGACATGATTGTGGAAGGGAAGAAATCATTATACTGGTTTTGGGAACAAAATTATACGTAATTATAATTAAAATATACAAAATTATACTGGTTTTGGAAACAAACTATTGCAGGACTTGGTGACAATTTTTTTTTTTAGGTAGGGTGACACTGTAGTTATATATATTTTAAAAAATGGCCTTTACCTTTTAGGAGTATGGAGTGAAGTATTTGTCGATGAAATGTTATAATACTGAAGATTTTCTTTAATATAGTCTGGAGCATGGGGAGAGGAGTTCTGATTATATGCAATAATGTAGGCTGTATGTTCATTTATATTGGAAATAGGTGACTAGATACTATTCTATATGTTTAAAATGTTTCAAAATAAACACTTAAAAAACAAGTCTAGAATCTCATCCAGAAATGCATACAATAAATGAGAATATATTTTCTTTCTAATTTTGTTTGCTTGCTCCCTGCCCCCAACCTTCCTTTCTATTTTTCTGTACAGAGGATGCACTCAGGGCTTTGCACATGCTATGCAAGCATTCTACCCACTGAGCTATATCCTCAGCCCTTTTTTATATTTTATGTCTTCTGAGTTAGAGTCTCCCTAAGTTTCCTATGCTGACTTTGAACTTGTGATACTCTTTTCTTAGTATCTCAGTGTAGAGGATAGAAATTCCTAGATTAAAATAACTATTTTTATAAATATCATGGAATACACATATCAGAATTGCATTGGTTCCTTATTGGGTGTGTTTTTGTCCTTGTTTACAGAGCAGAATGCTTACTCATACTATGTGGCTCTCCATTCAGCTACATAGACTTTATATAACTCAGATTTTGTGGAACCTTGACTGTTTGCTGCTACATTTCCATGAAATTGGTGGCTGGGACAAATCATGTTTGGGAAACTAGTTGGAAGTGTGTACTGCATCTGCTTTTTTCTCTTAGTATAAGATACTTCATGGCATGGCTCATCAAGTTAGATTAAAATACAGACACATCTTAGAGACTTATAATATGAAGTGTCTTATTGAAATAGATTTTTTTAGAGTTTCATATTACAATTTTAGACTATCATTCTGAATTAAATGCAGAAGTTTATGTTTGCATTTTTCTCATAAAATTACCACCAGATTAAATGTTTACACTGTTTAATGTCATTTTAGTAGATATTTGCATTATATATTTCTTTTAAAATTCATTTCTAGAAAGATTGGTCACTTTAAGTATCAAAACGTTTCATTTTTTTTTGTTTAAAAAACTGTTATTTCATTAATCATAGTTTGTTTTCCCATAAAACTATGAGTTTAGAATTACAATATAAATATATATATATATATATATATATATATATATATATATATTCCTTTACGTTGTTCTAATTGTTTTATTTTTATTTTAGTGGTCCAAATTCAAATACATTTTCACAATGTTAATATCACTTTGGAAATAAATATAAAATTAAATATAAAATTAAAATAAATTTTAATTTATTAAGTTAATAAGTTAAGGTTAATTATGATAGTACTTTGCAACAACCGTTTTTGGAAATAAAATATTAGATAGGTATATATTCATTTAATTAATGTGCATAGAATTCTAAGAGACCAGTGACTATGTAGGAAAAAGCTG
Source organism: Marmota marmota marmota (assembly GCF_001458135.2). Lineage (NCBI taxonomy): Eukaryota > Metazoa > Chordata > Mammalia > Rodentia > Sciuridae > Marmota > Marmota marmota. The sequence goes on from NW_026000037.1 coordinate 49,804,943, forward strand.
TTACTCAGTGTATTAAATTCCCTTAAGAAAGCCAACTTCTCCCACACATTTGAAAAATCACATATTTTAGAAAGTTAAAGCACGATTAAATGAACTATTATAAAACTTTTTTTTTTTTCAGGAGAGATAAAAGGAAAAAAAAAAAACCACAAAAAACAGGGGGAAAATTCTCATTGTATGAAAAAAGTGAGACTCCACAATCTTCAGAAAGACATTTCTATTTTCTTTTTCCTGAAACCACCAATTAAATGTACAGTTTAATACAGACTAAAATATTTCTTTACCAAATACAGTTTTTTCCCCTAGCACATTGCTATTTGTTTAACCTCTAACAGTTATGTGTTATATAAAACCAAAATCTTTATATGAAACAGCACTATTTATTCAATGAAGATCTACTGTGAAAATTTTGTGAGAACACAGGATTAATAACTACTCTTCTCTTTTGAAAAGTGCAATAGGGAACGATTAAGCCTTCCAAAAGATTATACAGTACTTTTGGCAGCTGTTAAACGCCATGCTGAGGTGTTGGTAGAGACTGCTCATCTGGTATTTATCTTTTACTTGGGACTTGCACTTAACTAATAGGCTAGCTGTATTTTTATCTATTGGAAAGAGTACTCAGTAACAAAATGAATCGGATAGATTATACAGCATCAGGAAGGATTTAAACTCCCTTGGCTTTTCAGCATATTGTTTAAGAAGTAGAGTCAAACCTGAGAGATTATCATTGAAATAGGCACTGATGACCAATCAGATATTCAAATTAAAAGATGAAAAAGAATCACGTAATAAAACTAACTTGTCACAGAGAAGATCTTTAAATTAAATAAAATATTAAAATTAGGAGAATCACTGTAGCAGCATTCTAAATTCAAATAACTTTCTGAGATTTAGATTAAAATAAGTATTTGGCTATGTGCGTGTGTATGTATGTATGTGTGTACTGGATTGGGTATGGATGGTTGTATGATTTTGTAAAACTCAGCATCATATAGAATCAAGTTTAGTTAAACCTCAGGTTTAGCATTTTGTTTTGTATGTGCTTTATATGGTAATAGGAAAAAAAAAAACACAAAAAACATCCACTTCCTAAGGTGTATGTGGTTCAGAATTTGAGAGAAATCGGTTAGAAAATATCTTAAACACTTATTGCATTCATAAATCACTTCACAAGCATACATAGGTTCTTCTAGCATCATACATTCTTAACTCCCAAGCAAGCCCATGTCCATTTGGATAGTGCATCTTGGTTCTGAATCCACAGACCCTGGGCCACACTGACAACAGATTCTCTTTGGCCTGATGTTTGCTTCCATGGCTTCTCTCTCCTCTTTTCCTATGGAAACTTCAGTGCATCCTTCTCTCCATATCTTTCATCTTTGTTTAAAAATTTATTGATTTTAGAAGAAAGATGGAGAAAAGGAACACTTCGCACACCAGTTTATGAGTAAGGCTGTGGCAGATTTTTTTTTTTTTTTTCAAATGTACAGATGACTGAGGAGCAAGCTGCAAGATGAGAGAGGAGAATAAAGATTTGGCTAGGACAACTCCAAGTACAGGTGCTGGTGCCAATAGGAGGAGGGAGGCATTTGGCAGGCTGTTGGAAGGTCTGAGATGGAGCTCTGGAGGAGGCCGAGCTAGAGATCCTGCAGAGGCAGTGGCTGAAGTTTTGGAAAATGGATTAGAGTGTAAAGAGAGAGGGAATACACTAGGAAATAAATGAAATATGGGATAGAGAAAAAGGCTTAGCTAGTATTTCACAGGCCCTGCACAGTATCTAGTATATACAGTGTTATGCATAATGATCACCCAAAATTGTCATTGAATGGGCATGTTTGTAGCTTAAAGAGAAAGAGCCAAGAGACAGCAAAGCAGGGAAATCACCAAAGAAAGAATTAGGCTAAAAACAGCTCCTGTGCACTGAAATTTGTTGTTCTTTCTTCCGTGGAATAGAATTGTGGTTAGAATGCATCTGCATAGTTGAGAACTGCATTTTCTAGACCCATTTGCAACTAGAAATGCTCTTATGTCTAATGAGCTGCTCTTCTTGGCCAAAGCTTCTAAGAAGCAGGAATGTCTTCCCTCCTCTCTCTTTTTCTTTCCAATGCATGACGTCAGAAGCATCTAAGGCTTCAAGTACCTAAGTCCTATAGGGTGGATCTAAGGCTTGCTAATTTACTTTGCTAAAGGCAGAGTGCCCTCCTTCCCTCAAATGGTTTTGTCTTGTTTCAGTTTTCTACATTAATGTATCCTGAGTTGAATTATCTATCTCATCCATTGATGCTGAGACAGTAAGAATATCATGTAATGATGGGGGCAGAGATTGGAGTGATGTCTACAAGCCAAGAACACCAAGATTTCCAACAATATCAGAAGCTGATAGAAAGACTTGCAACCTGTTTCCTCTAGAGCCTTCAGAGAGAGGATCTGGCCCTGCTGATACATTGGCATTGGACTTTTACCCTCAGAACTAAGAGAATAAATATTTATGTATGTGTGATGTCACCATGTTTGTGATAATTGGTTTTGGAAGCCCCCAGGGCAATACAGTACAATTTCCTTTATTCTACTTTACGAATGTGAAATCTGAGATTTGCTAATTTAAACAAGGCTGTTTGGTCTGTAGGACCTGTGCTCTTTTACAACAGCAGCCCTGTATTTAACTAATTTCTCTGAGATGATGAAGGCTATGTTTTTCTGCTACACATACTGTTTCCAGAAGAATAAACTATTTGATTTCAAAGGTGTCTGTACACATGTTTTTAATAATGTCTTAATCACCTGTGGCAAAATAGTGACTTAAGACAGTGATGTATGCCACTTCCCATCAAAAGACAACATGCAGCCTACTCTGAAAGATAGGTGATTAGATGGATGTCCATGTGAAGATCATATGAAAGCCAAAACAGAAATGTTTGAGAGCCATGGATGGGCATAAAGAAAGGAAAATAAGGACAACTCAGACTGATTAGAAATTCATAATGTGTCCAACATTGTTGAATTCATCTGGCTACAAAGTGAGACAGAGCTGCCCTCTTACCTATCCATGTTCTGTCAGGGAAAATTTTATATATCAGTTATGGCAAGCGAGGACAGTGATCTCTGCCTCCTGGTCAGCTTTGAACTAAGGTAATTCATGTACAGAGTTTCACATACAGTCCCTGTTTACCATAAACACACAACACGTGATTACTGCTACTATAATTTTAGGCATATGAAACTAGAATAGCTCAAAGTTAAATTACACAAAACAATGTAAATTATAATTACTTACTGAACCTCAGTCTCTGATGTCACCCTTGGAGCAAATCAGTTATGCAAAGGTAGAGCAGAAGACAGATGGTTGTGTCTGTTGACTATTGAGTTTGCTAGTAAGGTAAAAATTTGTTTTTGAACATCTCAATTATTATATATCAGTCCATAGGACATTTGTCATTGTAATTTAAGGAATTGAACTTTTCATTATTAAAGTCTTTTTTTTTTTTTTTAAGTAGGAATTCTTTTTTATTTTTAAATTTTAATTTGTTATATATGACAACAGAATGCATTACATTTCATATTACACATATACAGCACAATTTTTCATATCTCTGGTTGTACACAGAGTAGAGTCACACCATTCGTGTCTTCATACATGTACTCAGGGTAAAGATGTCCATCTCATTCCACCATCTTTCCTACCCCCATTCCCCTTCTCTTTCCCTCCCTCACCTTTGCCCTATGTAAAGCTCATTTAAACCTCCCATGCCCACCCCAACCACATTATGAATCAGCGTCCTTAACTCAGAGAAAATATTCAGCATTTGGTGTTTNTTTTTTTTTTTTTTTTTTTTAAATTTTTTATTGTGGGTTGTTCAAAACGTTACAAATTTCTTGGCATATCATATTTGACACTTTGATTCAAGTGGGTTATGAACTCCCACAATCACCTTGAAAGGACCCAGTAAAAACAAGTGACAGAATATGTCTTCCTAAAGCAAGTGTCCCAGACTGGCAAACATTTTTGTTGGTCTGGATGGACTATCTATCATTAAGAATGTGATATCTGCTGGGTGGTTTGAGAAAGTGTTTTCGAGCATCTTTGGAAATTACACGAATTTCTCTTATTTTGCTGCAAGTAATTAAATGGTATTTCTTCAAAGTGAATTTAGTGTTTTGGAGGTTCTATCAGTTGTAAAGTTTCCCAAGATACCATAGAAATGATACCTATAGCAAAATAAACCAGAGCAGATGACCTCTGAGGAACTGAAATTCCATCATTTTTCTTAAATTGCACAGTTTACTTATTCAATTACACTTAGTGTGATTTCACCATGTTTGCATAATCTACATGTCAAGGATTAATGTATGTTAGAAAAAGAAATCAGAAATGCTATCCATGAGAATCATAGAATTCTGGGGAAAAATATAAACATGTTTATATGTATGTGAGCAAGCACATCATGAGGAATCATCATTGTCCTCAGATGTGTGAATGGACTTCTGTGAACTCTCTGAAATGAGACAGAGAAAAGAGAGAGGGAGGGGGAGAGACAGGGGTAAAAGAGGAAGAGAAGGAATATTTAATGAGAAGATGGGGCATAAATCAATGGGAGAACTAACAGGAAATGTGCTGGAAGTCGTAGTGAAGCACTATTACAACATTCCCCCTATTGATAGAGATTTTCTAAATATTTACAAGGTAAAAGTTCTGCTCTTTCTCAGACCCAATCTTTGTTTTTTTAATAACTTGGCTTTGTGATGGATATGTTCATTAGCCTGATTTGATAATTTTGATAATTTCACAGTAGATGCATCTATCAAAGCATCACATTATTCTCCATAAATATATACAATTATTATGTTCAGTTCAAAATAAATTTAAAAAGCAAGAAGAATAATATTTTTTTCTTGCTAAATCTCCAAAAGAGAAATGTCTTCCTCTCAGAGGCTGAGTAAATTCAATCTAAGTAGCCTTAGCAAATGTAACATTACTATCGAATTCGTACTTGATGAGCCTTACTTAGTTGGGCCATGTCTGATGGTTAAGGACTCAGTTAAGAGTCTGTAAAATCTTGGCAGGAATATACTCACGTCATTACTTTAGTAATAGGTTCTTGGAAGTCTGTCATTTACCTTCTGGACTTATTCTTTTTGGAGGTCAGAGAAGATTCATTAGGGACCCAGAATAGCAATAAACAGAAAATTCTAGGATATCTATCGGCCAACTCAGTACAGCCATAAGAAGTAAAAGAAGATACATTCCACAGAATCAGGTGGTATTCATCTACCTATTTTTTTTTTCTGTTTTTTCTTCTTCCCTCTTTTATTCCCACCAGGCTTTCTTCTTTTCCTCCTTCCATAATTAAAATGCTCAAGAGAAATCAAACTTCTGCAAGAAGGAATTTTTATGAATTAGGGTAGAGAGTTGTTAACTAGATTGTTTACTAGATAGCTGTCTGATGAATTTAGGCTTGTTCGCTCTATTTTCTGTACTTCAAACTACATCCATTGCTGCCCACACAATAAGTGCTCAATAGTGTTTTCCATTGAATGACTAACCTGTGACCCAGATGATTGAATACATCAAGGAGGGGAGATTGTTGATTATGTGAGAAATTACTTTATGTTGTTTTAAATCTGAAAGATCCTCTGAAAAATGTATTGCTGGGATTCAGAAATATTCCTTAAATATGGTACGGGGAACTGGATTACTAAAAATCCAATGATCTTTTTCATGTTCAAATTATAACAAAAAACAAAACAATTTTAATAATAGGTATGAATATACATTCTATCCTCAAATACTAAAGAAACCTGCATAATAAGAGAAAATTTGAAAAATCAAATTATAATTTAATTATAATATATTCTTGGATCTTTGAGACAGAAAACAAACCAAGTATTCTACTGAAAGCTATGATGAATCATGGAATTAATTCTGAGGCTAATTCTGTTATAGTCAAGAAAGTTACAACTAAAAGTTGGCTAGGAGTATCAGCGAGATAACTTACTTTCTTTGTTAAACAACTGTCAAAGTTTTTTAAATAGCTAATGTATTTTAAAGAAATGCAGAGAAATTCTGATGTGGTTCATTCAAGAAAATCACCTTCGATCTTTTAAGTACCTTGATCATCTAAAATAAGTGAAAAGAAATAAATATGACATTCTTGCTTATTTAGAAGACTTGAGATGCAAGCATAATTTTGAACTACAGATTCATTAGCTTCCTATTTTTGTGCATCGCTTCACAGTGATAACTTCTTAGGAGGTAATTTCTCTTGATTCTAAATGGCCCTGGATTCCATTTTGGCTGATATTATACTTTGTGTCTCATGAGAAATGTTTTTAGCTTTGACATTTTGGGGAGAAAAATACTCAGATTTTTTGACTCCTAGCCATGCCTCCAGGGGGGAGGCATGAATTTGATAAAACCTAACTGAAACAAAAAGCATTATTCAAGTGACAAAGAACAAATGGAAATCAAGCCCGTTTATGCCTCCTGATGAGAAGTATTACTTCCTCCATAACCTAAAGCTTAATAAATGTATAATAAAATGATTATGCCCTGCTTCAATCTTCTTGATTTCTTCATTCTTGTAGATTTCACATCCTACTACCCTATGAAATATGCCAGTTTTTCTTTCAAATGCAGATAAAAACTACTATGTGAAATTTACAGTCAGGAACACATATGAATAGTAGAAGACATGTATTATTTACATTGAGTTTTTTTTATCAGATTTTACATGGTAAATAAGAGCAATGTCCTTACATGTACCTCATTTCATAATTGACTCTAAGTAATTATGCCTTATTGATAAATTTTGTTAATCATCTCATTTATAAAATAGTCAATGGACTCTATTCTACATTGGCATTTAAATGGTAGTTCCTGAACTCTTGAATTTCATACTCTAGTAAAATTATAAAAGCAATGGTATATAACATAGGGTTGCTGAGGTTTTGTTGAATCAATTATGAATGTTAGGAAAAGCAACATTTTTCATTTGACTATATATCATGATGATTTCATAAAACAACGTTATTCATTTTACTGACATGTATAACTAAAAATAACAAGTAAAAATTAAAAAGTAAAATAAGTTGTCATAAAAAATTAGAAAAGCCAAATTCAGAATAAAAGTTAATCTTTTTTAAAATAAGATTAAAAAATAAATTGAAAACCTTATTATCTTATATTGTTTCATCTTTCTCATATTGTTGTGGACATCTAATGGTGTCTCATTAGAAAGCACTGCTTTGCAGAAGAGGGTATGGAGAACTGTAGAGAAAATTATCTCAATTATAAAATAAGTGGGTTGAACTAAGTTATCTCAAATTCTCTTTTAACCCTAACATACTCTGAGTTTGCAATCCTTTGGTAGAGTTTATACTATAAATGACTTCATAAATGACTATGTGGATGATATTGAATACAAACTCTGGTAAAGAAATGTCTTATTAAAATAAATTCAGTTTACTCAGATTTCCAATATATAAATTTAATTTCATAAAGTATAAACATACATCCCATGTACTTAATAGATGGGCAACTGCTTTGGTTGTGCATGGCTTCACAGTGGCAGGCCTCTGAGTACCAAGATTTCTGCCTAAGTGCATTTTCTGTTTAATCCAACTGTGCTGGAGTGAAAGTTACCTCAGATCAATCATTTGGTCACAGGGTTATTGTTCTATGCAGGGATAACACAGTGAGTCATGCTGAGTTACAGTGGGTGTTATGTTCTTGTTGAGGCATATGCAGGATCTGACTATAATCAACTATGTACACTAATATTATACATTTATCAAAAATACACTAAATATAATGTAAATGTGCATCCTGTTGTGCAGTCATGCATACCCTTATCCCATTTTCATCTTTTTCTTAATGCGTATTTAAGTAGCTATGGATCCAAAAGAGGCATCTATTTTCATAAATGATAGACTGGCTGCCATTAATTATTTTTCAAATACATCATCAATATTTTATTTTATGGCATGTTCCTTTGAACTGAACTCAACCTCTGAAGATAATCAGAATCTACTCAGTATTGCATGAAATCAAACTTAACATCTTATTAGTGTACTTGAAAAAATTTCTTTATTTAATTGACTGCAACTATTTTCTTGCCCCTCTAAGTTCAGTATTAAGGAATAGTTGATAACAGTGTTGCAAATAAGTATGCAAATTTAATATGTGCAGAGGTGTGTGTGTGTGTGTGTATGTGTGTGTGTGTGTGTTTCAGTGTGGATATGATGACTAGAATCTGAAAAGAGCAAAAGAGAGAAACTATATGTTAAATGTGCTAGCAATTTTTTACCTAGCAATATTATATCATGAAATTAAACTTTAAAAATACCAAACCACTTTTCTATGAATGGTTGTATTTATTACAGAAAAGAAACAATTAGTTCTCCAGTTAAAACAAGTACTAGTACAGACTGCATCCTGTATTGCTACCCTTTGGTGACAGGTTGGCTCCTCATTTTGTCTGAGGACAGGTAATAGGCTTGAAGTGATTGATACTCAGCTAAAATACCCAAAGTAATCAATTGCAGCAAATTTTGGAGCAGTTTAACTCAACACTAACATTATAAATAAATTGTTCTGGAGTGAGGCACAGTGATTCAAACATGTTAAATGTCAAATAAGAGGAATAGAGAATGTTAAAGGAGGAAGAGTCACTTAGAAATAAGAGATCCATCATTTTAGTCAACCTTTGCCTGTCTGTTCTGGAGGAAGAGATAATTACCATAGCCAGCATATCATTTCCAGATAATGCTGATTGACTTCAGGATGGATTTTACTTCCTTCCTATGACAGAAGACAGAGGCTCTGTGGAAGCTTTTATTCTGGGAATTCACAAGATATTAAAAGCAAAACCATGCAGCCTAAAGGATTCCACCTTGACAGAGACCTGGAGAGCTGTGTGAATTGCCTGTCTTTAGGGAAGAGTTTAGTTGGCAAGAAGAAGTTATCATGTCACCAAGAAGCTGAAATGGATTCTTTCACTAAAGGTTGTGAAATCAATGTCAGCTGAATTCTAAATGTGATCCAACATGTTTGATCAGCTGGTGAAAGTGTATAGTTATGTGCCAGGGACTAAAGATCTTTGTCTTTTGGGGTTGCTATAACAAAATATTACAGACTAGGTGGCTAATATACAACAGCATTTTTTTTTTCTCTCTCTCTTTCTCACAGTTCTGGAGTCTGAAAGGCCCAGGATCAAGGATTCTGGTTCTCATGGCTTTATTTTGTTTAAGGACCACCTAGGAAGCTTGTTCAAAGGCCAAATTCTTGCCCTTTGTTCTCTAGGTCTAGGCAAGGCCCAGGAATCTATCCAAATTTTAGCAAGCATCTAAAGTTAATCCAATGTAGTTAGTCTCTTTGTGGTATATATTTATATGTTGGTGTATGTGTGAATTTGTGTGTGTGTGTGTGTGTGTATGCTTGTGTGTCGTGTGTGTGTGTGTGTTGTGTGTGTTTAGGTATTTGAGAGTAGGCAAATGAAGGAGGCTTGCAGATCCTGTGAGTAAGGAGGGCTGTCAGGAGCAGATTCTATTGTTTGAAATGCCTGACTGAGAAGTTTGGCTTGTAAAATGATACAGTTATTACAAAGTTGTAGACGTCAAAATCCCAAACAACAGAAAGTTTGTGAAAGAAATATTGACTTTTATCTAAATTGCATCTTAAGAACTACAAGTGAAGAGAAGCATGCTCTTTAATCTAAACAACTCTTGTTTGAAAAGCTGCCTCTTCAAAGCAGTAGTCAAAATATCCCTATGGACCCAAAACCTGAGGTCTCCAGTGGGCATGAGAAGTAGAGTGGAGTCCAGAAGAAGAAGGCAAGAGATTGCATCAGAAATCTCTGAAGTCATTCATTTATTAAATTGTTCAACCCGTATTTGAGAACATACTATATTGTAGGGACTGAGGGAGGCTTGGTGGATACAGAAATGAAAGACTCATTCTTTTTCTTGAAGAGCATACATTTTAATAGGTACCTTAGAGAAATAAGCAGATAATGTTTAAATTAAACAAAGAAATAAATATGTGATGCAGTGTAGTGAGTACCACCATAGAGTTTGTCATTGGGGGCTGAGGTAATGCAGGGGACAACTTAATCTGGGGAGAGAGAGAGAGAGAGAGAGAGAGAGAGAGAGAGAGAGAATATGAATGAATATGAATGTGTGTGTGTGTGTGTGTGTGTGTATAAAGGCTACCAGAAGGAAAACTTAACTCCCTGTGTTGAGTTTTTAAGGACAAATGGAAGTTCTTCAGAAAAAATAATAGGGAAATGCTTTTTAGTCAAAGGAAATAGCCTGGTACAAAGTCAAATTTGGGTCAGCACCATCGGTTGGCATAGTTTTACAAAATGCTGTGAAATGGCTCCAGAAAAAAATGAGAAATTTAAACTAACAACTTGCTCTGACTGAGGTCTTTCTATATAATAGACTCTTTGCCAAGAGTAGCAGTGGGGCTATCTCATTGTATTCTCACAATAATCCTATAAAGTAGGCATTATTATTGTTTCAGGTTTCAGTAAGGAAATTGGAACACCATGAGTTTAATAAACTTGCCATGGATATAAATCTGATAAATGCCAGAGTCAGGATTAGAACTCATATGGCTTGGCTTTATGCCCATGGCCCTCAACAACCATTTAATACTGACCTTAAGGGCTAGGTAGAAAGGGTATCATGTGTCATAAGGAGAGTAGATATTATCCTGAGGTGAATTAGTAGTTGTTAAATGATATAATCAGATTTTTAATTTTCAAAGACCATTTTGTTCAGCATTTGCAAGGCTATGGGTTCAATCCCCAATACTGCAAAAACAAACAAACAAAGACCACTTCATGCAAAGATAGTTTGATTGGAATAGATCAAAACTAAGTGGGGTTACAATTCTGAGTCTTTGAATCAAGATGGTCCCTCCATGTGGTAGGTGGTCTCCCTCATGGTCCCCAGTGATTTGGCCTCCAGGTGATCATGTCCTTATATACTCCCTTCCTCTTGAGTGTAGGTTGATGAAATTACTGACTTGCTCCTAGAGAACAGAGTAGAGCAGAAGTGAAGCGATGTCACTTCCAGTGTTAATTAGAAAAAGACTGTGGCTTCTGTCTTCTGTGTACTCTCATCCTCTGTTGCCCTAATGCTCTGGATAAAACCAGTGACCTTGGTGTGAGGGATCCTTGCTGGAATGAGTAAGTCTGGAAGAGGATCTTCTGAGTACAAGTAATAGCCTTGTGAGCAGACTTAGAAGCCAATTCTTTCCTCATTCAGCCTTGAAATAACTGCAGTCATGAATGATGGACACTTTCCTGCAGTCTTGAGAAAAACACTGAGCCAGAACCACATAGCTAAGCCTCTGTCCAATGCCTGACCCATAGAAACTATAAGATAATAAATGCTTGCTTTTAGACTCTGAGGTTTAGGATCATTTCTTACTCAACAACAGACATCTAATATATCAACAACTCTCATCATATCATCATATATGCTACAAGTCCCCAGATGTACACGTGGGTGGGTCCCCCCACCCACACGTGATGTGTAGTGTTCAATTTTGCCAACTGTGTGCTGATTAGGAGAATTGTACTAGGATGTCATTACTCTCTCTAATTTTCAATAAAGCCCTAATAAATTCAAATTGCCTTACAATGATAACTAGTTTTTTTGTTAACAAGATATATTTTTGTTATTTCTAGAAGATTTTTTTGGAAGATCTGATAGGAAATCCTCGTGCCAGCTAGCTTGGCATGAAACCAGATATTTGGGCTTCCATTCCCATTCTTTGTCCTTCATTTTGAGTATTAGGCCAGCTCCTTCCCCCATATCTGTGTGTATGTAAGAAAGCACAACTCTTACAATGTAGCTGTGATCATAACACTTACAGTACAGCCAAGAGAGTGTCTGTTGAGATATATACAGCAAATGTTTTTGATAAAGATGAGGTTATTATGTACTTCTACAGCTGAATTTCATGACTATATAGGATATTTATACCGCTTAAATAACTGCCTTTCACTGTGTATTATCCCACAAATAGTAGACAAAGAAGAAGGCAAATTTAAAATGGAGTCCTTGAAGTCCCCCCACCCACCCGTGATGTGTACTTTCTCAGCCTCATGAGTCATGGGCTGTGTGCATACAGTTGGCTCAGATGAGCTGGCACCCTTGAAACTGCAGCAGCTGCACTAAACAATTACCAGGCTCTAACTGAGAAAATTTCCCATGGGGGACAAAGAGCCAGCTGGGCATTGCTGGTGCTTGTCTGGTGGACGTTTGTTAGTTTGTATGAACACTGAAATTCCCAGGGCAGCAATCAATGGGTGAGATAATTTCACCCAGAATACATTAACCTAGAAAACTGCAACTGGAGAAGACCCTTTACTGGGGGTTACTTTGTGCTTTCAATGAAGCAAATTGTCGAGCCTTGTCCTGAACATTTAGAAGGCAGATGAAGCCTTGCGAAGCTTGGCATCTCATTAAAGGAGCCTAGTGCCCATTAATGAAACTCAATTTATCAGTCCTCAGCTTTTTCAGCGTAACTTGCTGAAATAATGTCCTTAAACTTTCTGGTTCAAATTACTCTGGAACTCTACACACAGAGCAAACTTCTAGTATTAATCTTCTAAGACATATTCATTATACCAAAGACTGTATCAAAATGTTAATATTTGCCTGGCATTACTGTCAAATAAGAATACCTCAGAGCACCTTAATATATTCAGTAATTCAGAAAAACTCATTATCTTAAAACTATCATTTACCTTGTTATGAAGACAGATGCTGAAATGAGGTATTTTGTAGCATATTTCATATTTTAATGTGATATATATTTAAAATAAAGGTTATGAATCTTAAGCTAATATGGGTTTTGTACTTACCAGTTCATTTTAAATTGCTTCCATTTTACTAAGCTCTATATCATTTTCTCTTTAATAGTTTTAGTTCATTATCATGCTTTATTAAATACACTTTAAAACATCTTTAAATACAACTAATCTTGAGATAACTGATGAGATGGAGGTCAACCCCAGTCCTACATTTAGTCATTAATAATGGTAGAAAACACCACATATCATTTCCTTATGCATTGAAAAAAAGAATACCTTTTCCACAGAATATTTGCAAATTTGAAGATTCAAAAAATAATATCCTACTGTTATCTCTAAGAGAACCACAGTTTTTCAGATGCAAAAAGTGGTGATGTATGTGATTAATCCCCACATTTGCAATACAAGCCTTTATTACAGCAATAAAAATGGGTTTGGGCAGAAGCAGACCATCGGATGTTTTTATATTTCAGTTACCTCAGGAGCTAGGAAATAGGGCATCTATAGATTAAACTAGCTACATAAACTTCGTTATTCAGGGGAATCTATTGAAACTAATCTTTAAGGGAAAAAAAAAATTCCAAACTGAACTAAGAAGAACAAGAGGGAAAGAAAAACATGAATTTTTTTTTTCCTGGCACTAAGTAAAAATTAAAGGCAGTTACCTCAAAAGTCCAAGGCCTGTGCTCATTCCCAAGATTTTGCAGTTTTCTGCCTTGATATCTCTTAACCTACTAGCATGGATTCACCTAGCAGGACAATAAGGCCTGCATACAGGTTTCACAAGTGCTCAGACCTCAGCATGCCTTTGGAGAGAGAAGTGGAAGGGAGTCAAAGAGGTAAAGCCAAGAACTTGTGGAGCACAGACTACTGGGCCACTCTACCAGCTTCCTTCCTGTTCCTTGGGGTCCTTTGGATCTCTTTCCAATTAAATCACCCCCAACAAGTAGTCTTAAGAAAACAAGTCAACAGAGTTACCCCAGGTCCCCTGTAGGCTTCATAAGTAAATGGAGAAGGAAAGATTTTAAATAGAGAATTTCTTTTTTGTTTTTTGTTTGTTTTTAAGCAGGTAGGCCCTCTAAAGAACAGGCTGTCATTTCTGTCTTTGCAGATAGAAGCAAAAAATATAAACTCTACCATTTTTTTTTCTAATGCTTTTATTTTCAATCTCTTTCTCTTATTGAATAAAATAAGTCCTGCTCTTAAAAACCAGACACCATAATTGATTTAGAAGTGGGTCTGGTAGAATTCAAAGGTAGAAGTGGTTCTACTTTGCCTGCTCAGAAATACGCAAACTTATCCTGTGTATCCATCCATCCATCCATCCATCCATCCAACACTAGGAGGACCTGTAATGTATTAGATACTGGGAAAATCACAAGAAACAAGACATAGTTGTCATTATGCTTACACAGGAGTGGGGGAAGACAATCAGGACATAAATAATCACACAGATAGAGATTTATGATATGTATGATAAAAGATAAAGGAAGGTTGTGGAGAGTGTAACATTGGGGGAATTTAAATCCAGTTAAGGAAGGCATTCTTGTGGGTATGGTGGGTTAGGAAAAGTGGTGGTACAGGGAGGTGAGACTAAACACAGGGTTCATTTGTCAGGGATTTGTAAAAGCCTTTGCACACCTGAGAAAACTGTCTTGGGGTTCCCAATCAATTCCCTCAACCTGGGAGTCTAGGCTTCTTCTGTAAGAAGCTATGTCTATCTCCCATTGCTGGTTTCGAACATGCTTTTCTCTTCCAAATTAATTGCTCTTTGTACAGTGCTATAGTAGTATAGGTGGTTGGAGATAGAAGTGGCCAGCAGATCATTTTGAAAGCATGTGTGACCTTCTTGAGGTGGTTATCTCAGTGGTAAGCACCTCATAGATTTAATATCTTTTGTAAGTATAAAATGTTTTAAGTTTAATGAGAAGGGTTTGTAATTAGCCCCTTCTCTCTTTAACTCTTCTACAGTAATATTGCAAAGTATTGTGTTGGTCACTAATCTCATAGCCTAACTTTTTTTTGCCCTTACGTGCATTTTACAAATTATCTTCTCTAACCCACTTCTTAGAAAGCAAACAAATAAACAAACAATTTCAAACCAAGTCATCACCTAAAACAAACTCAAAATTGCATTAGGACCTGGGGTTGTGGCTCAGTGGTAGAGTGCTCGCCTAGCATGCATGAGGTACTGGGTTCGATCCTCAGCACCACATAAATACAAAATAAAGATTCTGTATCCAACTAAAACTAAAAAAAAAAAAATAAATATTCTGAAAAAAAAAACTGCATTAGTATGAATGAGTGAGAGTTTCAAGGTCACATGACACACTGTAGCTCCCCATCCTCCAGTTCAATATTAAGCCACTGAATCATGATTCATTGAAGTTTCTGGTGCTAATTTAATTTCAAACCTCCTGCTTGCCTTCAGTGTAAGGTAGGCCCTTGGGTAGTTTAAGCTCCTGGCCTACTTCAGAGTTCCTTTTATGCTCTGGAATGTATCACATTTTACAGAGCAGGTTAAACTCTAGAACAGGTCATTAATCATTGTGACTCCTGGGACTTTCCTGGTGCTTTTGAGAAGGAAGCAGAACCGATACAAATAAAACAAGTGGGGAATTTTATTTTAAAAGCTTCAGATCTGTTCACAGAAATCACAAGGGAGGGGAGAGAGGTAATGTACTCTAAATTTAGGTAAGTGTGAATGACTCAATTATTGGAAAATTCTTCTCCTGACTGACAGAATGAAGCCCTTTAGTGGGAATGGAGAAAATGAGGATCTGAAAGACTACTTTTAAATTATATAAAAGTCATTTGATATCTTGAATTTATATTTTATATTTATTGATAATTTGAATTTGCCTTTTCTTTTAAAACACATGATGCAGTATCTTTGTTAGCTAGAGGATACCCTCCTGCTTGATCACAGGTTTTATTTTAAGATATAGGAAGATCAGAGTCTGAATTTCTAGTGAAATGGAAGGCTTATGAACTTTATATATTGTCATGGAGTCCAAGCAAGCATATTTGCTTATTGGTAAGAGCAAATGTTCAGTACTTACCACATAACTCAAGTGTCAATTGAAAGAGCAACTTATTTTTTACAATTTAAGCACAAATAAACTAATGATTTCTATTTTGCTCCTTTTTCTATTCTTATAGATTACAAATGAAAGTTATGTGTTTATTCATAAGATAAAGAAAAACTTAGGAGTTATTCATTTGAAGAAACTCAATAAATTATGCCTCCTAAGAAGCATTGGAATTAAATGTGGGTATAAAACTAAGGAGTGTGTGTTTGCATTTGTGTGTGTGATGTAAAGAACTGAGGAAGAATAATATTTGTATTCCCTGAGTATGTCTTTGGAGAGGCCTTGTCAAGAGTCCCTGTCAATGCTCCCTAGCTTTTTTTAGTTCATTAATCCCTGACTGGTATTTCCTAGAGTGAAAATAAGTGCAGCCTGACCCCCAAGATAAAGGATGAAATTTATTTTAATATCTACTTCATGACATGTCATCTTAGATTTTAAGGGAGGCTATTGTGAACGTAACCTGATATACCATGAAAAATGTTTTTGCCAAGGAGATCATAATTTCTCAAGGTTTTAATGAAGCTATTTTAAGATATTAGGTAGGAAAGAAAATCTCCAGTTAAATTCAGACATTAAATTAAGCAATAAAAATGGAGTTCAGATTTGGTAATATAAAAATTGTATTTTTATAAAATGTAAGGGTTTTTTTTTTGAAATACTTGTATTTAAATAGACACCTATGGCATATTCATTTTTCTTAATTTTCTTGACCAATTATTCCATTACAAATTGTTCAGTGTGCAGTAAATACAGGAAGCCCAGCATGCTCACAGATGTATTTTGACACAAAAGCAACATTGGTTCTTCAGGAGAAGCCTGAGGTACTGACCCTCAGACTCCTTCTGAAGGTGAAGAAAGGACAGTGATCATGGCAGTGGAATAGGGTCTACTGGAGAAAGGAGGAGTGGCAGGGAATTTGGGAGCATACAAACAGAACCAGAAGGGCTGCTTCTAAAAAATGTCTCCCCTTTCACCTGCCAACTTCTCGCTTTCCTCTCCTATGCTTCCATCAATAAAAGATTCATTTGAGTTAATGAGTTTCTCCTTGAAGATGCAAATATATCCCAGGGAGAGCAAAACTCTGTTTTTCATACAGTTTTTTATATGAGATACTTTAATCAAATTAACAGCATTCAGAAAACATAGATTTTTTTTGCAGTGGGAGGAACTGAGGGGGTTTTAAACAACTATTTATAATTTTGTATATCACTTTACAACACTGGCATATTTCACTGGATAGTTCTCCATGATAAGGATGGAACTTTTGGAGAGGAAAACAGACCTGGAAGAATGTTCTACCATATACCTCAGGGAATTGGTAGTATAAGGGGAGAAGAGAAAGGAGGCAGGAAATGAGAACTTGGTTCAGAAATGGAAGTCATGTCATGCCACCCTTCCCACAGCCACCTCTGGGACTTTGCCTCCCTGGGTTATTCTACTTCAAAATTTCTGTGCCCTTGTCTGTGCCTTTCCTGCACCCTCACTACCCCAGACGTCCTCTACCTTCTTGTTTTCTTCATGGCTCAGTGTAGACATCACTTCCTCTGATTCCTCCAGATTGAGTTCAATGGCCCCTCTCTGCTCACAGTCCACCCCTTCTGTCACAGTATAACCTTTGTCATAGTTTGATATGTGCTCTGTTTAGTCTTTCACTGTCCACTCAGTGAGATGGAAGGGGAGTGACACCACTGTCACCAGAGTTTTTGATGCAGTGTCCTTTTCAGAGATGGCTCTCCAGACACATCTGGAGAATGAGCTAATTGTTTGCTGTTTTGCCTTGGAAGTGGCACTAAATAGTTATCGAGTGTCTACATTAAGGAAGATGTTCTGACTACTTCACAAATTGGGAATCTAAGACAAAGAAAGATCAAACCATGCAGGAAAGAGCATTGCCAGTATTAAATGATGGGGGCTGGGAGCTGAATCCAGCTGATAGTCTGTTACCTTCTAGTTGGAAGCTAATTGAATCAGAATCTCAGCCTCGAATGATTCAGTCCCATTTGGGCCTATCTAAGATGGTTTCTCAGAATACTGTCTCCTCCTTCCTTCATGCTTCTTTCCTTACTAATAAAAATGAGAAGGCAAATACAGTTTATGAAAAGGGAAGAAGAATGAACTTTCCTATGTCTTATTTGATTGTCTATAATCTAATATGAACTCAATAAATGTTACGTGAATGGATACACAAATTTGTTATTCTCTTTTATCAAAGAAGTAATACAGAATTTAAATATTTCTCCTGTGAATGCCAAGAATGGTCTACATTCAATGGGATTTTATTTTGCGTAATTTCCAAATGGTGAGTGAGACTTGTGGTAGGTTCTTTGGGCCATATCTTAAAAAGATGATGTGATCCTATCACTCAAGTAAAGTTCAGAAGATGAAAAACCTCAATGTACACACACAAATACACATAAATTACCTACATATGACTCTATCTCCCTTCATTATTATCATCCTCTACCCTCTTGCTTTCTGGCTTCATCATCCAGCCAGGTACAAAGAGACACAAAGAAGCATGAATATGAATTGTTTAGTTGTGGAAACAAAGACTAAATGACCCGCAAGTTTAGGGATAGGAGAGATTGGTACAAGCTGGGAAGCCTGATAAATTTACTTGGAGATGATGTAGATCTCAGAAATAAGAAGGATTTAAGGCAGTATATGTAGCATAGTGGTAGAATGCTTGCCTATAATATTCAAAGCTCTGGGTTCAGTCTCCAGCATGGCGATAGGGGGGAGGTGGGGGGCTGGGGGGAAAGGACTTGAACTATAGAGATAAGGATGGCCATATTCATGAGAAATGGCCATATTCCTGAGAAACTCTCCAGGTCATATATATATCATGAACAGGACAAAAGAAGTTTAAAGGAGACTGTTGGACCACAGCAGACGTATTGCTGCTGAGGGGTAGGAACACAGTGATAGGGGAGAGGGAAAGCATGTGTAGTGAAGAACACTTTGGGGCAGTGTTTGTGTGTGGGGGCTGGTGAAGAGGGGGTAGTATTTGTCCTCTGGGAAGATGAGATGAATTGATTCTAAAAGACATATTAAAGTGAGTTCATGTGGGTAATAATTCAACAAGAGGATTAACCGATTAAAAGAAAACAAGTTTTCTAAGTGTTGTAAATAAGTGTTTCGAACGATGTCAGTACTTTTAAACAGCCACATTAGGTTTACTGATGGAACCAGACTCAAGGTGTGTAGCAGGTCACTCAGGTTATGCATTAAGCTAAAGCAAAAGGAGAGAATGATATTATTAATTCCTGCTGCTTCCCAAAGCTACAGAACCTTGGGAAATTGAAAATTTTGCAGAAGTAGGTTCTCCTAACCTTTACAGATTAATCAGGAACCTTTCCTTCCTCTCCTGGATAACTATACAAAAAAAAAAAAAAACAAGTTCACTACAAATTTTAATTTCTGTTCTGGAACCAAACTGAATGTCAAATGCCAACTGAATATCATTATGTCCCAGCTATTAGCAAGTTAATTTTCACCTGTTGTAAATGAAACTTCCTAGAACTGTCACAGACCAGTAATTATGTTGTGGATTATTTATTCTCCAGGACTGAAGATGGGGAAGGACTCCTATTAAGAAGGACTCCTATTAATAATGAATTAACTTTTCATAAGCTAAGGAAATAAAAGCAGAATGCAGAATAAATAACAAAGTATATTTAAGTGGAACATGTATATTAATTTAAATACATAGGACATGTTAAAAAGTTATTTTAGACCATTTCAACATTTTACATTATAATCTGTTCAAGATACTATTGACGAGGGCCCATTCTGTCTAGTTCAAGTTTCAGGTTACTATACCTACCCTGGGGCATGTATTTCTGTATTTTATTATAGTCATTATTTTCATGTGTGGGGGAGGATACTGGGGATTCAACTCAGGGGCACTCAACCACTGAGCCACATCCCCAGCCCTATTTTGTATTTTATTTAGAGACAGGGTCTCACTGAGTTGCTTAGCACCTCACTTTTGCTGAGACTGGCTTTGAACTCATGATCCTCCTGCTTCAGCCTCCCCACCTACTGGGATTATAGGCGTGTGCCACAGTACCTGGCTACTATAGTCTTTTGATATAGACTTCAATTCCATATAGAATGAAAGTAAGGTTCTACAGTGTGGTGTTATCATTCTCAGCAACATTTAGGAATCCTACTTTTCTTTCTTTTTCTTTTTTTTAAGAGAGAGAGAGAAGAGAGAAAGAGAATTTTTTAAATATTTAGTTTTCAGTTTTTGGTGGACACAACATCTTTATTTTATTTTTATGTGGTGCTGAGGATCAAACCCAGTGCAACGCGCATGCCAGGCGAGCACGTTACCGCTTGAGCCACATCCCCAGCCCAGGAATCCTATTTTTCAATAATAAAAATAATTTCCTAGTGAACTCACTCATTTCTTTGTTGCCTTCTTATTGTCTTGAATATTGTGTCTCTTTTTGATAATTAATATGTCTTGCATTTAATTATGTAGAAAATTCTACATTTGATCTTCATAAAAGTGACACTGGATTATTTTCTCTAAGAATATTCTCAGAACAAATGAATAATAACTACCTAAATTTTAGGGACTGTGCTAAAAATGTTGTTTGCTTCCCCCCCAAACTTAATTTTCTGCCCTGTTGTTGAGGCAGTGAACAGACTGTTACATCTTCTAAAAAGTACCTGTTTGACTATGTGGTTTTAACTAGTTATAAAAACTCATTTCTTATAAGCAATTCTGCTTATACTTTTTGAGGCATTTATCTTATATAGTAGAGGATTGGGACCAGGGGGAGTCAGACTAGGAAGATGACAGTGTTCCTGGAACTCTGTCCTTTCAGGTGCAAAGGAGAGGATACAGGAATAAAAATGGCCTTGCTCCTGAATGGGAGTGCCAAGTGAAAAGAGCACAGGAGTCCAAGTCCAGAAATTAGGATTTCAGTCCTGGGCATACTTTTAACAATGTGTGTGACTCTGGATATTTATTTAATTCACAAGTCTTTTTTAAAAATATTTTTTAGTTATAGTTGGACACAATACCTGTATTTTATTTATTTATTTTCATGTGGTGCTAAGGATTGAACCTGGCACCTTGCACATGCTAGGCAAGCGCTCTACTGCTGAGCTACAACCCCAGCCCCACACAATTCTTTATAAAAATAAGTACTTGAAGATTAGAACAATAAAAATATCTAAATAGCTTTATTAAAGGAAAACACAAAATACATACTCCAATGAGAACAAATTAACTTATGGTGCTTAATCTACTTAAATCCTTCCATTCTCCCTCTCTCTCTCTTTCTCTCCCTCTCTGAGAAAGCCAATGTATAACAGAATGCATCTGGGCCTGTTGCCACTTGGATAATATGAAGGTTATAATTATCTGCCCTTTGGAGTCTCATCTTCCTTGTTGGCACTTAGTACTAAAAAGAGCACAGGTTTCAAAACTCTTTGAAAGACAGGTGCAATGGCACATGCTTGTAAGTCCAGTGAATCAGGAGGCTGAGGCAGGAGGATTCTAAGTTCAAGGTCAGCCTGTGTAATTTAGCAAGACCCTTTCTCAAAAAAAAAAAAAATAGTTAAAAAAACAAAAAACAAACAAAAAAAAAAAACAAAGCTGGAATGTAGGTCAGGGGTAGAGCACTTTCCTGGCCTGTGTGAGGCTCTGGGTTCATTTCCTAGTACTGCCATAACAAACAAACAAAAATCAAAACTGTTTGAATGATTGCATTAAATTTTGTTTGATATTGTTAAAACAGTTTTCTCCACTTTTGCTACATAAATAACATGTAAAGAAACCAGGTAAACTTACACTGTCAGGATGACCCCTAAGTGATCCATACAAAGTGCAGTAATTTTTTTCTTGGCAGTTACACGTCCTTTCATAGAAAGGAAATAAGGTCTAGGGAGTTGTGTCTCTTGTTTCCCTTGAACAAAGAAATTGTGAAGATTCAGGGTAGAACAAAGGTACCTCAAGTGGAAATTCCATTAACTTCCCTTCATATAAGTATTCCCCCTCTCTATCTTACTGATCTTAGTGATTCTAAAACAGAAGTTTGGTTTCAAAATGCATGTAAGTTTAAGAAAAACTACTAGAAAAATATTCAAAATCTTAAAATGACTCATCAGAAATCTATTTATATTCATCCTATATAACTAAATATAAAATAAATGATAATGAATTACTTCTCTCTTCTTAATACTAAGTTGTTTTAGGCTTTAGTGCTCTTTGAAAAATACCTTTTTTTTTTTTAAATTAGTTTTCTACTGAACTCTCCTACCTGCGTTGTCATTTTCTAAAATTAAACACAAGGTTCGTCAGGAGGTTTTCATTCATGTCTATTGAAGAAAACATAGGAGGAGAGAGAAGTCTTTCTTTATTGGAAAGAAAGGGAATTGGCAGGATCTGGCAATGGTAAAATATGTGAGAGAGAAAGGGAGAGAGAGAGAAAGAGAGGGGGAGAGTGGGGAAGGCATAAGAGGTAACACAATAATAAATTTTGGAAGAAATTCAGATGCCTGCAGGTAGGAAATCTGTAAGGGTCTGAGATCACTATTCCCCCCCCCCCAAAAAAAAAAAAAAACAACAACCTATGAATAATGGATATATAGCTCTGGGCATAATTTGCAAATGGCAGCTGATTACCTAGAAACCTGGAGGTATAGTTGAACTAACAGTGGCCAGTCAACGAAGAAAGAGCGTAGAGTATTTCTATTTTATTCTTTCATTTTTTTTCCTTTTGACTCTGTTTATCCAATGTCACTGGGCCTTAATTCCATGAGCTGAAAATTAAAATTATGTTCCTGATGATGCTGTGGTGGTCTGGCAGCTTGACCGACGTTCAGATATAAGAAAGAGAACAGGCAGAGGCCTGGTTACAGATTGTGTTTCCACATTACAGAAAAAAAAGGGGGGGTGGAGAACAACAGTAGGGAAGAAAGGAGCCAACAAAGTGTGGGAAATAGCATGGTCATGTGACCAGGGTCATACCATATGCCCCTTCACCTCTGACCTTGCCATTAAATGGGTAACTCTAGTATCAAGAACTTCTCTTCATTGTGGCATGTGGGCAGAAATGGAGGCCTCTCCAGCCTCAACTCTCTTGTGCCTAAAGTAGAGCAGAAGGTCAACTTTAACTACAGTCAACTCAGAAAGGATAGTTAGACACTTCTGTTCTTTTCACCATGAACCCTGCAGCAGTCATTTTTCTTTTTCTAAGTCATTCTAAAGGAGTAGACTTTGAAACACAGGTGTACTTGTGAAAAGAATATTTAAGACAGAAGACGAGACATAGATGGCATTTTCTTTATCTCCTCTGAGTTCTACATTTAGCACATGGTTAGAAAAGAAACCTAAGCAGATTTCATTAAAACAAGAGGAAAAATATATTTCTATTGTGCACTTGTCCCCATTCAGTTACTATTACTCCATGCTATATCAATCTTCTTCCTTTCAAAAGAGTTACAATTTCTAATGTATTCATGCTTGAGTTAGACATATAGTTCTCTCGGTTATCTGTGAAGAAACATTTGGTCTAGGCCGTTATTTCCTAAAGCATCGCCCATCTCATCAATGAATTCTATCAATAAATGTTATGCATAGAGAAATAAATAACAAGTAAAATGGATACTGTTTTCAAAATTTTTAAAAAAATATTGGGTCAAGCAAACATTTTAAAATACATTTCCTTAAGTCAGAACTTCTCAGAACATTTAGTGTACTACCCTTCCATGTTAACTTCTAGACAGGACACAATTTGACTAAGAAAACTTTTCTTCCAGGAAAAAAAACTGTGAGGCTCCTGTAATGAGGAAGATACTTTAGCTTACTGTAACATAGACAGGCTTTCTGAAGTGGATGCTATTTCTTAAAGGGTTTTAGAGTAATTCAGCATGGCCTTAGCTGCATTCTGGCTTTAGTAGCTGCCCGCTACAAGTATATATGTTTCTCCAGTGTGATTACTAAAATAAGTATGAACATGTCTCTTCATTTTTGATAAAAATGGGAAAAAAATCACAAGAACATGTAATCAAACCAGATAACTCAATAAGAATTTCAGAAAGAGTGCTGGGATTGTGGCTCAGTGGTAGAGTGCTTGCCTAACATGCATGAGGCCCAGTTCGATCCCCATCACCACATTCAAATAAATGAATAAGATAAACAAAACAAAGGTATTGTGTCAATCTACAACTAAAAATATTTAAAAAAAAGAATTTCAGAAACAGATGCAACATTCAGTAATAACTGAGGAAGCAAAAAATCAGCTCTACACTGAATTCTCTTCTCAGTGTTTTCAACTGTAGAATGAAAGGAAAGATTGGGTTTGTCCAGATTTCCCAAGTATGTTTGATTTTTTGATGTGGGAATAGAGGTTGCAAATGGGCCAGAGATTGTTAAAAATTCAAAATCCTCAGGTTTAACTTAAACTTAATGAATGTCTGAGGGTTGAGGAAAAAATAGAGTCAGATAGACATAGAGATAGGTAGCAATAGGGATGGATACAGAGGTGTTTCAGATCACTCCACTTTTCAGGAAATTTTGGGAAACCTTGGGGAATATGATATCTAAGACTCCTTTGAATTCTCTAGTATGAGGTCTGACTGCTTTTTGGTGAACTCTCTAAAGACAATTGGATTTTAAATGGTTTATTTTCTAACTGCATACTTTCCAATAGAAATGATACCATCAGAAAACACGTTACTCACAAATTTGCCACCAATATAATCAATGAGACTTTTATTATTTTATTTTATTACTTTGTTTTATTTTACTTTCCTTCATTTTGTATATTTTTTCTCAGTACAGTTCCATGATTGAATTTGCTGACTAACTCAAATAGTACATAGCTGCTTAATGTTGACCAGGCCTTGGGCTGCTGGGGTAATGTGAAAATACTATGTGCACTCTGCTATTCTCATATCTGACACAAATCCTTGGCCTGGTTCTTATCCTGTGAAACATGAAAAACTCTCTCCTTCTGCTGGCTGCGGTACCACTTGGCAACCCACCTGTTACCATATGTTTGTCACAACCCCTATGCCAGGAGGGAAAAGAAACAAAGAGACTCTGTATCTCTGTGTTGCCTTTCTCTGTCCTTAGGCCTGACTTTTATCTCAAGACTCCTGCTACCTGGGGTGGTGACATTGGGAGAAGAACTGAACCATCTTGGCAACAGATATCCACATTCTTCTGTGCCTCGGTCGCCATAGCAACCGGCTATTGCTATGTACTCCAAGCTAAATTATTTTTACCTGTCTCTTCTGACCACTCGTACTTTTACTTCAAGCATCTATTTTCAACCCAGTTTCTTTGGCTGACACAGCTGTGAAAAGGAGAATGTACTTTTTTCTTCACTTCATTTAAAAACATATAAAGAGTGTACAGAAGTCAAACAGGTGGTTTTTAAAAGCAATTACACATAAATGCTTCCTCAAAGCTCTGGCTTTTATTCAGAGGCCCCTCAGGATTTCATATGAATATATTATTACAGCATCATATAGAAAAATTTGGAAATATATGGTTTTGAGCAAATTAAGCTATTTAAGTGCACATTTATTTTAATTTGCAATACATACCAGTACATGCATGCAAGTATCAATATGCATGTAGCATTTAGTGAAACAGACAGAAAATTAACTTTTTTTGCTTTTTTAAAAAATCCCACCCTTCTTTTTATAAAATAACAAACACCCTTATTTCATATTTGATATGTTTATGGCATACAATATGCTTGTGATTGTCAATTATTACTAAAATGTCCATAACTTTTGCTTATTATTGTTTAGGTTATAGACCAAAAACTCCCAGAAAACATAATCTAGGAACTTAAATCTCAAAGCTTTGCATTTAATCAAAGGCCCTTGGAGGCAAAGACCTTGATTTATATATTTTTGTATCAGCCATAGCACCTAATGCTAACTCACATTTTGTAATCACTCACACATATTGGATCCCTAAATAATTATTCAGATGAATGTGCTTTGTACCTACTTATAGCATCCAGATCTATTGCTTTTCATTTCAATTTGCATGTATAGACAGTTTATAGATCAAGCCCAGAATGTGGGAAAAACATTTCATGGGGATTTCTGTGTTTCTGAGCCAAGTTTCATGGTATTCTACAGATAGAAGCAAGATGATAGATGCAAAACAAACACCATGTAAATTGGTACTGTTCAGAAGTACTTTTTTATTCCTCTGTGCATTTCAGATTCAATTTTGAATTTCGTGATCATTGCTATTTCTGGCAGTTCAAAATGATCTGTACAGTTCTATTGAGGTTTGTATGAAATTTAAATCAGTTCAGATGTAAACTGAAGTTTAGGAAAAAAGTAATTATTGTAGAAGGCTTGTGAATTTTGTTTTCTGTAACTTCAAGAGTGGAGAATCGATAAATTTCTAAAAAAGTGTTGCAAATTTGACTTCTGAATTAAATATGATTTTTAACTCCTAACATTTTTATTGAAAAGTATTACCACATATAAAGTCACATTTAGTTTGTAGTTGTGTTTGGAAGGTTGTATAATCCTGTCATTGAAGAAAGTTTAGGATTAAATTTATCTGATTTGAGGGATTAAGGAATGTATTAAGAAACTTTGTATTATTATGACTAAGATGATAAATAATTTTATATATTAGCTAATTAGATGATATCACTGTTATTTCTCCATTAAAATTTCTCTATTATAAATCAATTTCAATTCCTAAAGAAGTACAAAATAATCAATACTTGTTTTGAAGTCATTGAATCACATGGAAGAAATTATGCATATATTCATGAGGGTCAAATTTCAAAAGAAAACAAAGGGCTATAATCTTCAAACTCTTTTTATGTCAATAATATCAGTATGAGTTTGCTTTTCCTGTAACTAAGTACCAACAAAACCCCAAATCCTACCGTTTTTTTCATATTGCATGTACTTGTAACAAGTACAATTGGCGTGCTAACTCTTGAATAGATTTAGGAAATAAATAAGCAGAACAGAATCATAAAGAAGGTTTGCTTTACAGTCTAAGAACCTTACTTCCCCAGTCAGGTGATCTTGGTTTGAATGGTACTTCCACAATTTACTATGTGGGACACAAGTTACTTCTTTTCTCTGATCTCAATTCCTCCTCTATTAAGTGGGGATGATAATAGTGCTGAGTGTCATGCAGATTAAAGCTGATAATTCACTAAGCCACTTAGCATGGATCCTGGCACATAGTAAATACTTAATCAATGTCAGCTACTATTAAATTACCATAATTCTATTTTCATGTAAATAATATACTTGTGTGAATCCTAAATATTGGGGATCTATTTTACTTTATAGTTCTACATAGATTTAATGATTATATGACCTTTCATACATTCAGACATTTCTTCCTGGTGACCTAAGTCTTTTTGTGATTACATTTCAAACTAATTTTCTTGAACACTCTCCGTAGGAAAGTCATAGGAAATTTAAACTTGTAGACCAACAATAAATCTTTTTTTTTTCATCTTCTGTTCCCTCGATTAAAATTTCTTGATTAAACTAGACTTTCTCATACATTTTATTTTCTGATGATATCTATATGGCTTTTCATTAAATTCACCAGATAATCTTCATAAGTAATACAGACTAACTTGTAGCACTATTTGGTCATAACTTGACCATTACTAAGTTGCAGGGGAATATAAACTACCTTTACTTTCATAATACTGTTGCATTTATTATACTAGCACTTGTAAATGCTGTTATTATATACTGTTACATAGTGGTTATCCAAGTAATTTATAATGCCTTGAGTATTAATATTATGTTTTATGTTTTGGTGTCTCTATCACCTACCCAGAACATAATGTGTATTCAGTGTGTTTTTGTGTACATGTGTGTATGTGATTGATGCTATTAGTACAAATTTTTTATCTTCTTTATCGCAATGAGCCAGTGTTGTTTGTTTTTTGATCCTCAGAGTCTCCCCTCCTCAACTCCATTTTTCTGGGTTGGTTGTCAGTTAATGGGCTACATATTTTTTCCACTTGAACAATGATCACAGGGCCCAAACTGGTCAATCAGGCTCCTCATTCTCTGGGAATGATAAGAATACTAAAAGAGAAAAGGACTTTTTCATTAAATCAAGGAGAGTCTGAGAAGCTTGCTCTCCTTAGGAGTTGAGTTACTTCAGTACAGCAGAAAGCTTGGCCAAGGGAGGGAAAAAATGTTCCCAGTTGTAGAAACAATGAATGCAGCTGTCCCCAAGCAGATTTGCCCCTCCACTTCTCAGTTATGTGACTCAATACACTGCCCCTCCTACTTTCCTTTCTATGGGTGGAAGTTCAAGCTGGGTTTCTATTACTTCATTTTGTTAAAGAATGAATAATAAAGTCTCACATGCACTGCCAAAAAAGTTTTAGAATGCATAATAACATGTTAAACTCTTTTGATACTCCTGTGCATATTCAGGGAGAATGATGTGACACAAAACGTGTCAAAGGTGAACATGAAAACAAAATGATACATTTCATCCTAAAACTTAGCATAACATTTGGCCTGGAAGTAGCCTTAGGAATAATTAAATCTTAAAAAAGTACAAAAGTTTTTTTTCTTTTTTCTTTTTAGAATGGGGAAACATAGCCTAGAAGTTTATCTCAACTGAAAACTGCAAATGCACGGTTAAACCTTCGTTTTGTTTTCTGCCACCTTTCTTCCAATTGTTTTTTCTCTATTGCTCACTGGAAATTAGTAGAAATGGCCAGCCAAGCAGAGTGTGGTAGCACACACAAGTAATCCCAGTGACTCAGAAGGCTGAGGCAGGAGGATCATAAGTTTAAGGCCAGACTCAGCAATTTAGCAAGGCCCTCATCAACTTAGTGTGAATCCGTCTAAAAATAAAAAATAAGATAAAATAAAAGGGCTGGAGATGTGGCTCAGTGGTTAAGTCCCCCTGGGTTCAATCCCCAGTACCAAAAAAATTTTTAAAAAGCCAGTTCCTTGTCTCCCTAAAATGCAGACAACTGCAAATTAGCCTATACACAACCCTCCTCAGCTAGTAATATTTTATATTTCCTCCAAACGAGTAGAGAAGGTCAGATGAAGTACAGGATGGTGTATTTCAAAAGTTCAGCCTGTAAGAACAGCCAATGAAAAAGGTCTATAGACACAAAACAGCAGCAAGAACTAGAACCATGCCTAGGGGAATAATTTAGAAGACAGAATTTGCTTTGGAGATTTGGGATTGCAGATTTACTCTTGGTAATTCTATCCAATACCCTCAGTAGTTTATGTCTGAATTTTAAAAAATCCTACTGTGTGTCATGTATTTTACTAGGCACTAGTAATACAAACACTTCATGCCTCATCCTATAGACCCCTGCCTAAGTATGCCCCACTCTAGATTCTTATATCTGATCTTGGAAATTTCAAGTTTCAAAATTCATCTACAAGTTTATATTCCTCCACTACTGCCAAGTTTATAAGATAGGGAAAATTTCCATCCCTGGCACCCTGTCCCATTTATCTGTAGCATAACATTTCACACTGCATCATAATACCTATGTAATCTACCAAACTGTTTCCCTCTCTTCTTTGAGGCAGAAAATTGTTTTTTTAACTCTGAATTTTCAACACCTAGCATTGTACATATTGGTTCTTAATACAGGCTTATTGAGTGGATAAATTAATGCATGAATGAATGGCTGAATGAATGAATAACAATATGGTCCCTGATATGAAGGAGCTGTAACCCAGGAGGCAACAAAATAATTGGGTAATTCTGATGCAATGTGTAATAGAGATAAAATCCAAACAGTGTGATGGAACATACGAGCAGAGATTAATTTTCTTTTCATGTATGCCTTTTTCTCTTGATGTCTCATCTATTGTTTGTGCACTGAGGGAGTGTTTGAAATTCACATTGAATGATCATGAATAAAAGCTTGACAACTTTTGTAGAAAGTATTACCATACAAATCTATTAAGGGAACAAAATAAATAAGAACATTTGATAAGAAAACATTCCTGATTGACTAAAGCAAATATGTTGAGAATTTCTGGGGGAGAATCTCCCTAAATTTTGTTTCACTAACAAGTTATTTTTAGTGATAGAGGTTTAAGTAATGTTATATGGAGTGAATATGGAAATTCCAAAGATAGTTATAAATAGAAAATTTCAAAAACACTAAAAGAGAAAGAAGCATAAGATAGTTCTGTTTTCAATACTTAAATAAAATTTCTAGATGTTATGCCTGCAGAAAAACTTTCTCAATACTTGATCTTTACCTCCTTTCGTGTGGCATGTGGAAAATTGAAAGGCTTGTGATTAAGAGCTAACAGGGCTCTAAAAATTATATAGAATGTTCCTAACTTTTTTTTCAGTTTCTTATTTTACTTTTATCTAGACCCTCACCATTTTTTTTTTACTAAGACCAGAACCATATAATTATCCTACTTGCCTCTAGAATTTTCTTCCATTAACTGAATTTTCGTATTGTAACAAAAAATGATCCTTCATAAACACAATGCAATTCTAATCTTCCAACACCCTTTAAAAGCCTTTGCTTGTATTATCCATCTCCAATTTGAGGTACTGGGAGAGTAGGAGGGGTGTACTCCAGAACTTGGGAGAAGTGTGGGCAATTTCAGGAAGACTATGGAGCCTTTCAATGGGCCTTCAATCTACTTAGTGGTGAGTAGTGTTAGTCTGTTTGGGCTGCTATAATAAAATACCATCAACAGAGTAGCTAACAAACAACATGAATTTATTTTTCCCAGTTCTGAGGCGGTGGAGTCCAAGATCAAGTCACTGGTAGATTTGGCACCTGGTGAGGGTTTGATATATTGTGTGTAGATGACCTTTTCATTGTGCCTTACATGGCAGTAGGGGCCCAGGCAATTCTTTTGCAAAGGTACTAACCCCAATTATGAGGTTCCACCTTCATGACCTAAAGCCTCCCAATGATCCCATCTCAGAACACTGTCACACCTAGGATTAGGTTTCAACATATGAATCTGGGGGAGGGGGAACACAATAATTTAGTCTATTGTAACAGTTTAAATTTTTAGAAGATATTTAAACAAATATTATAATATTACAGAGCTAAATATATAAACTATAGGGATTTTGAAATATGAAGCGCGAGACCTAAAAATAACATCAAGCTTCTGATGAAGGATGTTGCATTTTACCAAGGTACTTATGTAAGAATATAGTAAAGAATCATCTAGAATGGAAAGTTCCCATTCTCTCCTTTCACTGGCCCAGGAAGGTGTTTCTATAACTTTGTTCTTGTTATTTTTTTCTCTAGGAAATCCCTTCCTTTGGTCAACTTCTTCCTTCCTCCCTCCTTCCTTCCCTTCCTCCCTTCCTTCTGTAAAATTTGATGAACTCCACTTTGCCAGGTATCCTATGGGCCCCTGAGGATGCAGAGATAAAGGTTACTCTTCAGAGATGATAAGGAGAGTAAGAAGATTCATACAGTAATAAAATAATAGTGATGAACGTTGCTTGTTATATACTTAGCACCATGATGAAACATTCCACATGGTATTCTATTTAAGTCCTATATCAACCATGAGAAATAAGTTTTGTCAGTCCTTCAGATTGCCTCAGTGTTACTCTTGTCCCCATGGTACACAAAAGTGACTAAGCCAGAATTATAATACATGCCTGTTTGATTCTGATTTATGCTCTCAAACATCATTTACTAGCCAGTTTGATAAATAACTTTCTTGATCCAGCATAAATATCCAAGCCTACTTTGTTTTCTCCTCTGAAAAGTCTCTCCTTAAAGCACAGTTACTTCCTCCCAAACCTGTGATCCTATACTCTTTATTACCATGCATGTCATTGTGGCTATCTCTATACCTGTTTCCTGTTACACCAGGATGAGAAAGCCCCTAAGAAGGTGCCTTCTCTGATCCACATGAGCATTGCTCTCCTGGCACAGTGGATCTGCTGGGTGTGGCAAAACAGGGGCCTGTGGTGGAGCAACTCATGAGAGCATTGCTGACATCACGGTTGGTGTTTTGTTTGTTCTATAAAGAATACAAATGCATTTTTAAAATTAATATAACAACTTCTGCAAATGAAAAGTGTATTTTAATTTCTAGATTTCCAGCGTCTTCTTTAAATTGGAAGATTTGGAAACATTCATTGGTCAAATATTGCTGCCTGGCCACAGTGGGCTGGAGATGAGTGGTAGCTCCTTTGCTTTAGAGAGAGCCCTGTACTCAGGAGTTCTCACCATACCGAGCACTATCTGTGCTACTCTGTCAACTTTACTCATTAAGGCCACTTGCAGAGTCCTGACCCTAATATTTCCAATCATTTTTCTATCTCTTATCAAGTCTGTAAAATATTTTTAAGAGAAAAACTATCATGAGTAAGATTCAAAGTTATAGAAATGGTGTAAATACAATTTGCACAATGGTAGTCTTTTTATTCAAAACTACTGTAACTATTTTACCTATAAGTTAAGAAAAGTGAAATTATAAGAGTAGAGCACCTCATTACTACACAAACATGGAAATATGTACTAGGGACGTTCTCACAAATGGTACATGTGATTTCTCATTTCAAATAAATATAGATTGCTCACATCTGTTCATAACTGCTTCATTGCCTTTCATAGCTACTTCAGCTCACATATAAGGTTAGGTGCAGATAGCACTATAACATATCTAGAGATTAAAATAACAGAAACAATTTATTAGTTCAAACTCCTCAATACCTGGGATGGAGATTGGGGTAAAGTTTACCTATATATTGTGGACAGTTTATACAAAGACTTACTAAACAAATACAATAAGTAACTTGTTTGTATAAAAATTGCTTACTTGACAAATTTTAGAGTCATGAATTCCTAACAATGTAAGTGCATTGTAAGCAAAAGCTAGGCGCTGCTTAGGTTGGTATTTTGATATAGTAAGTACAAATCATATTTATATCTATTCTATGAAGTAAGACCTCATCTAGATATTACATTGTACTCTAGCTCAAGTGGCAATATTTATTAGAAAACAGTAAAACATTGTTCCTGTACAAAAGTATTGTTTCACTCTGACTTTTCATCATCTCAGACAGCTATTTCCCTAGTCAAGTGACTTACAGTTGACTTTATTTGGTATAGTTGATCTAAAACAGAGGCCATATCTAAGAGTGAATCCCAATTAGTCCTCTAAAGCGTCAAGAGACACATCCATTGTATTTTTAAAAATGCTTTAATAACATGAGACTTGGCAGCAAAACAATAAATGTCTAAACATGATGAATAGCAGGCTAACAACCTCTACAACACAGAAACAATACCAGTTACCCAGTTCTGCTTGATCTAGTAATACATAAAAATCACGGTATACAGCTTCATTTATCTGTTACATTATAGGGTCACCAACATCTCAAGACAAATAGGAGTATATATAAATGTCTTACCTTTGTTGATAGTCATTCAAAAGAAAAAGAATATGTTTTATGGTGCCGAAAATAATCTCAAAAAATAGTTGAAATTGATAGTAAAATCATGTCCTACCTGGGTAACTTTCTCTGTCACATTGTGTGTTCGATCTTTAACCTTGGGTGCAATAATAGTTTTATCTGAAGAAGGAGGGGATGTATTCTTTTTTTCAGTTTTGACATCTGAAAAATTCAGAGTGAGCTGTGGAATCTTGTTAATGGTGCTGTATTTGTTGAGGTTTGAATCAGACGTGGATCCCAGGAGGCTTGACTTGATATGATTAAAAGGCCCTAAAAAATTGGAAAGCATTTTTTAAAAAATAATATTAGAAGGAAGAGAAAAAAAAGAAATGGTCCTAAATGCCCTGTTAATGACCCATGACCAAAGTGACCCTGATTCAATTGTGACTAAGTACAGTCAGTTGATACCTGAAGACAGGGCTTAGGGTCACCTTCTGTACAGGGGGCAACATGTGAATGAGGGAAGCTAAGACAGGGTCCTAGATGTGCATCCAGACAGCAAAAGGCAGCTTGAGCTGTTAACTGGATTCTTTCATTAAGGGCTGTAATAAGAGCAAAAACTCTACTCCCTGTGACTGGCCAAATTATACCTTCAATGTTTCTAATAAATTTTGTTTTATAGTCTGGGGATTGATTACTCAAGCATGAGTGTGCCTATGGTTAAAATCATGTTAGCCTTGAAATTTATTAATGAGTTTTTTATCCTACACCAATTTGGGTTACTCCATTCTCTGTATCACTGAGAAGGGACAAGCCAACTGGGTTTTGCATATGCTTCTGCTACTTTTTGAAATGATCCACGAAGTCTAGAAGAGTTAAACCCAGATGAAGCTGAGAAGTTCCCTGTGTGTGTGTGTGTGTGTGTGTGTGTGTGTGAGAGAGAGAGAGAGAGAGAGAGAGAGAATATGAGCTCTGTGTATGTGAGTGTGTGTACTCGATTGAAAACCCCAGATTCCTGGGTGGGACTATTAGATCTTTCTTTTCTTTTCATTTTTTCTTTCATTTAGACTTAAGACTGAATGCTTTCTAAGAAAAAAAGAAAAGCAACTATAAAAACCATACAGGAAGAGTGCTCTGCCAAATATAATTTACAATAGAAGTGACAATAGCTATGTAACAGAATATATGTGGGTAGTTCCTGGTTACTTCTCATATTCTTGACAATGTGCCAAGATTCCTGGTTCCCTTATTGAAGATGACTAGATTGACCAGCTACATCTTTTGAGATGAATCTATTGTCTGTTGCTTATGAAGAATCAGGAAATGCTCCAAAGAGTTTCTTGTGTGATGGGTATTACTAATACCATTATCTAGCTCTTAAAATTTTTATCAGGAAGAATTTTATAAAAATCCTGAGACCATTAGTGTTAGACAGTATCTTTCTGCATCAGAGAGTGGTTAAAACATACAAATGGCATGGATGAGTTTCCTAGTGGATGTGTTTTGCTTTATGTTATAATTTCTCCTGTTCAGAATTAAATATACACATTGCAGTAATTAAAACATACTTTAAACATCAACAAAGAAACACTTTAAAATCAGATATATTGACTTTATATTTTTGATTCCAATAATCAATCAACTCATGTCAAATATAATGTTAAGAATACCAATTAGTATATTCATGTTACTGTGGGGAAAAAACACTATATTTCTTTATAAAAGTTTATGATTATTTATTATTATGAAAGTTTGAGGTAAATTTTTAAAATGTTCCAGTATTTAACAAATATTGTATTTCTTGAGCTGCAGTGCGATTCACTTTCTCTGTTTCCCATGAAATTATTCAAGTCCATTAGTTAAAAAGTGTCATTGAGCTCTCTGGGTATTTATTGCCTCAATTTTGCTGTTTTGTATGCAGATACTCTTGCTCCTATTTATAGCATAGGATAGCAATGTATCACAAAGTGGCACCAAATTGGTTCATTTTTAGATAGGTCTCTCCAGGTCCTTGTAGAAGTCTCTACCTCACCCACTCATATTTTACTGTAATATATTCCAGATAGTGTTTTCCTGTTGGGAGGATTTTATTTCTACGTTTTAGACACATATCTTAACATTTAAAATGTGAAAAATAAACCAGAACTTCAAACTTCTTAAACATTTCCCTTTTCTTAACTCTAATGCTATATTTTCCCTCCTAATAAAGTAACTTCACTATGCACAGGGATACAGACAAGGGACTAGAGATGGTGAGCTCAGGGATATAGCTAAATTTTGTTAAAATCCTTTAAATCCATCTTTCAATTCTTTTTTCTACCCAGTTCTTATTTATGTTGTATATCTGTAGCAAATTGTCTTCAGAGCTCTTCTGGGTAAAGCAGAGACCATCTATAATGATAATAAATGGAAAGACACCATTGGTGTACTTTGGTTGTCCTGTGATCAGTTGTAATAAACTCTAAATTGATTACACTCATAACCAAATGGTTTCGACTATAGTAGTACTTCACCCAAAGGGGCATTTGTTAGGGCATTTTTTGATTGTCACAATGATGGAAGAATTTAAATATCACAATTCTCTCACCTTGAAAAAAATTGCCTTGCATGTTTAAGGACA
The DNA here is from genome assembly GCF_001458135.2 of Marmota marmota marmota. Classification (NCBI taxonomy): domain Eukaryota; kingdom Metazoa; phylum Chordata; class Mammalia; order Rodentia; family Sciuridae; genus Marmota; species Marmota marmota. Next base: position 49,840,859 of record NW_026000037.1, read on the forward strand.
TCTGTGTTGATTAAAATCTGTTTATAATCAACTGAGCCTTGAACCAGTTTAATCAAAATAGAACAATTTACTTTTTACATGGCCTTTCTAAACATTAAAATTTTCAGAGCTACAACTAACGGGAAGAGAAAATATTATTCATCATTTTGTTAATAACTTTATTAAAAGTTGTTGGCTATTTTGGAAAGTTATTTTAGTGATGCATTGCATATGCCATTTGGGTGATGAAAATTTCTGAGTTCAGGTTACAGTCTGTGTTTGTACTTGATACATAAAAACATGTAAACTAAGAGATTTGAGTCTCCTTTTGTCAGTGTTGGGTTCAAGTATTATATTTGCAGATAATTATAGAAATAATACTAAAACCATAAACAAAATTTCTTTCAAAATATTCTTCATTATTATTTTTCTCTGTACATGTGAAATGATGTGTGATTTTTTTTTTTTTTTGGCTAGTAAGACTTTTTATTTTGCTATCGAACCATTTTCCTGCTCTATCATTTTATCCAGCAATTAAGTGGAATGTTTTTTTCACATACTTAGTGTTTTTAAAAGCATTTTAATGTCTATGATTATTGTACTATTATCTCTAGCATGGTTATATTTGAACCCTAGCATATTGAAATAGATATCATTTGATTATAAACTGCCTTTCTCTTATTTCTCCTTTATATTACAGTTATGGAAACATGTTGATCTTTCAGAAATGGTTAAATTTTCTCTGAATTTCATTTTAGGACAGTAAAATAAACAAAACATTTGAGGATAACAAAACATTTGGTGGATCAATGAGACATCAGTTCTGATACAGTTGAGAAACTCTGATATAAGGTCGTACTCAGAATTTATAACTCTATTGCAATCACTATTTTAGCTTATTAACTGGTTGAAAATGTTCTAAACAGTTATTCTGTTTTTCTTTAAACTCTTAGACTTAATCTAAATTTTCTTTTAAATTGATAAATGTAAGGAATTCAGCCTATACTTTGAATAAAATATGCATGCTACTTAGATAAGACATTTGCAATTTATTTCATCCTAAATAACAAAAAATCATTTTGTTTCATTCTATGTCTTTGAATCAGATGCTTAAATGTAGAAGTATTTTAGAGTCTGCAAGATGAATAGCATTGGCTTCCATTCTTGTAAACTCTAAAATCCAACAACAACAACAAAAAAAAACATTTCCAACACTTAAGGTAGGAATTAACAATATCTTTATTTCACCAGTCCTACATCTAAGCTGATAGAATAATAGTCCAAAAGGGCATGAGAATCAAGGACTAGAAATCAGAATACAAAGTTTCCTACCTCCTAGGTCTACATTCAGAGAGGCCATGGTGAGGATTTAAAGCTGAAAAGCAGCCTCACTGAGTGAACAGATGGGATTTAGGATGCTAATGAAAGAAAGAAGAATAGCCTGAAAAACAAAGTCAATGAATTAAAGAAAACAAATGGCCAGAATTAGAAGAAAATCATAGATTTAATATAAAGGAATATGAAATTCAGAAGTGTACAGGAGAAGTTCATGTTCTGTATGGACCATCTGCAAGATGCATGGCCAGATTTACCTTTTCAGTATATTAGGATAAAGTGGAAAATCATGACCAAGTAGTGGGTCAAGTTTTAATAAGTTACAAATGTTTGATTAAAAATAAGTAGGACAGTGTTCAGCAGCAAAGAAATACCTATACCCTAAGATCAAGCTAGGGGCTAAAGCAATAGCTGAGAAGATTTTTAGATTGAAAATATATCAAATTTACCTGATGAGGCTATTTAAATTTATCATGAATTATGAAATGCTGAAGGAGAATATATTATTTTTAGATAATACTAGAAAAATAAGTAAGAATATAGTTTTATAGACATATTTTAGATATAAATTACATATCTGACATATACTATATATAATGTTATTTAAAATTTTATATATATGTATAAAATATTGTCCTTGAGGGTCAAATAGAACAAGAGAGAAGAAAAATAAAAAGATTAAAATTATTTTAAAATTTATTTTTGAAAAGGGATCTTGCTATGTTGCCTAGTCTTATATTCCTAAGTGTAGCTGAAACTTTAGGTATGCATCACCATGCCCAGCTTAAACTTGTTTTTAAATCAACAAGTCTTTGTGCAATATTTCTCAGGACATTGAGTTTATTTTGCTAAAGATTAACAAAACTCAGATTGCGAAGTGTCTTAACATTAAAGAAAGTGCAAACACAGCGTTTCATAATAAAGCATTATAGAAGAACATTGCTGATAGGCATAAGGCAACAAGTTTAAAACTTAGATAAATAAGAAATAATCATTGGATATTTAAAATTTCTGTTCAATTGCCCGACATAATTTACAAAAGAAAACTGTCATCACCAAAAATCAGTTATCAAATCCTTAGAAGGTCCCAAGATTCTGGGTAATGGCAAATGTAGCTTCTGAGAAACAAGTTGCATTCTATCAATTTCTTTCTTTTATGAGTCTGATGGGTTTCATGGCTAGAATGGAGATAAAAGCAACAACAAATCTTGGGAGTAGATTTGTTTCTGTCTTGACAGATTCATAGACAAGTTCGAAACTGAAAATACTAATGTTAGAAAAATGCAGGGTTACTTGAGCTAATAAGGAGGTAGAAGAAATGGGTAAAATTTTATCAGTGACATTGTTTAAGTTCAGTAAGTGGAATAACTTTTTTTCATAGATGATTTGGAAAACAGAACAGATATAGAAACCACTCAGTTTGAAGTGAAATAAGTTTATGAGTGATTGAGGTAAAATTTGACACCCTTCACATATTAGAAAAATAGTTAAAAATACGGCGTGTATATACATACATGGGTTATACAATTTATTTGAAATAGCTTTTCTACTTTGTGATAATGATTATACTATCTAAAAAGAACTCTGGAGTGTATTTTTAAGAAGTCAGAGTGCTAAGGGAATTTATTAAAGGAAACAGGTCCTAAGAAAGAAGGTTAAATGGAAATTATTTAGTTTTAGAAGAAAAGAGTGAAAACCAATTTTCTATCTTTATAGTGTGATATTATTTTGACTACTAGTAGTTAGAGAATATCTCTGTTCACTGGGGATAGATTAAGGGAAAGAAAGTACACTTGAAGGAAGGAGAATTTAGTCTATCTCTTTGTGCAGTAGTAACTAAAGCAGACTTCTCCAGAAAGTTAAAGAATGGCTTCCTCTGGAGATAAAGACACCCATACCACTTGTGCAGAGTAATTTATTCATCTAAAGGGAATAAACCAAAAAAACTTAAAGATCTTCCAAATGCATTTCTAAATTATTTATTTTATCTTGTAAAGAAACAATTTTTGATTGAATTAGGTATTAAAATCATTAATTGTCAGTGTGCATTTTGTACACAAAACAGTATAGAACTGTGTGTCTTTTATTTTTTAATATTTTATTTAAATCCAGCTTAGAAGTAAAGCCATTTTTTAAAAAAAATGTACTTAGTATATTATCATGTATGTAATTAATATATTAATTGTTCTTGAAAACCTTAAAAGACAAACATACCTAAACTTTATTTAATAGTTTTCTAAATGAGTAGCATGAATAAAACAATGAAAACTATGAAGTGTATATTGACATTAAACCTTTATTAAACTTTCTTCAATTACAGTGTTTAAATTTAAAAATATGAGCATGTTAAAGCTTTTCTACAAAGTTTTACTGATTCTTAATCCCAGATTGCCTTTGGCCATTCTACTACATGCTTTATGTTGTACAATTGCTGTGTCATCTGAAATCTATGTTAAAAAATAAAAAGAACATATTTATTTAGATGATTGTTTATAAAAGAGAGAAATGTTTGAGGATAAATGGTTGATTAAATGGGTAGGGCGTGTAGCTCCCTGGGCAAGTGGCAGAGCACTTGCCCAGTATGGCAAGGCTTTCGATTCCATCCCCCACACGGCAAAAAATTTTTGAAAAATTAAAAAATAAAAAGAGTTGATCAAATGTATTAGTAAATGAAACTAAAATAAGGTGATTACAGTTTGACAATTAGGTTAAACATCAGTTTGAAAGATATGCTACCCTAATTTTCTATAATAGGTTCAATTCCCACTATATTTTTAAATATCACTAGAAAATTACGGTTACTAATTTATTGCTAATCCTTAAATATTAAATCATACTTCACATGAACAAGTTGATAAGAGCTGTCTATATCCTGTTACATTCTGAATGATGTCAACCAAACCTACCACCTACAGTTGACACTAATTGGCTCCCTTTTAGAAATCCCAGTGGACAGGCCAAGGACAGAATAATCATGTAGATGAAATCCCATCCCACTATTGGAGTTCATCTGCATAGACACTTGTTGAAATGCTTATAAAGTTTGAAAGTAGGGGGAAAGTTTATCATAATTTTCCTTACTTTCAAATTGTCCTGATCTGCTAACCAGAAAACATCTTTGATCTCTAGTGCTATTAACTCATCATCATCACCAACTCTGAATTTATTAGCAAAACAATTGAGAAATCAATATGCAAAACTGCACAGTGGTCAGAGTATCAGTGACATACAGAAGAAGCCAAAACAGGGAATTCCAGGTTATGAGGGTTACTGGTGGAGACGTTTTCATGCAACACACATGCACAAAATGAGTCACTGTCACCATTTGCACACCCACAGCAGCATGCATGGCCTAGGTAAAAAGACTAAGCCAAAAGAGTTTTCAATTTGATGAGAATATCATGATTATCATGTTTTTTTGGTTCTTGTATCTATTGCAACATTGGAGAAAACAGAAGAGAATTTCAAATTTTTAGCCAAATTCAAAATTATCCAGAGTGTTGCCCAATTAGACATAACTGAATCGTGGCTGTAGGTCATGCTAGTGATTTCAGACTAATATAGTACACAATTAAAATGATTAAAATATAATGTAGAAAAATTGAAAATGATTTTCATGCATGTACAGTATACTACTACAGGAAGCTTAAAACCATACCCCCTGCCATCCAGGAACGTGAAACTAGTTTTAAGGAAACAAAAGAGGAACAAGTGAAGTGATGCTGTCATATAGCACTTTGTTCATTTTATTTAATCTTGTACTAATTTTATTCCCTGAAATAGGCTTATGTGCTTCTTTTATACTAGAATATATTTAGTTTGGTATTTGTTTATTTCCGAATGATTTAAATATTTATGAAATGTTCATTGTCAACCTAGGGTTACACTTTTTGCAGAAAAAAAGGCATTCATAATCACTTTGATGACACAGCTGAGAAAGTAACAATGTCTCCAGCAAATCAAGCCATGATGTCTCCACCAGGCACCTGGGCTAGCTAAGGGCAGCATGAAGATGTGGCACTGAACAGGGCATACAGCAGGCAAGTTGACATGCCGAATAAAAGGGCCATTTAAGCATCAGATGGTGAGATTTGGGTGCGTACGTTACCTTTGACATTGCGACCATTGTCTGTTTTAAGCATATAAGGACACAAAAAAGAGAGAGATATAAAAAAACGACTAAAATTATGTTATACACACTGGATAACCTTTGTAAAAACTGTCAGTGAAAACAGGAGGTAAAGATTGAAAATGTAGCATTAATTGAAATTAACATTGCCTACTATCCAACCATATACCAAAACTATTTGCCATAACAGACAGTCTGCTGAAATACATGAAATATTTATCTGAATTTAAATGGATTCCAAGGTACGTATTTTATAATTATGACAGTTTGGGGAAGATACCCACAGCTACCTGAAGTTGTGATAACTGTCAATGTTGTCAAAAGCCAATTTGGTTATTTCTTTGACCATTACTTACAATATATTCAGAGAAAGATTACACAATATTGTGCACGTTAACTATTTTTTTTTCTATACTTAACCCAGTATGTTGATAAGAAAAAATGTTTCTAATACAACAGTTTATTTTAATAAATTATTAACTACCTACTCCCCAATGTTCTCTAATGTTTGTTTTAAAATAGCAAAAAACAATTAAAGAGTCATTCTTATGTAAAACTAATGGGGAAAAATTCAGTAAAAGATTTGTCTGGATAAAGGGAATGTTTTTTATCTGTATTGTCACACTGCAGTGTGGTATCTAGAATATTTAGAAAATTTGTGTAAAGTGGGCTGAGTTAAAGTCTTAAGAGCATTTTTAGATGTATTTTCAAATTGGAAAGTTAAATGTTACATATTGTCTGTTTACAAAACATGTATCAAGAGTTTTCAAACACTAAAGTTAAAAAACAATGAAGTATTTTCAAACCATTCAAATATATCCAAGATTTTAAACATCTGTTTAACATTTGGTTGACATCGATAGTATCACTGTGCACATATAAAAACTTTACTTTTTTCATTTTTATTTTTGGTACTGGATAGAACTCAGGGTCCTTTATAGCCAAGCTATATCCTCAGACCTTTTAATTTTAAAATTTTAAGATGGGGTATCACTAAAGTTGCTGAAATTGATCTTAAATTTGTGATCCTCCTCCCTCAGCCTCCAGAGTTGCTGGGATTACAGATGTGGGTCATCTTACCTGGCCAACTGTGCACATTTAAAATCTTGAGATATATAACACTTGTGTCAAATCTTACATTTAAAGTAATTCCCATAGTGTGGCATACTGAATTGCTGGAGTAGATATTGCCTTTTACAGAGATATACAAATAGAATGTTGCCATTGAGGACGACTCTCTTCCTTCTTTGAGGGAGTCATGAAAAGTGAATAGGGAGGTTGTAAGAAATATTGATTACACAGAAATAATTTCTCCATGAGAAAATGGGTGATAAAAAATGAGTAAATAACAACTGCCTTCATGTAATTAAAATTTATGTTTGTACTCACCAAACCTAGAAATTACAAATAAAAATTTCAAATTTTAAGAAAGCAAATAAAATTTAGATTATATTGTTAATGCAGCTTTGGCATTCCAAAACAAAGTGAGATGTTTCTGGACTTTCACTGAGATCCGCTTGCTATTTCTTCATGGTAATGTAAGTGCAGAAATTAGAGTAGTTAGAGCCTTTTCTAACAGTTCAACAGACTAATTTCATGTATGTTGAATATAATTATAAACAAACTGAAACTTATGTTTTGTATGTGTATTTTTACAATTTTGTTTTTCTGGTAGTACATTTTTATTAAATTTATAAATGGATTACTCTCTGATTTATTAGAAAAACATATTCTGGTCCTTCACCATGGATGGTTTGAGAGACACAGTTCGAAGGTATTGGATAAATAAGAGGATTATGGAAAATATTATGCACTGTTATATTTACAAAGTATTTAAAGTTCCATAAAAATAGCCTATAGAAGGTGGGATTTTTCTGTCTGAATGAGACAATAACTGCATTCAAAGTCTGGTTTATGTTGGATTTATTCTGCTAACCAATTTGATGGATTCATAAACTAAAATCAGTTTTAAAGATTTTCCACCTACTCTTTTCAATGTCTCAGATTCGAAAATATAAAAAGATGTAGATGTAGGAAATGTAATTTCTTCTATGCCCACTAGTGATTTTGTAGCTAAAATTGCTCTAAAGCTGAAGTACAAAATACCCTCTAAATTTATTGATCTATAGTCACACGTTGAGTATAGCATCTGGAAAAAAGTGATACATTTTCTGAAAATAGCCTAACTTGGATGGGGGAGGAAAATTGAGAATGATCATAATATTAAGTGTCCATTCATAGTACCTGTACTGAGCAAAGCAAAAATATTATGTCATCCTTTCCTGTAATTGTGCCAGCAACTGTGTTCTAAAAAGAGACCACATAAACTGAAAACAATAAAATTAAGTTATGAAATACCACCTAAGCTATAGAGAGCCACTGTCAAAGTCTGTAGGATGATTATGTAATGTATCAGTTTAATTTTCAAATTTATTGTTTTTTTTTTTTTAATGGTTCATCCTATAATTTGGGTACTTTCCTGAGAATTTCTGGATGGTCAGTCTCTGAAAATGTATGATTGCTAAAAATGATCAAACTAGCTGGAATAATTAAAAGATTTATTGGTGGTGTGAATTATCATATGGAACTTATGGTTGTTATTCAGTCCTAACTCTTGTTCAAGGATCAAATTATAGAGGTTTTGTTCTGTTAGGAAATGTTGAGCCCAACATCACCAGAAGGTGTAGTTCCTTACATGATTACCCAGGTTGGGAGCTGTCTTTGATTTTATTTTCCTTTTGACCTTCTTTGTACAAGAGATTAAAAAGGGTGTACTAATTGCTCTTTTGAAGTATGTATTTTTTCAAATCTGTCTTATAGCAAACTGCTATTTCTGTTTCTGAGATATTGATTTATCTCTTTGAATTCTTTCCTGATAACTCATTTTCTTTCAACTTTTCTGCCTTTTGTACTTCACTGTGCCCTTTAGATAAAGATCCACCACATGATTCAATCCTAAAACTCTGGTTTAAATTTAGAGTTTTGGCAAGCAAATAATGCATTATTTCCTGATGGGTGAGATTTTCAAACATAATTCATGAGCATGGTCCTCTCAATATCAAACACACACTTATTGAACACCTGTCAAGAAGTAGACCATTGTGTGGATACTAGGACTGCAGAGCTAAATACCCTAAGCGCCTGTGCGTGGGCAGCTCATAGCGACACAATTATTTCTTTGAATGCCTACCAACAATGACAGGTATATAATACATAATAAATAAAGAATGTAATAAATGTTATAATATATGTAAATATTGCTCTGAACACTCAGCTGTTAAGTCATTAAATGTTTCTGGTTTGGGAAGGGGAAGTGGATGCTGGCAGCTGAGCAGGAGTGTGAGGGGTACAGAGGGTAATAACATTTCAGGCAGAGGAAAGTAAGGGGGAAAAATTTGTTATGTGTTTTGGGAACTGGCAAATGATCTTGGCATTGGCTTAGAATAGATTAGACAGTAGGTGAGGCAGTTTGCTGAGGATAAAACCGAGGCTTGAACAGGTAACTGTGACCATTTTGTGAAGTGCCTAGTCCTGCGTTCTAAGGAGCCTCAGGATCAGAATTTCAGCTTCACTGAGACAAAGGGCAAACAGCATGGTGATGAGGGCAATGAAGGAATGAGAATCAGAGGAAGGGCATTAGCCTCTCCAGAAAAACAGCTCTGAGAGTCAGAAAAGTGGGACTGAAGCATTCAGGACTCTCAGACTCCTGGGGAGAGTTCAGTAACTCCCTCAGGGAGCAGAAGAGAGGGAGGGAAAACACTGCATGGATTTGACTGTGGACTCTTGAGACAGGCGATCCTGGGTTTGAAGCCAGGCTCTGACACTGACTAACTCTGTAATCTTGGGCTAGCTATCTATTAAGACATCCAAGCCTAGTTTTCTCATCTATATAATGGGGCTTAAAACTAGTTCTTAATTTATAAGGTTAGAATTAAATGAGAGTCAATGTTTGCCTGCACTTATATTGTCTCAGGCATAGAAAGCACTCAAAACACAATGTGACCCATGATCATGCTAACCATGGCTTGTTTCTGTGGTTGCTTTTCAAGCAGCCTTATTTTCATATAAGAATGTGAACACAGAGAGGCCAGGGAGGAATTCATCAATTCTGATTTTGCTTTTCAAGTTCATTGGTGGGTGGGTTTTGTCCCCTACCTTTTCTCCTGTCTCCTACTTGTACTGCATCTCTGTCAATATTTTACATTTTCATAGCCCTCCCTTTGGAAAGAGTAAGCCAGTAACACGGCACACTTCTCTTCCTTCCCATGAAGTAGGCAGATAATGGTTATCATACTATTTTAGAAACATTGATGAAGAAGTCAGAAGAAACCAATTATTCACTAGAGTTCAAAAAAGACATGAAAAACAATGCTGAATATTAGACCCACATGTTTAGTAGCCTTTAATCACATTTTTTTCTTCCAAGGCAGAGGTTTAATGTTGAAATAAAAATTAATTAGGAAATAATCTTTCTTTACTCATTAATGTAATTCCATGTGTAAAAAAAATTTGACATACCTTCACTGGCATGTCGGTCTCTAAATATGTTCTTGGGGTGGACACTGAATCCTTCTATGTCATGTACTGAAGATGCCCTCCGTATGCTACAGAGGCTTTCTCTTGATCTGGAGTGGGTCAGTTGGGAACTTGACTGCAGCATGTCAGGGTAGAGTCTGTCCCATTGCCTTTTGGGAGAGGAATGGTCAAGAGGTCCAGATATATTCACCAAGGGAGAGCATTTGCTGGGCTGTATCAAAGCTTTTGTATCATCTGCTTCAGAGGGGCTGCAGCTTTCTTTTGTAGGAGACTTAAAGTGCTTCATGGCTACTGAATCATCACTGTGTTTAGATGAGTCAATCACTACCACATCAGGATCTTCTTGTGGTAAGGATTGCTTTCTGTAAGTGAGAACTCTCAGGGCAGGGAACTTGAACCCAAAAAGTTTCCCTACAAAGGGAGACAGGAAAGAGCATTGTTGTAAGAAAATGAATATAGCTTTAAACAAAAACAAACATTGTCAATTCATATTTAAACACTAAGTAAAAAAAAAATAATCAATATTTCATTAGGGTCAGCTACAGTTGGAATAAGGGATATTATGAGAAAACTTCTCTGAAAACAATATGAATTATCTTACAAGTAGTAAGAAAACAGAAAAATGTGTTCATTATGTTTCTTAGATAAAATAAACTCCAGTGTTAGGAAAGTATTATTTAGATGACAGGAGACTTTTTCAGCTTTAATAAATTAAAAATATGTTGTTACGGTTTAGATATAAAGTACTCCCAAAAGCTCATGTGTGAGACAATGCAAGAAGGTTTAATGTGAAATGATTTGGTTCTGACAGCCTTAACCCAATCAGTGAATTAATCCAGTGTTAGGGATTAGCTGGGTGGGAACTGTAGGCAGTTAGGGTGTATATGGAAGAGGTAACCCTGGGGCTGGCGGGGGACAGGGGTTGTCTGCCTTTTGTGTTTATATTTTGTCTCTGGTAAGCAGAGCTCTATCTCTGCTTTTTGGTGCCATGGTACCAGCTGCTTTCCTCTACCATACACTTCTGCCATGATATTGTGCCTTATCTCAGGCCCACAGGGATGGAGTCAGCCATCTATGGACTGAGACCTCTGAAACCGTGAGCCACCAAATAAACTTTTCCTCCTCTAAAATTGTTCTTGACAGGTCTTTTGGTCATAGCGATGATGAAAAAGTTTACTAACACATTTTGTTGTACATTCTCAGCTCATATAGGAGAGGAAAGAGGAGGGCATCATATGAGAAGGGACAAGGACAGGGATGAGTATAGTGTGTGTTTGGAAGTTACCAATGGGAGCTATAGGGAAGGAAAGGTGAGGGAGTGAGGAGCCAATCTTATATGTCTTGAAGGTTTATGTTGAATAATATTTTAGGTTGATTTGAGTGGTAAAGGGGTCATCTGTGTCACAGAGTTTCCTCATTCCATCTTGAATTCAGGAAAGACTTTTGGTTTCCAAAGAGATGTACTGAAATAATAAGAATTTTTTTCTGCTTTCTTTTTTTTTCACTGATAATCCTGAAATTTAAGAGTATGACATGAAATGTCAAACATATCTAAGAATGGAATATAGAGAAGGGCAACAAAATACCAACATTAAAGGATGGATATCAAAAATTTTAAATTAGTTCATAAATATATAACAATAAAGCATTCAACGATGAAATGTAATTTTAACAAAGACATAGTAAAGTGTGCAAATTTAAACAAGAGGATATAATTTTTTCCACCCTTTAGTTTGGCAGTAAATGAAAAAAAAAATGAGCATAACATCCAGTGATGGCAAAGATTACTGGTTGCTCATTCTGATTCTTTGTTGGTGGGATTACAAATTCCTTCACACTCTGGAAGAGTGATCTGACAATAATTAAGGTGAAAAAAATACACGATTTTCATCTCAGTAACTCATATATAGCATATTATAAAGGCATAAAAATAGAAATAATCTGAAGTCCATTATGAAAATATGTAAATAAATCATGGAATTTTTTATGCTTAGGAATCTTATGACATTCTTAAAAATGTACATATTATGTATATACACACTATATATATACATCATATATAGTGTATATATATATATATATATATATATATATATATACACACACGTATATATACATGTTTTGATTGAAAAGTTGTTCAAATATACTGTTAAAAAGAGAGTTTTGAATTAGTATGTTTATGATATTATTATTCATAAACAAAAATACAGTAAAAACCTATAATTGCTCATATAAGTTGCATGGCAGCAGAGAAAGATGTGGAAGAAACCATTCCAAACTTTTACTGCTAATTAGCTCAGTGGAGGGATTTGAAAGGAGGTTATAATGTTTGCATTCTCCTTATATATCTCTACTGTTCATTATAACAATCAAGCATTCTCTTATAAATTAAAAAAATAAAGCAATAAAGCTTCCACCCCTGAAAGAAAACAGAAGTTAAAAGAAAGCATCCAAAGAGTAATTTGTAATGCAAATCTTCTCTAAGTATTATTTGCAAAAAAAATGACAATAAGTAAAATTTGTAGTTTTAGGGAAAGTATTCTGGGTCCACATCACCCTATGGATTTATAATTATATGTTGCTTTTCTGGTTATTCATCTTATATTTTTGGTCTACAGGATTTCCATCTTTTCATATTCTTAAAATATCACGGTATCATTCTTTAATAATTTACTATGGACTTTTAAGTGCATTGCAGATGGCTCTAAGACATGGAAAAACACTTATGAAAACTCATGAAATTTTCTACATTTTGAGTTTATTAATTTCAGTGATGGTCTTACCTACACATATGTTTTCAGTTCTCTTTAATTGAATGACTCACAAATGTATATCTCTAGTCTGGTCTGAACTATGAGTTTCTAACTTGCATATCTAATGGTGTCACCAACATTTCTACTTAGAAATCATAAAAACATCTCAAAATCTTATAGCAAATTCTGATCTTGTAATCTATCCCTCCACGCCTAGCCTTTTTTCAGTGAATGGCATTACATCCATCCAGATGGATCAGACTTAGACTTGAGGGTCATTATAGAAATTGTTCTATCTCATACCCATTACTTACATCCAATTGTATCAATCAATCCCTTAATTGTGTTCATTGTTCATCTTCTGAATATCTTCTGAATGTTTCCATTTTTCTTACTTCTACTACTGTACCCTGGCTCTAAGCTACTATAATGATTCACCGGATTTCTTATAATAGAGTGATAATCCACTTTTAATATGTTCATATTTACCTTATTATCCATCCTTAAAATAATATTTTATGCCTTTTAAAAACTTCACAGCTGATCATATACACTATTGCCTAATCCTCACTTCTGTCCCAATGTCTTGCTTTGGAAATGAAGACAAAATTCCTCCACCCTGAAGCTTTAGCTATCCTCCTTACTATCTGGAATCCATCCATGAGGACTTTTTAATTCCTCTGGAGGCCTGTGTGTCTATCAGACTCCAGGTTTCCTTCTTTTTTGGGATTGTGCCCCACAGTTATTTTCTTAAGGAAGTTTTTCCTTTTTTTCTGAACCATATAAGCACCACTTTATGTTTTTCACACGGATAATAATTACACATTTGCTGATTGTCCAGCAAATGGAGTAGAGGCCTCCTCAGGGAAGGGCACCTGTCTGTTTTGCTCACTATTGAGTCTAGTCCTGATTGAGAGTCTGATTATGGTATTATGGATGGATTTCCATAGACAGGTTCTAAACTTAACTGAGAATATGCTCAATTTTGACTATAGAAAACTAGAATATTTAATTTCTCTTGCACTCCTAATTAATCTTAACCTCCCAGAACTGTATTGACTCATATTAACTAAAATGATTAAGTATGACTCAACAGTTTATGGGGGGATGAACTAAATGCCATGCCATATATACCTGAAACAACTTTTATTGTCAGTGGATGGTCTTACCTACACATTTCACCATTTTACAGAGGTTATTGATTGCTACCATTCTGATTCTAGAATATACAAGTGTCAAGCTCCTCATCATCTAGCAAAGTTTATATAAAGTACATGTTACAAAACATTTTAGAATTTAGCAGCCTAATTTGCTATTGCAACCTTTCATTCATGGTCTAGGAGTTAAAAGTTTTTAATATAATTGAAATAAGAATTATCTCTTTGATAAAAGACATGACACTATGCAAAGACAAACCCCAAGTACATTCTACATAAGACTCTTGACTAATAAAGATGAGAGTACCCAGTCTGCACAAATAAGATTAAATATGGCAGTGTATGGCAATAATTGTTTTGCAAGCATTGTTACATATTTTCACCAGCAACTTTTATATGATCAGGTAAATTGTCAAGTTAAAAATCAGTGAACTACATCAAAGTCATTTGATTAGTTTTTAATGAACATGAAATTGAGTTATAAAGTAGTTTACAAATCAATTTTGCAAGCTTATTACAATACATTGAAGGTCAGTGCCTAGTTTTATTCATTCTTCATCAGTTACATTACCCTCCTCCTTTAAAAATAGTTCACTGGCTTTCTTAAAGTAATGACCACACAAGGCTTTTAGTTTGCTCTTATAGTGCAGGCATATCCAAGGTGGTACAGATGGTCTTTTCTGCATCACTAGGTTAATATGATCATGTTATATTGCATTACAGATTTAGTTGTCTAACAGTAGTTCATCCGGAAAGAATGCACATTGAGAAATTTGCACAGTGCTAACACTTTCAGGCATGAAATATAAAACGTAGATAAGTGTACTATTCTTATGAATCTTAACAATGAAAAAAAATACTGTAACTATTCAGATTTTATTATATTTATTTTCATACTTGAATAATTAAAGTAGATAATATTTAGCCTCTCATAAAATGCCCAATAAATGTGAAATTAAAAAAAAAAAACCATAATAAGGCTTTCAGAGATTTACACATTCCCAGAAAAATAAAAAGTTCTGAGAAACTACTTATATGATGAAAATTTTGTTTGAACACTTTATTTTTAGTGAAGAAGGTGTATATTTGCTAACACATAGGATATTAAAAACAATATCTTTTGGGGGGAAGAACAAATAATTCTGTAAAAGTCGACATCTATTTTTAATCATTGAAATTCCTCATGATATAACTTAACTGTTAGTTCTCAATCATGTCCTTGCTTCAATTTCTCATTATTTCTACAAAATTTTAGAGTTTTGCTTATCTAATTATTTTTCTATGTAAATCCATTAAAATATAAATTAAAATGATTTAATTCTTGCTTAATTAATTTACTTAATTGAATTATGGCCTGCAAAGTGGAGAGAATCTTAAATGCAATTAGTCATGCCAACCAGAGACTAGCTGGGCCAGGAAGGAGTGTCCATGAGTGTGGAGTGAAGTGGATTTGGGGATGCTGTAAAGTCCATAAACAGAGGTCTTGCCCCTCATGGAGGATTCGTGGTGGTGGGAGAGTATCTAAGATTTAATCCCTGCAAATAGTACAAAAGATTTAACGGGGAGTATTCTCAGGAGATGTATCTCTAAGGAAGGCAGGATTGGAAGCAGAAGTTAAACTGAAGCTTTAGCCAAGCCTCCTGGGAGCTGTGGAGCTGGGAGAACACTTTAGGGTTGCTGCCTCTACAGTGATTGTTCTCATGCCTCACTGCAGCAATAACTTCCCCGTGACCTCTATCTACTGTCTTAAGACTCCTATTATTTCAAGATTCCAATTTGGTCCCACAATCAGTCTGCTAAATGAAGTCAAGGTATCTGGCCTTTGTATCTCTGCATCAGCCAGTCACTGGTGATAGTCACCCCATAGAGGTCATAACCCTGGATGAGGTAGTTCCCTGCCTTTGATTACAATTCCCAGTGAGGGCAGAGCTGGGTACCAGATGCAGTCAGTGCTCTAAGCAGCTAGGTTGTCCCAGTCAGAACGAAGGGGTCTGGACTTTATACCATAGTGTCCAGTACAGAAAGGGAGAGAGGGGCATCTTCTGGTCTGAAGAAGTCATCTCATGAATTAATTCCAGTCAGTTATTATGACACAAATAAAGATATATGAAATAATATCAGCATGTCTTTCTAAAGTTAGGATACTCATATATCTGACACTTGAATTGGAAGCCTAAAAATAAGTGGGAATTTGTTTTTCAGCCAGATAATCCTGTTTGTATAAAGAAATGTGATTTTAATCCTAGAGTCAAAGAGAATAAAAGATCAAATTTGATGGGAGATATAGGGAAGTTGATTGATATGTCTGCTCTTTCATTTTGGGGAGACAATTTTTATAGAGGCACCCTGAAAGGAGAAAACTCTTTCTTATTGCTAAATATTTAAGAGGTATATAATGCTTATGGGCTGCTAGAACAATCCAGAACATTTTGAAAGGACTTAGCAGCTAAACTGGGAAAAAGTACCACTAAGTGTGAACTCAGTACTGATAAAGTGGTTACCCTGATCGGTGAGTGAGGATCTCACCAGCACAGCCAGTGCAGTTTTGGTGCTAGTGA
Source organism: Marmota marmota marmota (assembly GCF_001458135.2). Classification (NCBI taxonomy): domain Eukaryota; kingdom Metazoa; phylum Chordata; class Mammalia; order Rodentia; family Sciuridae; genus Marmota; species Marmota marmota. Next base: position 49,857,306 of record NW_026000037.1, read on the forward strand.
TTAACAGATCTTGTGATGAGGGTATGACCTTGTGGACCTGAAGCTAAATATAAGGCTCCTCAAAGGAGCAGAAGTGATCAGTGAATGCCTTGAGAAACTAAGAACTCTGTGAAACATACTAGAAAAAAAAGTGTGTTTTTACAAAATTACAGTGAGTGTAGGACCAAATTGGAATCTTGAAGTAATGTGAGTCCCGAGGCAGAGGCAGAGGTCGGGGAAGTCAGTGCAGCAGCCAGGCATGAGAAGATGTAGTGGCCACCAATACCAGTGCATGTCTGCAAACAGGTCCAAAAATGTTGATATTATCTGAGAGGCATTGCTTCCAGACTGGCCAGGTAATCATGAGAGCAAAGAGGCAGAAAATATACATTGGAATAAGGGAGAAGAGAGGACAAGGTGATGGGTGCTTTAAGCCACTCAAGGTTAAAATCTTTCTGTTAAGAGAAGCTGGAAATTAGAGCAAACACACTAGTATTATATACACTTAATTAGTTTCTAATGTGTAAAATAACTGCTTAATAAATCTATTCATGATTTACCTATACTGTAATTTAGTTTCTCTCTGATAGATTTCTTCCTTTTCCAAATGTCAAGTTAAAGAGTGCATTCAAATCTGGCAAAAGTGATACTACTGTAACCTAGATTGATCTTCAATGAACATGCAGTCATCACATCAATAAAGACTCTCTTAATGGAAAGTTCCAAACACAAATGGGACAGACACCAGTTTCCCAAATGCTGTTTGAATAGGAACTGTCCTGGATTCTGGTATTGCTAGGTTACAAAACCTTCCAAATGATATGCACTTGGGGGCCTCTCTGGAATGTGTATGAGGATCTGGGCATTCACTTACATCCATTGTTAATGAAGAAATAATGCGTAATTTTTACTAGCAATTTTCTTGACCTGAGAAATACATATTGTCCAAATGCTAGGTAGATATGACACAAATTTGATTACATCTATGACTGAACTTTTCCCAGATTTCTTTTGGCAACCATGACATGTTTCCTTTTTCTATATCAAATTTAATTTTCAGAATGAGGAGACTTCCAAATACATGATAATAGTAAACAATTAGTTACATTTAAAACCTTTAATTAAATTCATCTGAATAATGGATTAATTGTATAGGAGTGCTTGCTGAATGGGACATTCTGTTACTACCACTCTTCATCTTTGAATTAAAGAATGACTTTCAGCTCCAAAGGAGAATAGTAAAAACACTGTGAAACCCTTTTATAAATGAGCTTCAGTTCTACAGAAAATTTCTTTGTCCGTTAGCTTGGGGTCTGAAAACAGATATACATTTGGGGGAGTAATGCAGCTGTTGAGACAAATGTATATTTTATGTGTTAATTATCCAGAGCGACTCCATAACATATGAATATGTTTTTCGTAGCTTAAATTAGCTAGATAATTGTCTAAATTATTGGCTGTATTTTGTAAGCATCAACTTAGCTTCAGTGGATGCTTTTAGAATAATTCAAACTTTAATTTCAGTAAGAAAAAGAGTAGGATTCTCTTTGATTAGTAGAGTATGATTTTAATCTTTTCAAAGATAACGATATATCCTTTACAGTACCTTAATAAGATTAAATGCAAAAGTTTATTTCTGAAAATTACTGTCAGAATAAGATACTATAGAAATTTGAGCTTATTTTGTGTTTTACTTAAAATTAGTTTTACTTAAAATCCATTTTTATGGTTTTTATCTCATTGTTAATTAACTTAGACTGTGGCTTTCAAATTTTCATGGGTGTCAGAATGACTTGAAATATTTGTTAAAACACAGATTGTTGAATTTCTGTGTTTCTGAATCAAGTGTTCTGGTATGAGGCAAAGGACATGCATTTCAAGCATGTTGAAAAATAATGCTGATGGTCTTTTACTTGGAGAATCACTGACTTGTCAATGTGGCCAATGTTCATTCAGCAGAAAAAAAGTAAATCATCCATTGCAAAATTAATGTATTCATTTATTTATGTTTTCTACCCACAAATACTGGGTACGTACTATTTGCAAAATATAGACATAGTTGAAAGAACATACAATGTCCCTGCTATGAGATAGAGATGAAAGGTTCCTGGAACTTTAAATAAGGAATTTGTCCTATAGTATTCCATATCCTCACCTCACTTTCTGGTTTTATTTTGTGATGCCTTCATTCACTTATTGTATTGTCTACTAGGTGAACAATGTTACTAATGTAATTGAGGGAACATGGGCAGGATCAAGTCTCAGGGGAGAATGCTAAACAGGGGGAAAGTCCTCAGGAATAAGTATGCTAGGAGGAATTATCACTATTATATTTTATCAGAGGGGAGACTATGTTATGCAAATGAAATGGCATGAAATGAATAGTGGTTTCAAGAAAACTTTTGTGAAGTAAGGGATGTGATGGGAGATGAAGCTGAGGAAGCATCAGAAGCCATGTGGAAGGTCTTGTATTTATGCACACTTAGGGCTTTGCAGTTTTATATTCTGGGGCAATAGAGAAACACTGCAAGGGCTATAAATAATGGATTATTATGATCTATTTTAAATTTACATATTATCCTGAAGAAAAGAAGCCAAAAGCAGGGATAAAATTATGAGACTATTTTTCAGTCCAAATAAGAGGTGTTGAAAGTCTGAGCAAAGAATTTACTATAGGATGAATGGGAGAGATATTTAAGAGGTCTGTTTTGACCACCCATTGGCAAAGAGTTGAGAGGATTAGAGGGAAGGAGAAGCTTAGCATCATGCTAGAATTTCTGGCTTAGGTGGCTTGGATGATGATACCATTCGTTATGAATGAAGCTGAACAATTTTTGGTGGGATAGGTTATATGGTTGTTCCAGATAGAACCTTAAATTTTAGCTTAAAATGCTAAATCTTCCAGAAATATTAAATTTTCCAAAGCATATATCCATTGAGCAGGTGGAAACACAAGATTGTAAGTAATGAGAAAAGTCTAAAGAAAGTTTTGAGTCTAAAGAATATAATGATTCTTGAGAAGGTCTTTTTTCCATATGTAACAGACAAGTTTGTCCAAATAGGATTTATATAGAAGATGACTATGAAGCGAGGAAGAAGAAAAGAACCTCCTGAAAGATTAAACAGTGTTTAGGAGTAGAGTTAAGGGAGATGTGATTTGTGTCTCTGTGGCAGAGCACTTGCCTAACATGTACAAGGCCCTGGGTGGGGTCCCCAGCACTGAAATAAACAAACAAAACCAAAAACAACAACAAAAATAAGGAGACGTGAGGAATGCAACAAACTGGAAAGCATGCCCCATCTAAAGTAGGTGGCCAGTATTCTGTTCTTATTATGTAGGATGTGTAGCTGTGTGTGTGTGTGTGTGTGTGTAAGTGTGTATGCCAGATATCCTAATTTTAATGTGTAATATTCCATTTTTCAACATGTTGGCAACAAATTTAACTAATTAAAACTTTTAAAAATATGATGTGATATAAACAAAATGTGTCTGTTGAAAAGTAAGTTATTTATTTTCAGCAGCATGAGTATGAGCAACAGAAGAAGGAGCCAGTAGAAAACATTGGCAAGAGAGGGGCCATCAGTGCAGATGCATTGAAAGAATGGAGTCTGATCCATCTCACTTCCCAGTGAGACACATTGATTGAGGGTGGGCTGTTTAGGGCATTCTCACCCCAAGCCTTCCCATGGCTCGGCTCTGAGACATCAGAGGTGAGGTCATCTGTGGGGGAATAAAAGAGTGGATTTAGGATCAGATTCAAGTGAAATCCAGAGAAGGTTCACAATATTGCTAAGGAAAATGGTGAAGAATCTGAAAAGAAAAAAAAATGTATTTCATATATAGTTTTTGACAGGTAGTGTAATCATTTATTTACTTGATAACATTCAATATCTTCTTGAGAATAAGGAAAATTTAACTTGAGCCTATTGTGCATTAGGAAATGTCTAAATATTAGCAAAGTCTTGATATTTTGTGGATTTTTGATGGTGATGGCAACACTAAATCAACCTAAATTGAAATAAAAAGTATTTTACGTTGATAAAAGAAGTGAAAATATTATTTTAAAAATCTCTTTGGGAATATAAGTTGAAAGCCAATTTTTATTAATGACTTCAATAGCTTTTAAAAATAAGATTAAAAAGAAAAACACTCTTTTTCTGTTTGGAAGTATATTGTTCAATCAAGATTTTTTGTTTAATTTAGTTTCCTCTCAACTCTCTCAATAAAATTTAGCAAATTACAGTGTATATATTTTTAACCAGAATATGATACCAGATTTATGTTTTAGAATAGAAGACATGTAAAATTCAAATATATTTTTCAATAATTTAAAATTATACTTCAAAATATCTTATTTAAAATGGATAAATCTATTTTGAAAATAAGAAGCCTAAACATTAATAGTATAAACATTAACCCATAATTTGGTTCTATTCTGCACTGTAGAAATATTTCATAGCAGAGATATTAAAATAGGAACAAAAGAGAACAACTCTTTCCATTGGTATTATTAGCTCCTTTAGAAGTGTCTTCTTATATCTAGTAAGAAAAGTAAAATTTTCTTGTATCATTTCATTGTTTCAGATTGCATAATTTTTATAGAAGCCATCATTTAGAAAAACGTTCATATCTTTTATTTGCTATTTATATTTATTATGTAGAAGTTAATTGGCTCAGAGTGCAGTATTTATTAATTTGATAAGTATACCAATTAAAAATAACATTTTTATCTGTAGTTGTTTCATTCAAAGGGACATAAATGGTAAATACATATGTGGCCGGTCTTATATCTCACACAGAGAATAAGTTTGTGAATAACTCAATTTTCCCAAATAAATCTCCTTACTTTTCTTGTGTAGGGCCCTTGACTCTGAAAGTTAGATATTTAAACTGAGGAATAATCTACTACTTCATGAAACAAGTCTCTGTTCTCCAGAACTTATTCAGGTTCTTTAATCATAGTCGATTTTAATGCTTTATCTTTTCTATTGTGCATTTAGCACTTTTTCTTTTCCTTGATAATCTCATTTTAAAGCTTTATTTTTAAAAATCTGTACCTCTTATATTGTCACACCACAGTTTTTCCTCTACATTTCAGAAGGAGTTAAATTCATGGAAACTCACATTCTTTCCAAAACAAAACAAAACAAAACAAAAACAGTAACATTTTTCCTTTTCCCACTACTCTAACTTAAGTCCTACCTCCCTGGGACATACACACACATGTGCATGTGTTCTCTCCCTCTCTCTCTCTCTCTCTCACACACACACACACAGACACACACACACACACACATATACACACAATTACATTCACTTTATTTACATAAGAGGTTAAGCAGTGGTTAAGGATAATGCCAGATTGAAATTTGCTTTATATGTATCATCATATACTTCTTTGTAACCACAGTTCCATTTCTGATCACTTCAAGTGATATTAAAACTTGCACTTGGACGGTAGGTTGGAAATAATATTATTATTTTGAGTTTAAGAAGTGTTTGCAATAAGGTGGATTGGAATTTGATCATCTTTACTTCCTTCCTTCTGTATTTCTTTTCTTCCTTCCTCTCAAACAACAATGTTTGAAATAGTCAAAATCATTATTTGCACTAGCACTAAAATAGTACTTTAAGAGAAAATAATCACCAGTGTTTGCCAAAGATGACATAATATCAAGTAGTAATTGGATGTATCAAATGTTATCACACATTATTTCTACTTATTAAACTTTTCTGCTTAATTTAAGAATCAATTCTTAAAATACTGACACCAAGTAAAGGGAGATATAGACCACATAAGGACAAAAGGGTGCAGTTAAAAACGACATACTGGTTGTAAACAATGGACCTCTGAAATACTCTGGAAGCCAATTTTTCTGTATAGTCATACTCTGTCCAGTGCCTCCCTGGGTGGGTGACAGCATAACACAAGGAAACTACTGAAGTTCACAAAATAAGGTGCAGAATCTCCACTGTATTTTTCATGACTTGCACTTGAAATACCACTTTAATTGAATATAAAGTTGCATAGATCGAATATTATACATAATATTGGTTATCTTCCATTTGGGAAACCAAAGTTTCAATTCTTTGTTCGCATTTCAGTTTTAAATGAACACATCATTATTATTATTTTTAAAATCCCTTTCTCTGTCCTACTGCAGATGTACTCCTCTCATTTTCATTTCCATCTAATTTGATGGACCATTAAAAAAAAATCCCATGGGAAAAATGAAAAATTTGAGGAGACAATGAAGGAACTAAACTAGGCATTCTCTCAAACAAATGATGTTATTGATATTCATTACAGAAATAAAGGCTGACATTAGCTGAAGTTTACTCCCAGGAGTCATTCAATAAGGGCTGAATATATTAGTGGAAAATAAAACAGAATTGAAACATTCATCAACATACAAGAAGACAACTTTGGAATAAAAATAGTTTTATAGTAGTTCAATTTTGTTTCTGAACATGTTATTTGGAAGACTGATGAATTTGGGACTTTGGTGTGTTTTTCCCAAGTATAATATTGTTCAGGTTAAAACATTCAGAATATTTGAATCACATTAATATATTTGGCTCAATATTACTTTAATAAAATAGCATCTTTCTGTTATTTTGACATACCTAAGGAAGTAATTGATACTACAAAAAATATTTGTTGGTTTGATTTAATATTCTACTTAGGCTTATATCATAGGCTTTTGAGACAACGGTTTTGTATTACAGATATTTGCTATTTGAATGTATATAAAATATAAAGGATAGCAAATGCTTTTCTCAAATACTAACATTTTGTGAAAGACTTCTAGTTTTTCATAGACAATGTCACCTCAATTCTAATTTCTTCATGGATCCTCCTCAAAATCATAGTAATCATTAAGGGACAGGGACAGAGATAGTGCCATAAATCATGCATAACAAAGTAATTGAAGAATAGGAACTTACTACTGCCAATATACAAACAGGAAAAGAAACACCCAAGACCATGCCAGCAGAATTGGCTAAAAATGCACTCTGCAAGGAAGAGTCAAGTGGAATAAAAAAGGAAAAAGAGGAGGACATCACCTTTGAGTACTGAACCCCATATCAAAGAGTTCACCATCAGGAGAATAATACCCACAATGAGTAAAAAAGTACTAAAAACAAGACTGAGCGCTAGTTACTGAAGAAATAATGGAAGGGGATACAAAAAGTGCACAGGATTCCAGATACCCGAATCACAAAGGTCTGTTAAGCAGTTGGTATCAGACTCCTTGTCAGTAATAGTTAACACAAAAAAAGGAAGCAATAACCTGTACCAGGCTCACAGGGCAGCGAAGTGTGAACCAGAGGGGCTTTTTCCATATTGGCTGGCCTTCAAATATCAAGGCTATAGAAAAACCAAGGGAAAGAACTTGCAAACATTTCACCCAAGAAACTTTCCTGAAGAGAATACGCTGTGTCTTAGAAGTTATGCTTAGTGAATCATTGACAAGTTGATGCAAACATTTCACTACACATATAAGATCAAAACAAAATTAAGAAGTATATATACTTTATATACTTGATAAGCTATACCACACCAAACAAAATGGGAGTAGAAGAAAAAAATGCAAAATAAGCTAATTAAGTGCCTTGTTAGTAAATAGATGGGAGTCAAGTGGAACAATTTAGATCAACAAACTGAAAGGAGACTAAGGACATGTAGGAGCACTAAGAAATATAATGATATTAACTAAAATTGCATTGTGGAAAGGAGAGTGTAGGATTCATAAGCTAATTTTATTATTTCTCAAAATAGGGAATCAAAATACAAAATACAGTGTCTGATGAAAAGGGGTAGGGATTAAACTTAGTATATAAGATTTTCTTAGAACCAATCTGTAAATTTCACAAACTGCCTAATTCCACATAAATGACATTCTATGTCTTTATATAAAGATAGCCACTAGAAAACAATGCAAGTGTTACCAAACACCAAAAGAAAAGCAAAAATTGAAACAACAACAAAGTGAAAAACAAAAGAAAACATAATAAAATACTTTGAGTATATTTAACTTATACTTGATAAACTAGAATATGTTAGTAGTAAGGAGACAGGCTCAGTGGTAAATTCCTGTAGTCTGAGATGTTTGGGAGGTTGAGGAAAAAGTATGGCTTGAGCCCAGGAGTTAGAGGCCAGTGGCAATACAGTAATACATGGTCTCCAGAAAACAAAAACAAAGTAAAAAAAAGTGAAATAAATATAAGTACTAGGAAAAAAATCAATTTTTCAAAAAATGTAAATACCTAAAGCAGTTATTATCAGTTAAAGAGAAGTGGCATTATAAGTAATAAAGTAAAACCTAACTTACCATTACATTAAAAAGACAAAACTAAAACAAAGACTGAGGTCTTAAGATACCATCTCACTCCAGTAAGATTAGCAGCCATTATGAAGTCAAACAACAACAAGTGCTGGAGAGGATGTGGGGAAAGGGGTACTCTTGTACATTGCTGGTGGGACTGCAAATTGGTGCGGCCAATTTGGAAAGCAGTATGGAGATTCCTGGGAAAGCTGGGAATGGAACCACCATTTGACCCAGCTATTGCCCTTCTCGGACTATTCCCTGAAGACCTTAAAAGAGCGTACTACAGGGATACTGCCACATCGATGTTCATAGCAGCACAATTCACAATAGCTAGACTCTGGAACCAACCCAGATGCCTTCAATAGATGAATGGATAAAAAAAATGTGGCATTTATACACAATGAAGTATTATGCAGCACTAAAAAAGGACAAAATCATGGAATTTGCAGGGAAATGGATAGCATTAGAGCAGATTATGCTAAGTAAAGCTAGCCAATCCCTAAAAGACAAATGCCAAATGTCTTCTTTGATATAATGAGAGCAACTAAGAACAGAGCAGGGAGGGAGAGCAAGAGGAAAAGATTAACATTAAACAGAGACATGAGGTGGGAGGGAAAAGGAGAGAAAAGGGAAATTGCATGGAAATGAAAGGAGACCCTCATTGTTATACAAAATTACATATAAGAGGTTGTGAGGGGAAAGGAAAAAAAAAACAAGGGAGAGAATTAAATTACAGCAGATGGGATAGAGAGAGAAGATGGGAGGGGATGGGAGGAAGGGTAGTAGAGGATAGGAAAGGTAGCAGAATACAACAGTTACTAATATGGCATTATGTAAAAATGTGGATGTGTAACCGATGTGATTCTGCAATCTGTATACGGGGTAATAATGGGAGTTCATAACCCACTTGAATCTAAAGTATGAAGTATGAGATGTCAAGAGCTATGTAATGTTTTGAACAACCAATAAAAAAAAAAGAAAAAAAATAAAATATAGAAAAGAAAAGTGGGCAAAAGATCCAAGTGTCATATTTAAGATGCCAAAAAACTGAGATGGAAAATTATTAAACATAAAATATAGCTTTTTTACCAGTAAAGCCCAAATTACAGTAATAATAATAAATTATTTATATGAATATTTATAAAATGTGAACATCAATGAAATAAGTACCATTAGTACTATTAATAAAATTATAGGAAATATGAGGAGAAATAGAAACAACCTAAAAATAGAAGAGTATATTTTAAAGTCCAAGACATATCTGAAAGACAGAATGTAAGTAGGAGTAATAAGACAGCATCATAATAAGGTAGAACTTTAAAATGTAGACAGCAAAGCACATACTTAGATATTCTTTAATAGTATATTCTTTTCATTACACATTCACATTCATGAAAATTGATAAAATAATAAAACACAAAACAAATATTAGAAAATTACAAAATAAGAAATATATGTGCACAACATTTTATGAATCTAACAAAGTAAAACTAGTAGTTATTAACAAAAATAATACTTTGTAAAAATACCTTTTCTACTGGAAAATTAAAAACTATCCACAGTAAAGTACTCTTGAGTTAAAAACTAAGAAATCAAAGGTTCCATATATTTTAGAAAAAAATACTGAAAATATTACATATCTGTATTGATAAGATATAGCTTATATGAATTTGAAAAAGATATATGACCTTAAAATCATATTTAAGAAATTGATTTTTAAAGATAAACCAATAAATGGAAAAGATACAATAAAATAACCCAATAAAACTGAATTAATAAAGATAAAAGCAAAATTTTGTGAGCTTAAATATTACAGAATTTAAAAAATTAATAAAAATTTAGTTCTTTGGAAGTAAAGTCACTAATTATTAAACATCTAAATGGAGAAAATAAAACTAAAAAATGAGAAATTTAAGGAATGAAATAACCAGAACAGAGGAAAGTTTGGAAACATAAGTTTGTTTTGCAAAATTCTATTAAAACAGATTTTACAAATATCAACATTAGCTGAGCGTGGTGGCGCACACCTGTAATCCCAAAGACTCGGGAGGCTGAGACAGGAGTATGGTGAGTTGAAAGCCAGCCTCAGTAAAAGCAAGGTGCTAAGCAACTCAAGTGAGACCTGATCTCTAAATAAAATACAAAATAGGGCTGGGGATGTGGCTCAGTGTTTGAGTGCCCCTGAGTTCAAATCCTGGTATCCCCCCCAAAAAAATCAAAATTAAATACATATTTCCAGGGAAATGAAATTTGTCTAAACCAACCCTAGTCAAAAAAAATTGATATTTTGTTTAGATCAGTCTCTAGAAAGATGAACAAATTTGTCAAAGAGCTACTCTACAAATAGATACCAGTAGATGAATTCACAGGGGAACCAACCACATCTAACTTTAAAACTGTGGATTATCTCCTATTTCAATGATTCCACAGCAAAGAAAACAGAGAAACTCCGAACTATTTTTAATGAATTAATCACCTGAGAAAATTGCATATTATATGCAAAAATTACACCTCAATGTTCCTAATGAATATTGATATAGAATTCCAAGTTAATATTAGATGAGAGAATATTGCATATTGCAAAACGAAATATATTGTGTTCTTTCAGGGATGTATGAATGGAACCCATGTTAGTAACTTCATTTATAAAATACCACAGAAAGGAGGAAAGAATGCTGCACCAATTACCAGAGATGCTAAAAGGCACTTGTACAAATTTGAACACCCGTTCTTAATAAATGAAAGTCAATGGAAACTGCCTTAAAACTACAAAGTACATGCAACTCAACCCATATGCCATCATTGGAGTGATTGGGAAACACTGGTGGCATTTACACAAACATCAGGAACAAGGCATGATAATGTTCACAGTTAATTTCTTTTAATGATATATTGGAAGTAATAGCCAGAACATTTAGATAAGAGATGTACCCAAATTGGAAAGAAAAAAATCTCTATTTCATATAATAGAATATTTTAAAAACTCATTAGAGTCAATGTATATGAAACTACAAACTAAAAGAATTTGCTAAGATAGTAAGACATAAATTTAACAAACTGAAAAAAATCAGCAGCTTTCATATATGAAAAAAATTATTAGAAGATATCATGAAAGAGAAGATTTATATTAGCAACACAGGCAGCAGCAACAACAACACAACAATTTAAAGCCCATGAAGCAGATTAATCAAATTAGAAAAAAAATTAAATATTCCCTGAATGACATAAAACTCAGACTTAAAAAAGTAAATATATATTTTATATTCTTAGAATAAATGACTTAACATTATAATTACTTAAATACTCAAGTTAATTAATAAAGCCCAGGTGAATCCAATATAAGTATCAAAAGGATTTTGTTCTGAATCTATAAAAGTTATTTATAAAGTTCATATTGAAAATTCATTTAAAATAACCCAAAAACCTAAAAATTAAATTCAATCAATGAGATCAAACACTAATTGTATATGTAAAACAATATAATTCTGAAGATAAATAACCATTAGAAAAAAAAAAAACAAGTTCAGAGATAGCCCCAAATACATAATGAAGTACATGATAAAAGTGACATCTTAAATTTCTGGTGGAAATTTTAAATAAATGCTGTTAGAACAACTGAGAATCATAGATAAAAATATAAACATGTACTGTACCCCAAAGTAAACTCAAAATGTATTGCACATTTTAAAATATGAAATCAGAGTTTCCAATAAAAAGGTAAATTTATTTACTACCTTGGAGTGATGAAGGTTTTCTGATTATGACTCAAGAATTCCAAAACAACAAAGGAAAAAGTTGGTAAGTAACCATATCAACACTCACCCCTATTCTCTTTTATTTAACAACAACAACAAACCATTCGAAGTAAAAACCAAATTATTTACTGGGAAAGCTATTGGCAACTTGTTTTAGAACTTGACAAGAAGAGAAAAAAGTAATAGAAAATGTGTATAGGAGATGAAGAGTTGACAAAAGAAATGCTCATGGTGCTTTAATATATGACCCTCACCCATAATAAGGGAAACATAAACTGCAGCTAATGGAGGTCCTTCCCACTTAATAATGACTAAAAAATTCAAAAAGACTGATTCTGCTGTCTGAGCTCTGGGGAATAGGGAAGATATACTGCTGGTAGTATGCAAAATGATTCAAATCATATGTATAGGAATTTGGGAGTATGTGGAAAGATTACATAGCATTAACTCTTTGACTTAGGAATCCTACCTGGGACAATTCTGAAGATACTTTTGTCTTTAAGTGTGTGTGACTGTATGTATACACACACACACACACACACACACACACAATTTAGTAGAAGATTAGTTAAAAGAAATTATTATATATCCAAATCAAATCACTTCTAAAGCAGCTGATAAATTTCCTAAAGCACCAAAGAGTAATATCAAGTTTGACTTTCTTATATAGATCTATATTATTTCAAATGTAAATATATTTTGAGAACTGAATAAAAAATGAAGAATAGATGCAAATTATTACAAGAACATCAAGAGTGTTATGCCTTTTACTTACGGTTTACAGTTTTGACTGGTAATATAGGGTTTACCCTCTCTGGGGAGGCAGCATTTTCCTCATCTGTCACATATTCAAAGTTAATGATGAACATCATAGCGACACCCTCTTGGTTTTTCACTGGAATTACGTGAGTGTTACAAATGAAAGTGGACCCTAAGGAGATGAAAAATAAAGTATTAGATTAAAAAAATGCCTTCATTTTACACTATCAGTAATACTAAATTTGAAATACGATCTTACAGAATTTTCTATCTTAGATAACCACTGAAATTAAATAAAAATAATTGATTTTCACTTCATATTTTATTGCATATGTATTTACTTTATATATGTAGAAACATACATAGTTTACAGGCTAAATTTGTTAACACAGTTTTGGAAAAGTAGAATTTAAATCCTTTCAGCTTTTATACCATCCCTACAATAGTAAATACAGGGGGAAAAAGGATGTATTATTTAATTTTTTTTAGAAAAAAGCTCTTAATCTTTCCTCATATATTTGCTTTGAACCTGAACTTACATAAGGTGTGACTGTATAAACAGGAAAATAATCTATTTTATAAAATCTTGATTTTAAAACCCTAAGCAAATTTTGTGATTTTTTCTTTAATTTCTTGGACATAAACTATTAAAATATAGACTTTGACTTATATATGTTCCAATTATTGTGTAAAATTCACAGTGCCCAAATTATTATGCATTTATTTGATTTTTAATATTAGAAAATAAGAACACATTTCAGTCTATAATACTGTATTCATTTGTTCCCTATTACTATCAACTACCAACACTGATCCTCTAACAGATTTATGGAATACAGTTGAGTAACTGACTTTAAAAATGACCCAACTTCTGACTGACTCCTTGGACTTGACTTCTAGTATTATCTCAAAGCACTTTACACACAACCTTCCTTTTGGAATATCTGAAAGCAGTTTACTCACATCCTCATATGATGGAAATCTCACAAGGCAGAGATTGGTTTGGGTTCTAAAATGTATTTTAAATGCAAATTATTCAGGAAGGGTTCTTGATCTCTCACAAAATAGTATTTTGACTTCTTTCTCTTTTTTTTATAGCTTAGCTGAGACTTCATGAATCTTGAAGAGAGTGGTATTTCAATGTATAGGCAAAAAACAGGTTGAGAGTCAGGCTGGTCTGGCATTGACCTTAACAGGGAATTTGAGAAAGTGACTAGGACACCTGAAGGCTGGGAACAGGAGCACTGGCATGTGACAGAAAGATGCAGTTGAAGCCCCAACATCTGCAAGGGCCAGTGGGTGCTAGTAATCCAAATGATGGATTATCAAATCAGGTATGAGATAACTCTTTCCTTTCTTCCGACCCCTGCATCATGGCCCCTCCTGTTGCCTGAGCTAAGATCAAAAGCTTTTTTCTGATACTACTCTAGATTGAGGACATCACAAGGAATATTTTTTTGAGGGTGGGAGATCTAATTATTATTTGTGAAACTGTTTCAGTGGGCAAATGTATTTTAATTTCCAATTAATTTATTTATGAATACACTTTTAGAACACAGACTCTTTGTAAGTTAGAGATGTCTATGTGCTAGATATAATTTAGATTTCCACATATGGATAGTCTCCCAAATTTGAAATGGAAAAGACCTTATTTATAACAGAATTCATATATTTTATATGAAGGTGGCTTTAATTTTACAAGTGTTGGAAAATATGCTTTAAGAATGATATGCAGCACCTTCTGTCTTCAGCTATATCTTCAATTCATTTAATAAAATAGTTAGCTAGAGCACTTGTCATAGTTTCCATGGCAACACACAGGCCGACTTTAGTAAACAGAAAATAAGCAATTTAAGACTGTTCCATTAGAACTAAATATAGAAGTGCTTCAGGCCAGGCATCACAATACATATTGGTTAAACAGGGAGTCTGAAGAGCTGTGAGAAATAGCCATTATGTACTTTCCTAATGAACCAAAATACATATTGTTTTTACTACTTAAAATGACATTTCCTAGATCATTTAGAATATCATTACAAATTCACAGAGTTGATACTTAACAGTTTCAAATCTTCCAACATTTGGGGTACACTGCTAATTGCAAAACAAAATATAAAACATGGATTTCTGAGAAATCCATAAGTATAGGATTTAAGGACAGAAAGCCAATAGGTCTGCAATAGAATATAGAGTTATTTTGTTTTGTGTAATAAATGGAAAACCATGTTTTTCAATACAAATGCTTTCAAATTTGCTGTCTAGTATTGAAAATCATAAAATTATATTGTTTCAGAAAAACAATTCAGCTCTATGCATTGGCTGCACTGCCAATGCATAGATTTGCTGTCTACTATCATTGTTTCCTAAATGTTTCTAATAAACAATGTATCTCCTTTACAGTTGACTGAAGACTCAGTTTACATACTATTCACTTTTAGTTTGAAATTTAATATCTCAATCCATCTTGCATAGCCTTCTGGAAAGAAGACAATGAATGGAGATACATGGGACTTTGAAGAAGAGGAGAATAGAATACATTTTATGGAGCAAAACTAGTTTAGCTTCCCAACTTCCACAACCTCCAACTTCAGTCAATATACACTTTTTTAAAGTGACATTTCCCTAAGAAGTCATCACTCATACTCCTAAACATTTTTTCCTGGGTGAAATATTGGGGACAAAAGCAATGGAAACATAATCCAGCAAGCACCAATCTATCACTGGAGAAAAAAATAGAAATAATCAATAATGTTTAAACCAGGGAACTAAAAAAAAAAAAAAAAACTGGAGAAAAAAAGTCTAGAGCTTGTTAAAATTTAACTTATATCCAAATGAAATCAATAGTGTTTGCTAAGAAACAGCATATTCATACTATTGAAAGCAATATACAGATTCAGTGTAATCCCATCAAGATACCAATGACATTATTCACAGAATTAGAAAAAAAAACATTTCTTAAATTTGTTTGAAAGAATAAGAAACTCAGAATAGCCAAAGCAATACTAAGCAAAAAAAAAAAAAAAAAAAAAAAAAGTGAAGCAGGAGACATCACAATACCTGATCTGAAATTATACTACAGAGCTGTATGAACAAAACAGCATGGAATTGGCACCACAGTGCACATGAAGACCAATGGGACAGAATAGAAGACAGAAAGAAATCCACATATCTACAGTTGTGTAATATTTGACAAAGGTGCCAAGAACATATATTGGAGAAAAGATAGCCTTTAAATAAATGGTGCTAGGAAATCTCGATAACTCTGCAGAAAACTTAAGTTGAAATGGATCAAAGACTTAGGGATTAGATGAGAAACTTTACAACTACAATAAGAAAACATAGGGTCAACACTTCATCACTTAGGTGCTGGCACCAACTTCTTTAAAAAGAAGACACTCAAAGCACAAGAGGTAAAATCAAGAATAAATAAGTGGAATGCCATCAAATGAAAAAGCTTCTGCACAGCAAAGGCAATTATTGGGAGCTTAAAAAGAGAACCTATAGATTGGGAGAAAATCTTGGCCAGCTACTCCTCTGATAAAGGATTAATATTCAGAACTCAAAAATATACAAAGAATATACAAAGAACACCAAAAAAAAAAAAAAAAAGCAACCAAACAATTCAATCATAAATGGCCAAAAGAATTAAACAGAAACTTCTCAAAAGAAGAAACACAAATGGCCACCAAATATATGAAAAAAATATTCAACATCATCTCTAGCAGTCAGGAAAATCAAAACTATATTAAGATTTCATCTCACTCCAGTCAGAATTGTAATGACCAAGAATACAAATAATAATAAATGCTGGCAAGGTTGTGGGGAAAAAATATATACTTGTACATTGTTGGTGGGGTTATAGACTAGAACAACCACTCTGGAAAGAAGAATATAGATACATTAAAAAATCTAGGGATGAAACCACCATATAACGCCGCTATCTCACTGGTTGGTATTTTCCCAAAACATCTAAAATCAGTATATTAGAGCAATACAGCCACATCAATGTTTATAGTATCACAATTCTAAGTATCTAAACTATGGAATAAGATGCCCATCAATAGATGAATAGATTAAGAAAGTGTGGTCTACATATACAATGTAGTTCTACTCAGCCATAAAAAAAGAATTAAATTATGGCATTTGCTGGTAAACAGATGGAGAATATCATGCTCAGCGAAATTAGCCAAACTCAGAAACTCAATGGTCAAATTTTTTTCTCTCATGTGCAGAAGCTAGAGTAATGTAAAAGAAAGTGGGAGGGAAGAATAAGGTAACATAAAGAACCAATAAAACATAAATTAATAGACAAGTGAAAGGAAATGTAGTAAAGGAAGGAGATGGCAAAGGGGAGGAACTACCAGAGGGAAAAGGGGGGATTATGAACTAAAATAAATTTCTATGCAGGTAAAAGTTTGTCAGGATGAACTCTCAACTTATATGTGTAATGATAAAACTAATTTAGAGAAAGAAGCATATTTGCAAGAACATTATCCATTATCCATTATTGTAAAGGTGTATATGCAATTATACTGTATAATACTGTATTAGTATTAGTTAGACTCAGGTTCATTTCCAAATTTTGTGTCCTGAGTAAAAACACAAATGCCCTGGGCCATTTATGAGAAATAGCTCTCATTTTTACTAAAATTTATAAATTTCAAAAAAGTTCAAATATTGCTATTGAGCCAGCAAACTGGGGGTTATCTGAATAATTATGAAAATTGTATCTTCATTAATAAAAAGCATTTAAAAATACACCAAGCTGCATTTTAAAATAAAAAGCCAGGACTCCTTTTGAGCTGCTTTGAAGGTATGTTATTCTATTGTGGTGTGTGTTCACAGGGCATTCTGTGTTCAGCAGAGAAGCCACCATGACTGGAGTCACCTGGTGGTCATGGAGTCACATGGTAGGGTGGAGAGAGCATGTAAGTCAAAAATAAATCAGAGAGCCACACAATGCAGGTGAAGTTATATATCTGGAACTTTGCTCTAAAAAGGCAGACACTGGAGAGTTTTATGCAAAGGTTGGCATCATTTGTCTTAAAACTATCACTCATGTTTGGGCAAAGAAGAGCTTATACCCGAGGCCAGGCTGAAAGCAAGAAAGGCACTTAGAAAAAGAATGCAACAGGATTGGCAAGCTGTCTAGTGACTTTGGACTAGGTGATGAGGAGGGGTCTGTTTAAGATGCATTGAAGGTAGCAGTGATAGAAATCACTGATAGATTGAATGGGATGTGACAGGATGAGAGAGATCATAGTGGATGTCAAATTTGGTGTTTAAAGAACTAGAAGAATAGAGATACCATGTTTTTACGTGTGGAAGAGTATGGCGAGAGGTAGATTTGAAGATTATATATATTCATAGGTTTTGAGTGTGTTAACTTTGAGATATATAAATGGAGATGTCTAGAAGGCAGGGTATGTAAGAACAGTTCAGTTCAGTGCAATTCAGTTCAGTTCAGTTCAGTTCAGAAAGTAGTCTAAGCCAAGGATGTGAATTTGGTAGTCATTGGAGAATGGATTAGATTTGAAGACTGGATGAGTTTGCTTAGGGAATAAGTACAGATAGAGAAGTTTGGGGACGTGACCACAGAGATACTGCAGGATTCAATGGGAGAAAAATAAGAACCTAAAAGAATTGGAGGGGAGCTGACGGTGAGAGGCAGAAAAATCAAGACTGTGGTGTACCAGGGGCGAAGAGAAGGAAGTAATTCAAAAGGAGGGTATGATAAACTGAATAAATTTTGCAGAAAGTCACAATGAGAACCAAGAAAAGATCATGGAATCCCAGGTAACATCCCCAAGAGATATTTTGGCAGAAGAGGAGCTATGAAACTACTTGGAATGAATTCAAGGGTGAATGAAAATATAGGAAATAGACATAATTATACAAAAATTCTTTTGAAGTGTTTAAATAGATGAACTGAAAGATGGAATGGTAGCTGAAAAAAGATGCCAAAGTTAGGAGATCTTGTTTTGCTAGGTTAGAGATTTTTCAGCATATTTATATTCATACATAAAATATATTTATTCCAAATTTTGTTTGCATAAATTCTCAGTATTAGTAAGGCTCAAGAAAAATCTAATTCCAACCAAGACATAATAATTTTCTTATATTTCTCTCCTTTTAGAAAAATGCACCTCATGTCTATGTTAACTGACTTTTCCATGCACATAATATCTGTATGTAGCTTATTGCTTAAGGGTACAAGCTCTCCAATACTCTTCCTAAAGTGAGTCCTGGTTCCAATCTTTACCTACTGAGTAAAACTCTAGCTATTTACTAAATGTCAAAGACTCTCAGTTTACTCATCTGTATATTGGGGATAATCTCTATTTCATAGAATTGTTCTAGGATCAAGTGAGTTAATATTGTGTAGTAGAGTATCAAGGGATTCTCTTTTTTCACTGATATAATATGCGATTACAATATATTTTAGGGAACACAAGTGAGAATGACCTCCTTTCACCCCACACATGCAAATTTATGAATGAAATCTACAGAATCATTACATCAAGAATTTGAAAAAGACAGGCAGTGGAAAGAAGAGTGGTTGAGGGGAGTGAGGAAGAGAATTCTTCAGAGAAGACCAACAATTGCTGTGTTTCCCTCCTTACCTTAGTAGCTTTCACCTTCCAAGTTCAGGCCTAAAATGGAAGGATTGTTAAAGACCTACCCAAGACTTATGAAATGTGCTTCCTGCAGGTGGGGCGCTAAGCACAGGTATTTACAAGACGTTTTGAATGAACACCTGGTATGTTGTGGGCAAGGGACCTCAACCCTGAAGATGTAGAGAAATGCAGGCTGCCTTCTTCATCAGCAGAGCCAAGGAGATTATGACTGGGATAGGACCATGCCAGTATCACCAGAAGAGCTTGGTTGCTCTGCTTGATCCATGTTTCAGACCAAGAGCTATCATGGGATCGGAGTCCAAGGGACTCCAGAGTAAGATTAAGTTGGTAAAACACCAGATGACAGGGGCAAAATAAAGGAATTAGAAACGAATTGTGGAGAGAGAGCATGGGGGAAAGGGGACCTGAAAGGAAAAAGGGACTCAGTAGGGCTCCTAATAAGTCTCCCCAAGAGCCTAGGAGAGATAATGTAGCTCTGGCCATCTTCTAGACCTCAGAGAGGGCCCACAGAGATGGCCAGCTCCATAACCTTTCTTCTTTCTCAGTTTTTATTTTTTTTTATTTACAGGGGAGCAATTAGCAACCAGATCATGGAGAGTTGAGGAAGTGTAGATTGTTGAGGCTCATTGCCCACAGCAGACTGACCTGAAGTAGGTTGGAAGTTGTACCTTTATTACTGAGACTGTTTTTACAACAGAAAGTGATCAGAAATATTTATTACCTGGCAGTGATCCAACAAAAGGAAAGTCTTCCATATCATCCTCTAAACACAATAGTCAATTATCCGAAGTGAGCAAAGTTCATGGGATGGTGAAATAAGAAATAAAGCTGCATTTTGATCACAGTGGAAGTGTCACACTGTTCAGCAGAACTCATACCCAGGTAACACTTTTAGAAAAAAGTATTTGGCATGGAGTGAAACTTGATGATATGAGCTATTATTTTTTGCCTATTGTTGAAGGGTCTCCAGAGGGCAAGGTAACTCTTGATGCTCTGTGTGTAGTTTCCTCCAACCCTTTACCATTCTTAAAACCACAGAGCACAAGAGCATGGGGTTTGGTTATCTTTTGGGGCACCAAGTAGAGATTATTCCTTTCTGAGCTGATCAGTTCAGTGAATGCTTGGCAGTTTTTATTCCTTTCTTTTTAGTAGACTGGGGAGGCCCTTTAAAGATTAAAAATATCATTAGAGACCTGCCCTAGGGAAAAAAAATCACAAAAATTGCAACCTCAGAATAAAAAGGCCTCATCCAAGAGGCAACAATGCTTATCTCAAATAGAAAGTCCTGTTAGAAAAGCAAAGGCATCATTTCACTTCCTAGAAGGAGAAAGTCACTTAGCCATAAATGACTTATGGTGAAGCCAGGCAGAGGCACAGGTGAGAAATTAGCAAAATCTGCCCTTGTCATTTATGTATCTATCATTTATTTTTATTTATTTATCTCAGCATCTCTTTAGTCTTCTACTTCTCCATCTAGGACTCCAAGGTGAAATATTATAGACTGTATTCTATCAAAAAAGTAGGGCCATGGAAAATGTTTTTCATAGGAGAATTTCTTAAGAGGAGCAGTGAAAAATGAGTCAACATAATGTGTAACTCTAATGCAGCCTCCAAGAGAAGAACTATTTTGGTTATGTAGCTAAGTTCTTCCAATCATCCCTCAGTCCAAATTCTACAAATGAAATGTCCTAATATCAATGTTGCCATTGAGCAAGCTGAGACCTGAAGAACAGGAGAGATCCCATGGTGAAGACCAGGAACAGAACTAGAAGAAAAATCTGACTGGAGAGTTTACTTGACATTTTATTTATATATATATCAGTACTTTTCTTTTCACACTCCTTATATGGAAAGCAGACTAAGAAGAGACTTCTCTCTCTTTTAGAATCCATTTCTAGAATTCATCACAATGTTTTTCAAATATTACAGCAATGAAAGTATTCCATTTTACAGTATATTTATAACTAGCCTATAAATTCTGCAAAGACAACACATCATCGATCTATGCAAATAGTCCTCAGCACATAAGAGGAGCTCAATAAATATTTGCTAAGCTAATGACTCCCTCTAATTCTCCCTGACAGTAAGATGGTTTATAGAAAGTGGTTCACATGTGGTATTTCAGTCAGATATGTATTGCTGTGATCAAAAGACCTGATAAGAACAATGTACAGGGGGAAAAGTTTATTTTGGCTCATGTTTTCATAGATTCAGTCCATGGTTGGCTGACTTCATAGCTAGAGGCTAGGAATCAGAAAGAGCTCAGGTCACCAAGGACAAAATATAAACCCTAATGCCATGCCTCCCAGTGACCTACTTCCTCCAGCTACACTCTACCTGCCTTTAGTTTCCACCCAGTTAATCCGTATCAGTGGCTTAATCCACTGGTTATGTTATATAGCTCTCATAATCTAATCATTTCACTTCTGAAAATTCTTGCATTGCCAAACACATGAGTTTTTGGGAGACACCTCATATCTAAACTATAACCCAAGGGAAACTTCAACCTGGCCAGAACAGTATGTGTGACTGTGATGGGTAATAACCTATAGTCTACAAAAAGTTGCACTTTGGAGTTAGAGGCAAAAGTTCTAAACATGACAACTTCTCTGTGTTTTGACTTCTTTCTCTGTGGACTCAGGACAATAGTATCTATCTTTAAATTGTGGAGCAATAAATGAGAGGCTGCCTCCAGAGTGCAGTATGTAGCTCAGAGTGAATCTGCAGTATAATAAAGGCCATGAGAATGGAACATCGTAATAGAATTCCTGGAAGTATAAAAATGGAAGATGCCCATAGAGTGATTGTGCAAAGAGTCCAGGAAACACTGTACTTAATATTTTTAAATTAAAAAGCTAAGGAGGAATATATTTAGAGAACACTGGTAAAATTCAAACTAATTTCACTTGCAAAACTGAGTAAGCAGAACCTCCTATGTGCCAGGTACTATTGTAGCACCAGGGGTTCATCAGAGATGAACTGGTCTTGGATCCTTGCCATCCTGTGATTTACAATATTGTGGAGATGGGAGATACAAAATAAGTCAAAAAATACAAATGTCATGCTAAGCAAAGTAAGCCAGTCCCCCAAAAAACAAAGGCCAAATGCTCTCTCTGATAAGTGGATACTGATCCATAATTGGGGAGTGGTCATGGGAAAAATGGAGAAACTTTGATTGGACAAAGGGAGGGAAGGTAGAGAGGGTGCATGGGGGCAGAAAAGATGGTGAAATGAGATGGACATCATTACCCTAGGTACATGTATGACTGCATATATGGTGCTATGCTACATGATGTACAACCAGAGAATTGAAAAGTTGTGTTGCGATTATGTACAATGAGTCAAAATTCATTCTGCTGTCAAAAATACCTAATTAAAATAAATAAATGAAACAATACATAGTAGATTAAATATTGATAGTATTATAGAAAGTCATTGAGAAAACAAAGAGGATAATGAGCACCCAGAGTAGGAGAAAGTTTGTAACTTTTAATAGAATGGGAAAGGACTGGTTGAGGGGATCACATTTTGGTAAAGAATTGAGAAAAACAAGGAGTGAGTCATAAGGCCATCTGGGGAAAGGGAGGGTAATAACACATATAAAGACCTCTGATGAACTGAACTATGTGCCCCAGAATTCACATGTGGAAACTCTCATATGACTGTATTTGGAGATGAGATCTTTAAAGGAAATGAATAAGGTTACATGGGGTCATAAAAGCAGAATCTTCTTCAATTGGCTATGTCCTCGTAAGAAGAGGAAGAGACATTGGGAGCACAGCTGCAGGGAGGAATGGCTATGGGAAGACACAGCCTAAGGCAGTATCTGCCAGCCAGGAAGAGAAGCCTTTTTCTGAAATACCACCTGATTTTGGACTTCGAGCCTCCAGAACTGTGAGAAAACACATTTATTTAAGCCAGGAGTCTGTGGTATTTTGCTACTCCCATTGGAATAGAATACAACTGGCCCAAGGGCTGGAGCATGTCAGGGCAAGTGGTCAGTGAGGCCAAAACAGTAAGCTGAGAGGTAAAATGCAGGGGATGGCTGCAGAAGGGGTGAGAGAGCAGGCAAGTGTGGAGGGTGACAGGGGAAGCATGGCCTTATAAGTGCTGTGATGACAGGGACTGACAACAGGCATCACTGGATGATGGAGGAGCATGGCAGTGACAGGCTCTGGCACACAATTTCAGAGGATCATCTTGGTGCTATAAAGACAAGGACAAACACACAATATCCATGTGAGGTTGTTAAGTAACATGGTTTTAATAGACTAGAAGTATACTGGAATGTATAATATTAAGTGGGAAGTGATGGATGAGGTCTGGGTGGGAGAAGGTCTTGTTCTGACTGCCTTTTATGTCCTGGGAATTCAGTCTTTTGGCATTAGGGATGTGGCAAGTTGTCTGAAGCAGGAGAGTATCTTAAAAAGAAGTATTTTTGTATACAGTGCACTCAGATATGGACTATTGTAGGTAGTTGTGGTGTCTTTGAGGCAAGAAAGACAAAGGAGCTGTTTATTTGATTGAGGAGATAGAGATACATTTAGAAAGACAATTTAATAACTTTGACTCCATATTATATCAACAAGAATAGATGGAATAGCTAGTTCAAATGAGCACATATAGTCCTTCAGTCTGATGGATAGACTCAAACTGGACTGTAGGGGAAGGCACGAGGCCATCAATGAAACAGTTGGTCATTTCTCTTATTTTACCAGTAACCTTGTTAAGTCTAAAGGTGCCTACTGAAAACAAATAGGACAAAACCATGTGAGTTAATAAAACTGTTTTATAGAGAAGCATTGTAACAAGAGGACTAAGCTGCAAAAAGGTGGTGGGCGATTTGATAACACAATAGTTCTAAAGCAACATCTTCAGCTTAATCATCACCTACAGATAGATTTAACACACAATCACCAACATAATTAAATCATAGCAATCATTAACATATTTAGATATCTGACATCCTAATGGAGAAACATGAAACTAGAATTATCCTTTCAGAATATCTAAGCACCCTTGTATGTATTGCCTGCCATTTGAAAAGTGAGCTAATCTAATTTCACAAACCTGGTTGTCACATTCATGTTCCGCTATGCAGTAGTAAGTGTCTGAGATGTCAACAGGATAAATGATTTATTTTTAATTGCAGCTTATTTTAAAATAGTTAAGATATTCTGAAACAGTAAGGCAGTGCCTTTGAGAAGTAAATTTATTAGATGTGTAGCATTATGTAGTACATAGAATTGGACAGACCTGACTCTACTGTTATTCAGTAAAGGGCCTTTGGCAGATTATTTAATTAATCTCTTCAAGACTCAGTTTCCTCATTTGGAAAATGAGGAATAGAAGAGTATCCTATGCCAGAGTGTTGCTGGGAATGGGAGATGAGATAATACATTTAAAGTATTCAGCAAAGAGTTTGGCTGGTAGGAAGTAAAGAAAGAAAGAAATGAATGTGACTATTATTAACGAGGGTGAGGAAAATCTGTTTCTTAACTGCAAACCGTGGTAAACTTCTTCAAAGATTCAGTGATGCAATGGAGTTACTCATCTTTTAAGAAACTTCAGAGATTAACTCATTGGGTTAGTTCCCTTGGCAACAGATGAGCAGGTGCATCAAAAAGCAATTTGAATTGCAGCAGGGACTTGGTGAAGGAAAGATCTTTTTATTATCTAATGTCTAAAGTATGTCTCCTAAACTCTTAGTGACAAGGCCTGTGGCTTATTTCTTCGGTTTTTTTCTGTCCTGTGGATTGCTCCATTTTTTGTAAAAAGTATACCAGGTAACTTTTATGAGATTCAGGTTTGTCTTGTTTTTGTAGTTTTGGAAAACTCCACAGTTGGTAGAATCTGATATGTAGAGGGTACTCAGTGCACATCTTCATTTCTGGGTTTCTAAGAATATCATGATTAGAAATTGAAAGTACATTTTAGGAACAAGGGTAATGCTAATGGCTATCATTTATTGCATGCCACTCACTGTTCTCATGACTTCACATGCTTTAATATAATTTGCATCCTAATAAAAATTTAAGGATGATGGTTCCATTCTCATCCTCATTGTACAGATGTTAAGACACCCATGCATATAGTCTCCCATCTCCCTTGGTCTTGAGGTGCTTTGTCTCCTTCCTGGGATAGAAGGCTTGGGTTCCAATTCCTTTGTGATCAGCTGTATTCAAAAAGAGATTTTTATGTATTATAAGCAATGGCTTGCAAATTGAACTCTTCTCATTTCTTTCTCACAGTCTTGCACATGTCTGCAGCACTACTGACTTAGGAAGAATTCCCTCTGTTACTATCTTAGTGCATTCAGTCTTATAGTGGCTTCTGACCATTTCCATCTACTTTCTTTTTTATTTAGCTTGGGGTTTTCCAAGAATAAGGGTACTCTACTCTGCTCCCTGGATGCTTATATGTTATAATCACAACTATTAACAATCACATCATGGCTACTCCTATTTTCTGATATGTTCTATGTGCCAGGTGCTTCTTATGAGAAAACTTTCACACAAAGTTTTTAAGTAAGTTTTAGAACCAGGGTTTGAACTCAGACCTGTCCTGGTTTACTCTTTCTCCTGCATCTATAATTCTAAAAAGAATGAGATGTCAATAGATGCTATTGGAAAGGGATTTCTATAACTTATCTAAAGGAAATGTCCTTCTCTAGAGGGTACTCAGTGCACATTAATGATATTAGAGGTTTGGGGAAATTCTGTAAAAACAAGTAAATTCCCTTTGCATAATGCAGCATTTCCTAAATTTATTTGACTCTCAAAACCTATTTTAGATAAATTCATAACATCTAGTCCCTTGGAATATGAGTGGAAAAATGACACATTGTGTCACTTTGTTTTAAAGACAACCTCCTAAGAGGAAAGAGGGTAAATATCATAGGTTATCTAGATGCTTACTGGGTAAGGAGGAATTATAGCGAACAAAGGATGGGCCAAGAGAGAAAAGAAAATGCCAAAGGCCAGGGTCACCTATTCAATAGATTTTGAATGGTACTGGTTCTGGTCTGAGCTCTCAAAAACCCACTGAAAACAGCATTGTCATATATGATCACATATATTGCATGAATGATTTCCTTATAAATTTGTTCTAAGTTAAAAGATTATTGCTAAATTAAATGAGTTTTTCACATCCTAAGACCAATTAATACTTTATAAGACAGATCAGATTTTATATCAAAAAAGCCCTAATTCAATAATCCATTAATATCCTGTAGCAGAAATTCTATGAGATAACTGTAACATCCACAAAACATATTTTCACTGTGTTTCATCAGGAGTCATTCCCCTTTGTACAGAAAATGCAGGTGTATGTGAATTTATAATTAACTATTTATAATCAACTATTAGATACAGACATACTTATTAAAGCAAAAANCCATGTTAATTGTGGTAGTGCTGGCATATCTTTGCTGATGGTGTCACCAGTGATGCAATTTTTCCCAAGGAGCCGTCAATTGGCTTGGTGTCGTGGCATTTCTGTATCCTCCTCCCTTCTGCTAGTGATGGTCTAAAATTTGGGGGCCAATGGCTGTATGCTGGACCGGTAGTCAGTGACGGGTATGATCCAATTGCAGTGGTATCAACCTAAGACAGGAGGCTGACGCCTAAAGGTCAGTTTTCCGATGACGGGTAAGAACCATATGTTGAATTGGACAACCTACCAGGCACGGTCCTTAAGCCACATTGCTTGTTTAATTAATCAGAAGGGGGGAGATGCTGGGAGCCATTAGCCAAGTAGGTATGACAATTTCCTTGCCAGCGTACCCCATGTTGCAGTGACATTGAATGTAGGTGACCTTGCTCAAGGACCAAGGCGGATTAGGGTGTTCCCGGTTTAAGATAATCGTGTTTAGGGCGTTCCCAGTTTAGGTTCCAGGTTTAAGGTTTAAGATTATTCCTGCTGGGAATAGGGCATATCCTGCTGCCTGAGTTCCCCTTGAGTTCTCACGGGATTCAGAGTATATTTTGGAGATAGAAGCCCAGTGGAGGTGGATTTGGGCAGAGAACGTGGATTTCCCCAGAACGTGTTTGTATACGGCTGGTGTGAGTTCGGGAATAAAGAGTTGCTGTTTGAATCTACAAGCTGTGTGGTGGCTCGTGATTTTGTGCCCAGCCAGACTGCGGCAATTATTGACTATCACTCCTTTCCATTGACACATTTTTTGTTAAAATTTATCCTCAGCTGTTATACTTAAAACTGATAATTGGAAAAAGCAAAATTCAGCTCTTTTTTCTATATGAGATAAACCACAGATACATTATTTGGTGATTGAAATTATAAAGAAAATGTCTTACACCATGTCTCAACCATAAGTCACATTTCTCTTAAGATGGATTATTATTATTTCCCACTTCTCAGCCCTAGTTCCTGTTCAAGTTTGGAATTTCTGGTATTGAATAAGTGTAGCAGAAAATATGAGTCTTAGAACAAGCCACGATGATTTATGGTGCTCTACTCATTCTCCTGGAAAACCAAGTCAACATTTATGATCAGGAAGTTTTGGGGCATATTTGTGACCATTTTTAATAACTTTTATTTTTTTATGCCCAAGTAAATATTTGGTTATTTGGGTCCACATTTTTTCACAAGGTATATTCATGTTAAGAAGCCTCAAATATACTTAAAACAGTTTTACATGCCTAAATTGCTATTTGTTCAGTCAATTTCATTAACACTGAACTGATTGAGCTGACTCAGAATATGAGCAAATATGCTTATCACTATGGTACATGCAGAGGATTGTCAAGGTCAAAGTGCAGGAGAACCCTGCAGACAGCCACCCATTGTGTGGATGTCATTGCTAACTGAGGCTATATATGACCATGTGCATGGCATACTCTGTCCATGAGGTGTGTGTGATTGTTGAACAGATCTACATTTTTCCCCCCTTACAATCCTTGCAAAATTGGAACAGGGAAAAAGTAACAAAATAATAAGAGCTCATCTCAGGATGAGTAAAAGCAACTTAAAATATATAATATGTATTTTAAATTGATAAAATTTAACAAGAATGTTACGAGGTACTGTTCTAAAAATTATAGAGGTTACAAGTAAGTATGACTGAAAACAGGGATATTTTATCAAAAGAAGAAAACATTCTTGGAAGTGTGATGGATTGTCTGAGGAGAGGAAAATAATTCCTCTCAGGGAAATGGAAAGTTTTGTGGAGGAAGCATCATTTAGTCTAGTCTTAAATGATTGTGACATGTGGAACTTCGGAGGAAAAGCCTCTCAGGCTGAGGGATAGTGTGAGCAATAAAGAAATGTGGTGCCTCTAGTGCAATTGGTTGCCTCTGGGCAACCAATTTAATTGTCCCCATGGCTAGTATTTTTTTTTTAATAATAGCTCTTATTAAGCAACAGTTTTGTGCCAGTTAGTAGGGTGCATCTTGTACATGCTTTCTCTTATGGAATCCACAAGAGAATCTGAAGGAAATATATATAATTTGAACTCTGAAGTGAAAAGAACATGAATATTTACTTGGGCATAAAAAAAGTTATTAAAAATAGTCACAAATATGCCCCAAACTTCCTGATCATAAATGTTGATCATAAATGTTGACTTCCCCAAGCCACACAGCTCATCTTTTGGGAAGTGGGGATTCTGTTCTAGGTGGTCTAGTGCATGCCAATGTCTTCGCACAACTGAGCGAGGCCCTGTCTCTGTGTGGGTGATACACAGCGCTCTACATTCTTCCATGATTGCGCTTCAGATCACATGCTGCACATTACACTTTACACAACACACACGAAAAAGGCATGTGTCAAAACAACAAATGAATCAGCGAAAGGGGCTCTGACCTTTTGGGAGTATTCCTTGCGATGGGTACAAACCTCATTAGAGTTACCATCAGGTTCTTTGGGTATGTCAGGGACAAATGCGTAGAGGCACAAAATGTTGAAAGCAAAGGTAAATTTTTTGTTATCTTGCACTTCTCTTCCTCTCACAAAAATTCCTATGCTGTTTGACCACTGTAACTTGAAATTATTAGTTTTTTTATGTGTATAGTGATTTTAATCAATTAGTGGGGGAGCATAAAAGATGTGTTGAAAAACTATCGACAACAGTGCCTTCTCTTCCCATTGGGTTTTGTATTACCACTGTTAGTGGGGAACACCCTACCCTGGCTTTGACTGCAGGGCTTAGGGCATATGGCTACTACAGATGTTCCCAGTTCCCTAAGGCTGCCTGCTGCGTGGGTCTGCAGCAGATGACTGACAGCAGGGAATACTTTGCCATGACTCATCTTGCTCTGGATGTTTTTCCAAAGGCAGGAAAGGGAAGAGATGTTTTATATCAAATTCCCACAGATGACATTTATTGTTGCCCATATTGGGATTCATGGTAATAGTGACTGCTATGGTTGCAGTTACACACTGAGACTACAGCAAAAAAGTGGGAGGAAGATGCTCTGATTGGTTTGCACAGTAGCACTCATTTGTCTGTGCAGCTGGATATATTCCCCATGACCCTAGAGCCTGTGTAGCAGAGAAGTTAAACCTAAATCTTCTGCGTCAGATTTCCAGGGGTTAATTCCTAGGTTGGCCACTTCTCAATTCAGGAATAAATTACTGAATTTCTCCAATAATTTGTCTCCTTCTATAAAGTGGAGATGATAATATTATCTAATTCATGGAGTTATTATGAGGATTAAATTAGCCCTTATCTACCAAAATCTTAAAATATTGCTTTATGTGTTAAAAAAGTGTGAGTTACCAGTATCATAAAAGAAATATCAATCAATAATTTTGAATCCTGTAGCTTATAAGGCATTGATGTAAAGTTAAGGCTCAATAGTTTTTTAATCGGGGAAAAGGACAAAATGTGCCTATAGCATACAGTTTTCTCTTGTGAACTTGACTGTTAACACCTAATATAGAGTTACATATTCTATATAATATATATTTATATATAAATATATATTATAAAATACTATATATCTGGTCTCTTTTGCCTGTAGTTACACAGTTGCATCTCTAGACCTTGCCTCTAGTTGTGAACTTCCCCTGAATTAGTCCTATGAAAAGTCATTAGTCCATATATTTATCCAAGGGTCTTTGTTAAGTACTTACTGAATTCAGAGATACATGGGGCATAATCATCAGATAAGAGAATACATATCAGCTAGTGATGTATGTATATGGTATAAGAATTTTTGATAGGTAATTTTTATGCTTTTTTGGTTCTTAAATCTAACTAGAAGTATGTTGACTATAAGAACTAGAGTTAATTCCTCTGCCTGAAGATTAAGCATCTAGCTGCTGTAAATAAGAATGTGGGTCTAAACACCCATGGCTCCTGCTTAATTCATGATGATACTGAAGCTGATTAGTAAATGTGTCAAGATGTAACTTGTCTTAGGTAATCTAAGTTCAATTAACAAAAGTTTTCTGGAGATGAATTTCTATATCAGAGAAATTTCTCCAGTGGGTTGAATTTTGAACACTATAGCAAAGCCAATGGGGGAGACTTTTTGATGTCACTGGATACTTTAATCACCCCTCAAATGGTAAAGAGCTTAAAAAATATTGGAGTGAACACAGTGGTGAGATTATAAGGGACATTATAAAACCACTAGCAAGTCTGATCTATCATGACTTATATTGGAAAAGAAAGAGACTAAAGCATTAAGATGAAAAGAATTAATTTCCTGATTCCTTCCCTTACTGTTGGAAATCACTAGAGACAAAGAAAGCAGATAATATTATAGCCTCCATGCTAATAAGAGCAAAGAAGGAGCCAGCATTTGATTGTCAGGTAACATCATGAGAGAAACAAAATAAGAAGGCTCTGTACCAGTATTTCAGTGGGCAGGAATAAACTGAATTGATTTCATTGATATTCTTTAATTGCTGATAATGCTAAGAACTGTATCTGAGAAGCAATAAGTATTTCAGAATGTAGGTTTAATGAAAAATTTCATAGACAGATGAAATCAAGTCACATCTTAATGGGGAATGCTAAAGTATTTCCAAACTAATTTTAGAAGCCAAGATAGTATGGCAAAATATGTAGCCATTGAATGCTATTTTGGAACCTAGTTTCAGGGGAAACTAGTTGAATGATGATATATGCTTCTCCTAAGCCACTGCCTCCCTACGAAGGAACTGAGGTCATGGTATAAATATCAATGTACTTCTGCTGTTTTACCTTACAGGGGAAATGTTACTCCATCAATTTATCCTTCCAGGTTCACTTTATATCCTTCTACTCCTGCTCCTAATGTACAGAAGATGCTGTAAAGATTTCCTTATTTTCTCCCTTTTCATTGAGTTTCAGTCACCTGGGACCTTAAGCAAGAAACTAGTCTGTCACTAAAGATCATAATTTCCATCAGCCCTCAGAATAAGGCTATGTCTCAGGGTCCCAGTAATAATCCTTCCTCCAGCTTGCCCCTTCTTACAACTTGCCACTATTACCAACTCTGGGAAACAGATGATTCCTGTTGCTTCTCCTAAACCCTGTTAATACTTTTGTAAATCATCCTAAAATCCCAATTGGAATGTTCAAAGAAAAATTTTTGGATCCTGATTTGCACAGGATAAAAACATTACCAAAGAAAGTTAACAGAATCTCCGTAAGCAGACATTCCACATTTAAAGAATAAAGATATAGCAAAATACTAAGATAAGGAAAATATCTAAATACATTAAATGAAGCAAAATAATCTACAAAATCAGGCCAGACAATAATAATATGGCACAACCCATATAGATTGGCAGAAATTTTAATCAGGACAAATGTGTCTGCAAGGTATTTGCATAAGATAAATGAGTTTCCAACATTAAAGTTCCTTTAGAACTTGTATGGGAATGAAAAACTAATAGACACTTCTCTGCAGGGGTCTGAAGAATATCAGAATACTAAATAGCAATTTGCCATGATCAAATTCAACATCTTGAAAGTGAGGAACTAAAATAATATCCATCAGAAGGGGAGTGCTTAGGGACTAAAAAGAAAGCAAACACATATCAAAACCTAACAGAAGATGTAAAACAAAAGTTTACTAAATAATATCCAAGGGGAAACTTGAAATCATTTATAAGCAACATGATGCATTTTCAAAAAAATAACTTGATCACAAATCTTACATGATTAAACTTGGTAATTCTGTACAATAAAGAAAAACAAACAAAAGGCATTTCCAAAATGGAGAAACCACCAAAGAGAACCAGGAAACCTAGTGGAGTTGAAAGTCAAGTGCCATAAAAATTAAGCCAAAACTAATTTGACCAACACTTAGAAATAAATTCTAAACCACTAATTCAAATTACAAGCATTTGGAAGAATTTTTAAAACTAGAGACAGTGAAGTAGGTAACAAGTTTGGGTTACTGAAGGTATACTCAAGGTAGAGAAGGAAACTCAGCTAAAAAGCATTGTATTATATATGGAAGAGATTTACCAACATGCTATATAAAGTAGAATGCATTATATGTATTGGGCAAAAACAGTATAAATAAATAACCTCCCCTAATTTATTTTTATAGTGTTCCAAATTTGGTCCTGGTGCCCAAGTATGAAATTTATTATTTTCATGATCAGTGCACTGGTCCTTGTGATTCCTATAATAAGCATTTAAGAAAACAACAGATTAGAGCAGCATTTCTCTACCAAGGAAGATGTTGGCACAAGAAGTAAATTGTTTTAAGTCTGGTATCGCTATACCGCCTGATTCGCACTTCCTGCTTAGAATTGCTTTTGCTATTCTGGGTCTTTTATTTTTCCATATGAATTTCATGATTGCTTTATCCATTTCTANAGATGAATGGATAAAAAAAATGTGGCATTTATACACCATGGAGTATTACGCAGCAATAAAAAATGACAAAATCATAGAATTTGCAGGGAAATGGATGGCGCTAGAGCAGATTATGCTTAGTGAAGCTAGCCAATCCCTAAAAAACAAATACCAAATGTCTTCTTTGATATAATGAGAGCAACTAAGAACAGAGCAGGGAGGAAGAGCAGGAAGAAAAGATTAACATTAAACAGATACATGAGGTGGGAGGGAAAGGGAGAGAAAGGGAAATTGCATGGTAATGGAGGGAGACCCTCATTGTTATACAAAATTACATATAAGAGGTTGTGAGGGGAATGGAAAAATAAACAAGGAGAGAAATGAATTACAGTGGATGGGGTAGTGAGAGAAGATGGGAGGGGAGGAAGGGGGGATAGTAGAGGATAGGAAAGGTAGCAGAATACAACAGTTACTAATAGGGCATTATGTAAAAATGTGGATGAGTAACCGATGTGATTCTGCAATCTGTATTTGGGGTAAAATTGGGAGTTCATAACCAACTTGAATCTAATGTATGAAATATGATATGTCAATAGCTTTACAATGTTTTGAACAACCAATAAAAAAAAAAAAGAAGTAAATTGTTAGGATGCTAAAGCCCATAGAGAATAATGTGCTGGTAGAAAGGTAACATTTTGCTGTAAGGCAAAATCTGGTCTGTTTTATCTGTCTCTTGGCGATGTCTGCATTTAAGTAAAATTCATGAAGACCCAAAAAAGAAAGAAAAGGGAAAGAAAATAAAGGAATAAGACAGAAATTTTTAACTGATCACTATGGGCCTAACATTATGGTCAGCATCTGAGCACACCATTAAATCTTGATGGTATTCTAGGGGAAAGGATTACTGTCAACATTTTATAGTGAAGCAGACTGAAAAGGCTCCTTGTAACTAGCTAAAGTCTAATCCCCATCAAAGAATGGAAACCAGACATTTGCCCTTGTCTATCTCTTATTACCTGTTTTATTCCACTAATTTATTTAGACTTTTCAAAGATTTTTAACAGATATCTCTAAGAGGTTTGAGGAAGCTTTAAAAAGTCAATCACAGTTTGATTTGGTTGGTGTTTTACAAAGGTAAGGAGCTGATTAAAAAAATAAAAAGAAGAAAACAACAAAGACAATCAGGCCTATCTCTGTATAGAAATCATGAGCAGTGTTTGCCAGGCAGAATTCTAAAGAGGTCCCCCAAATTTCTTACCCTTGGTATACATATCCTGCATATTTTTCACACTGTGAACATGATAGGCTTATGTTATATATTAGATGGTACAGTTTATGTTGTATATTATGGCTTATATTATATATTATATAGCATAATGAACTTTATTAAAGGAAGGTTATACAAGAGTGCTTAATAAAATCACATGGAACTCTTCAAAGTAGAAACATTTCTTTGTTCAGTCTCATTTCTTTGCTCTTGTGGTTTGGGACTAAGTTACATGCATATTGGGACAACTGAATGGAAAGGGAAAGCCCTAGGAGCTGAATGTGGTGCTGAATGGACAACTAGCAGGAAAGTGGGAACCTTGTTCTACAACCATGGGAAATTTATTCTGCTATTACTCATTGCATTTGGAAAAGTACTTGAACCTGGAAGAGAATGCTGGCCCTGCAGTTACAGCTAGATTTCAGCTTTGAAAATCCCAAGTAGAGAACATAGTCACCTTATGCCCAGACTTCTCACATACAGACCTGTGAGCTACACAGGCATTGTTTACAGCTGCTAATTCATTGGATTTTATCATTTGGAAATAGGAAACATACCGAGCAAAAACTCCTGGAATC
This sequence comes from Marmota marmota marmota, assembly GCF_001458135.2. Classification (NCBI taxonomy): domain Eukaryota; kingdom Metazoa; phylum Chordata; class Mammalia; order Rodentia; family Sciuridae; genus Marmota; species Marmota marmota. Next base: position 49,892,378 of record NW_026000037.1, read on the forward strand.
TGTCTTATATGATATTTATAAAAGTTCAGGCAATTGAACAGTAAAATTACAGAAGGCTTGTGCATATAGTAGTTTGATCTGTAGGGAATATGCTGCATGGTGACTGAGTTATGTTGACAGGAGGAAGGTGTTTCTGTGTCGGCCAAAGGCAAGGTGCTCCTGAAAGAATTAATCCAGGGGGTATTTGCAAGATGATGGATGAGATCTTAAACAGCAGTAACAATTCATTAGGGAGATGGAGGGGACATTTTCATAGTTCCCTTTAGACTCTAGCTTAACACGCTTCTGTTGAGAAAACAAAGAATTTCTGAGCATCCACAGGAAAGGTCTTGGAAACTAACTAGAAATAAAAGGTCTAGAAAAATTTTATGGTTGATTGTCTCCCAGAATAATGTGCAGAGTTACCCTACCTGCCTAGACATGAAGAAATACATGAATGGTAGACAAGGGTCTTGTATGAGAAATATGAGTAGGAGGACAGAAAGTTTTAGGAAGTATCTTTTATAAATATGTACTTTTGAAGTCAAGCCCTTGTCCTGGAGCTGCACAGTGGCAGAACAGGTGGGCTGGAGGGTGGGTGGAGAGTACTGGCCATGCTATATGAAGCCCCCCATGACAGCATGGGCCTGAGGTGTGTGAACCAGCACCGAAGCAGCCTGTCCTGGGCTGGATGTGGATGCCCACTCCACACAGCATCACAGTTAGAACACCAGAGTATCCATAATCCGATGACCTCCACCTCTACCTTTTCCGCCAATGGTAAGAAAAGAAAACTGTTGCATACCTGAATGGAAGTTCACTCAGACTGAAGGATTTGCAGATAGCACTGGTACTTTTCCAAACCTTGATGAGCACACATTTGAACCAATGGCATTGACTCAACTGCTACATAAACCCCTAGACTAGCACACTCAGGTGGCAACTCCTAGTGGGGACACCCTCGTGCCCTTGCCAGAGTTGTGTTTCTATTCTTCACACTTGAACAAATCCTACTCCTTTCGCTCTTTCATTGTTCTGTGATCTCATTCTCTGGATTTGCTAGACAAGAACCTGGAAAGAAGTTGGTGGTGAGCTACTAGAGTCTGTTGCAAAACTACAGGGCATAACCTACCATTTAGAGCTCTAAAATGCCACTCAATAGTAGTGGAGAAGAAACCACTTTTGCCAGCTGTGACTCTCAGAGCTGACACTGGCTTTCTTGGCTGTAGAGGCCTGCAGCTTACATAGACTTCACCTGGCCAGCAGAAGCAGAGAAAACAGTGTCATCTCAAACTCTCCTTTCACTCTATCTGTAGTATTAAATTTTGAATTTTAGTTCAACATGCCCCTGGGGACAACGTGAGATTTATTTGTTAGGTAAAATTGGCACAAATTGTACATGTTTGACTCAGCTTCTCCTTTTAACCTTTTGGAAATGAGCTGAACTAGGGAGAACACCCTTTCTTCTCTGCATGTCTCTAATTAAGTAGATAAAGCTGTTTCATTCGGGGGTTGATTATGAGGAAACTTATAAATCTCCCCAAAATGTAAACCATCAACTCCACACTGTTTTTTTTTTATTGAGTAACAGAGATGAAAATTTGCTTCAGAAAATTTTGTCATACTTTTTTTTTTAACTATTTAAAGTTCGTTGTGTGAAGGCAAAAAGGAGTTCTGTTTATTATACCTTCCCCAAAGTCCTAAGAATTAGAAAATGGCAGCTCCTCCTAATGCCACAGAGTAATATTAACAACTAAAACTACAAGAAAGCATAATTTTATTCATAACTGAAAGTACATTTGAGAAATTTGGTACTTTAAAAAGTTGTATGGGACTGGGAATGCAGCTCAGTGGTATTGCTTGCCTAGCCTCCATATAACCCTGGATTTGACTCCCAACACTACAGGAAAAATAAAATAATCATAGGAGGTACAATTATAAAAGGTTTCAAGAAATGTTTAATAAGGATATTATAAACATGCACATAAAAACAGAGCTTGAGATTACAGCTCTACATTTCTTATGTTTTATAACAGGTCAATTATATCTTTATATAGCACTCATGGTATATTGCAATTGATCTTGTATTCACACAATGGTCTCAACCTTTGTGGCACATTTAGTATTCAAAGAAACTTCTAGTATTGACGAGGTAGTCTAAAATTAAGAGCTTGGTTATTTGGTCATATAATTCATCTCATTACCATAGCTCCCTGGACCCAGGAATGAAACAAACAAACAACAACAACAAAATAAAACAAATAAACAAAAACTTGTTGCTTTCATCTAGAAAGCAGTTTTTTAATGGCTTTTTTTTTTCCTCTTGAAAGGGACTTAAAAATCAATGGCAATGTATTAGATAATTTCAAAGGAATCTAATTACCTTTTCATCTGCATGTCCAGAGGCCTTTAAAAGGATTTTTTTTTTTAACAATTTCACAGGCATAGTCTATCTTAGATGAGTCTATTGCACTATCTGTTTCTAAGTCTACTCCCCAATTTGGTAACTTGAAATCATGGCCACTTTATTTATTTATTTATGTTTACTAAAAATGCAAAACCCATTCGTAGACAAAGGTTTTAATTGGAGCTTAATGAATAAATATCTTTCCCATGGTAGTCCTAGTACAAGCTACATAACTTTGATTCATACCAGTGTCAGGCTGAAGTAAATATGTTATCTGCATTTGTCTACACACCCCTGGTGTACTTCTTTGTGATAATCAGGCTGTATTGGTTACCAATAATTTAGGAATCCTAGCTTCAAGAAATAAAGCACTTCACTTTTGGTATAGCTACAGAGATAAAAGAAAAAAAGTTCATTATTCACCACCTCCCCCGCCACCAAAAAAAAAAAAAAAAAGAAAGAAAGAAAGAAAAAAAGAAGAGGAAGATGCACTTTACCTTGTACTTGTTGTTTGCACTATTTTGGATGGAAACAACTGGAATTAAAAGTTATCTAAAAACCCTGAGGAAAGTGAATGAGTATGAGGATTACAAAGAGAAGTGGAATATGTAATTACTATTCCAATCATAATTTAACACATATGAACATTTATACAACAAGTGTTTTTAGATATTCATATTCCTCTGTAACAAATTTTATACATATGGCTTCTTTACTACTAATAAGCGAGCTATGGAATTCTTCATCACAGCATATCCTGTTGAACATGTATTAGTTTCCTGTTGCTGCTATAACAAATTACTACAAATTTAGTGGCTTTAAACAATATAAACTTATTATCTATAGTTCCAGAGTCAGAAATCTCAAATAGTTTGTAAGACTACATTCTTACTGGAGAATCTAAGGATAAATATATTTTGTTGTCTTTTGTAGCTTCTAGAAACCACCTATATTCCTTGCTTCTTTGCCACAACTCGATGTTAATATACTAGTGTATTTTAGTTTCACTCAATTTTTTTATATCTAATACTTGACATCCTTTTTCCAATACTGTGTTTACACGCGCGCGCGCACACACACACACACAATTTAATACTGTACTTAATTTTTATTCGAATTTTATATGACACAATAAAATAAAAGTTCTTTTTGTGGCATTATGATCTTAATGTAGACACTAAGAGTTTTTAACTAAATGTGGCCTAATCCTGATACAATTTATGATATTTTTATGTTTTCCTCATTCTTGTGATTTAAAAAAATATTTTAATAGTATTAATTATCTACATGTGGATTAACAGTTTACTATTATGTACAAGGATTTAGAGTTAGTGAAGTACTTGCCATTTGATAGTAAGCACAAATATCCTCATCTACTTGAGAAAAATATTATGTACATTTAAAGAAAACTAAAAATAGACTTCCAGTTTATATGGTACTCTGTTTAAAATCATTTTCAAAATAAATATGGTTATTGCAATGTTTTATATATTAGCTCAATTTTTTAAAAAAATCACATGCTGAGGTCCTGGGCTTGATTCCCAATATTTTTAAAAAATTCAAAAAAACACTAGATATTTTTCACAAATATCATAATATTAATAAATTAAAATGCAATGTGATTATGAGATTATAAAAACAAATGAGACATAGTTCTATATTTTGTTACGAAGCCATGTCCACATGATATAAAGAAGAATTCAAAACTTGGTTAAAAACAGCATTTATAATAAATTTTGGCTAAATATAAAGAGATAATTATGTCTACTTAAAATAGAATCTGGAAAGAAACAAGCTTATATATCAATCTGCTACTAATCGAAGCTAACATTCATTGAATATTTCTTATATTCTAGGTTGTATTTTAAATATTTAGTACATATCATCCCAAAACAAGCTTATAAAGTGTTGTAATTATTATCTTCATTATACAGGAAATAAAATAACTTGATACAGATATTTGGTTATTTTACATTTGGTTTCACTTATGAAGATTCAGAGAACTCTTATCTCCATTTTGTTCACAGTCTACGAAGGAATATTCAATGCTAGTGTATATTACTTTCATAGTTACAAAAAATAAGAAATGTAGTTTTATTTGGGGAAAAATAATTCTCACAAAAGAGAAACTGAGTTGCAAACACCTGACTGTAATTTATCTGAGATTATTATTTAAAATGTAAAAGAACTGGTATTTGAAAATCTATTTTATGGAACCTTTAAATCCACTACTTTTGAAAGGAAATTCAAATAAGATTTCAAAATCTTCACACATATAATCAAAAATCCCTCTTTTTCTAGTCTCAACATGCAAATTCCATCTTTTCCTAAGGATTCATTTTTACAGTAAGTTGCAAAATGCATGAAAAATATCTTCATTTTAAAATTAGTGCATAGATTTTTAAAAAACATACAACATCAAATGATGAATCCACAAAAACATTTTGTTTAAAAATCATGTCCGTTTCAGTCAAAATTTTTAATCAATTTACAAGAAAAAAACAAGGAAATTAGATTTGGAAAAGTCACGCAGCATATCAGTTGGTGTTCTAGTTACCTATTGCTGTGTAACAGAGTATTCCAGAACTTAACGGCTTAAAACAATTTATTATCATCTCAAACTTTTCTATAGGTTAATCTGATGTAAGTGCTTCTGGCTTAAATTTCTTCCTGTTACTGCAATTAGATTTTGGTATGGTTTCAGTGATCCAAGGGCTGGACTGGACTGGACATCTGGAATGACATAGCTGTAAGGCTGGCAGATGTGTCTGGCTGATGGTTTAAAGCTCAGCTAGTGCTATTGACTGGGGTGCCTGCATGTGCCTCCATCAAGTGACTTGGGCTTCTTAGAGAATTATCCTGAAGTCTCCAGAAGAAGTACCCAAAGAATGAATGTTTATTGAAAGCCCTTTAAGAGGCAGAATAGATAAGCTGTTGGACCAATGAAGGGCTATTCTCCAGGCTTTGCTCAGAACCATGACTGTTTTACTTTTCCATATTTTATTTATCAAAGAAATCACAGAATCCACCCATATTAAAGGATGTATAGAAATAGATTCCCCTTCTTGATGGACAAATGACAAAAGATGGGCGATGGATAGAGATACCATTGGAGATGCCTTTAGAAAATGCAACCTGTTACAGTTGATTAAAAAGCAATTTTCATCTAGATTTTGCAAAATGTATTTGGTTTAAAAATTATGACATTGACAGGAAAGGATTAAGTTTCTGGATATATGAACTTGGTTACTCAGGTTATCACAACTGACAGTGATTATTACAAATAACAAGGAATATGCAACATTACATTTCCAACCGTCCTTTTCTCTGTTTCCTCTTTTTTCCCCCCAAATGTCTGCAATGGGGAATGGAGACATGTAGAAAGGTATAAATGTTGGCTGCAAAGAATGAATCTCGAGAGAGATATTTGTGGTATGACTATAAATTTGCTAATAATTACCATTAACCTTGAAAGTTTAACAGGAGAAGGAAGATAATCCTTTCCATATGATTATGATTATATTATACACCTGTGTACCCTATAAAATTTGTAAAGAACTTTGTTATGGTTTGAATGTGAGGTGTCCCCCAAAAGCTTACAGGTGAGACAATTCAAGAAGGTTCAGAAGACAAATGATTCAGTTATAGCCTTAACCTAATCCGTGAATTAATCCCTAATGGGATTAACTGAGTGGTAACTGGAGGCAGGTGGGGTGTAGCTGGAGGAAGTGGTTCATTGGAGGCGTGGCTATGGGGTATATATTTTGTATCTGGAGAGTAGAGTCTCTCTCTTTCTGCTTCCTGATCATCCTGTGAGCTGCTTCCCTCTGCCACACTCTTCTGCCATGATGTTGTGCCTCACCTTGAGTCCCAAGGAATGGAGTGTGTTGTCTATGGATTGAGACTTCTGGAAACGTGAGCTTTACCTCCATTACAGTTATTCTGGTCAGGTCCGTTAGTCACAGCAGCCAAAGGCTGACTAACACAAAGTTTCATACATGTGTCCCTGTATGGAGCCTGAATACACCTTATTTAATGGATTGGGAACCTGAGAGATAAATTGGGTCAATAACCTCCTTAAATTCACCTAGCTACTAATGGGGATTGATGAGTTTTTCTGTCTTCAGGACCCTTCCCTTGCATAACAAAACTCAAGAGCAGGTGAAGAAACAGGGAGAAACTGCAGATGCTAGTGAGCAAAGTCTAGTGACTTGGGCAAGTCATTTGACCTATTTAGTCTGGAAGAGAAGTAAAATGGAGATGCTAATAGAAGTCCTTACCTTATGACATTGCAGGGAAAATTAAATGAGGAAGTATAATAAAGTCAAAGGGAGCTTTTGAAAACCATTGTTTCATGCTCTTGCTGTGGAGTCATCATCAATATTATTACACTAAAAATACAACATGATGTAATAGAGTGAGTGGAGCCACACAGATGTGGCTTTTTATTTTTCAATGTAATTAGCAAAATCTGCTAAAGTTTTTAAGGCATAAAATCACCTGGTAAAAATGTATTCCTGACATTGAAATTGCCTGGTAATTTCAATGTCAATTTTATTGAAGTTTGTCCACATCTTAGTTACCTTTGGAAGGCTAGACTATAACAAAAGCAAGCCCCCCATGTCTACATGGACTTCTACAAAAATGGTGATTTTTTTTTTCCTTTGCTTCTGTTTGTGGTAGACTAAGGCAGTTGTAGGGTTTCTGTGGCTCTGCTCCTAGATCTCTCTTCATTCCAAGATCTAGGATAATATAGCTGCCACTATTTCACATATACTATTCTCATGGCAGAGAGCAAATACAATGGCTGAACCATATAGCAGCCCCTAAAATTTCTGTTCAAATGTGGCACACATTAGTTACATTTTATTAGCCCAATACATTGCATGTTAAGCACAACATCAACATGGCAAGAGTATCTAACTCTCTTACAAGAAGATGATTAAATTATTAGGAACAATAATGCAGTCTGTTATCACCCAGGATAGGAATAACAAGACTGCTAGATTGAATGTTTCTAGAGGCAAAAATCCTATCTGAAATATTTTACAATATTCAATTTTCAGTGGCCAGTACACAGCTTTACATACTGTAGGAAGTACTCATTAAATATTATTTGTTTAATTCATTTTATAGAGAAGGAGTAACAGTTTAACATGCATCCAACCCTGATATTGTAACCCCATCTCTCATGATGTTCCAAAATAGTCACTGATTAAAACTGAAATTTGTTGCTAATCTAGATGTACATTCAAATATAATCAGAAAATAAATGCAGTTCCCTTTATAGCACTGTAATCATAACAGGGAGTAGGCTATTACAAGCAATTAGGTCAAATTAAAATAGTTTATTCATTCAACAAACAGGCTATTAAAATCGGCTATTATAACTTTCTATGTGCCAGGCATAGAACAAAATATTAAAAGTGGACTAAGAATCAGTTCTAGCCCTTACCCCGAATATGGTGTAGTAACAACTCATCAGGCCCATAGTTTGTTTTACAATAAAAAGTTTGGATTTATTTGTTTTTATTTTAAGATCCTAAACAAGGGTAGGGGTGGTACACTGTGAGTGGACAGATTATTATTTTAGTAAAACTACTTTCTCTGAATAGTTTATCTAATCTAAAAAGTAAGGCTACTTTATTCTAATTTCCTTTAAAAATGGAGGCATCACTGCTGAAGAGAGGTTTCTTGGAGGTCGCTTGAATGAGGAGCAAAAGTATCTTTATATATTGTGAAACACATCTACTTAAAAGTGTATTCACTGTACACAAAAAGTCAGTTCATCCTTCAAACCTTCCATCTTTGGTGAGAGGATATTAAATGCTACATTATTTTGATAAAACATATTTAAGCCAAAAGAATAGCAGTTGTGCTTTGCTGAGCATTTTCCTTGGCAAGGGGACTGGACTAAGTTCTGGAACTTTCCATTTCTTTTCTTTCCTGAACATGACAAGACACTGCTCAGCTGGACACCAGAGGGACATCCAGAGGCTAATGAGAGGGCAGAATACTAGTGGAAACAAATGAACACAGCCAATTCTAACTTTTACACTAAGCAACAATGAAACATAAGTTAATAAATAAAATTAGAATTTTCAAAATCTCTTCCTAATTAGCAACATGTTACATAAAACAAATGGGAGTTTGGGTATTCAGATGATCTAGTACACTATTAAAAATAACAAAAGATGTGGAAATTCCTAGGAAAACAGTTTTACATTTAAAAAGCCTTCTTAAGGGGCTGGGGTTGTGGCTCAGTGATAGAGCGCTTGCCTTGCACGTGCAAGGCGCTGGGTTTGATCCTCAGCACCACCTAAAAATGAAAAAATAAAATTGTGTCCAACTACAAATAAAAAAATATTTTAAAAAGTCTTCTTAAAATGCTGATTGCTTTAACTGTAGAATCAGTTTCTATGATAAATTGACATAACATTTGATTGCTATTGTTAAAAAATATACAGTGCTTCATAAACAAATTCTTTTCAAAGCTTTTTACTCAGGTTAATATATAAAGATCCTTTCTGGAGGTTTATAAGAAGTCTCTTTAAAATAAACATTTCCCCCTTCATATACTACACAACAATTTTGGAAATAAGTGCGAAGAAGACTCCAAACTGAGTTACCCTCCTGGGTATCATGACAAAATGAGGCTTATTCTGAGCACAGTGGTCACAGGGTATGTGCACAGAGTGGGCTCTTTATTTCACAGTGACAAGGCTGGACCTGTTTATTCTTCCCACCACGCATGAACTACAGTTCACTCTTTCTAGTTGGCTCTCTTATCTTGCTATCAACACACTGGTGCTTTTGATCTGCGGCACTTTCCTGACTTCTATGGCTGGCATTGTGGAAGGACTTCTTCAACTCTCTCCTATGGTATACTTTGCTCCTCTTCCCATCTTTTCCTGAACTATAGTGAAACCCAATTCAGGAGATAGAAGAACGCCTCTTTCTCCTCAAGTTATAGTTACCCTCTGCCGGATATTGTTCTGTCTTAAATAGCAAAAGAAGGTGCAAGAAAATCAGAATAAAGTGCATGAAGTTGTGATACAAAACTAAAATGCAAAATGAAGTTTTTCTTAAAAGATTTGAACCAGTCTAAAAGAATAAATAAATGGTTGACAGGTGGGGAAGCATAGGTCTTTTGACATCTAAAACTTTAAAAATCATAGAACCATAGAATTTTACAACTCATCAAATTTAGAGGCCTTAATTAACAGATGTGAAATCTGAGGCCAGGGTTTTAAGGAACTACAATCCAGAATAATGGGCAATTTCTAAATAACTCTTAATTACAGGGCATTTTCAAAGGGCTCTTATCTAAGAGTTCTAATGAATCCTGTGGAGAAAAAACAGCATGACTGTCAGCTGTGATCAGTAAGAGGATGAGTGATCAAGGTGCTGAATTATGCCAGGAGATGCTTAGAATGTTCTCAATACCTATGGTCAATTCTAATTCTGATACTATTTGTAATGCTATTTCATTTTACAAAGTTTAGGGAACAAAAGTAAAAACTAACCTTCCTCTATCATTTCAATGACTTCACACTGTGCAAATAGGATACTCAAAATATTTCATAACAATACCTCCAAGTGACCCAAGAATTAGTATAATACAACCTCTACATCACCAATGACTCTTTGGAGTCATTTTCATAATCAGAGTTCATTGTTACTTCTTTAAAATGGAAGCAGCTGATGTGAATATAGAAATGTGACAAGAAAAAGAGTGTAATGAATAACATGATCATTATTTCTATATCAATGGGGTACAGTAGCCCACAAAAAAATGTGTCTGCATGGATGACAAGTCTGAGCCATGGTGGTGTACTTGTGAACATTGATCAGAGACAGGGTATTGGTATGTGCCTAAATCAGGTTTGTCAGAAATGATATTTAATAGATGGAATTCTGAATTATATGAACAATTAACAGCATTTTGCTGTATCACCATATATTTATTGGTTAACAAAATGGGTAGAATTTGTTCTCATTTTTAAAATCTAACACCCACTGTGGGCATTAGTTACAGATATTTAAATTACTTATTTTTTTGACATATAAATTTGACCTATAAGTTCCTCTGTCATGATGTTGTCTCTCTTTGGGGGTAAGATGCAAAAGTCAAGTACTGAGGCTGCCAACTGTAAAGAATGATCTTCCATGGCAACTAGCCAGAACACCATGTTCCCATAATTCAATGAAGTAAATGTCAAATTGCATTGCTGCAAAATTTATGAATCAGAAAACCAAGGTTTTTTTTTGTTGTTTTTTCTGTATTTGGAAGTTTGCATTTCTGAAGCATTTCTCTACCATTTCAAAGTTTCTTGTGAATTCAATGCTTGTAAGAGAACTCTGTACTGAAGACTTTTTACCTCCTTACAAGCAGATAACTTCTCACCAGTACATCAGAGCCAGAGCAAAAGTAGCATGGCTTCAAGAAGAGTTAGAAAGAGAGAAGTGACCAGGGACTGAAAGAAAAGAGCCCATTTAGCCATACTGAGGACAGCTGGGAGTCACAGCCAGTATCTGGATTGCTAACAACTGGGGTCAAATAGGATCAGAGGAACTGAAGAGAAAACGTCATGCTCCAGCTCTGACTGTGCATTCTTTGTATATGAAGGATGGCAAGGTTAAAAGAATTATGCCTTTGAACCAAGGAAGCTGGTCAAGTACGGAAAAGAGTTGATAATATTATATTTCAGTGTTTGTATCATTCTTCCAATAATGAAGCTAAAGAAATACCAGATAAAACTGATGAACTTGGGGGATTTGTGGCAAAACTCAGTGGTAGAGAACTTTCCTAGCATGATGGCTGCCTTGGGTTAAATTCCCAGCCCACAAAAACAAAACCACCCTGAAATGCTGGGATAGGGTGTATAGCTTAGTGGTACAGCACTTGCCTAGCATGCATAAGGCCCCGGCTTCAATCCCCAGTACCAACTTTAAAAGTGACTCTTTAGGCAACAAATTCATTCCATGTCTCACTCTTCAGTATTCGGAATATTTTTCCAGTATGTTATTGTCTGCAAGGTGTTTGGTATTAAAATGGAAGGATTCTTATACAGACCTTTGGTACCCAGATAGCTTTATACTCAAAACATCAAGTAGAATAAAGTTTTTCTTTACAATTTAGAAATACTGTTGGCCCTGGTTGTTAGATTTTAGAGCATCAAAGATTTTGTGCATCAGGAAGTTTCTCCTGGATGTATACTTTTAATTTATGTAGACGAAGATCATAATTATGCCTCTAATTTATGTTGAACATCATTGTATATAATAAGAAAAATTTTCATTTGCTTTTGCTTTAAACTTCCTTTAATCTATTTTGCTGTGGCTGTTGCATTTGTTATGAAACAGGGGTAGTGGTTGTTATTATTGTGGAAAAGAATGAGCATTTTATTTAAAGCAGTTTTAAAAATATTTTACATTAAAACAAAAACATTGCCTGGGCCTTGCAACATACACAATCCCAATTTAATCTTTAATTAGAATTTATTATTGACTTAAAATATAAATGATTTCATTAAAAACTCTTTATATATAATTACAAAGTAGTATTGTAAGGATCTGAATTTTCCAAAACATGACAGCTCCTTCAATAGATACATAAGCTACTGCATGTAGGTTAGGCATCCCACATAGTGTTCTGAATGAGTTGGACAGTGGCTTTTTGGTGAATGCAGTCTATTATAGCAAAGACAAAGGATATGTGAGTGGAAATTCTTGGCATTAGCCACCCGGGGAAAATTGGTTGGTCCCTAGCCTAGATGTCAGAACTGGGAGGTGAACTTGTCTCTCTTTATTCTCTTCACACTTGGGACTGGGCTTTGTGGAAGCTGCAGTATTGATAGGAGGCAAAAGAAAAGAGAATTTCCCCCCAAAGAAGCAATTTGTTAGGAACTCCCAAATGGGATGGGATATTGCAAACCAGCTGTTTATTGTCTGTATTGTTTCTCTTGCCCATGTTGTTGTCCCTGGGCTTTTGGAAAGTCTGAATGAAATGTTCTAGAACAAAGTCAGTCCCTCGAGAGTCCATCTTTTGAGTTGGGTCTCCACACTTGCAGCACAGAGCCCAGTGTAATGATGACAGCAGAGAAAAATGCTTGCCCTGGTGGAGAGCTTACCACTTCACCAAGGATTGAGAATGACAGTAAGGTTTGGGTCTTTCTTCAAAGTGTAATTTAGCTGACTCAGAAACACAAGGTCACTTTTCGTGGGTAGCTAATTTTGCCACTTATAATTTAAGTGACTGCCATTAAATGAAATATGGTATATATTCACTGAGTTTAAATGCGCAAGGATCAGCAGCTCCCAGGTAGAGACCTTGGGCTCTGCCACTTATTGACTGAGGAAACCTGCTTTCTTCATCTAAGCATTCAGTTAATGCTAATCTCCCTTGTGGGCTGTTTTCAGTGTGAGATCATACAATGACTTAGAGGAAATTACTGGACACATAAATAGTAACTGATCTCAGAGATGCAGACATTTGTATGTTAATGATTCCACCTTGTACTTCTTAACACAATATGACAATTTACACACACGTGCACACATACATACTCTTCTCAGTGGTGGGTTTATCTGCATGGCTTAGAACTTGGGGGCCATTATACCTTTTATAGCTAATAATAATGTAGGGTAAGTTGGTATAAACCTTTCAGATAAAGAATGAAGTTCCAAAGATCCAACATTTTCTAGTGTTGTGCCTTGAACTGCTAAGATTGCTTACCTATTCTTTAATAAAAAAAAAAAAGGCAAATACTATGTTCAAAGTTTACTAAGTGCAAATTAAAATACCCAATTCATCATGTTGGCTGTTAGATGAAAATATATAATTTGAGTTTGCAAATGCAATCCTATTATATAGTAAGATCTGACTTCATGCTATTGTCTCCTTATGTAATAGTGTCTAAATCTGACAATCTGTCAACTTACAAAAACATTAATTTCTAGGTCTTTCTCTTCCTCACCAGTCTCTTGCACTGGTGGGTAGAGTAATGATTTATCATGGGATTATTTAACAGATATATTTTCCCAATAAAAATCAAAGCCATTTTTATCAGAGGCCTAAAAAATTATTTTCTGGAATAAAACCTTGATTGGATTCACTCTCTAATGGCAATAGACTGGTAAGATTCAAAATTATTTTCTTTCTGATATTACTTCTGCCCACATACAGTTTCCTTTAAACAATTATTGCCACATAAAATTCATTTTTCAAAAGTCACTTAATGTGTTGCTCCTTTGCTTCTGTTTTCAGTCTCAATTCCATTTCTCTCCCCTCCATTATTTTTTGTTTAAATATCTCTAGAATCCCCGGGTAGCACAGTTAATACCTATATTTTTCCTACCTGATTTACAGATATGACTCAGAGTTTAAATGACTTGACTAAGGTTAGGAAACCAGACAGAGATTTCACAGGTACTGAATCCCAGTCAAAAGCATTAGCACAGTTTTTGAAAGGGAACATACAGTTGCAGAAGTCTTCTGAATGAATTTTCTTAGCTCTGCCAACACAAAACAGGCCATGTACCCCTGAGGAAATTGAGGTCCAGAAAGGTGAATAAGAATTCACTAACCCCTAAAATTGCCTATACAATTAATCTGTTCTGCTTTTTTTCCTTGGAAACCCCTGGAAAGATCCTTTGTGGTAAATCTAAAGAGACATTTATATAGGTTATTTTCCCTTATTACATGAAATATTTATGCATGACCTTGACCACTAATTCTTTGTAACATTAAAGATAAGAAGGATTATTGGTTTAGGATTAAGGAAGTACAACAATACTTTGCATCTGTAAAATTACTACATGCTTCTATTTCTGAAGTTCATTTGAGGCTTTATCCCTTTTCTGTTCACTTTTAGTATCTCCACATCAATAAATCTGTTTCTGCATCTAACTGCTTATCACACATTTCATGATCTTGGAAAATCACAATAGCTTTCCACAGTCTTTCCAAAACCCCCGTTGGGTGAAATGTCTAGTGGTAGGTTAGATGTGTTATTGGGAGCTGTTATTATTTTTGAAGGCTATTTTAGCTCTGAGATGGATTAGTAGTGGTATATCCCCTTAACCTCCAAAGTAATTTGTTTTTATGTTTTCAAGTTGGAATTATACCCTTACTATTAATATTTCATACTAACAAGTAGGGGTTTCACTATGTCCATCTGCTGGGCTAGCAAAATGCCTGCCACCCATATCTAAATATTGCATTTAGAAATGAATTATGATTTCAACCTTCTTCAGTTGCTATGGTATATCTTTTTCCCACTAGGTATTTTCTATACATTATTAAGCCTGTAGTAAAACAAGACACATTTCGTCCCTCAACCTCAATTGCTTTATGTTTGCAAATATATTATTTCATTCTAAAAATAACTAGAACTAGGAAACATGTACACTTATATAAGCTAGACACCATAAGGCATTTAAATGAATGTTAATTATTTAGTATATAACCCTACTGGAATATAAATTTTACAAATAAATCTTGTAGAAATAGTAGCACACAGAAATATCTTGACAAGAAATACCAAAAAATGACAATTGTTATTGAATAGTAAAACAGCAAAGGAAAAAAAAATCAGCATTACATCACTCTGTAAAAGAATTCAACATATCCCATGAAATAGTCACTTGTTGAATGATTGGTTTAGTTATCCTGATGTTATACAGTAGAGGTTTGTTCCCATGATTCTAAACACAGACTAGGGCATTACACATTTGAAATCAGTCCCTGTCTCTGAAGATCATTACCAAGGATGTAAAACTGTATTAATAAAATTTTACCATTTAACTAGTTGTGATACATTTTAAATTTGGGGGAAAAATAGTGGCTAGGAATTTACTAACATATTGGTGTCAGCCACTTGTATTCAAATAATAACTTTTTATTTGGGGGTGTATGACCTTGGATAAATTGCTGAGTCTTCTGTGCCTCTGTTCCTGTATCTACAAAGCATAATAATATTGAAGAGTTTTGGTGGGGATAAATGAAATAATGCCTGTAAGTGCTGAGTATACTAAATATTTAGATACTGGCTTATTACTTAATGTTTTAATATATTTATAAGTTGCTTTCATCTATCTGGGAGCCATTTCCTGATACATTAATGCTCATAGTGAAGGAATGAAAGTCTCAGAAAAATATCAACCTAAGAGCCTCTGCCTTCTGTTGTTTGTTATTCTGTGTTTTCTCGTTCCATCATATTTCACAGACTATACAAGTCTCATAGACAGAACAATTACCTGAGTTTAATGTCTTCTCTAAAATCTATTTTTATATAAATCATGGTTACTTTGTCCCTGTCCAATTTTATTTATGGATAGCTTAATATTTTTGGACTCATAGGTAATCAATAACTGCTTTGTAACCATTTTCAGCTTATTTTACTTACAATAAGGTAGAAAGCTCAGCTCACAGACTCAGTTCCATATGGCCTAACCTATGATCACAAACTTCCTGCCCCCCAAAATGATTTCTCTTGAAATTGTGATTAATAAGTAAAAGAGGCAGAAAAAAGAGGTTTTCAAATTATTACCTCAGGTAAACATTTATTCATTGAATTATTTATTTTATCAAGATACACTAAGCAAGTGCCTAACAAGGACCGAACTTTTTAAGTAACTAGAAGAGATCAGATACTTTGTGTTTAAAGACAGAAAGACTTTCCATTCTGATTAGTAAAGGTGATGGTCAGGGAGAGATCCAAATCTATAAACACCTAAGTATATATATTCTTTCATCCGAGATAAGAGAATGATATACTGAACACAAGGGTACTCGAAAAAATAAAAAGGTGAAAAAATTCCAACTGGGTGCATGTCAGTGGAGCCTCATCTGAAAAGATGAGTAGGACTTATCAGCTGGATGGAGATTGAAGGATTAGGCTTTCAAGGGATAGACTATTGATGTCATTAATTTTATAGTTTTTTACTGCAGGATAGGCGGGACTCTTATACCTATATATGGCATGAGCTAAACACAAGAAAAGAAGACAACTGAAAAATTAGGAAGATAACAAATATATAGTGAGTTTCCTCCAAGGTCATTGTTGGAATTAATGTGAATATGGCTGTTCCTTAGGAGGAAGAAAAGCAGAAGTATAAAGTCATCACTTTACCCATGAATAATACTCCAGAATAAGTCTGCAAAGTGACTTTATAACAAAAACTGAAATTTATAAAGGGTTAGAGACAAAGGGATGCCTCATTCCTACCCTCGTTTTCACTGCCTTTCTTTCTGAATAACAGTCCAATAGCTCTTTGGTGAAGACAGGCAAGGTAGGCATCCACAAAAAGTTGGTGACTGGAGTTGAGAAAAATGAGAATCGTGCATGTCCCACTTTTATGAATCTTGAATATCTGTACTTCACTAGGAAGTGAGCTCCAGAGGGCAAGTCATTTTCAGTTTCACTTACCACAGCATAAAAACAAAAAAAGCAAGTATGGCATATTCAGAACATCCAAAGAATTATGGTAGGGAATGCTATAAATCATACGTGTTTCAAGTTTGAGCATCCCTAATCTAAAAATCCAAAAATGTTTGCAAATACAAAACTTTTGGAGGATCCACAGGACAGCACAAATAGAAATTTTCCATATCTGACCTCTTTCCTTAGGTCATAGTCTAAATACAGGTGCACTGAAAATATTGCATGAAATTACTTTCTGGCTATGCAATTAAGGTGTACATGAAACACAAGTGAATGTCTTTAGACTTGGATCCTGTCCCCAAGATGTACATATAAAAACCCTCAAAATTATGTACACGCACATTTTCCAGCATCCAGAAAAATCTGAAATCCAAGACACTGGTGGTCCCAAGTATTCAACTTGTATAAATCTTGCTTATTTGAATTGTTGGTCTCTCTTCTCTAGAATGTAATCTTTATAATTAATTTTTTAAAGTTCTATTCACTACCCAAAGTAGTACCTGGCAGACAGTTAGTGCTCAATAAATAAATTTATAATTAAAAAAGGAATGGTTTGGATAATACAGATATATGTATAAAACAGTAAATCATTTAATCTTAAACATTAAATAATACTTTGTAAAATGTCCATTTATAGTTGATTAAATAATATATATAGTAAGGGAAACTTAAGTGGCATTTTAATGAGCATTTTGTCTTTGTTCAAAATTTATTGTTGGATTGCAAAGCCAAAGAGTCTGTTTTAGGTAACTATGGCACAAAGGATGAAATTATGGTTATTAGAGTACAGATAGAAAGCACATCTAAATATACATTTAAAAATATATAAAGAAAGAAGTCTCACCTGAATTCTAGCCAGAAAAATGCAAAAATTTTGAGGATTTTAATGAAAATGATTGCAAATAGAATTCAAATGTAAATAGAATTCAAAGATCATAAAAATATTTATCTTTTTAAAAAATATTTTGGATTTATAGTATCTTTATATTTTTTTCTCAGATATTGCATATATGACACAAATGCATGACATAATGAATTTTTGTATGTGTGTGGTATCCAGGATTGGGTACCAGGGGTTGATCATAGTGGTGTTCTACCTCCAAAGCTATATTTCCATTCCCTTTGTAAAATTTTTTTATTCTGAGACAGGTTCTCACTAAGTTTCCCAGGCTGGGCGCTAACTTGCAGTCCTCCTGCCTCAGCCTACTGACATTATGATATTTTTAAAGAAGTCACAACTTTGGATTCTGAAAACACATATATAGCCTAATAATATTCAGAGATGATCTAAATGTACCTTGAAACTATATCCTTCAAGAAACATTTGGAAATGGGATAGAAAAAACAGTCATGAGAATAACTTAAAGTATTTTGAATGGCATCATCTGTTGAAAAATTTAAAGAAAATGATAATTGGAGATGAAAGTAATAATGGTATTCCTTTTGGATTCATGACTAAATGATTGCTCATTTCTTCTCATTGTGACAGTATCTAGCCCTCTAATGCCTGCAAAAGAGGAATTATTAAACATTTCCTGGAGAAATAAATACAACAAATGAAAATTTCATTGTATTAAAGCACTACTAATAACACAGCTAAAATATACATAAAAGTCAGAAATTTAATTAAAAATACTTTAGAAAATAGCAAGTCATACAATTACACAGGTTGGAACTTTATAAAATTTTTATTTATTAATTACATGTAAAACAGATTTGTTATAAAATATTAATTATTTTCATATACATGTTGTGAATATTTGTTTTTCAATCCACTTGGTGGACACAGGTATTTAATAGGCAGAGAGATTATGATTTTCAACCCTTTAAAGAAAATTCAGGTAGAAATTTGGAGCAGTATAATACATGTGAAAATATATTGCTTCATATATTCACCAGTTTAAAAAAAAGTGCTCATGAGGACAGATTACTTTACAAATCATGAATATGTTGTAAAAGGTACATAAAAAATTTTTAAATTGTAGTTTTCCACTTATTCAAATTATCACCAAGACTCTTAAGTGTGTAAATTTTTTGAAGACTGAAATTTGTATTGGATATTAGTATTTAATTGTCTTAAATCACATTATTCACTGAATATCCATTGTATAAATCTACATAACTTTGGAGTACTTTGCATGTCTAAGGTGTGAATATTTATATTTTCAATGCATGCTTCAAGCTACCTATACTGAAAATTACTAAACACGAATGTTAGTAAAATGCAAATGTGACCGAGAGTGCTTGGGCTGTATATTTTGACATTTCAGTAGCCCTTCTTCCAGTTGACATTTGAAGAGCTTGTCTCAACTCATTATTTCAGGGCTTTAATGGTCTCATTTTATCTTTAGTGTAGTTTTTTTTTTTATGTCTTAATTTCCTATTCTATGTAAAAAAAAAAAATAGAGGAATGAAAGTTCAGTCATATACCTATTAGAGATTTTGCTCAATAGAACTGTGATAGTTCCATTCTGTTTGTCTCTTAATGCGGTTGTATAAATGCAGTAGAAATACAAGCTATTTACTTAATAGATTACACTGACTTTCTGCAGCCACCGAGAGCAAAGTACTTTTTTTGTTTTTCATAGTTCATATGACATTTGTAATGTTGAATGAATATATATAGAAAGAACATCCTTGAATACTTTAGTAGTGTTTATCCCTTGGAGTTTGGGAATAAAAATACAGAAGGCGGGAGCTGAATGCATCCTGTGAGCTCATCCCTCTGCTGTACCCATGATAAGAGCAAGGCTGGGTGGTGGCTCAGATACCATGGCCAGCACCAGCAGTTCATGACTAAAAGGGCAGACTTTGGAGACAGTTACAGATTCTTTCCTGGACATAGTATCTCAGGCTGGGTTTATCAAATAAACCAGGAATATTTTTTTTCTCTTGATTAAAATGTATTTCAAGTAGAATGCTACATGCTCAGGTCAGTAAGAATGGTTAATATTATATGCTGCCTTTGGCATATAAATGTAGACTGCTAGTGGAAATGTAGGGCATTTAAGGCATTTAGTCTGTTGATTCTGGGGTAACTGGAAAAATTGTAGCGTTTCCTACCAAATAAGAGTAATTGTAATTGTAGCGTTCCCTACCCATAAGCCATCCTTTCCAGCTAAGTTACTTGACAGAGAGGCTTAGCTGGGAATCCGACTCTGCATAGAAAAGTTCAGAATATGTAAAGTTTTCTGTTCAGGGATACAGGATCAAATCACACCTGCCATTAGTTTAGGCCTGAACCTGTAGATCAAGAATAATAACTGGCCTTTGGCCTTAATGCTCAACCCTGGGTCCCTTCCCACATTTACTCTATGGTCTATTTGTCTGAATCCTGGCCTTTGAAACTTGCTTTGGTCTTCTAGGATAGCTCCCAAAGGGTACTTTAGTTTGTCTCTCTGATGTCTGGAGTTCTGCTCCTTGTACACAGACTGACCTGAGGTTGCCTGCCCAGCTGCCTACCTTGAATTCCTGGCAGTGCTTTGCTAGCTGTTGAGTCACCTTCTTAACCTCTGTGGGATCTTTGTTCTGGATGATCAGCTCTTTCTTATGGCCATATTTGTTGCATGTGGAGTCTCTTATGTTACTACCCTCAGCAGCAGCTACATCCGACACCTTACCAACGGACTTTCTCAGGGAATAAATAAAATTCTAACTTCTGACAACTATGATCTGCACAATTCTTCCATGTGGAATTGCACTTCCAAACTATGTACCAATAGCTATTTCCAAGTACTTACTATGCCTCCCACCACTTTTTTTTTAACCAATAGCATTTTTTTGTGAGTTAACCAGAAGTTCTATATTTTATCTTATAACCAAGGGAATTATGTTTATGTGAGTTGAAACATGAGAAATAACTATACTTGAGAAGTTAAAAAAAATCCTTAAACCAAATAAGTGGTTTAGTTTTAGAAAGTTTAAAACAAGATTACAAAGACCTTTTACAATTGAATTTCTCAGTCATGGAACTGTAAAATTAATTTAAACCAAACAATTATTTTTGCAGTGCTTCAAAAATTATGAATGATCTTTCAGCTAGCTGACTCACTTGGAGGAAATGGGGTTTTACCATGCATAAATTACTTTTAAAACCACATAGTTTGGGTTTGATTTAAAAATGAACACATCAGTTTTGAAGAAGGCCTGAATTGGCAAAATTGCATTTGTCTCAAGGCAGCATCCATTCTTTGCTTTAAGATTCACAGCTGCACAGAAAGTAGCAGGTATTTTTTAAAAGATTGATGTGAAAAAAAATTAAATTTCACATGGATTTTCCCTGACTTTACTAACATTTGATTTTTTTTTTCTGTAACACTGTTTAAGGCTGAGGATTAGGACTTCTTGATGCAAAAGACACGAATACTTGCTGTTCTCTAAACTTATTTGCAATTTTGACTGTCATATGACATTTCTACTTTCCATTTTCTTTTTTATAATGTCTTTATTTTTTGTTCTTTTTGGTTATACATGACAGTAGAGTGTATTTTGACATATCATACATATAGAGAGTATAACTTTCCATTTCTGTGGTTGTACAAGATGCACCTCCCTCATGAGTCTACTAGAGCTACAAAATATTTCCAGTTTTGGGGGGGTTTGGGGTTTGCTTGTTTACAAGAAGGTACCCCCCCAAAAGAAGGGATGAAACAGATTTTTCCAGCTAATAGGGACTATAATGATGACTAAGAGTATCAAGGGAAAAAGTTGAAGAGAGGAGAGATAAAGAGAGAAAGGAAGGTTTTTAGTTGTATCTGATAGAACAGGGGAGAACTGGAAATTTTTCAAGTAGGATAATTTATTATAAATTGTTCCTAAACTTTGTCTTCATTCTTCTTAACTAAGGTCTTTCCAAATCATTAACATTTTTTTCCCCTTAGAGGAAGAGAGTGCAGGGAGTCATATATTGAGGAACCTTCTTAAAGAAGTTTCAAAGATTGCACACCCCACTTTTTTTTGAATTGGCTTATTTCACTTAGCATGATTATCTCCAGATCCTTTCATTTATCAGCAAAAGTCATAAAATCATTTTTTATGGCTGAGTAATATTTCATTGTGTATATATACCATGTGTTCTTTATCATTCATTTGTTGAAGAACACCTAAGTTGGTTCCATACCTTAGCTATTGAGAATTGAGCTGCTGTAAATATTGATATGGCTCTGTCACTGTAATATGCTGATTTTAACTACTTTGAATATATATCAAGCAGTGGTATAATCGGGGCAAATGGTGGTTCCATTTCTAGTTTTTTGAGGAATCTCCATACTGCTCTCTAGAGAAGTTGCATCAAATTTGCAGTCCTACAGCAATGTATGAATTTACCTTTCACCCATATCCTCACCAACATTATCTTTTATTGTATTCTTGATTGTTGACATTCTGACTGATATGAGGTGAAATCTCAGGGTAGTTTTAATTTGCATTTATCTAACTGCTAGAGATGCTGAATATTTTTATACATATTTGTTGACCATTCACATTTCTTCTATGAAAGTGCCTATTTAGTTTCTTTGCCCATTTATTGATTGGGTTATTGGGTGTGTGTGTGTGTTTTAAGTTTTTTGACAAACTATAGCATCAGTTCATCCATCCAAACACTAGTAATAAAGTAGGAATAGTGTGAATATACCTCAATATTGTAAAAGATAGATTCATTCTAATCAAAGAAAATTTGAAAACATTCCCTTTAAAAACTGGAACAAGGGCTGGGGTTCTGGCTCAGTGGCAGAGTGGGAGGCACTGAGTTCAATCCTCAGCACCACATAGAAATAAATAAAATAAGGGAATTGTGTCCAACTACAACTAAAAAATACATATTAAAAAGATGTGAAACTTGTTAAAAAAAAAAAAAAACTGAAACAAGACAGGGATGCCCTCTTTCACCACTTCCATTCAACCTAGTCCTTAAAACCCTAGCCGGAACAAAAGGAATAAAGAAAGAAACTGAAAGGATACAAATAGGAAAAGAAGACCTCAAACTATCCCTATCTGTCCAGGAGATAATCCTATATTGAGAAGACCCAGAAAACTTCTAGAACTCATAAATAGATCAAGCAAAGTAAGCAGGATATAAAATTAACACCCCTAATCACTTCTGTTACTATATACCAAAGATGAATCAGCTGAAAGAGAAATCAGGAAAACTATCCCATTCACAATAGCCTCAAAAAATATTCTTGTGAATTAATCTATCAGAAGAGGTTAAAGACTTTTACATTGAAAACTACAGAACACTAAAGAAACGAATTCAAGAAGGTCTAGGAAGATGGAAAAAACTCCCATGTATTGGATAGGCAGAATTAATATTGTCAAAATGGTCATACTACTAAAAGTGCTATACAGATTTAATGCAATTCCTACCAAAAGTCTAATGACGTTCTTCATAGAAATGGAAAAAAAAAAGCAGTCATGAAATTCATTTGGAAAAATATATATAAAAAAAAGGAGGCCCAGAATAGCCAAAGCAATTCTTGGCGAGAAAAGTAAATCAGGAAGTATCACAATACCAGAAATCAAATTATACTACAGAATTATAGTAACAAAAACCAGCATGGTATTGGTACCAAAACAGACATGAAGACCAATGAAACCAAATGAAGACACAGCGACAAACACACATATGTACAGTTATTTCATACTAGACAAAGTTTGTTTATGCCATAAACATACATTGGAGAAAAGGTAGCCTCTTCAACAAGTGGTGCTGGGAAAACTAGAAATCCATATGTAGCAGAATAAAATTTAAGTTACATCTGTCACCCTGCACAAAACTCAACTCAAAGTGGATCAAGGATGTAGGCATTAGACCAGAGAACCTGCACCTACTAGAAGGAAATGTAGGCCCAACTCTCCACCAAGTTGGCTTAGGAACCAACTTGCTCAAAAAGACTCTTGGAGTTCAAAAAATAAAACCAAGAATCAACAAATGGGATGCTATCAAACTGAAAAGTTTCTTCTACAGTAAAGGAAACAATCAAGAGCATGAAGAGAGAGCCTATAGAATGTAAAAAAATCTTTGCCATCTGAACCCCAAATAGAGCATTAATCTCCAGGATATATAAATAACTCACTAATTTTTAGCACAATTGTATTTAAAAGACTGTTGTTTTGCAAGAATTTCCCACAATTCCATCTTGACAATGAAAATTATTCATATATTTATATTTACCAGTGCCAGGCTTTTTCCACATAGGAATTACTAGTTTTAATTTTGAAGTTGAAGAAATAGAGGCCAATGGGATTAAGCCACAAGCTCAAGGTCATGCAGCAGGTAAGAACTGAGATGTGATTTCAAGTCTGCCTAATTCCAGAACCCCTGATTCTTCCACTAGGTATGGGTTCTAAGGGCTGTTGACATGATCCTTAATGCTGCAGTTCATAGTCAGCTATGCCTGCAGTAACTAGTGACATTTTGCACAAAAAGAATTTCTATTGCAACTCAAAGCATGGCATTCATTGGATACTCTCCACTCAACTCCTTTCCCTGATTTACTTGTTGCTGATTCAGATCCTCTCCAGCACCGAGTGGAATCAAGATAGGTAATAGACCAAAATAGAAGGTAGAGGCCCTGCCAGAGGAGTGTGCTAGTTTAGAGCCAGCTGTCAGTGTGAGGACAAAAGGTTTTACGGTCTTGCTTAGGGCACAGTTTCTACCTGTCTGCCCTTTCATCCTCAGAACTCTTCCTGTCAGAAAGGATTCTCAGAAGTCATCTCTTTTTAATTGTTCATATCTTACTGAGAAATTCTTTTGTTAATGAATATTCCCAGGGCAAGTTTACTTGTCTATAATTTGAAGTTAAATCATTTATCTCTCAATAGAAGAATTTCATGAATCAAAGAAATGAGAAAGTTCTTTGAAATGGAGGGCATGTGTTCATTCATTTACTGATTGACTCATTCAATGAGTGCCTTCAAAACACCAGGTCTTGGCAAGACAAAATGAGCAAAAGAGACACAGTCATTGTTTTCACAGAACTTAAGCTCAAATAGGGAAAGAAACAAGCAAATAATTACAAATAAAATGTGATAAATGCCATGACAGAATGTAGTGAGATGATATTGGCCTTGCAAGTCTAGGGATTGTGTGTGTATATGTGTGTGCACACACAAATTTTGGAAAGCAATGGTGTCTTCAGCTCTAGCTAAGGCAGTATAAAATGGGGGAGAGAGAAAAGTATTATTGAACAGTATCTTTTTTTGTTGCAAACAAATATCTATCAAATGAGGCATTTGATAAATATAAGATAAATATTTTTATCATAAGATAAATTATTTCAAAGTGTTTATATACTTATTTTTATTTTATATTTTAAGATTTAAATGTATTTCTGCATGTGTCAGTTCTGATCAGGAAGTTGAAAAGCAAAGATATTATTATTCCTACTTCATGGAGAGTCAATGATGCATCTAATGTATAATGAGACAGTCAGTGATACAAATAAGACTCCTGATCTCCAAGTTTTGGCTTGCTGGTGCCTGAAGGTCAATTCAGTACCTAAGCAGGGCCAACAAGGTAGGACAAGGCACCCAGGACTTTAGAAAGTCAGAAGCAAAGCTTGGTGAGATGAGAATGAAAGAAGAAACAAGTGTACTTTGCTCACTTTAGGATTTTGCTTTGAGTTGGTTTGAAAGTGCTGGCTAGAAAGTTCATGCTCATAGCATAAGAACTGAAAGTTGGAATATATACATTTCCAAATGGAAAACAGAATAATAATTTTGGGATGGCAGTGGGACCTATCTCCTTTGATGAACATCCTTTGCTATCAAAAAGAAACCGAAGGACTTCCTATGAGGAAAGTACCATACAAAAGGGTTATTATTGTTGTTTTCAATACTACAAAACAACAAAAATTAGTTTTCATTCATGTTTGTAAGATTCTTATATAAAGTAATAAAGTGTATATTAGCTCTGTCTTTTGAAACATTTATATTTAAACTGATTGAGCAATAAAATAATTATAGATATTAGCGGAATCAAGGTTTACCATGAAGAAAAATATGATAATTTTATTCTGAACTCTTTTATGAGGCTTATGAGGGTTGTGTAAATCCTTAAGAATCCTATAAATAATGTGAACAGATAACCAAGATATTTTTTATTTGTGCTGAGGAGAGAATGAGTCTGGACAGGAGATTTTTCAGCTTTGGAATATAAAGCTCATCTCTCCCCAAGAATTAAGATTACATTAAGCTGGTGGCTGAGCTTCCTGGCAGGCTTGAGTCACTCTTTACCCTCTCTTAGAAAGGAACATCAGTGTAAATGCAGATTTATCAACCTCAGTTTCCATACAGAGAGATGCTTCATTTCTTGGCTAATGGGAGTTTATGGGAAGAACTACCATAATCACATTTCCAAGGAGGCAATGTCCTTCCTGATCCTCTGCTATGTCAACATGAAAGTTTTGTTTTCCCTAGTTTCAGAGAGCAGCCTGGGGTTTCTTTAATCTCCCCAGTGTCTGACATCAGTTACAGCACAAAATCCTGGAGGGTTTCTCATCCTTGGTGCAGCGAAACAGCAGAGGAACAAGTTCAAGGATGATGGCAGAACAGCTACCCCCGCAGCAACAGCAAAGGGGGAGAAATAGAAGTAATATCATTGAACAGGTGGGCACACCTGACACAGGCACAAGCCTTCCTATATGTCTCTATGTCTTATGATGGCCACGAAGCAGTGGGTTTAATGAGGAACCTTAGCCAAGACAGACACATGGTGTACAGAATAATCACCAATAGGAAACACCTTTTCTTCAGAAAGGTCAGCAACTGTAACTCTGGGAAACATGATTCATATAGAAACAATGCTTTCTTATTTTGAAATACTCTGGTAATTATTTTCAAATAACCCTTAATGGAAAATTAAAACCGGCTTTCTATGGTTTGAAAAAACAATACCACTACTTTCAGCAAGAGCTGTTGCCACCAAGTAGTAAGCAGTTTTCCATCATCATTCAAAGCAGCCCTGACTATAGATCAGGTCGCATGCACTCCAGGCTATTCTGTTGAAAATACCTAGCAAATGAAACTCAATGACCTTTCCTGGCTTGTGCTAGAGACATCATAGCTCAAAGTCAGGATGGTCTTTCTGAACTCTGGTCCTCTGGCAGTACTAACTTGTTTACATTATTTATGGTTCTCAGTACATGTCCATCACTTAGAAGGGGTCTTATAAGCTAGTACTCTGACCGAAAAACATTTACAAAGTTCCTACAAATTGACAAGAATGGATAAGCCCCAATTCCTATCCTTCAGGAAGATATATTGCATAGTAGTGATTTTCTTGAAAAAAAAATGAGTATAAATAAAAGCACAAACATGGAAGAAACTATCGCTCTGAGAAGTGAACCTTGGGCTCACTATAAGAGTATGAACAAAGAAGGCTTCACAGAGGAGGGGTCTGGACCTAAAAAACCCATTTCCTGCTATTTTATTATAGTTCAATCCATTCTATTGCACTCATGTTCATTTGATTCACTTTAATTTTGTTTGTTGCAACTCACATCAATATAAATTATAACAAAATGCTCATGTGTTGGTATAGAAAGGAGGTTCCCTCTGAACATCATATATCATAGAACAGTAAGTGTCTTGGATTAAGAGAAAGAAGACTGCTGAGGGTAGTGATCCAACCATCCCACCATATTAAATGCCACTCCAGGAATGCTTTCATCAGAATAATCAGGGAGATTGAAGAGTGCTTGGTTTGGATAGAAACCAAAAGACACAGCCTCGAGACATCCCAGTGGGAACAGAGGAGGGTATAATTTCTCCATGGAAATGGTCTCGGGATGTAGGAGGTCTGAATGATATTATATAGAAAAGAAAGTGAGAGAACAGAATTTTGAAAAATGATAGAATTTTTATATTAGTTTTGCACAGTGAACCACAAAGTGCTTATTAATATGTTTCATCATAATTAAAGCTTAGGGAGAAAAAGGATACCTAGTGACATGATTCATCCAATTAATGAAGAATAGAGAAGGGTTTTTGTGATGAATAATGGTAGTGGGCTTCAGAAAAGTGAAATTTGAAAAATTTCCAGATATGTTGTTGCTGGTTTCCAAACAGAATTACCATTTTGATTTCCAATAAGAGTGGTTATTTGTGAGAGATTCAAGCCAATGGACACAGGAACCAGAAATATAACAAGTTTTTTTTAAAAAAAATCCAATACAAGTATGGCATGCTGCACTTTGATAATAACTGTACTTTTATATCCATAAGTGATGGAAGAAATTTTAATAAAGGAAACAACGATGGATAGCTATTTTCAGAATCACATGAAATATATGAATGACTGAAAAATACAATAATCACTGTTACAACAGCTTATCAAAAATAGTAACACTGTTTTATTATAGCCATTGCCAAGGTATTTGGGGCACAGTCTTCTAGAGGTGAGAGCTTATGCTTTACCTTATTATAAGAAGAGGCATCGCAGGTCATATCCCCTGCTTGTCCTTTCTAACCATGGAAAATTACTTTTTGTTTTATTCCAACTCTTTTTTTTAAAAATTGTATTTAAATAGATTTTTTTTCTCCAAATGCAAACTTTATTTTGCATAATCTTGTTAGGTCACTAGAATTTTTGAAAATTACATATGTACTGTTGGTAATGTTTTCAACATTGGGGGAAAATATGATATCAAATGCCAGTAGCAAAATGACAACTTACTGTCATATATCTTAATTGATTAGAACTTTCTGATTTACTATTTAGAAACCCGCAACCATCCAGAGAGATGTCTCAAACCTCTTTGCTACAAAGGATTCCACCTAGCCAGATAAATGAATAGCAGTGATGAGATACTCATGCTTAAAGAAAATAAGCTGCTGAGTTGGAATGTTTCATTCTCCTCATCCTTTTCATTTGAAGATGATAAACACACTGGCTTCTGGAAAGGCTGGGAGATCTACAAGCATGAGCCAGTGTGCAAAGCAAAATGGGCTGGATACACTGAAGGGCGATTTGGACGCAGCTGGGTCAGCATGGCTGCACAACACTTCCCTTTGCAGTGTGAGATTTATGACAAAGGTGATTCTATAAGGTCATGATCATCCCTGCTGGGACAGAATGTAAGAGTCCATTTAGCCTTACAAGTAGTTAGCTGCCTTCGTGGTTTGGTTTTGGGGGATACTGGGCTGAGATTTCCTACCTTCAAACATTGTCCATAACCTGCTTTCTTTTTTTTTTTTTTTTTTTTTTTTTTTAGGGTTGAAGAGAGACTTTTGGAGTTCTTTATTAAGATATAAATAAAAGCCGGAGTCATTACCCCATACTCTTATATAGTATGATACTTTAGCGTTTCACTCTTCAGCAGTAAAAAGTAGGGTAAAACACAACATAACCACTTTAGAACTAGCAGAATCATCCCCTAGAGAAATTCCCCTCTTTCATAACTTGGTTGAGGCTTTCTGCCATTGTACTTGTGGGACAAGGCCAGGAACAATGCACAGCACCTTAACGCTGCAATCTAATTTTCAGTGATTCAGCTTTGAAGCCAGCCCTGCTGAAGGGGGCCTGGCTGAGTCACACTTTTTGTTCCTGGGCTTGCCTTCTGTCTTGGCACTGGGAGACAAGTGATTTGAAAGCTTTGGGCCAGAAAAGGTCACTTCCTTCTTAGTTCTACAGCACAGCACCTCAAGTGATAACATAACAGTTCAAATACTTGGACTTGAAGCAAAGGGACCAGACTCTGACACTCATTTGCTGTGCAATCTTGCAGAGCCCAGGAAGCCTCTCCAGCTTCCCTTTCTGTCTTGGATCAAGGAGATGGATCTATGATCATTGCCTTAGATATTAGATGACACCTGTATCTAGGAAGTAAAACCAGCAACGACCCAAAGTGAGTTGGCTATAATTGCTTGCTCATAATCTTCCCACACTGAGTCGCATTTTAAATGTTATATTTTAGTTGCTTGGAGAGAGTGAGACATTTTAAATCTATTTTTAGTATAAACAATGGGGACAAGTTCTGCAGTAAATGCTAAATTTCAAAATTGCATCCCTGGTTGTGTTTTTAAAGTTTTAAAACACCCCAACTATTTAAACAAGGCCGCTTGACTAATGGCTGTAAGCTGGCTATAATTGGTTGTGATATATTTAGGGAAACTTTCATTTTGCAGAAGCTGAAGAGGCTCCAGTTAGGTGACCAGATGGTTAGTAGCAAGGTAGGCTGGATATTTGTTACAAAGAGGGATGCAGATTTCCTGGTAGTAAAGAGGCTGCTTTCTGGGGGTGGGGTGGGTGCTTTTAGATATACTTTTAGATATATAATTTTCCTTGATGCATAACAGAACATCACAATCATAATTTAAGTCATAATTAAATTTTTTTTTGCATTGTAACCTTGACAGTATAACGAGGACTAAATAGGTTAAAAGTCACTCCAGACTATCCCCTTGCTATCCTGGTTCTAGTTAATAAGTGCAATGTTAAACAAAGTTTCTCAACTATAAATAATGAACCTCTTTTTAAACGAGCAAAGAAAAAACAGTAGTGACCTTTCAATGGTAACCTAAAATTCTTCAAATGTATAATCATATATCATATAGAAATGAATACACGGAATTGACTTCAAATGTGCACAGCTCTTAATATATTGACAACCTAAATACATTGACCGTTTTAATACCCCCTAAACAACACAATTGAAATGAATAATTGTAATTTAATACGATGCTTAGAATTGCCTTGCTGGGATAAACACCACAGTGAAAAACAGGGTACTAATATCTCAGTAAAAACTGCCCCCAAACCCCACATAGTTCAGTCTGATGCAAGACCTCTGAAGCAATCGGGGCAAGATCTACTTTAGAATTTGAAGACTTTAGAGCTTAGAAAGAGTAGTACCCAATAATCAAACACGCCAAAATATTTGCATCAAAACATGAGTAAATAAACTAAGTGAAATATAATTTAAAACTATAAATAATCTCATGTTCATTATAGGTCTAATTTTGCTATGAAATGAGTGAAAATCATTTATCCTATTCTTTTGGACTCTCAGAACTTACTGCTTTTAGAATTGTGTATATAGGTCTACAGGTCTCTATTACCATATGCTATGTGATGACTTAATTTTATATTCTAGAAAAACTTCTGTTACATAGAATAATGAGAAATATTTTTGGTCTTCATGGGATGAACACACCATATATGCATTAAGTTCATTTCATTGTATTTACATTCCCAGTTTCAATGTATTTAACATATTTTTGTAAGCATTCTTTAAACCCCTATCCTTGAATTTCAAAGAGCCTCAGACTCTAGTTTGAGGAATTAATCAATATCCAATAAACTGGAGTGCCAAGACGGTATATCCTAGATGCCGCTTAAGTGGTTTGGCTCATGAAATATGAAAAGAATCTTGTTACAAAGTAGTGAGCATTGACCTTAAGTTCTGAGCTATAACAGTGAGATGGAGGTATTTGAGGAAACCATCTCATGATAGAACTCATCCTTTGGTCTTTATGTATTTTGCTTCATTGGAAACCTGAAATCCCAAGGTCACATAGTGTTAGAGCTCAGAGCCACTGCATTTTTGGCATGTTTTTGAACTAATAGATGCTACTGACACATTATTGTTTCACCCCTTAATTGTTCTAATTTGCTCTATGTTCAAAGAAGAATGCTCTAGAATTAGCATGAGGCCTAGGGTTTGCCTTAATTCTGTCTCATTTTAATGTTTTATTTAGCTCTGGGCAAGTCACTTTTTCTAATTCATTCCCAGTTGTTTTATCTGTAAAAGAGCTCACTCTGTCTCATCAAGTGTAGTAGGGCTTACTGAGAATATGGATGTTTGGGGAAGTTCTTTGTAAAATGAGATGCAGTCAGAATTTAAATGATTATTTATCAACCACAAAACCTCTGGACAAGAGCAGAAGATAGGTCCCTCTGCTGACCTGTGCTCTGGGTCAACAGATGATATTGATTTAAGTGCTGGGCACCCTGCTTTCTCTGCTCCTCCATCTCCCATTAGCCAAGGGATTTCAAAGTGACAAATTTAAAGACACAAGTTTGACTACTTTGAAGACTCAATATTTCTTTTCCTTTTTTTAAAATTTTCTTAATAGTTTTGTATTTTTTGTGTCTCTACCTCTCCATCTTAACATAAGCTCTTTCAGCCAGGATCTGCCTATTCATCTGCACATCTCTCACAGTTGCTTCTACCCCATCATCAGCAATTTGTTTTTGTTTGTTTTGCTTAAAGCAACAGTTAAGTGGTGAATAAAAATAAAATAAAAACCATTTTAAAAAATGAAGTATACTTAAAGGCTCACTTTTCCAAAACAGGGATACATCTAATCCTAGTACAGATTTTTATTCTAATAATTCAGAGTTTTTTAAAAAAGAAAACAAAATCTACATTAACCTTTTGATATGATTAAAAAACATTTCTAACATATCCTCTACTATGAAACTTTAATCTGAAATAAAAGGACATGGCTGAACAAATGGTTAATAAAAAAGATAAAGTGGATAAAAGATTCTGTAGTACCCAATATTCTGTGCCATATGTTATTACCCAAACTTACTATAAGAATTTGCAGGAATGCTATTAGATTAGTATAAAGGCAGATTAGAATTGTGTGGGAATTGATCATGTTTTTAAGTCTTACCTATATTTATTTTATAAGAAAGAATTATACGTATTAAAAAGAAATACAACAAATGTATATATTTTTAAAAAAAGGATTTGTTCATTACCCCACAATATTTTAAAATGTTTATTAGGACTTAAAATGATTTTCATGTGGGCTGTGGCTGTGGCTCAGTGGCAGGGCGCTCGCCTAGCATGTGCGAGGCCCTGGGTTTGATCCTCAGCATCACATAAAAATAAAGATATTGTGTCCAACTACAACTAAAAAATAAACATTTTAAAAATGATTTTCATGTAATAAAAGCTTTTCTTTTTATACATTTTTAGAATTTCCTTCATATATATTCATGACTGGATAACTATTAATACATCAAAGTATTGATTTTCCTATATTCAAGGACTGTGGTAGATTATAAAATATGGC
This sequence comes from Marmota marmota marmota, assembly GCF_001458135.2. NCBI lineage: Eukaryota > Metazoa > Chordata > Mammalia > Rodentia > Sciuridae > Marmota > Marmota marmota. The sequence goes on from NW_026000037.1 coordinate 49,925,237, forward strand.
TACAAAATTCTTGTGCCTTTACACACAGTCACTTGCAATAAAATCATTGTTCTTCTCATTATGAGGAAGAGTCTCTTTCCCACCTAACCTACCCCTTGAATCTGGGCTGGCCTTGCAGCTTGCTTTGACTAATAGAATGTTCAGGAAGGGATAGCATGCAACTTTTGAGATGAGACCTCAAAAGACCTGCTAGCTTCTGTTTTGTCCTTCTGAACTCTGAGAGCAAGTAAGGAAGATGGACCACATGGAAAAGAAGTCCCTTGTAACCCTCTCAGCTGAGACGTCAGAAATGTCACTGGAACCATTCTTGACATCCCATCCCCAGTGAACCTATCAATGACTGTAACCTTATGAGTGAGGCCAGGTGAGTCCAGCCAAAGATTTACCCAACTGAGCTGACCCCAAACCACAGAATCATAAGCAAATAAGTTTTTTTTTGTTTTGTTTTTAACCATTACATTTGAAATGGATTGAAATGCCTAAAAAACTAGGCAGTAAATAGCTGATGTCATAATTGTTGCTTTTTGTTTCCATTTGTTCCCTAGAAATAGAAAGTTGGGATTTGGAGTAAGCATAAAAAACTAAGTCCAATAAGAACTTAGAAATACTGTGGTATATGTAAATTTTTTGTACAACTAATTTTCAGAGTGTCATTAAACTTTAAAATTTTAAAATGAAAGAAATTATCAATTTTACATGTAAAGTTATCTATACTATAACTAATTTTGCATATCCATCATCAGCATGACTAAAATTAGTCATGATTTCAGATACAATTTAAGCCCTGATTCATATACTACACATTTATTTTTCCCCAATGAAAGAATGGATTCTTTCCTTACATCTGTAATTCTATTGCTTAATGTTACTTGTAAACAAAGCTCTCAGCTGGCATTAAATGAATTCATACACACGAATTCTGTCATGGTGTGGCTGCAATTTTTGGCTTATAATTTATGCATTTAATTTTTTGCTTGTTTATTATGCTATTTACTTTATATTTATGAGTGATGTGCTAGTCCCATTAGGGAAACTTCTATAGGCTTCATCAAACACATTGACTACTATTTTTCAGTTAGGTAGACATTTTAAAGTCCAGTTATTATTTTTCTAGGAAACTGTACTTGGGATACTATGCTCAAACAAAACTTTTAGAATACAATATAATAAGGTTTCCTTTAATAAAATATTATATATTCCCTCCTCCAGTTATGAAATGTGCTCAAAATAACTTCCCAGAGATATCATAGGTTTGCTACGGAAGAACTAATATGAAGCTATTTTATAAAATCTGCTTAGATTGTTTTTAATATCTATTTTATTGTGGAGACATTGTCCTTATAGCATTTAGATTTGTTTTTAAGGAAGACACAGGAAGCAGCATAAGATAATTTTTTATGTTTATTCTCTCTCTCCTCTCTCTCTTTCCCTCTCTTTCTCTCTCTCTCTCTCTCACACATACACACACACACACACACACATACACACACACACTCACACCATGCACATGCTGTGTCAAACTCTCTGCTTTGTGAGTCTATTTTGGTTTATAAAGTTGTCTATTTCCACTTTTTTTCCAGAAAAGACAGTGGCATGTGGGATGACAAATACCAAATAAAGCTGGATGTGGTGTCACATGCCCATTATCCCAGATACTAGAAGCTAAGGCAGGAAGAACATGAGTTCATGGGCAAGCAACACAGTGAGACTCAGTCTCAAAAGAATTTTTTTTCCCAAATAAAAAAGCAAATCCCCCTTTTTTCACAGTGGTAAATGGTTCTATCTATGGAGTAGCCAAACATTTATTTCTTATGATGTTGTCACCTTTCATTTGCCTTCCCTTGGTATTCCTAAGATACCAAATTCACTTAGCTCAGTCTTTGTTTTCTTCACACTCAAAGAACTCACGATGAATCAGTATGTACAAGATATAGGTTAACACAGCAGAGAGACTTGGAAGTCCTGCTGCATATACCTAAAACATTTCCCAGAAAACAGCTTTACATCTCTCAAGTGTTGCCAAGACAAGAAAGCCAGTCATGTTATTATATAGCAGGAATAGTGGCACTGGAAATCTGTGCCTTTCTTCTCTCACTGCTCCTACACAGAACAAGTTATTAAAAGACCACTGAATGCAGTGTTGCATATATATCCTATGAAAAGAGGCAAGAACTACCATGACTCGATTCTTCACCTTTCCATCTCTGAATATTACCCACAATATGATACTCATAAGAAGCGTTGGAGAAAACATTAAGAGCACAAATATGAAGTTAGTTATTTTTCTGATAAAAAGGCAGCCAATTTTTTATGGTATCTTCATTTAACAGTCAATCTCTGTTTTATATAGATCCTAGTAGCTTCATTTTTTGATTTAACGTAAAGTGAATCTTAATTTCTATTAATCTTTTACTAATAATTATCTGGCTTATTACTAATATTTTGATATTATTACTACAACTGTGATCTCTTCTTTATAACACCATCCGCAAATGAATCTTGGATATTTATTGAGCTGTATATAACAAATTTATGAATATGTTATTGAAACCAAGTTTGTTCCCTTAATTCACTCCTTATTTGGTATATTCTAAATTTACTTCTCCAGAAGAGGTTATTATCAATTAACCTGTCTACCTTCCTGCCTCTCTCTCCATGTGGCCAAAGGCAGATATAATCCTGTGCCTAGATTACTGTCATCAACAAGTAGATTATGGCTAATCAGTGGCCATGAGATAGGCTTGGTGCTGGTTCCGAAACCCTTGTTCACCCCAGTCATATTTTTTGAGTAAATAATCTGAATAATTAACTTGGATCCCTAAATGTGGTCTAAATTCTTCACTTTTTTTAAACCTGTACTAGAGATTCCATTCATGCTTATCTAAGAAGGTTGATGTAGAAGAAAGGAAACAAGAATTCTGAGAGGAGAGTGGCAATATGACCATGGCACTGTGGGTCTTTTGGGGCAAAATACACCAGGGGAGGACATAAATGTGTGAATCTGGTGCAGTGGTGAGCAAGGTCAAGAAAGCTGGCTTCATTATTTATTGATAAAACAAACAAAATGAAAACATTTCTCTACTGAAGAAATGATCTTTTCAGTGTTTAACAAGAGGCAGGGAGTGGCATGTCCTTTTTGGTAACTTCGATCTATTACCATAATCCTAGAATTTAGAGGTATGAGACGTGTATGTGTGGATGTCACTAATCATCATGATTATAACATAATATGAACAAGTAGAGAAACTCCAATACCTAATGCTTAAAAAAAAAAAAACAGATCTGGAATAATTTTTTATCTCCAAAGTTTTCAAAATGAGTCCTGTAGAGCACATGGGCTCAAGCATCATAGAAGGGTGCACAGGAACCACTGGAGGGTAGCATCTTGTACTTCCAATAGGGCAGCTCTCCTCACTCCTGTTTTGTGTGTTGATGATCACGAGTCTTTCTAAGGAAATATTTCACTGTCAAAATAAGTTTTTAAACCAAACTATGGATTTAACATAAGAACAAACTATATTTTCAGAGTCCACACTTGGGTGGTTTTAATAAAAAAGGTCAGGGTGATTTTAAATAATAGCCACTACTGCTGCTATTATTTAGCTAGGGTAAATTGTGAGCACACATGTTTCATTAATCATGCAGTAAGTTCTTGTTAAAGTCTTTGTCTATTAAGATAAGAACTGGGGCTGGGGATGTGGCTCAACCGGTAGTGTGCTTGCCTGGCATGCATGCAGCGCTGGGTTTGATCCTCAGCACCACATACAAATAAAGATGTTGTGTACGCCGAAAACTAAAAAATAAATATTAAATTATCTCTCTCTCTAAAAAAAATAAGAACTGACACACTGAAGAATGAACTTAGAAAAATAAAATCCAATACAAAGAAAATCATGCATTTTATGTGGATGGCTAGTTTAGATTAATTTAATGCTGAAGGGATTAGTTAGTGTCCTGGATTGAAAACCCCAGATAAAACTCCAGATGGGCACTAAGTGAATACTTCAGAGAAAACTCCAGATGGGCACTAAGTGAGTACTTCTGGATGGAGATTGGGAGCAGAGAAAGGAAAGAAGATATTAAATTATAGAACATAGAAAGCAACTGATTTTAAAAATTGACTTTTAGAGTCTTTTATGTAGAAAACCACTTGAAGATAGTTTGGCTTCACCTAAATCAAAGAGGTTTAGAAAGTTCCAAACCACAGCAGGGCAGGGAGGAAGATGCTAGTAGTAGACGTTTATCCTAGTGCATTTGAGTGGGAGGAGAGCTTCACCCCCTGAAGTTTTGGCAAATGCTATGACTGCAAATAGGAAAGAGCTAGAGCAAATATTTAAAATCTGCAATTGAAGACAAAAACAGAAAAGCCATTGAGGTTCACATTTCACTGTTAACAATGGAAAGAAACTAAAGTCATGGGGACTTGCTGAATCATGCCTAACTTGACTTGGACTGGAGAGTGACACAGGAGCAACGTTGAAAAGGGACCTAGATCTAGAATAACAACTAAGGAAAACAAAAGCAAGTCCGTATTCTCTAGTCTTCCTCATGCACAACACAAACTCTTAAGAGTCAGTTTTCTTCATTCTTTTCCCAAATTATTAGCACACAGTCTCCTGTCCAATCTATCAGCAGCAAATCTTCTCAATGATAGCTCAAAAATATATACTAAATCCATCTACTGATCTCCATTTCTACTCCATTTCCCTAGTGGCTACAATCTGTGGCCTGGAAATGGTAATAGTCCTGACATCTACCCTTTAACCTATTTCCATGCAAATCTTCTAAAGTAGATTTTAAATATGTAAAGTCCTCCAATGGCTTCCCCAAACAAAAAGGAAATTCAAACTTTTGACCATTCTCTATGAGGACCATACCCTTGCATACCATTAGACCTCATCTCTTAGCACTCATTGTTCGACAAATCTAACTCTACCTTTGGCCCTTGGGAGTTTGTTGGTCTCTCTCTTTTGAATTTCCCTAGCTCTTCAAGGCTGACTCTTACTCTACCTTTAAGGCTCAGCTAGACTATCATTTTCTCAGATATCATCCTTGCCCAATCAAGTTACTTACCTATCAAAGTTGTTTTCTTTATATATCACCCAATTTATTATTGATATCATGTGATCTACATTTCCTCCTTGTATAAAACCAGAGCCCAAGAATTATTTACTAAACAAACAAACAAAAAACCCCCCAAAACTATAACCCATACTCACTTCACTCACTTCTAATTATTCCTTCAGAAGTTCACTTTTATGCAGTAATTTTTCACAGAATTAAGCAGCTCCATATGTTGTGGAAGCCACAAAAAGATAAAAATAAATAATGCAAGGAATAAAAAGAGATAACAAATACCTTCATAGTTGTGCCACTAACCTACATGCAGCTGGAAAGAGGCTGAAGGACTAGTGAGTGAGTCATCAGGCGACCTAGGTCACATCACTTTGTAATGTCATTATGCCAAAAATATATAATCATAGGAATTTGTCACATAAAATCTATAAGGCATTTTACATTAAAATTGAATTATTGTTGGAACATTTTAAAAAATATTTTAGAAGCAGTAAAATATTTTTATCTTCACTTTTAAAATTTGGCCCACATTGTTGACAGTTTCTTAACTACTGGATGGAGTCTCAGCACATCTGTTCTTCCGGTTAGTACTCCTTTCTCTTCCTCTCATCAGAGGAATTTGTACTCCACGTTTCAGTACCTTAAGGGAGTCAATCATATACACCCAGTTAATAACTTGCTAAGCAATTTATTTAATGAGTTGTGAATGTTGAAGTCACAGTGAAGGTCCCATGCAGAATGCATGGGATTTCATTCCAGTTTTAATTTTTTCTTCCACTAAATTGACCAAGAGAAAAAATGTTGAGGGGAGGCAGGCATATCCTTTTCCCTTTAACTACTGACAAGGAAATAGTTAAGAATAGTGTGCTAGTCTGGTGGGGTGATTCAAGTCTCCCACAGCTGAAAGGTTACTGAATTCAGAGTTGCGCTGAAAGTCCTGGTCTATTCCTAGTCTCCTGATAGACAGAGGTTTCACCCACAATCTGCAATCAGCACTAAAGTTACATTAAGGCAAGGAGGCTGATGCTCTCGAAAGTACACAGTCAAGGCAAGGGTGGAAGCTATCAGAGCCAGAGAGACATCGTTAAGTACTTCAGGGTCCAGCCTAGTAAAGGAAGTCCCCAGAGGTGTGTGGAGGAGATTGGAGAAATGATGAGCACACTTGTTTAATCAGGACTTCTACATGACTCTTCTTGCCACAAACTCCAGAGTGCTCGAGAAAATGGCAATGGGCATGCTTAGGAATTTAGCAGCAGGAACAGGTGTCAGGACTTTGGCTCTCAAAGGAGTCAGATGAAGTTGAAAAAACTAGCTGCAGGCAATGCTTAACAAACTTTCCCTGCAGCAACCACATAGCTTTGATTTACTTACCGGAAATTTCAGCACTATTTATTTGTATACTGTTTATTATATTGATGATAAATAAACATATAAAGTTTTTATTTTATGGTTCCTCTTTATTAACTTACTGGCAAGGTTTTGGCTTGTCAATTTATTTAGCTTCTGTTGAGTTCTCCCAGTTTATAAACAGAAATGCTTCTTTAATCTGATATCAAAATATGGATGTATTTTTGACATCTCGCCAACTAAATCTACATCAAAAGCATAACATAGCAATTTGTGAATGGATTAAAAGTGTTTGCATCCTACTTCTATTTTCTAGATTTAAATAGATACATTCTATTTTTATCCAAATCATTTAATTACTCATAATCAACTGTCTATGTTACATGTTAAAGACAGTACATCAAGAATTTCCTTGTAAAAGACCAAAGGATGAATATTTCAGATTTTTGGGAATATAAGATGTTTGTTGCTTCATAATCTTTTCTTTTTGACTATCCTTTAAAAATATAAATGACAATCTTAGTCACAGTATCAAAAAAAAAAAAAAAAAACTTGTTGCAGCCTACAGGCCAAATAGGATCAATGGGGCTTACTTATCTGATCCTTGGGATAAGTAAAGGCAATTGTGTTTAAGAATTTTAAATCAAGTAGCTCCACTTTTTTTTTTACCTACATGTATAATAATATAGGCATGCAGAATTGACAGATGTTTTATATTATGAACAAGAGAAAACTTCCCTAGAGAGGTAAACGTTTTAGAATGTAAACAGTAAGCAAAATCAAACTTAGTCTAGTCCTAATCTCAGAAAAAGTGACCCAATTTAACTTGAGGCACTTTTATTTTGGGTGGCTTCCAGAAAAGATGTAATTTTAAAATGTCAACTTCAATATTGTTCTTTGGTAATTTAAGTTGGAGTAGTCTGGACAAGGATAAGAATTGCCACTTCTCACATGTGATACTATAGTTTTCCATCCTTTTCCGTTTCCTGATTTCAGGCTAACTTTTCATCCTTGATAAATAATAACAACAAAATATAGGGCTGTGTGCCTATTTAACATTTTGCAGTTTACAAAGCTCATTTCTAAAGGAAAATGAAGGTGATTTCTCAACCTTTTGTGGTTTTGGTCATACTTGTCAAACATGCAATCTCATAACCAGAAAGAGATAGTTGAATTAAATTATCTTTAAAACAGACCAATTAATGCATTTATAAATTGATGCAATAGCTCTGTAGACAAGCACTCAGATATTGCCTACTTTCATTCAAATGTTGCATATCTTTATTCTAGCACTTTCTCTCCTGCCCTGCATTTGCTTGCCTAATCCAATGCATAAAGGATGAAGGAAGGACTGTAGTGTTAGCAGCAGCATTTTGTGCAGGAATTCCCACTTTTCATGACCTTTTGGAACCAGGTCTTCTCTCATCTGCTAGTAGCTTCCTCTGGTTGCAAAGTATAATTCTCTATTTGTCATTTCAAATTAAACTTATAATTTGATGAAGGCTTTGAGAATTTAGGGGATATGTGGCCATATCCCTAGCAAATTCATTCAGAAGAACATTTTCGTTTAACTCAAAGACATGCTAGTTTATAACCTGGGGATATTTCTTCTGGAACCACTTACTGTATACAATTATTTGAGCAAAGTTTAACACCTTTAAAGAGCAAAGTATCTCTTTCATACTTGGCTCCTTCCTTTTCAGCCCAGCAAGTTTTCTTCAGGGAGAAGAATTTTGAGTTGGGAGCAAGGAAAAGGGAATATATTGAACCCAAATTAACATTCTGAAAAGGGTTCAGAAGAAGAGGGGTTACCTCTTAACTTGTTGTTTGATGCCAATATAACTCTGATATTAATATCAAAGAAGGCCAACATACAAAAAAATTACAGGAAAATATGCCGGAACACAGATGCAAAAATCCTCCACAAAATACTCATAAACTGTATATAATAATAGATCCAAAGGACCCTTCACTATGATTAGGTGAGATAATATTTCAGGGATGCAAGGATGGTTCAACATATGCTGATTAATAAACGTGATTCACCATATTAATAGAATGAAGGACAGAAACTATAAGATCATCACAATAGATGCAGAAAAGCATTTGACAAAATTCAACATTCTTTTGAAATGATATCTCTCAACAAAGTAGATAGAAAAGAAATACTCCTGAAAACAAAGGCCATGTACATCAAGCCCATAGGTGGCATGATACTCAGTATTGACAAATTGAAAGCTCTTCCTCTAAGATCAAGAACAAGACAAGGATGCCCACTCAAACTAATTCTATTCAATATCATGCTAAGAGTCCAAGACAGAGCAATTATGTAAGAAAAAAAAGTAAAAATCATCCAGATAGGAAATGAAGAAGTGAAATTGTATCTCTTTGCTGACAACATGACCTTATTAACAGAAAAGTATAATGCCTCACCCCAAAATAGTACTGATAAGCAAATTCTGTAAAATTTTCAAAATACAAAAATCAACATAAAAAAACAATGTCATTCCTATACATTAAGAGTGAATTATCTGAAAAATAAATTTTAAAAATTTTCATTTACAATAGTATAAAAATACTTGGAGTAAATTTAAGGATGTGAAAGATCTGTATACTATAAATTTTCAAACACTGATAAAAGAAGTCAAAGCTAAACACATAAATGGAAATATATGCTGTGTTCATAGATTGGAAGAATATCATTAAATTGTCCAAACCAGTCAAAGCAATCTCTAGATTCAATGCAATTCCTGTTAAAGTTCTAATTTCATTTTTCACAGAAATAGAAAAAGATCCTAAAATTTATATAAAACCAAAAACAAGAAAAAGAAAAAAAAAGTAGAGGCAGGTATCACACTACTTGACTTCAAAATATATTATTTAGCTATTATAATCAAAACAATACAATGTTGGCATAAAAGCAGATAAATAGGCCAATGGAAAAGATAAATAGCCAAGAAAGTAAACTATGTATTTATAGTAAACTGGTCCTTGACAAAGGTGCCAATAATTCACAATGGAGAAAGGACAGTTTCTACAATAAATGGTGTTAAGAAAACTGGCCAAATATGTGTAGAAGAATGAAATTTGATTTTTATTTCATTTGTCATATAACAATCAGCTAAAACTGATTAATGATTTCAGCATAAGATAAGAAACAAAACACATAGAGGAAAACATGAGAGGCAATCTATCAACATTGGTCTGGGCAACAATATCTTACATATGACACCTAAAACAGAAAGAAAAGCAAAATTAGACAAATGAGATTACATCAAATTAAAATCTTTTTCACAGCAAAGGAAACAATAGAATAAACAGACCGTTATGAAATAGGATGAAATATTTGAAAAATATACATCTGATAAAAGGTTAATATCCAAAATATATAAGGATCTCAAACAATTCAATTGCATGAAAACAACACAATTAAAACAGGCAATTGACCTGAATAGACTTTACCTAAAGGAAGACATAGTCAACAGGTGTGAGAAAAAAAAAATGCTCCACATTATCAACAAATATGGAAATACCAATTGAAACTACAATGAGGTATAACCTCATACCTATTAGAATAGCTATTACCAAAACAAAACAAAACAATAACAACATCAACAACAAAAAACTAGAGATAAGTGTTAATGAGGATGTAATGAAAAGGAAACTCTTGTATAGTATTGGTCAGAACATGAATTAGAATAGCCATTTTGGAAAGAGCATGGGGCTTCTGCTGAAAACTAAGAGCATTATCACATGACCCACCAATCCTTATTCTGAATATTCATGCAAAGGGATTGAAATCAGTACGCTCCTATCTTCATTGCACCACTCTTCACAATAGCCAAGTATAGAAAAAATTAAACGCCCACCAACAGATGAATGGATCAAAGATTGTGACACTTATACACAATGGAATACTATTCAGCCTTTACAAACAACACAATTCTATCTATGACAACATGGATATATTTAGAGGACATTATGCTAAGTAAACTAACCAGGCAAAAAGACAAATATTCCATTAATTCACTTTTTTTGTGAAATCTAAAAATTCATAGAGGAAGAGAGTAGAATGGTGGTTAACAGACTAGAGAGGGTCAAAGAGGGTGGATGCAGAAGAAGGAGATGTTGGTCAAAGAGTAAAATATTTTAGGTATGGGAAGTGGGAAATGAGTTCTGGGAAGTTACTGCACAGCAAGGTGACTACAGTTAATATATTGTATGTTTCAAAATTGGTTAAAGACTGGATCTGTAAATGTTCTTAACACAAATAAGTGACATGTATGTGAGGTGATGGCTATGTTAAGTAGCTGGATTTTTTCTTATTCTGCAATACACATACATGTATCAAAACATCACATTGTGCCCTATAAATATATATAACTACTAATTTTCTATTAAACCTAAAAATAAAAAAAATTGAACTAAAAAATCTACTTATTCTACTATCAGGAACAAGATTATTTTTGAGTATGCATTGAATCAAGAATGCAAACTTTGAAATCTAAGTTTAAATATTTTTTGTGCACTATTTCCCAGAGAAAATTTCTATCTCTATGCCTCAATATTCCTGGCCAATCTTCAACTTTTATGTTCCATCAAAAGACTATTGAATAATTACTTTGGAATATCTATGAATTTAATGTGGAAGGCATTGTTTAATTTTTCCTTTGTATATAAAATGGTTGCAAAATTTACAAAAAAAAAGGAAAAAATTATATATTTTTCAGTAAATTAAGGATATGAGTGAAAAAAACTTTAATTATACAAACTCATTTGAAGGATAAGTAAGTTACAAGCTATAAATGTCCACATTTATGAATAATCATTAAAAATTATTTTTGCATTACATGTAACCAAAAAAGAAAAGTCCTTAGCTATTAAGAAAAGCAATAGAAATGTTAATGAACAGCCCCCAGCAAAAAGGTGCTGACTCAGAAGTCTTTCCTGACCAGATTACTTCTTTGGCCCACCTGTGCCCCACCCCTCGGGCCTTTTGGGCTAGGGCCTTTTTGGGACTTCATTAACATTCCATGAGTTGTCCTGCGTTTCCGGAATCATTGCCAGCATGGCCTCCATTTTAGATTTCACTCGATATTAGACCCGGATTTATCTAACTACACTGACTACCTAACTTTAAATCTGGCTTCAGAACTCAAGAGAATTTTACCACTGAACTTCATGAGATAGGTTCTCTCTAAGTTGCTTATGCTGGCTTTGAATCTGGTATCCTCCTGATTCATCCCCCAAAATCTGAAATGTATGCCATCCCATCATGTTCCACTCTTATTTAATGGAATTATTTTCATTTTAATTACTGGAGTCTTCTTTCTTTCTCAGTCCATCCTAAGGTTTCCCAATTTTGTTTAAGTTTTCAAAGAAAAATTCCTTAGTTTTATTGATTTTTAAAAATTTCTCTAGTAGTTTCTCTTTAATTTGTTCCTTATAAGATTTGGGGGGACTTTTGTTTATTATGTCAAATTCTGGCTTAGTGCATTCTATTTTGAGTTTTTTGAGGTATAAAGTTAGATGGCTCATTTGAGGACTTTTACTTTTTTCTTCACTTAAGTGTCTTTACTACAAATGTTCCTCTTAAAACTTTTTGCCACATCTCCTAAGTATAAGCATATTGTGTTTTTAGTTTTTATGTCATTTTTTTTTTAGATTCATGGGTTGTGGCGTGTGTTGCTTAAATTCCACATACATGTGAATTTTCCAGGTTTGCTCTTGCTATTTATTTCTAGTTTCATAAAATTGGAGTTGGAAAAACATTGTTAAATTTGTTGAGACTCATTTTGTAAAATGACATAGCTTTTCTGGAGCATGTTCACTATGCTCTTAAGAAGAATATGTATTGTGAACCTAATGGGTGGACTGTTCTGAGTTTATCTACTAAATCTATTTAATGGAGTCCAACTACAATGTTTTCTTCCTGATTTTCTGTTCAGATGATCTGCCCATTATTGGAGGTGAGATATTGAAGTTTCATACTTTTATCATATGTTTCTGCTCTGTTCTGCTATTGCTGTATATTGAACATGGAGTTCACATATGTTTTCAGTTGCTAATTTCTCCTTGATTTATTGATACTGTATCACAATAAAATGACTTTTTCAACAGATACAGTCTTTCACTTATTTTGCCTGATATAGGTATAGCTACCCTGCTTGCTTGTGGTTTCTATTTGCATGGAATATTTGTTTCCACTCCAGAACTTTCAGCTTGTGTTTCTTTAAGGCCAAATTAAGTTTATTGTAGAAAGATTATAATTGGGGCTCAGTTTTTATGATTGTTGTTTATAAAATTCATTTAGATCCTCTATATCTATGCCTTTTCATTTGAGATCTTAGAATGCTTACATGTAATATAAATGTAAGGACTTACTAATTCCATTTTGTTAATTTTTTCATGATTTTTTATTCCTCTCATTCTGTTTTCTTTTTTGATTTAATACTTTTCCTAGTGATATATTTTGATTACTTTCTCTTTCTCTTTTTTGCATCTACTGTTTTTTACTTTACCCATACTTACCATGTTTATATAAAATACATTACAGTTAAAACCATATGTTTTATTGTGATAATAATTTACATGCAAAACTCTATACTTTTACTGCCTTCTCCCATATATTATGTTTTTGATGTAATGACATATTTTATATTATATCACAATATATTTTTATATTGTGTATCTATGAACAAAGTAGTGTAGCTACATTGTTTTTTATTACCTTTATGTTTACATTACCAGTGAGTTGTGTACTTTCATCTCTTTCTTTATGAGTTAGAATCCTTTCATCTCAGCCTGATCAACTCCCCTTAGTAATTTCTGTAAGAAATGTTTACTGTTGAACACCTTCAAGTTTTATTTGCCTGAGGAAGTTTTTGTCTGTTCTCCATTTCTGAAGAACTTTTTTG
>NW_026000037.1:49939252-49952517 GCF_001458135.2 Marmota marmota marmota
CAGTAGAAGCTTTAAATGAGAATCATAAACATAGTTTAGCTGCATTTAAACAAATCTAAAGTTTCTAATAGAGTGATTAGATTAATTTTAAAAAGTTCCTGTGCATTGAATAGTACAGTGTGATTACCACTCTGTGTTTGTCATTATAAAATCCATCATCACATTAAATATGCCAAATGAAGTTGTTTACTGGGATTAGGTCAAAAGTCCTTTCTAACTTTAAAGGATTATGAGTAATATAAAATAAATTATATCAATTATACATAACTAAGTTATAAGTAGTACAAACATTATTAAGAAATGTCATATATTCTTTATGATGTTCAATATGGATAAACATTAAAGATTTTGAGGTTTTAAAAGAGTTTTGAGGAAAATTTTAAAGAATTTTATAACTTCTTAGTAGCTGAAATAATAATTTTATAATTACTCTTTGAAAACTTACATGATTCAAACTATTCCCCCAAATTAGTATTTCTTCATAGATGGAAAATGACACTCCACAGAAATATACCTTTGCAAAATGGTAGATCATAATGGTCTTCAGTACTCTTGCATCCAAGGAAAGTTATAAGTTAACAACCCAGATGGACACTATCTCTATGAAGAAATGTTATTAAATTAAATCAGAGTTTGTAATACTCTAGGTCTTTTTATCTACATATGAACAAAATTCTTTATGATATTAAAATATATTCATTTCTCATTTGGACAATGTTTAGGGTTTTTTTTCCATCTCATATTTCCAAATTATTTTATTAACATTTCCTACTTTTTTTCTGCTTTCTACCCTTGTATCCCAAGTATCCCAAGACTTTGACATTTTCCAGGTTTTTTAAATCTTTCCAATTTATGTATTCGTCAATTAACTTGGAAATGTTAATGATTAAGCTATATTTTAATTTTTACAACATTATATACTATAATTAATAAAATATTAAGTTATATATTTTACAAAGTATACATTACTTTTCCTAATTCTATGGTACAGAATTATGTTAACTTTATATAACCAGCAAAACAATGTTGACCAAAGTATAGTGTAGAACTCACTAGGTAGCAACTAGTTCTCTGCTCCACTCATCCAATTCAAACTTGAATTTATACAGTTGGAGGTCTCTTTAGAATTTTGCTGCACAGTTGATTCTAGGGAGTTCAATTTCATTTGCTTGTAATCATTTTTCAAACTGTCAAGGACATTTTTAATTCTAATCCTGTCTTCCAAGGTGCTCACCCATCCTGATGATGTGATGTACCTGGCAAACTTAATGACTACCCTCTCCAGCTTCTAATCAATCACACACAGAGATGGTAAATGTGCCCAGGACTGATCTCTGTAGAACATCTCTGGTTACAAGCTTAGGGGCAATGGTTCTATGTTATGTTATTTTTAAATTCTGGTGATTGCCTTATTCTTCATACTGTGCCTTGGAGAAAGACAAATGGGAAGCTCACTGAGTTAAATGAGCCCAAGTGGATCCAGGAACATGATCACTGATAGGTCCAGCATCTTCGCTCTGAGCACTTTACAAATGATAGCTCACTGCCTTAACATTCACTCTTGAACAAACTGGATAATTCATCAGGGGACAATTTGCCTCTGCCACAGTTTTATTGTTCTTGTGATTTTCAAGACCGCAGCAAGGTGCCTGGTATTTAGGAAAATTTTATTTAGGCCATATGGAAATAACTGGTTTCACTGACAACTCCCTAAATGCTCTTAATACTTTTGTGTAAAGTACAAATGGTAAAGAAATGAGCCTTTCAGAGTCAGCTTAATACTGAACAGATCTATGTACATGTTTTGGTTCAGGAGTCTGGGCTATCTAACAAGATATATTAAAGTTTTACTTCTTGCACGGATTAACATTTTCAGTTAGATAAAAGCTTAAAGCTTCCTTTCAAGATTGAAGGCTGAATCTGTAATCGAGCTGTAAATAATTGTGGTGACTGTTTCCTGAACTATAAAATGGAAATTTAGACTAGATCAGGTCAGCAAGTGTTTTTATCTTATTGTTTTGTTATTATTATTTGCATTGCTGGGGATTGAACCCAGGGCCTCTCACATGCTAGGCAAGCACTCGACGACTGAGCTGTATTCCCAGTCCTGATGGGTATTTTTTATCTGGGGTACCAAGTAATTGGAATTGGATGCCTTAAATGCACTTTTGGAAATCATGAGGTGGATTTTGCATAAAGGGAAAAAAAAAAAACATTCATTCCATGGTACAATGATATGTCCCATGGGGAGAGAGGAAGGGGCATAAAAGGACATGTTACTTATCTTGGCAATAGATTATTTTCAGTCTCCCTCTACTCTAAGATTCATTCAATAAGAACCTAGCCAAAAGGAAAGAAATGGATAACTCATTTTGTTCATTTCAGTACTCCAGGAAGAAAAATACCTGATTGGATTTCTATTTTACTAGCTAGTTAGAGAAGAATATGATTGTTGAAGATGCTCCCGGAAGAGTTTGTAACCTGCTGGCAGCCAGTGGTCTGCAGATAATAGAATAAATGTTGTCATTGATGGAGTTCCCTTCATTCAAGAGGACACTAGTTGTCTATCCTTGGGTTCTAGACATTTGGTTCTAAATACTTCTGTCAATAAGTATACTATATCTACTCTGACTTCCCAATTAAAAGATACTTCTTTTTCTTTTTTAGCTTATGTTATTGTTTTTAACATTTCTTAGACAGAACTTCTAAATCAGAGCACAAAGGACCTTTAATGATCTTGCCATTATTCAGTTTGTACGTAAATGTCACATTCACTAACAAACTATACAATTAATCTCTTTAACATTTTGTTTAGGCCGTCAGTGGCAAATTTTATTCTAACTTGTCTTCTTTGAAGGTTCATAATTCATACAATTATCTGGGTACTAAACGATGTGCTCAGTCACAGTTGAGCACAGTTGAGAATTTTGGAGCACTGTGCCTCAAGATGAAATATTAAATAATGTAAGTTCTTGGTTTGATGCTCCATTTCATGTGTTAAATGTGGATTGCACTTCATTTTCCTGATAACCTTTTCATGACATGTTCCTCATTAGCCTTTATAAAGTCTGAACAGTTTGTAGTATTTTTGAATTCATGTTCTCTGACAAGTGGACTTGTGTCAAATTTAAGTAAGAATAGTTGAATTGTGAGTTAAGAAAAATTATAACAAAATATATGTTAGAAATAAAGATATTAAGCTTCTTGTGTTCCACTGAGAAAGGAACTGGAACCATACCTGTTCCTTTGGATGTGTGAGTTGTTGGAGAGGGACTGGTGTGAGGTGAGTACATGGGAGACGCCGTTATAATAATTTGGACTAAAATATAATCTCATTTTATTTTACCATCTACTTCTATGTGGGTGAAGAAAAAGGTCCTGCAGGTTTGGTTAGAGATAATATGTCTAAAACAAAATATGCAACAGGAGTCTCCTGTGTGAAAGCCAAACCCTAATAGAACAGGCAAAAGGGCATGCGGCTTCAGGGCCCTGCTGAACTGGAAGGCCATTCACTACATTTATCCAAGGAAGCCTGAGGCAAGGTAGCTGGCAGGAAAATCCAAACTGTGTTTGAAATTGCACCATGATTAGAGATCTGAGGAAGGTGCTAAATATCAAACCCTCCCCACAGCCTACAAAACACTAAGTGACCTAGCCTTTGGCTACTTTTTAAACTTTATTATCTGTTCTTCTTACTCACTGAAATCCTGCCTACTCTCTGTCCCTAAGCATGCTGAGCCCATTGTTGCTTTGCAGAATCCTTGCACTTCTGTGTTCCCTTTGCTTAGATCTTTACTGGGATCATTCAGTTTATTCAGGTGTCCACCCACATTCTGTTGTTCAGAAAGAGCCTCCTTGATCACTCTATCCTAAATATTCCAATACTGGTTATCCCATTACTCTGGATTACTTTTCTTTATAATTCCTCTCACCATTTCATATTATATTAAAATACTCTTTTATATCAGTGAGTGAACAAAGACACCATAAAAGGGGAAAAGTGTGATGAGGGTAAAAGCCAAGACACGGATATATGAGGAGGGAAAGCGGGGCTCCTCTGCAGTGTTCTTACAGAATGGTATCAGGATGATTTTGGACCCACAGTTAGATGAGTACATTGTCACACTCAGGAGATATTCAGAGAACCAGGCAGGCAGTCTTTAGGGGTTTGAAATTGAGTTTTGGTGTCATCCCTGTGGATTTTTGAGGCACAATGTCTTGCTATTTTTTTTTTGTTTCTGCTGAGTTCTGAGACTCAAAAACATGAATAAAGTAGACTAAAGACACTGCCCATATGAGATGTATGCCAAACTATAACTGGACATTGGGATGTCTAGATTGTAAGAAGACAAATTAAGACCTAATAAAGAAGAACATGGTGATTTTTATTATTTATTTTAAATTGAAAAATACATTATTTGTGAGAGCATTGATGAGGTTCCCATGTTCTCATTTTGTTCTTAGATTTGTTGTATTTTTGGATTGTTTTCATTTCTATATCAATTCTATAGTTTTCTCATATGGACAGGTATTTCTTTCTATTGTATATTTTCAAAGTTAGAATGATCTTTCAGAATGGGTTGTAAAAATGCTATTCTCACTCTCTTCACTAATAAAAAACAGAATAACAGAATTTTAAAATCTAGATAGTTTCTTTTTTAAACATAAGTATATGTAGAAAATATCAACCTTCAGAAAACATCCTATGTAATCACTATTTTTCCTATTCTGTATGTGACCTCTGATTGAACCCTGCCCTTAGTCTATTCTCCAAAAATAAAAATATTAAATTCTAAAATGTATAGGCTAACTAACTCACCATTTATAATCTATATCAGTATTGTATTTAAAAAAATCTGTCAATGAACACTCAAATGAATACACAAAAGCATTGCTTTTTATTTCTCATTAATGGCAATTTGTACCTAGTAGTATACACCTTAAAAAATCTCAATCCATACATCATTATAAGTTAAATTATTAAAGAAACTTGGTGTTTTAATTAGTATTTTACTGAGATGAAAATATATGAGTGGCAAACACATTGCAAAGGGAGAATTTACTCTCTGGGTTTGAGGGAGTTCTATTTTATACCAGGAACTTTTTTCCTAAACAGAATTTTTCAGGCAGAAAACATATTATTCTTAATCGTGGTTGTTGCTCTCATTATTTATTTAAAAATCACATAAATTTATGGTGCTTCGACATGGTTATGTTGCTTTTTTGATAAACAAAGAAAATAATAGGAGCTAGATATGAACCTTCTAGAAAATCTCTTTGGTTCAATAATGACTTGCCCAGTTGTCCCACGAGTAGGAAAAAAAAATTAATAATTTTTCTATTTGGAGAAAGGGCATTTGTTTTAGACAGTTTTGTGTCTATGTGATCAAAAGACCTGAGCAGAACAATTGGTAGAGAAAAAGGGTTATTTTGAGCTCAATGTTTCAGAGTTTTCTGTCCACAGATAGATAACTTCATAGCTCTGGGCCCAAGGTGAGGAAGAACATCATGGTGGAAGAACATGGCAGAGAAAAGTAGCTCAGGCCATAATAAGCAGGAAGCAGAGAACTCTGCTTACCAGAGACAAAACAGAAACCCAAAAGGCATAGCCCCAGTGATCTACCTCCTCCAGATACTGCCCAAGTACCTACAGTTAATATCATATCATATCATATCATATAGTGGGATTAATGCACTGATTAGGTAAAAACTCTCACAACCCTATCATTTCACCTCTAAACTTTCTTGCATTATCCCATACATAAACTTTTTGGGGACATCTCACTTCTAAATCATAACAGTATTGTTTAAAGATGCTTGGTCTTCTCTGAGCCCAACCAGTCTTATGGTTTCAATGAATTCTTACATGTTAAGGATTTCCAAATCAATTCCTTAATCACTGAATTCTCTCTCAACTCCTCATTTTCCTATCAGACTGTCTGTTTCACATATACTTCACATACAGTATGTCTAACACTGAACTCCTAGTTGTCTCCTCTAAACCTCTTCTCTTCCTATACTTCCTTCCTTTTTTTTTTTTGAATATTTATTTTTGAGGTGTAGCTGGACACAATGACTTTATTTTATTTATTTATTTTTATGTGGTGCTGAGGATTGAACCCAAGGCCTCACACGTGCTAGGCTAGGGCCCTACCACTGAGCTACAACCCCAGCCCTATACTTCCTTTCTTGATGAAAATACGTTTAGCCACTTAGTGAGTAAACAGACGGGAGCTATTCTGAAGAATTCCTCTTTCTCACTCTTGCCTGACTTCAACTCTTTTTTGGTATCGTTTTTAGTTTCTCTAATACTCTTATAAAATCTGCTGTTCCCCTTTTTCCACATTAAGGTCTTAACTGAAATATTATTGCCCTGTGGGGAGGTGGGGGGTTGGGTGTGGAGAAAAATCACACTGACCAAAAAAAACAAGAAAAATCTATGTTCAAATGACGAAGAAAAAAATCCTCATCTTAATTTTTTAATATTAAGTAAGTTTTTCAGGAATAGTATACAAAATTGAGTAATCTTAAATAGCTAAAACTGTGGTTTTTATTTATTATATTAAAAATAGTAGAACATAGAAGAAAATAATTTTAAATGCTTATTTGTTGTTCTATAAATTCATGATCATTTTTTACCATTAGAAAATAGAAAGCTATCTAATCTTTCAAAAAAGTGAAATGAGGATTGCAAAGAGAAAATGCCTATCAAAAGCATTTTTTTTGGAGCGATTGAATATATGAAAACATGCCAATCTTCTCTCCCTTGTGTGGTTGAAATGAATGAAACTCAACACAGGTTTCCCAGACACCCAAATCACTACTAGGTTTCTTTGTCTGATTGTGGAAAGAAAGCTATAGCGGCATTAATTACTGTCACATACTTCATGATAGGCTAGAGTTCACCTTTACAGAGGCAGATTAATCTTGCTCTTCAATTTAGCCCACTCTGCAGCAATGACAGGATAAATCATTTCAGAGAAGATTTGTTAAGCTGATTAGGATTCTTGTTTCAGCAGTTATCAGACTTATAATGGACTAGTGGACAGAAGTAAACAGACACTAGAGAGTCACAAGTAGAAACTTTTGGTAATGGAATACAAATGCATTTTTATTTTTTAAATATCTACAAAAATAAAAACTCTTTTGAAAGATTTTCCTTGTTTTGATTTTTAGGTGCCTTGAAGATGATAGATATGAATATGAAAAGTCTTAATGTGAATTCCACATCTGTCATTTTTCTGATGGAAAATATTCTAAAAGTATGAATGCATTCTATTTGTTAAAGTTTCATTTTTCAGTGTTGACCCTTTCCTCTTGAAAACTTGCACCTTTCCCATTACTAAGCTTGATAATTTGCTTAACTTCATATTAAAATACATCCTTGACAAAGTCAACAAGAACATTTCCATAATGTCTACAAGTCCAAAAGTCTGACTTTCCCTTTTAGGTTCTATATTACTAAGATTCAGGATAACCATTTAAAATTTATTTCAATTTACCAAGACATTTTGTACTTTTTGTTAGCACATTCTAGATAGACATATTGTATGCCTGTTTAATGTATTCCTCATATGTGTTTTTTCGTTATGTTAGAAATAATAAAAGATTCTATTTTCTTCAGAATATTTCTATAGTAATGGCTTACTGCACCGTGGAAGAAGACCCTTTGTGTATGAAGAAATCTCCTTTGAAAATCTAAAATCTCCAGAGTAAGAGTTTCACTTTTCTGGTTTATGAATTTCTATATTTTTTCAGACATTTTGGTGGCTTCTAAATAACAGGTTTGTGCATAAATCTTGGGAAGAAAAAAGAGTATATATAAGTGAAAGACAACTCTGAAAATGTACAGATCTTCAGTGAGAAGTCTGACTTAGATGTTTAAAAGTAAAAGACAAACTTAAAACAAATAAAATTGAATTGTTAAAAAATATTGTATTACTTAAATTCCTTATTAACTGACAGTAAAGTAAATGTTAATTAATTTCAAGTATTCATTTAGTTACCACATGGCATTTGCTGTTATTTAAATTATTTTTTCTATTTAGTGTTTTAAATCCAAAGTTCTATTCATCTGATTGGAAAAAGACTGAAACAAGGTCATGAACAATTTAAAAAAGCAATATAAATGATTTATAAAAGGTGGAAATATTCTACTTTATGATTAGGCATATCAATATAAATTTTAGATGACCATTTTTTGCTTACCACAAAAGAAGATGAATATACAGTGTTGCTCAGTACTTCAGGCTCCTGTACCCAGGTTTAATCTAGTTTAAAAGCATACAAATACGTAATCTGAGCAGAAATATGGCAAGATTATTTTAAAGTTCATAACTTTTATTCAGTAATTCTTCTACATTTTTGTTTTATTAAAATCACCAGAACCTTAAAATATATTTTAAAAGTATAGACCAAAATGCTATATTTAATAAGAAAAAAGATGAGAACAGCCCAATATTTAAGACAAAGAGTAACTAAAAATATTACTACATATTGATAGTTTGGAGTGTTACATTCCTACTAAAATTGATGTTTCCTAACAGTGAAAATTCACTTTGAGTAATGTTCAAAAGGATGATATTTTAAAAGAATGATATATGTACATATTATCAGCACCCCATTCCCTTTGAGACAGGGTCTTACTATGTTGCCCAGCTGACCTTGAATTTCTGGGCTTAAGTGTTCCTCCTGCCTCAACTTCCTGAAGATGGGACCACAGGCAGTCCCAATGTTTGAAATACGAAATATAGTTAAAATAAGACTCCAAATTAATATATAAACTGTAAATAGTGATTATTTGGAGATAGTAAGATTATAAATTATTTATTTAGTCATTTACCAGCAAATGAGAATACATTTTACAAATAAAAAATAAGTGTTTTTAAAAATTAATAGAAAATGGTTTATTGATTACACTGCTATTAATTTTTGAAAGAATATAAATATGTTAGGAAGAAAGAGAATAGTTCTCTTTATAGCAATTAATATTTTAATATCATTAGTTTTATTCTTAAGCTGAATAAACATTCTAAATACATTAAAGTTTATACAAATTATTTTCTGAATATATATTAGTTAACACTCTGCACTTCATGTATCTTTGTATAATGTTCTAAGGTTCCAAGATTTTACTAAAAAATAACATATTGTGTTCCTCCAAATTAAATTAATTCAGCAGTTTGAAGATATGCATATAATTTCACAAATATATGGATAATGCTGCCTTACAAATTTTCTTATTGCAGAAAATCTGACTTATTTTTTTTTTTTAGATTTCTAAATCTAATGAATGTAATACCAACATTTTATTAGGTTGCATCTAAAAACTGGTATTTGGGGTTGTGATTGAATAGAGGAGTCCATTCCTAAATACAGAACTTGAGTGCCATGCATGACCATTGCAGTATTAAGAAAAATAACTCCACTATTGGGAAGCAGCTCTGGCCCTATGCAGGGAGAGGCTCTGTGTGAGGCTTATGACATGATTAGCTCACAAGAGACACCACAATATTATTGGATACTTTCAACTCCAAACAAAATTTGTTTTAAATAGTGGTGGTTCATAATATTTTCACAGGACAATGATAAGCTGCGGGCTGTGGTCAAGGCACCTCTAATATGAACTGCAGCTAGGTACATTGTGGGCATAGTTCTGCACCCTGAAGTCATTGCTCTTGGGTTTTTTTGTTACTGCAATTTCCCAACCCCTCTAATGGGCAAGGGAATCACATTGTTGGGCTATTATAATTTTTCTTTTTATTCAGCAAGAGGAGAAAGGCACAGCTAGAGGTGGCAAACTTTATCCAGTGAATCTCTATTCACATCCTGATTTTAGTCAAATGGGCTCACCTACAGTCCACTGAAAATCCTTGCATTATTCTGCTTTGATCACACTGTTAACGGTGCTAGAAATTCCTTAACATATATCCTTCCCACAGGTGAAGCTAATTTTAAGTAACTGCTGTTATTCAACTTCTGAAGTCACCACATTATATACCACACACATCTGGTATTTTACATGTTATTGTCTGTGCCATTAACTGAACTGTATGTCACTGTCTGGTTTTATATTGTCATTCAGATATTCTTCAGCCAGACTGAACTGCTATTAGATTCCTGAAAGGGGGATGCCCTTACTGAAACTCCTGGACCTTTACAAGAGCTATTTCCTTTGTTCAAATCATGATTTCCCTCTGATTAAATTTATTCACATCCTTACCCTCCTGCCTTCCCCTTCCACAGACGTTCTTCAGTGATCAAGTGGGACCTCATTTTTTTCCAAGAAGACATTTCTGCCTCTCCCGGTGGAAGGAGGCTGGGTACTATTCTAACCTAAACCGAAGGTATACTCTGCTTACTTCATCATCTACAAGTATGAGCTCCTTTTTCATTTATGAATAAATGAATGAAGAAATAAATAAGGAACTCCTAAAATATTATTTAAGTTTTTCTTAGGTGTAAGTCTTCTAAGCTTAATAATCACGTTATAGGGATGCTGAGGCTGGGGAATATAACTGAATATTTTGAGTATGTCACCACTCAGTGTTTCTCTCACACACACACACACACACACACACACAGTATTTTCAATACTGATAGAATGTTAAGGAATGGATTGGATTTTTCCTTTACATTGTTATCCTCACACAAAGTCACAGAACTCTTCTCTAGAAGTGCCCTTGGAGATCACTTAGTCCAAATTTTTCATTGATATTTCTTTAAGATTTCACTGTGAAGATATTTTAGGTATTTTGGCCCAGAGGCAAGATGAGTTAGTTAAGGGAGAAAGTGCTAAGAGTGCATAAATGAAGTTAAGGCAAACTTATTACCAGTTTTTCCTTCTTTTTGAAGGAAGATTTGGCATAAAGTGGAAGAAGGAGGGAAAAACTGGGGAGTGTGGGAGTGCAGCACTAGGCTCCCAAAAGATCCAGACACTGATGGCCACTTTGGAAGTGCCAAGCATCTGAGTGTATAGAAAGGCAGGGAAGGGTCTCGCAGCACTGTAGGATTCTGCCAGGAGGTTTTAGTCTGGAAGAATCTGAATTCAAATATAGGTCAGTCTAATCCAGGGCTAAAGTAGATCATCTCTTTCTTTGGAGACTCAGATTGTAAACCATCTTTAGGAGACTAGGTAACTTTGGGAAGATCACAACTAGGTCTCCTTCTATCACCAACATGTTATTATAACAACAACAACAACAACAAAAACATTAGTGTGAAGTTCAGAATGAGATGGAAATGGGAAATAGTCACACATCACACAAAAGTTGAAAATAAGGTCAAGAGAGCGTGGTATATGCATTAAATAGGGTGGTGTTCTTAACTTTTTGAAAAATACATTATAGCAATAAAATCTGACAGATTATGGAGCCCAAGCAAGCAAGCCTCAAATGATTCCCTGGAGAAGCATTTATGTTTTTATTCCATGTACCACAGTTCCTTTAGGGAACAGCTAAACTAGTTATTTTACCCACCTAGTTCTGCCTCTCCTTGCCATCTTTGAGAAACATTACTTCTCTGGAGAGCTGTTTGCCCAAAGTGTAGGACTCAGGAGATCATCCAAATTTACTAAATGTTAGAGAAATAACATTGAACCAGAAAATGAAAGTAGTTAAATAATTTTTTACATGTATATTCCCAGAAACAAAGATTCTATTTTTTTAAATAACTCAAATGTGATTCACAATTTATTAAAATATCTTCCAATTTCCCCCTCTAGTGTTTTGCCAACATAATGTAGGCAATTTATAATCTAATTACTAGAAGAATAGGCATAAGGCTGATAATTTGGCTATTTCATCTTCATTGATCTTATCTCTCATAAGGTGTTAAAATCATAACTGGGTTAATATTCTGAAAATTAGTGATACGTTTTCTTTTTTGTCTTTCTGAATACTGGACTTTTACTCCACTTTTTCAAAGAGTGAAGTGGAATAGAGTGAGGGCTAGGATATTTTATAGAAGTTATTAAAATCATGTTCCAAAAGAAGACTGTTCTGTGAACAGTGCAAACACAGTAATGGCAAAAAAGGAAGGTGTGTTAGATAAATGAGTAAAGGAGACTCTAGATCCTCCTCCTTGTAAGAACAGGAGAATAAGCCACATTGTCCCTTACCAAAAGGCCTTCAGAATATGAAAGTGAACTCGTAGGTTCAGAAATAACTGGAGTGGACTGTCAGTAGATAAGATCTTGAGTTACAGTGGTCTCATTAATTATCTAAACGTTCTGGCAGGACAGGTGACAATGAACTGAGTAAGATATCTTATTCTGTTACATAAGTAGTCTGATGGTATCACACCTCTAGACTTTAACTTTTGCCCTCTGATACATGTTTACATAAGCATACTCTTTGCTCTGTGATATCTAGATGCCATTCTAGGGAGAAAGTGAAAAGGGGATAGTGAGATAAGAGGTGTGAGATATTAGGAGATGACCTTTTCCTAGAGAGCATGAATTTTACCTAATAGGAATAAGGAAGCCAGCTGGTCTGAAGGATGAATGAATGAAGCAATATATTAATGACCCAAGACTAAGTAGTCCAAGAGGTTAGAGGGGAAGACAGCATTAGTAATAGAAGAAAGTAGAACTATCTTTTCTTTACACATATTGTCAGTTAAACCTGCAAATTTCATAATGATATACAAATATATATTAAAGAAAAGTAGCATGTGTTTCTTCCCCTGGATATTTACAATTGAGTAAAAATCCAGATGTTATTAATGCTTAATTGATGTCTATCTTTGATCACATCTGTACAGTTCACTTTTCTGTGGGATAGTCAAGAATGCTTTCCAAATGAAACAGAGCTTTAATAGAGTCTTCTTTTATGAATAGCACTTAGGAAAATGGAAAAAAAATCATAGCAGGAAGGAAGTGTGGATGTTTGGAATAGAGTTCTGGAGTCAATAGCATGCAGAATATGGCTAATATAACGAACAGAATTAAAATTCTATTGTCAACCTTATGGCATATCAAAAATATTGAAAAAAAAATAGTTAATACAGAAGACTTATGTTGCAGTCAACTTTTTCACTGCTGTGGCCAAAAGACCTGACAAGAAGAATTTTAGAGGAACAAAAGCTTATTTTGGGCTCACAGTTTCAGAAGTCTCAGTCCAAAGATTGCGGACTCTTTGTTCAGGACCTGAGGTAAGGCAGGGCATTATACCAGAAGACTGTGGTAGAGGAAAGTAGCTCAGAAAATGGTATCAGGAAGGAGAGAGGTTGGGGGAGACTCCCTTCACCATATATATATATATATA
>NW_026000037.1:49952542-49963348 GCF_001458135.2 Marmota marmota marmota
TATATATATATATAAATCATGGTTGCCTTGAAGGGTTTTTCCAACTGTACTAACTAAGAGAATTAACTAATAGAAATTTACTTGTGGTGCTTGGGCTGGGGATATAGCTCAGTGGCAGAGTGCTTGACTAGAACATATGAGGCCCTGGGTTCAATCCTTAGCACCACATAAAGATAATAAATAAAATAAAGGACTTGTATCCATCTATAACTAAAAAATTTTAAAAAAGAACATTAATAATGTTGTGAACTAAAAGCAGAGGACATCACACAAAGCTACTGTTGCAATTTTAATATAAATGTTTCCCCCAAAAGATTGTGTTTCAAAAGCATGATTTCTAATACAGACTGTTTGGAGGTGAGTTGTTTAGGCAATGATTATGGTTCTGGTCTCATCAGTGAATTAATCCATTTGCTGGATTCATCCATTGATAACTCAATGATCTACAGGTTGTAGGTTATAACTATAGATGTTGGGGGGTGAGCTTGTAGGAAGCAGGCCACCAAGAGAATGCCTTTAGGGATATATCTTGTCCCTATCTTCTCTCTCTCTCTCTCTCTCTCTGTATGCGTGTATGTGTTTTCTACCTGCCATGGGCTGAGCGGCTTTCCTCCACTTCACTATTCCACCATGATGTTCTACCTCACCTTTCAGAGCAATGGAATTGGTTGATCATGGGCAGAACCTCTGAACCTTGAGATCCAAATAAACTTTTCCTCCTCTTAATTGTTCTTGTCAGGTATTTTGATAACAACTACAAAAATTTGACTAACACAGCCAGGATCCATGAAAGAGTAGGCCCTTGGAAAAACATAAACTTGAAAAAAAAAAAACTATCAAACTTGTCTATTATGACTTGAGCTTACATGGGAAAACTATTTTTTTTTCTAAAAATTTGGTTTTTTTTTAAAAAGCATTTTCCTACACTTACAGGAATTCACAGTTTAAATTTTCATTCTTTAGTTGGTCTAGAAGACCCCAAACAGTGAATTAGCATAAGTAATTGGCATTGATTAATATTGTACAGGAACATGTGGCAGAAAGTGACACTTCTCAGGATTCTTAAACACAAAGTGGTGCCAAACATGAATTCGAAGTCCACAATTACAAAACACATGATGAAGAATCAGCAAAGTGCTTAAACTTAAATCTACCTGCATATCAAATAATTAGTTACTGAATGTACATATATAACTTTGCAATACATAGAGAAAAATAGAAACATGGAAAAGAATAATATATTGTTAAATACCCATAATCTTAAAAGCATTCATAAAATATAATAACAAATATCATTTAAAATACCCTGGAAACTTTAAATACTAGGATAAATTAGACTCCGGCTGAAGGGGTGACTATAAATAATGTATGTTAAGAATTATTTTGAATTTAGTTCAAAGACTCAAGAAGAAAACTATGATAGAGTTTAGGGGTTTGGAGAACAGAATGAGAAGATTTAATATGTACCTAATTATGGGGTCTGGTAAATAAAAATATCTATATAATAAGAGAAGTTAGGAGAAGAAATAAGCACAAATGTTTTCCAGGATTAAAAAAAATCACTGATATTCATATTGAGGGAGGCTTATAAATCTTGATTGAGTAAATAAAAAGGAATCCACAGCTGGATATATTATATCCTAGTAAAACTGCAGAACAGTAAGTACCACAAAAGTAGCCTGAGAGAAAGGTAGATTTTTTTCCAGAGTACTATAATTAGAGTGACCATGAACAAGTCAACATCATCACCAATAGCATTTATAAAACAATATAACGTTTTTCCATATGTGAAAAGAAAATACTGTCAAACTTAATTTTTTTAAGGGAAGCATATGTATTTTAATGAAACAACACCAATAATTTGCTTGAACACACCACAAATAAACAAAAATAATTTAAAAGTCTGAACAAACTTCTGGCTACTAAATTAAAATTATTCCAAAAGCCTGTTGTTGTAGTTTGTTATTTCAGCTTTCCTTTGAATTCAAATTTCTAATTTTCATTACTTTCTCTGACTGTTGTTTATAATTATGACTCTCTCAAACCATGTTGTTCTTCTCTATGTCTCAACTTATTTTTTTCCAAAATTATGCTGAAGAGGTATTGAAGCAAAAAATTGGTTACATAAAAGTGATACAAAATAATCATTGATACCATAAAATAAGAATAACTAATTCAAAGTACAAATGCACTAGATAAACATCCTGTATAAATCTGGGCATGGTGGCTACACCTATAATTCCACTAACTAGGTAGGAGGATTGCCAAGTTCTAGGCTACTGTTAGCAAGACCCTGTCTCAAAACTTAAAAAAAATTAAAATAAAATAAAAAGGCATGGGGGATATAGTTCAGTGGTTTAATCCCTAGTACCAAAAAGAGAGAGGGAAAAAGGGAAGGAGGAGAGAGAAAGTAAAATAAATAAATAAATAAATAAATAAATAAATAAGGGGCAGGTGGTGATTATAGATAAGTGTGCATGCTACATTTTTGAAGGGTTAGCTCTAAAGAACAGAAATGAAGTGTTTACATTATCCAATAGGGGGAAAATGAAAAACATCTTGTACAATCCCTACTCCAAAAGTTAAAAACAACAACATCAATAACAACATAGAGATAGCAGACTAATGGAGTGAAAGGGAACTGAGACTCATGAGCACTTTTGTTAGAATCTAAATGAACACAACCATTTTGAAGAATAGTTGGTAATATCTTAAAGACTAACTTGTACACACTACATGTCAAAACAATTGTATCTCAAGGCATATAGATTAGAAAAGAGCTTCTGAAGCTATCATTACAAAAAAACTTCTTAAATGTCTAAATCACTGCAGAATAATAATTTTGCAAAATGCAAAATCATGTGTAGATGCAACCATGTCAAATTATTATAAAGTTTTCATATGCTTATTTCAGGTAATTTTGCTTAGCTCATCATAGATAACCAATAATTTATAAATTAATACTGGTCAATAGACCACATACTGAGTAGCACTGTACTATAAAAATCTTAAACACCAGCACAAGGAGAACTATGCCAGAAAAAACACAGTATCAATGTTTTAACAAATGTTGGACCAAACAGACTGGCTAAATGTCTCCCACAGAATGACTAATTAAATCAATGTGAATGAATGAAACAGAACTACAGTTGTCAAAGTGGATACATATTTTAAAATAATACAATTTTTAGTATACAAAGAACTTTGCAGAACTATATATATTATATGGCAGAATTTTATAATTGAAAATGATGCTATATTTTCTTGAGGACTACACATATCTGTAGTAAGTGTAAAACATGAAAAGTGTGATAGTTAAATTCAAAATGTTTCCACTTCTGGCTGGTGAGAAAGAAAGAAAATGCTATTGTATGGCGCTCTTGAACTGTGTGTATTGTATTTCAGCTGGAAAGCAGGTTCAAGTACACTAATTACATTTATTATATCTCTCATATATGTTTGAAACTTTTCATTATTTAAAGAGAAACACATTCATGAAAGTATTTCTTAAATTGAGAATTTACCAATATAGGACTTTGGTTCAAATGGAAGCAATGATTCAGACCCGCAATTCTCTAATATATCTGAAGAATTTTGTTTTCTACTGTTTCTGGAACTTCAAATTCTATTGTTAATACCTCAAGCAAGCATAAGAATATCACCCATTTATTTTGTTCACTTATGTTCCTTGCTCTGAGTCCAACCTCTAAACAAGTTGAGTGTTCTTTAGGCACCAGACTGCAGGAAGCCTACAGCCAATCACAGATTTTATATGTAGATTTTAATAAGCACAGAAAATTGCTGTGCCTCCCACATTGCAAACCAGCTTAAATTCTATATGCTTTTCATTTTGTTCTGCACTTCAAACACTGTCTACAAACATGTTAATTGTAAATAAACAGGCAATTGCTGTACTCTGCTATTTACATAAAGAAAATGACATTAAAAATATATAGCTCAAGGGACTCAACTGAATACTAGTTAGAATTTGCTTCAGTGATCAGGGTGACTTGTGCCTTCTTTGTTAGATTCTCCTGTGTATTAAAAAAAAATTATTATAGTCTCAAATGTTAGGGAGCAACCTAAAGATATGATCCTAATCATATTACATTCTGTATAAAAAGTAGTATATGTTGCTACATTTGATTATAATTACTTATCATTTATGCAGTACTCCCTTCATGCAGAGTAATTTTATTTATTGTTTAGTTAGTAAAATAATGAGGTTATTAAACTCTCACATTGCTTAAATTTGCTTTTGTTTTCTTTTTAAAAGATTGTGTTCAGCAAAAAGTTCTAGCTCTGGGAAGAGGTTTATGAATGTAATTATAATTATGAATGCACATGCAAAAATGTCCAAATGACCCATGCTTTAAATATACCAATAAGAAAAGTCCAAATTTCCTTCTAGATTGCTTATAAGTTAGTTTTCAAGTAATTAACAAAATGATTTTCTATTTCACAATTAAATTAGAAGTTACTAAATTACAGATGGGAAAGTTGCTAAGAAATGTTTATGGTTTTCTAAACTGCCTTCAAATCCAAAGTGTTGCTGGAGTGGAATTCAGGCTTATTTTTTTAAAAATGCCATAGACTCTGATTGTGCACCTGCTTTAGTACGCACAGTCTATCATTCTGCAATTTTCCACATTTGTTTTCAAGATTCAGTTTAGGACTCATGGAATAAATAAGAAAAATCAATTTCATTTAATTCATATATATAAAATAAAACCTTTGTTGCTACATGCTAGTTTCTACAGAGTCTGAAAAAATCTAGTTGATGACTTAGCCCTCTTTATCTGGACACTTGGCTTTGGAGAGAAGAAACTTAGAAATGCTTAATCTTTAAAGTCAAAAAAAATGCAACTGATTTGTCATTTCTGGTGAAATTACAGAATTAACCATGATTTTAGAAAACTTGGGTATTTTCTTGTACATCCATAACTAGCGGCATGACTTTAATCAAGGACCTCTTTCAATCTCTTAAATTCCCTTCCAGTTTTCCTATATTAACTTTCCAGGATTCTTAGTCTTTTTTTTGACATTTTATATATATTTAATTAAAAAAAAATTTTAATATATATATGACAGCAGAATGCATTACAATTCTTATTACACATATAGAGCACAATTGTTAATATTTTTGGTTGTATACAAATTATATTCACACCAATTCATGCCTTCATACATGTACTTTGAATAATAATGATCATCACATTCCACCATCATTTATAACCCCATGCCCTCTCCCTTCCCCTCCAACCCCTATGCCCCATCTAGAGTTAATCTATTCCTCCCATGCTCCCTCTCCCTATCCCACCATGAATCAGCCTCCTAATATCAAAGAAAACATTCAGGATTTGGTTATTTTGGATTGGCTAATTTCACTTAGTATTATCTTCTCTAACTCCATCCATTTACCTGCAAATGCAATGATTTTATTCTCTTTTATTGCCGAGTAATATTCCATTGTGTATATATGACACATTTTTTTATCCATTCATCTATTGAGGGGTATCTAGGTTGGTTCCACAGTTTAGTTATTGTGAATTATGCTGCTATAAACATTGATGTGGCTGTGTTCCTGTAGTAGGCTGTTTTTAAATCCTTTGGGTATAGACCAAGGAGAGGTCAAATGGTAGTTTTGTTCCCAATTTTCCAAGAAATCTCCATACTGCTTTCCATATTGACTGCACCAGTTTGCAGTTCTACCAGCAGTGTATGAGTGTACCTTTCCCCCCACATCCTCGCCAACACTTAATGTTGTTTGTTTTCGTAAGAGCTGTCATTCTGACTGGAGTGAGATGAAATCTTAAGAATGATTTTGATTTGCATTTTTCTAATTACTAGTGATGATGAACATTTTTTCATATATTTGTTGATTGATTGTATATCATCTAAGAAGTGTCTTTTCAGGTCCTTGGCCCATTTATTGATTGGGTTTTTTTTTCTTTTTTTGGTGTTTAACTTTTTGAGTTCTTTATATACCCTAGAGATGTGTGAGGGGGAAAAATTTGCTCCCAAGATGTAGGCTCTCTATTCACCTCACAGATTGTTTTCTTTTGCCGAGAGAAACTTTTTAGTTTAAGTCCATCCCATTTATTGATTCCAGAACTTAAACTATACTACAGAGCAATAGTAATAAAAGCAGCATGGTATTGGCACCAAAAACATACTGGTAGACCAATGGTACAGAATAGAGGACACAGAGACTAACCCACAAAATTACAATTATATTATATTAGACAAGGTGCCAAAAAAAAAAAAAAAAGCACTGGAGAAAAGATAGCCTCTTTAACAAATGGTGCTGGGAAAACTGGAAATCCATATGCAACAAAATGAAATTAAACTCCTACGTCTCACCGTGCGCAAAATTCAACTCAAAGTGGATCAAGAATTTAGGAATAAAACCAGAGACCTTGTGTCTAATAGAAGAAAAATTAGGCCCTAATCTCCATCATGTGGGATTAAGCCTCAACTTCCTTAATAAGACTCCTTTGGCACAAGAATTAAAATCAAGAATCAATAAATGGGATTCTTCGTCTTTATATAAGATTTGTCATTGGCCTCAGAGCCACCTTTTTTACACCTGAAACTTAGGTTAGGTGTCAGGATGAAAAGGAAACAGCATAGAAATGTGAATTCTATGAAAGCCATCAGAGTTGACCTGTGTTCTGGGGATGCTCTTCAACAAGAGGGAAAACATATAATGGAGATATTTGCACAATTCACATTACAAAAATTTTATTTCAACTTAGGAAAAATACGCTAATGATTCTTTCCTGCTTTAAAATATAAAGATTAATTCCAAAAAGGGAATTTCAATAATCCCATCTATTCCTATAGCTTGGCTTTTGATTTGTTTAAGGTTGTCTTCTCTCTGTGTATTTATATCGAGCCTCTCTCTTTAATAATGTGTTTCTCACATGCTACAGATATTAAGTCAAGTTGTAGGTCTGGGATAGTGAAGTTCAAGGTTGGATACTGGAGGAGATGAGAACCAGTGAGTCGGCATGATTAAGAAGCCATGTTAAGAAAGATGCGCAGTGTAGCCCAACATCTCACGCAGATTACTCATTGGTTTTAAGAATTTAGGAAACCAAAACAACAGGCCTCCAAAAAGATTGGACTGGATTAGACATTAGCAGAATGAAGGTAAGACAGAAAAACACAAAAACATTTGTACACAGGAAGCTTCACTGGAGTTAGGGTTCTAGAGAGCATTAATACTGGTTTCTAATCAGAAACTGGTTTTTAACACAGAAATTATTTGGAGATCCCTACCAGGTAACCAATATTAGTAAAATATTACTAGTATTTTAGATGGGTTGTATGAAAAAAGAGCAATACTTTTTGAAATTAAGGATAAATTAGTTCTAAATAAAGCTGTTAGAGTGTCTAAAAAAGTCCAAGGAGAAAAATCATCTGAATTCTTTAAAATGATATGCCATTTATTTTTTATTTATTGTTTCTCTTTAAAGCTTTTATAGAAATCATATAAATAAGTACTTATGATTATAGATTTTTTTATCCTAAATAGAAGACTAAAATTTAGAAATAATTTTGACATTTATTTGTCTTTTTATAAGTGGTTGGAAAATGAAAGAAGAGATGAATAATACTGTCTCCTATTAAATCCAGCTTTATTAAAGAGAGGAAAATTAAGGAAAACAGATTGATTAGATTTTATAAGTAAATTCTGTACAATAATAGTAAAAATGATTATACAGTCACATAATAAAGATTATTACAGACAGGGAGTATTATCTATCTCATCCCATTATTATTTAGTCTCAGGCATCTTATTTTGTACTTGGGAAATACCCAGTTTTCATGCAGGCCCTATCAGTAAGAGCAGGAAAGATAAAACCAAATTATTCTCATAATCCTCCATACTGAACTTTACAGCACAGATCCAACAGTAGTATCATTAAATTAATTATAATAAAACCTGCATCTTAAAGAACACTTTAAAAGACACACATTTACATAGAATTTCAATTTAAATATATGCAAAAGAGTCACTAGATTAAAAAAAAGTTGAGTACTGATTTAGAAATAACATTACATCCACTTTTACATTGGCAAAATGAAATGATATATACTACTTTAAAAATGCTAATCTTTTATAAACTGCCATACTTTGTTCAAAAATTTGTATCTTGGTTTTCATTATGTTTTATCTGTACACATTTATGGGTTTATGGTGAGTGTTAATGAATTGATTAATCAAGTTAATCCCTGAAACTAATTGAACTAGCTTAATAAATGTCTGTGATTCTCTTGTGTATGCCAAGAAAGGTGTGGAAAACTGTCCAACACCACAAACTGACTTTAAAGCACACTATTGAATACATTAATTGGACAGAGATGCAAAAGAAGAGATTCACCATACTACTTTAGAGAAGCATTGTTACAATGGCTCATTGACATAATGCATGCTTATGTACTTCTTTCAACAAAAATTTGTTAAAATTCTGGTACTTGTAAATCATTCTTCTGGGCACTGCTAAGATAAGTAAATGCAAGTGCAGTTACTGTCCTCAAGGATATGATAATTTTGAGTAGCTTTTGAGGGAATGTTCAGCTCATCTAACTATCATGTACTCATTTGTTCAATTACTCTTCACTAATTATTGTGTGCCAAGAGATATACTAGACAATTCAGTCATTAACTATAGACAATATTGAGTTATTAAATCAAAAAAAGTTATTCCCCCTTAAGAAAAATGATATACCTCACTTTAAAACATATCCCAAATGAATGGAAACTTTTGAAAATATACCACTAAAAGAATGAAGATAAGGCAAGAAAAGATCAATTTCATTAACTCCACATATCTTATAAAGAGTCAAGACTAAAGACCAAGAGTGTTATTGGAAATTTCTTTGGGGAACAATGGTTAAATCATTTATAATTTTCCTTAAGATGGAACAACAAGCAGAATGAGCTCTTTGATCCAGGACACTACATTTTTCCAAAAATCCAAGTCTATTTCCCTAGTCTCCCTCTAGAAAACCCTTCAAAATCAATGCCAGATGACAGCTGATCTATTAATGATTTCCGCTGTGACAGCTCAACCTGAAAACAAAACAGCAGACAATTATATCCCTCTCCCAAAGGGATCCTTTTTATAGACAAGCCAATATATATATATATATATATATATATATCATTGATGAAATAATTCTCTGTTCTGCAAAGTATTTGTTGACAACTTAAGATTTTTGTGGATAGCTGTAAATCTCCAGATCCTGGAAGAAGTTTGACAGCAATTAAACTCATCCTGTTCCAGAGAACTTGCTCCAGAACACAAACTTTGGCAATTTGACAATCTAACTTATTATTTATTATTAAACTTTTATTTGTTATGCCTTATTTTTATAAGAACATATGGCATTTATATAAATATCTAGATTAAATGTAATAGCTGGAAACATTAAATCTTTTGTAATTTTAACTTGTTCTAAGATATTCAAATATTAATTGTTCCAGAAAATCTAAGGACCTTGCAAATCACCTCTATGTTTATGATTTCAAATGTGGGTTTCTGGTTTCTTTCTGTACTTGAGCATTATAGCATACCACATGTCATTGTCTTGCCTTTTTTTGACTCCTTAAAATATTTTAGATACCGGGCTTCTTATTTTCTTTTTAAAATAGTCTTCCCATATTTTATCCCTATTATGGATGATAATAATTCCCAAGTTCCCCAAACTTAAACTTATATCTGCATTTTAAGATCACTCATCTATTATATTTTAATTACAATTATCTTTAGATTCGGTCAATTGACTCTTCTTGAGGTTTTATTGGTTGTCTTCATTCTCTGTCTTTGAATCACTAACAGACAAATCAGATACATGTAAATAAAAAAGTGTCCTTAGAGTTGTACTGCTTCCCTTTTCTCTAGGCACCAAGAAATAACACAATAATCTTCCTGTTAAGAGATATCTGTCATATAATTTCCTTGCTAAGTATAAAATACCAAATTTCTATAATCTAGCATAAGTATAACAAGTTATCTAGCACACATTGGAGAAACAGGAATTCTCTTTCTATTATTATTCCCAGACAAAAAGTACAATCTGGAACAACCACAGTAAATCAAGGATGTGGTCAGTCTAAACATAAGCAACCTACAATTTCTTTCCCATACTGCCAAATTCCTCAATTAAATTCCCTTCTCCCATGCTTTCTTTCCTTTCACATGTTTTTGGTGTATATAAACATTTTTCTGATTAAGCAATTATTGTAGTTGCCTGCACACAACATTCCTAATTGTGAACCTTATGTCTTCTAAGAAGCTATTCTATAGTTTAAAAGAGTGACTTCTTGCTTTACCTCTGCTTCAAATTCTGGGTTAAATTACTATTAAAATCAAAGAATGTGCAAAGATCATCATGACATGGGGGATACTAAAGGCATGTTGATGCTGGCAGTTATCTTCTCGCCTAGTTAAGAACCAGACATAAGGACATGTTTTTCAACCTGAATGCCCCATTTCTTAGCCTATCAATTTACTTCCTCTGTGTTCCAATGCAGGGAAAGGGAATAGAGCTGGAAACTTGGTTAAGATATACTTACCCTACACATGTTTTTCTGTGGTTTTGAACATAATTTGTGCTTAATATGTGATTTTTGACAAATGATTATATACTATCAAATGTGATTGGGAAAACCAGACAGAATTCTTCTCTCTCTCTCTCTCTCTCTCTCTCTCTCTCTCTCTCTCTATATATATATATATATATATATATATATATATATATATACATATATATATATATATGGGATAATTTACT
>NW_026000037.1:49963370-50020264 GCF_001458135.2 Marmota marmota marmota
TAGAGAGAGAATATATATATATATAGAGAGAGAGAGAGAGAATATATATATATATATATAGAGAGAGAGAGAGAGAGAGAGAGAATATATATATATATATATATATATATATATATATATATATATATATATACACACACACACACACACATAGGCTTCAAATAAATCCATTAAGTATATATTTAGTAAATTATCCCATACCAGTGTGCATATGTATTAAAAGGTGAAAGGATTATTCTTACTTTTTTTTTGAGAGAGAGAGAGAGTCAGACAGAGAGACAGAGAGAGAGAGAGAGAGAGAGAGAATTTTTAATATTTATTTATTTATTCTTTTTTTAGTTTTCGGCGGACACAACATCTTTGTTTGTATGTGGTGCTGAGGATCAAACCCGGGCCGCACGCATGCCAGGCGAGCACACTACCGCTTGAGCCACATCCCCAGCCTGGATTATTATTACTTAATCAAATTTCTCCAGTGGCTGAGATGTGTAAAACTTGATTTTACAGGGAAGATTGTGAACTGTACCGTATACAAGGTAGTCATGGACTTTTGTTTTATCAAACTGAAATCATTTATTTAATTACATTTGTTAAAGAATTAGTTTATATTATTCTTTGTATCATCATTAGTTACATGCATAGTGCAAATATTTCTTTTATGAGAAAAGCAACCAAATATCCAAAGATAAAATAGCTATTAAAAGGCATTTTCCTTTTACCACTTCTCATGTGTGTCTTTTTAAAGACTATTCAGTCTAATTTCTCTCTTGATATATAGTTTGCTATTCTATTTCTGCAAAATGAGAACATTCTGTTCTATTCATTCTCCCACTTACTTTTAGAAACTGCAGAGAGGCTTAAATTAAACTCCTAAAGAATTAACTGCCATTCTTATGCATAGTTATCAAATATACAATATTCCTTTGTGGACTTCTTAGAGTTGTGCCTTGCTGATGAGAGTGATCAGCTGTGCATTCATATAAAACATCACAGGAGGCAGTATCAAAACTGGGTCAGTACCATCCCCTCGTGTGAAGATAGCTTTGCTTGTGTGAGCCAGTGAGAGAAAGAGAAATGGAATTGCCCATTGGATTATGATGCAAAGTACAGAAGAGAATGGTTTCTTTGGGTCTAACATAACCATTTCATTCATAATTTTTTATTGGAAATCAATATCAAGTGTCATACAGAAGGTCCTTCAAGGCTGGCACATGTGAAATGAATTCAAATTAGTCCCCTCTTAACACAGAATAATTATATTTAAATAGCTTTGTGCCAATGGACTCCCTTAGTTTCAGTGTTGTGCTTTATTGGGGATGGGGTGAAAGAAGGAGTTGATGTCTGAGTTTTCTTCCAGGTCTAAAATGTTTTCTCTTGAATGCCTGGAACCTGGAATGCAACGCTAAAATCTCTAATTTATGTTGGTGTATGAGCCACAAAGCTCAGTTGAAAATCATCATAAAATCTGGTAGTATATCTCCTAAGGAAAAAAAAAAATCACCTAAATACAGTTCCCCAGAGAATCAAAATCTATCAGGAGTACGCCTGGGAAATAAGTAAGGAGTACTGGAGAATTTGTGTTTTGAGTCTTGGCCATAGTGCTTACACATTTTTTCTAACTGATTTTGACTGTTCTATTACATAAAATAAGCAGGCACTAGAAGAATATTCCATATTTTATTTTATGAAATCCAAATGATTAGAGAAAAGCATTAGTACAAGGACAGAAAAGAGAAAGAAAATTTCTACTTCAGAGAAATTCCTACATTATTTATCACCAAGATCAGTGGAACACAATGTTTAGATAAATTTTTGTGCTCAAAAACATCCTTCACATGGGTAAGCCACAAAGTAATTTTCACAAACTTCATGGATATCTGGCTCTGTATTCTGTTTTTGACAACCAGTGATTTATACTAGGGCATGATGATTTTTCATAACATTAGCCCAGAAAAGTCAAAGGTGTCTTCCTATATCTCTAGTTTTTCTTAGAAGTGTTTGTCATCATGCACAGCTTTATTAGAGTTTTAAAAATAAATGTGTACGCACATTTATGAAAATGTCACCATGAATCCCACTGTTATATAGAAGTATGATGCACCAATAAAAACTTTTGTATTTCACTTAACCATTTGCTTGGAGAAACTACATATTATAACTTATGACCATTTCTGTGTGTCTAAAATAGTTGAATATTAACATATACATATGGTTTAATCTACTGATAATTTACACATGGGTAAGATTTATATTTTAGATTTTCTTATAAAAGGATTCAATAGTTCAACTAAAACTGGTTTGAAAATAGAATTGCATTTTGTATGTGGCCTATTAATAATGTGGAAACACTTTGAAAAATGCAGATATAAGTAAGTTTTCTCTTATTGTGGTTTAGTGCAGAGATTATGAACATGCATTTCAGTACTAGACTACTAGGATTTAAAGCCCAGATATGTGAATAAATCACATAACTTTGGTAAATTATATTATCTCTCTGTACCTGTTTCTTATAAAAGGGGACAATATTACCTTATGGGATTGCGATAAATATTGAATAAACTAACATTTATAGTATTTCTGAATAGTGAAGTACCTTGTTTACATGTGTCATACAATATCATTATCTTTGACTTAATAACTCAGTAGTTTTGGGGTGGTGGGTATTGAAGATTGAACCCAGGGTCATTTTACCACTGAGCTACATGACTAGCTTTTTTTTTTTTTTTTGAAACAGGGTCTGATAGAGTTGCTTAGTGCCATGCTAAGTTGCTGAGCTGGCCTGGGACATGTTATTCTCCTGCCTCACCCTCCAGATTTGCTGGGATTATAAGCATGCATCACTGCAACTGGCTGACCCAAAAATTTGAAATATTTTTAGAGATACTATACTATATGGATCAGAAGTAAGGCTGTAGCATGAGAGAATCCAAGATTTTAAGCACTGACCCTTATAAATCTGTCTTCCATTTGAAAATGGCAAGTGATAATGAGGCCAGAAGACAGATCTCCCATAGGCAGCCAGGACAAGGGCTTTGGAGAAGGACAGGAGGGGAGGGGGGGGATCATGACAATCTGAAAGGAGATATCAGATCTCGAGAATGTCCTGTGACTTGCTACTCTCCAACAGCTTCAGCCACTGCAACTCTTAGTTAAAACACTGATTTTGTTCCTCACAGCTTCAACCCCAGCAGCCCTTCCTTAGTTACCTTTGCTCTTACACCTACCAACTGTAGACTATAAGCAAACCCCTACCCAAAATGCTTCTTTTACCCACAAGGTGTCAAACCACAAGGTTGGACCCATTTTCTTTATTATGTAAATAAGGGATTGAAATTATTCACTTCTGATTGGCTCATTAAGCTTGGAACTTGAAGAGCTTGATTGGTCCATGCTGTGCCCTTCAACCTATGAATCACCAAGACAACAGACACCCATTGCATCCCTCTCTTAGGGCCCCTCTCTATTGTGAGATCTTCTTCTTTTCTATTACTATAATAAATCCTGTTATTTTGCTCTCACCCTTGTGTCCATGGATTTCATTCCTCAAATTCAAGAAATAAAGAACCAAACTTCCTAATTCGAATTACAATAATGCCTACAAATGCGGAGTGTGAAAACTGGTTTATGATCACTCACCACTAGGCAATGACCTCCCTTAACTTTAAACATTCTGACTTTACTAAATTTTCAAGATTCTATTCAGATTCTAACTTTCCAAAAATAATTAGATAAGTCTTTACCTACTTTAGCTTCAATGAGTATAATTTTACATTCTACTATCATAAGATCTTCATAGAAAATGAATCATAATCATTCTCCTTATATGATATCCTTGCTAACTCCTTTATCCATCAATGTCTAAGACATTTCTCCTAATCTTCTCTAATTCCATTGTCAGTTGTATAATGATTCATTTAATTTCTCCATAGGAAGTTATAGATAGTTTCAAGTAGCATGGTGGTTAAATGTGAAGACTCTAAGTCCAGACTCCATGGGTTCAAATCCTGGCTGTGTTATTTACTAATCTTATGACCTGGGCAATTTATATGACCTTTTAGACCTTTATTTTCTAATTATAAAGAAGAAAAAAAAGTTTCTGCTTCAAAGAGTTGTGAAGATTAAATTAGTTAATGCAGATAAATCATTTAGAACTTTACCTAGCATGTGAGGAGTCTTCAATAAATACTGCCTATTATTATTTTTTCTCACTCTAACTAAATAGAAGCCAATAAAGAATAGAAGGACTTGAGGTAGATGCAGGATTATAGATGTACATCTGGCTGAGGCAGTATCAAGGCCAAGGCAGGAGATCTCCTTTTAAAGAAAAGATGCTCTGTAGTTATTACAAGATTAACAAAATGAAATTGGGTAGTCAATAAGAAACATATTCATGTAAGAAGGTTCACAACCCCACCACCCCCACAGAGCTTTGTGGTAGAGATTACTATATTATTTATTATGTTTTTAGAATAATAGGTAAAAGAACTGTGTGACTGAGAATTATATTGGGTGATTTATATTGGAAAGAAAAACAATAACACAAGGAAGAATTACCATGGAAAGTAGGGAAGAAGCTGATATAAAATAACATAGATGGAGTTGTATATGAGGTGGAGTCTTTGGTCACCTGCATTAAAAGACTTCCAAAGCATCTTGCTGTAGGATCCATTGCATATGCATACATATATATATTTTTCTGATCCAATGAAATTCATTTGAATGTGACCCTGCTATATACATAGGTCTTAAAAGGCAGCCTAGTTATTTTTCAACTTTTCACCTAGCCATTATTAATTGTGCACTGTTGTGGATGTGGGGAAATTTTACTTATATTAATATATAATGATTTACCACAATTTTCAATAAATATACACCTTTTTTTGGTGTGCGGTATATATAAAACACTAATTGTGGGGAAAAACAACAGGCAAAAATACTAACAAACAAAAGCCATTCGCTAATTAATATATATTTGGAGATGCAGAATGCCCACAACATGTTTCAGTGTATTTGAGTGAATGTCTCAAGTAAACATTGCATCGTGACCTTTATAACACATGTCTGAAGTCTACTAAAATGATTATAATACTAATACAAATCATACAACAAAAATTTTAAAATAGAAGATGATTCTATTGGTATAAAAGAGGACCCTTTGTCCAGACTGAAAATCAGAATTCTGAATATCAAGAAATAGTTGATTTATTTATTGGGATTAAAGATCTAAAGTTTCTTTCAGTGCAAAAGTAAGTGATTGGCATATTTGAGATATGGCAATATAAATACAGTTTGATAAGAAATGAATGTTTTGGAAAAACATATTCCATCATATCTGAACCAATTTGAGTCATGGGCTAGCAGCAGCATCAGTAGAAATAGATATCACTGTATAGACTAGTTCAACTCTACTTATTATTATTGGGACACTATTAAAGATTTATATAACACAGGGTTTTCAAAAATTAGAATAACTTAACTTGTACAATGATACCAGGTGGAGATATTATTCATAATTGGCTAAAGAAACAATAATCAATATAGGAAACAGAAGGGAAATAAGTGACAGAACTTCAATTATTATTATGGTTTACTTCTCCAACACCCCACGAGTGAACTTTCTTACTCTACATAGTTACCAATTAAAGAGCAAAATTTAAAAAACATATTACTATTGAGTGCTTGATTGTAGCAACTTGAAAGATCATGCTTATAGAATATATGCAAATAAAAACATTTGTTAATTAGTGAGTTCTGTTATAGTCTTGATAGTGGCTTCTCAGCCACATGCATTATATCACATGAAATCTGTCTTTTCACCTTTTGCCAGGCACATTCAGCCCTGAGAATTAAATTTCTCAGTGTCTAAGAACATTGAGAGGGCATTGCATATTAGATTTATGCATGGCTTTCAGATCAGGTAACTATTTTAGTAATCTGTGATTGGCCACTTATTCCCTCATCAGTCTATATTGGAATTGGTAAATCAAAGAGGACATGATCATAATAAAATAAAATGCTTGACCAGGTGAGCATCTACGCCATAGTTAAACATATGAAAAGTAAAATCCATGCAAACCAAAGCAAAATCAATGTGCATTACCTTAAATAAACCACATTCCTAAACATATACTGAAGTAACACCTTTGAGAAAACTTAAAATTTTCATTTGTTTCCGAATAATAAATACTGACATAATCAACAATCCACAGTCTATAGAAATTATTTAAAACTCATGGCTAAATATTTTTAATGAAAAAGAACCCAAAAGATATGAGAATGCTCATGATTTTCATATCTTATAAAGTATACAATGAAATTTTAATCTATTTGACTTGGAACCACCGAGGGACTCGTGTTGGCTCAGTGGTTGGCCTGGATACTACAGGAATGAGGCAACTGCATCTGTCCCTGAACTGATTACCCGGACAGGCTTTGCTAATTGAGTGATTGACATGGACAACATTTAAATTTTTCTCATCAGATCCTTGACAGCAAGAACTGTTATATTTTTCCCTCTTTTACCTCAGAGTGTGACTTGTATTGAATGGACATTCAGCAATTGTTAATCAAAAGAATGACTTTATCACCTTTACAATTTAAGAAAGTATCTTTGCTCTTCTTAGTAAAAACACTGAATTGCATAAAAATAAGAATAATGAATTAAAGTTGTAATAAAGTAAAAATCGGGAATCTTATTGAGAATGTATTGATATTGAGAGAATAAATATATAGTTTTCTTTCAGTAGAATCTATTGCATT
The DNA here is from genome assembly GCF_001458135.2 of Marmota marmota marmota. Classification (NCBI taxonomy): domain Eukaryota; kingdom Metazoa; phylum Chordata; class Mammalia; order Rodentia; family Sciuridae; genus Marmota; species Marmota marmota. Next base: position 49,970,130 of record NW_026000037.1, read on the forward strand.
ATAACACAAAATTTTATTTTTAAACATAGAAAAAAAAATTGTCTCCTTCTTTTTGGTTTGAAGAATGATCATCTTCTCTCTCCATGAGCTATTTATTCCTAGGAGATTCCCTTACAGCAGTTTGTAGGTATTTCTGAACATTGGACAGGTATACATCTAGGGCTTCAAGATTCATGAAAGGTAGAAATCACAGGGTGAAATCTTGGGGTGAGAGGTGAGGGCATTAGAAATATGGCAATATAGAATGGAGTGTTGGTTAAAAAAACAAAACAAAACAAAACAAAAACTAGTGCCCCTCCACCATCACAATACACACACACACACACACACAAACACACACACAGAGTTTAGTTTTCAAAGTCAGAAAATGTCCAAGTGATGATAACATCCAAACTTTAGTCATGAAACAAATTACCAAAAATGGAGTGGATATAAATGTCAGTGAAATTGGCAAAGTCAAGAACTACAAAGTTCAGAGCTTTGAAAGGTCATCATGTAGACATGAGAATAATTGATAATGATGGTCAGAATTCAGATACATGTAAAATTGGGTTAAGTTTTACAAACATTGGATTTAAAGTCCCTATCAAAATTAATGTATAGATAAGCAAATATCCATAGTGTTATGAGCCAAACTATATGTGCCTTGATGAGACAAACTCCATTTTACCCTAAGACTCCATTTCATATTAAAAAAAAAAATCACTTTAAAAACACTTCTCCCATGAGAAAACCCCACCTCTACCATCCTGCTTAGTACATCCTGTTTAGCAATGCAGAGCAATTGAAAAATGTTTCTTTTATTCTTATGCAATGTAAGATGTTCTCCTTTTAGTCCCATTTTTCTTGGGCAGTGTACTGTACTTGAACTGGATCATTCTGACCCACTTCCTACGTTGCTATAGTTTTGACTGACTGGTATCTTGTGGTTTGGGGCTATAAAAGAGACACACTATCTTCTGCAAGGGGATGAAGGTTGCAGAGGTGACTTTCCTGCTGCCCTTCCAACCTACCAGTGAATAAATTTCCATTTCTTGCTACAAGACTGATTCGGTTATTTATTTCAAATGTGCCACAACAATAGAATGCAAGGATTTAGAGTTTGGGGAAGTTGAAGGCTCAAAATGCAATTCTGAAAGTTACATTTATGGTTATGACAGATGAAGATGTGGACCTAGTTGAGATTATCTAGGAAAAAATAGTGAATTAGAGAAGAAAGTACTAAAGATCAGATTTTCAGGAAAACTATAAACTGAAAATGTGGAAAAAGACAGGGATCAAAAACAATATTGTAAAGACTTGTGAAAAAAACAAAGATAAAGGGAGAATGAAGAAAATGCAATGTAATTATAGTTAAAGGTGAAGACATTTTCACCAGCAATTAAGATTTTTTTTTTCTTTTTTGGAGGACAGCTGTTTCAGGCAATGGATGATTAAAAAGGATTAGACAATAAAAACACAGAATGAAGACTTTTTGAGAGCTTTAATTGATGTCAAAGTAAAGGAAATGATTAAATACAGTTTGGAAATATTAGTGTACAAAAAGACTCTAAGCAGGTTGGAAAGTTTTGTCAGGGAAAAAAGCACCAATGGGAAAATGCCCTTTAAAAACTGAGGTCTCCCATCATATAGAGGTGGCCTCAAGTTTCCAATGTCTCAAAGGGATAGGTTATAAATCAGCAGGTGACATGGTAGAAACTCCTCCTTGGTATTCTGCCTGCTTAATCTTCCAGATCAGATTCCAGCTAGGAGGAGAAGTCCTGGGGTTGTTCCTGTGGTTCTGAGGATCTTTGCCTGCACAGGACCTGGAATCACTCCCATTCATATTAAACCCAGAGTGAATGATTTCTATTAACTAGTGTCAACTGCAGTTGGATCTGGGCAGATTGAGGTTTCCTAATTGCGTTCCAGGAACCCTGGGCTGGCAGCTGAGAGTCCCTCTTGATATCTCATTTATCTCCAACATGGGCATTTGGGGCATTTTCATTTTGTGGGCTGCTACTTAACTCTGTTGTGACATGAGTCTATTATATTGTCACCTGATAGGACTGGTAGGATAAGAAGCTTGTCCTCCCACCTCACCAGATCCCAATTGCATTATTAGCTCTGTGCATTTATATTATATTTTCACTTTTGTCTCTTGAGCAAACTTTCATTTTCCCCTTTATTTCGGGACTTTATTATTTCAAAGCACACGTCCTTTTGATAACAATGTGTAGTAGAAGTGATTAAAATACTATGTGCCCTTCTTAGAAACTGGTGTACAAAAACCCTCAAATAATGGCTTTTCATGAACATTTGGAGAAATTTTTCATTTGAATTGTTTCTTACCAATGGATAGACTCTGAATCTAACTCATGAGATGAAATAAATTTATGAACTACTATTCCTTCATTTTAATTTATAAGGTTTAATTTAAATATTCACCTATTTACAGAAAAATATGTAAAATAAAATAAGCTTATTTATATTTTTAATATCATAGAGTAACATGAGTTTGTTTCAGTTTCATCTGAGTTGGTAAACAGAACACTCAAATAGTATTGACACATCAGGAAAAAGAAGTGGGAGACTTTAACAAACAATATAGAATATAACAAATCATAGAAAGAAAAAAAATAATGTCTCATTGAGAAGAACTTGAAGTCAGAGAGAGGAAAAGCTAACAGAAGATTAAGATGAATGTAAATGTAATTTGAAAAGAGAAATATAAAATTGAACATTTTAAGAAATAAGCCAGACACAGAATAACAAATACTGCTTGATTTAATTCTGGAATTCATGTGGAATCTCAAAAAATTGATCCATAGAGTAAAAAGTGGTATGGTGATTACTAGAGGTTGAAGTGATTGGTAGGGAAGAGAGGGTGATGTTGGGCATATATATAACTACAATTAGAGGAATATTTTTAAAATATGTCCATGAAAGGCAAAGATGTTTGCAAATTATAAGATTATCTAATAAGAAAATCCATATAGATCAACTGAAAGCTATTGAAAGCAATGAAATTATTGAGGACGTTATATGTTCACTAAATTCAATAGCTTCTGTGTAAAGCAAGAACACCAAGTTAGGAAATTAATGGGGAAAAAGCATCAGTTTAGCGTAAAATATTTGAGAATAAATTTAGAAAGGAATATGTGATGTTTATATGAAGAATATGCTTGGTGCTAAAAATAACTCAATAATTATAGAAGTATTTCAAAACCCAAGATGTAAAAATTTCAGTTTGCAGTTTTCCTCAAATTTATTGATAAATTTAACCTAGTTCCTATTGAATTCTGAATATTATAGATGTAGAAGTTGATATGTTGATACTAAAATTCACATAGAAAATATTACACAATTGAAAACTTCAATAAAAATGTTCTAAAAGAGATGAAAACATAAATTTATATGATTAAAACAGGGAGATTGGCTGAGGAATCAATAAAAAGAATAATGGAAAAGAATAGATTCCAGAAAAACACCTATGAGTAAACATTTATTTATTTATTTTTTAATTGGTTGTTCAAAACATTACAAAGCTCATGACATATCATCTTTCACACATTTGATTCAAGTGGGTTATGAACTCCCATTTTTACCCCAAATACAAGTTGCAGAATCACATCGGTTACACATCCACATTTTTACTTAATGCCATATTAGTGACTGTTGTATTCTGCTACCTTTCCTATCCCCTACTATCCCCCCTCCCCTTCCCTCCCATATATTAACTATATGGCATTTAAAAAATCTGTGGAAGAATAGACTATTCAATAAATAGTGTTGTGAAATCACCTAAACATTTAAAATGGAATTTTTTTTTTAATAATTATTTTTTTTCAGCGGACACAACATCTTTGTCTGTATGTGGTGCTGAGGATCGAACCCGGGCCGCACGCATGCCAGGCGAGCATGCTACCGCTTGAGGCACATCCCCAGCCCCTAAAATGGAATGTTAGTAGACCATCTATGTTCCCTATGCTAACAAATAAATTTTATATAAATTAATAACCCTAATACTGGATAAAAATACAGGAGAATTTTTTTTTTATAATTAAGTTCCCAAGTGAAAGAAGTTGAAAATGAGGGTAAGACTTTCTCAAAACAATGGAAAACCCAGAAGATATTCGGGGGAGAGGGGACGTGGTAGATTTCCTTACATAAATGGAAGGCAAAATAAATAACTATCTTAGAAGAACACTTTTAAGTTTACAGCAGAAAGATGAAGATTGATAGTTATGATCTATAAAACTGTATATTAAGGATGTTATCCCCTTTTGATTTCTAAGCTAATGTTTACTGAACACTTGCCGGTCTTTTAAGTAACACACTGATGTTTTATAAATCTTGGATTTATCATGATGACCCTGTGAGGCATATGTTATTTCATATTTTCATTTTAAGCCCAAGAAAAACAAGTTTGGCTGAAATACTCAGCCCAACCTCACATAATTATTTGCATACTGACCAGCATGTAAACAAAGGTTTTCAGGCAGAGAATTCCTAAATGCAGTGCTGCAGGAAGTTTGCTCTGGTTGTGCTTCTGACACTTTTTGCAATTTACAGCTTTTAATTAAATTTCCTTCAAATGTTTATACTGGTCAAAAGCTAAAAAAAATCCAAAACCTCTATACACATGTATCTTATCTATATGATTCACTTTCCTTAATGCTGAATATTCTCTTTTCCATACCAGGTAAACAATATTTTGATTTTGTGTTTCTGTGTCATTTTGTATAACCCTCAATCTTGTACAATTTATTTCTGGTATACTTTATGAGTTTAGGCGCTAAACTGATTTATTTTCCCATGCAGCTAACCCTTTTCCTATTTTAAACTCATATTTTTAGAAGGGAATGTTTTGAAGGCAACTATTCAATTCCATTTATTATGTATCTATCCTTGTACCTATTGTGCATTGGTTTACTTATTGCAGTTCTTCAATTTGTTCTAATATCTGATAGGGGTAGACTCATTATTCTCATTTTTTTTCCAAAAAAATTCCTGAGAATTATTCACAAAGCATTGACTTAGGAAAGGATTATGATGCACAACATTTAATCTTTTCATCCAGAAACAAGGCATAACTTTGCATGAATTCAAATCTTCTTTATGTATTTGATAACATAGATTTGTATAAATTTGAACATTTTCTTTGCATGGATCCTTGATATTTATACTTAAATGTTTTCCTAGATCATTTACTCTGTGTGTGTGTGTGTGTGTGTGTGTGTGTGTGTGTGTGAGAGAGAGAGAGAGAGAGAGAGAGAGAGAGATATCAGTGTAGACAATGAGTGTTAACTTAGCATTGGGATGTTTACTGTTCTATTGTATCTTCTGTATATATTCCATTTGTAACTCTGTTTTCTGTGTACCATAAGAATACTGTTTTCCTTTAAGACTAGCATTGAAGACTGTATTTTTATATCATTCAAATTCAGTAATCATATTAATGCACTACTAAATACCAGGTTTCATGTTAGAAGAATGAAAATAGAGGTAAGACAGAGACCTCAAAATTACGCATGGTCTGATACAAGAGATGGTAATCTCTCCATCAGGAACTTGGAGGAAGTATTGACAAATGACAAAAAGGTTATTGATAATGCCACAACTTTTGGTATCTTCACAGCTTCTAGCACATTCTCTCATCCTTAACAACTGCAGCAGTAACCGCTACTATTTTCTATCTTTTATGTATCAAACATTGCAATAAGAATTATGAATAATGTCATCAACACTCTCACCAACCTACAGTTTAGACATCATAACCTTCATTTCACTGAGGAGGGGGCTGAGACTCAGGAGTCTTAAGGAACATACCCACAATTACACTGCAAGCACATATTGTACCCCAAATTCCAACAAGTCTGTGTGCTTAGTGGTCTCCTCTTGCACCTGGCTGCATAGTCAGAGCGTCAGTTGTTTTGAGATGGATAGGTGATGTTTACTCATAGAAAGTCAAAACTAAACTAGGAAGTTTTCCAGTAATCTGAGATTTAAGACCTTTTTTCCCTTTGGATTTTCTTTAATTGATGAAAGAAAGATGATAAATTGGGAGGGGAACTAGATAATATCAAATATTATTAAAATAACCAGTTAGAAACCAACACATTCTGTTCCTTTTAATCTCTCATAAAGTGAATGCCACACTGTCCAACATGTGGCTACTTAATTTTATATTTAAATGATTAAAATGAGATAAAATTAATAAAGCTGTTCCTCAATTTTACTAGTCATATTTCAAGTGCTTAATAGTTTCATTGCTTCATGTTCGCAGCTACCATATCGGACAGTGCAGAAAAGTTCCATCATCACAGAAATTCTTATTGAATAGTGCTGACTTATCACATCCGACTTAGAGGTCATATTCTGTAGTTTGCTTTATAATTTCATTTACTCAACGAATATTTAATATGCTCTAACTGTATGTCAGGATATGAACTTGGCATTGAGCTATAAAAAGAGTTGGGGCTGTTTCTTCCTTTAAGTTTCTCAAAATCTCACACCAACAAATGTAATGAAATTACTATTCTTGAAACTAATAATAATAAATGATATTAATATTATTAGCTATCCTGAAAGATTGCCATTCTTGTGCAAATCTCTTTCCCTATATAATCCTTACCTATTTGTGGTGATGTAACCACTGCTTATTTGAGATTGATGTATGCTGCTCTGAATTACCCATTGCCCCAGGAAACTGTAAGTTAAGTCCTGATTTTTACTTTAAAGTTTTGCAAACCTTAGTGCTGATTTTATACCCACCCACACAGGCCCAGAACTGCTGCCTTGGCAGCACATTTCTGAATCACAATTTCTGCTAATTCTTTTTGGATAATAACTGAATCCATCATGATCTAGTCATGTCTTCTTTATCTGTGTTACCTAAAGAAAAAGAGGAAATCTTGTCCTAGAATTCTTCCCACTTTATCCTTCACAAAGTGGCCACTACTAAAATCATCAGCAAAACAGTCCAGTTCTTCACTAGTAAGCATTTGAAATTTATCATGTAGGAGAAGCTGCTGGAAAACACTGTTGTTTTCTCACACAAGACAGCTCAACTTCCCCATGAGTTTTAATATACAAGCCAGAGGGATGTCTGGAAACACCTGGTTGCCAGGAAAAGTTACCAAATATGCCCCTTGTGAAGGCTCTCTCTCTCTCTACCTGCAGTTAACAACAAGAACAATTTGCTTTCTCACCTTGCAAAGTAGAATGGAAACTCATTTCATCTTTCTTGTAAAAACCATGTCCATTAAATTAGAGCTGCTTTTCTGCACCTACTTCAGGTTCCGATATTCTAGAGTACATGCATAAAAAGTTTGGTTTCCAATTCAATGCTTAGTAATACTAAGTTTGCATATTTTTTTCTATTTGGCAACAAGAAGATTTTATAGGGTGGCATTATTTCATTAAAATAGCCTAAAATTAACACAAATAAATAATGGGTAAACTGGAATCTCAGCCAAAGATGAAAACAGAAGAAATTATTAATTTCATCTCAGAGATTTATCATCTTTTGAGAAAAGACTTGCTACTGCTGTCTAGCTTCCACTTGGGTCATTCTGTTTGTGGGATGTTCTTATTTATAGCAACTGCTGTCCACCAGAGGCCCAATGCTGTGGTGATCACTGCTTAGTGCTAGTTACTGGGCCCTCACTCTGTTTTTTATCCCATGAAGTAAGTCTTGGCTAGTTTCTCAGGTTCTCTTTCTTCGGTGTCTAGATAAAAATTTGCTCTGTATTTTCCAAGCCTAGATGATTCAAATCTCCATCATCAGCTTTTTAGTTACTTTTTTCATAAAAATGCCAGCAATATATTCCACTGACATGAATGAAAGCAAATAACCACACTAGCTTAGCCAAACAATTCCTTGAGGGTAGGTAACAAATGTACTCATTCTATTTTCTTCTTAAGCTCAAGTTTTGTACTATTTTTTCCAGGATGCCCAGTACTGAGTAAATGAGCTTGTGTTGGTCACTTGCAAATTCACTCTCAAAGTCTCCACCTTTCCTTAATCAGTTTCTAACATAATCTAGGTCCACCTGGATGCTCACCTCCCCAAACCCTTCAATCTTCTTATCCACAGAATCTTCTGAGGCCTCTCTATTTAGGGAATTAATTAGGATCTCAGTCAATCAGACACAACATTGGGTTTTTCTTCCTTCTTTATTCCTCATATCCTCTATGATTTAAATCAAAATGCACCCTCTTATACTGATTCTTATTTCTAAAAGTTGGTATTGCCATTTCCCAGGTCAGTGGTTAGGGGGATTCTGTGCTTTTATTTATGTTCTGGAGACTTCCCATATTTCTAACCTCTGTAAATTACTTAATCCTTCCTCATGTGATCTGACCCTCTTATCTTCTTATAGGGTATGTGAAGCAAACAATTCCACTTGCAGTTTGCCAGGTGGGGTCTGCATTGCAGACTATCCTGGGGTCATCTTGCTTCAAAAGAAGATACATATCCAGTAGTTCTAGATGGCAAATACTTAGCCCTTGTTCTCCAGTCCATTTGACTAGTTAAAAAGCTGAAACACTGATTGAAGATACAAAATTTCATTTAGAAAACAGGAATAAGTCTAAGAGATTAATTATATATCATGGTGATTCTAGTTAATAAAAACATATGTACATTGGAAAATGCTAAGAGAGTATAGTTTGAATGGTTTCACCACAAAACCAATGATATCTGCATCCCCATATTTATTGCTTTACTGTTCATAACAATCAAGAAATGTAAATAATCTGAGGGTCCATCAATTGATAAACAGATGAAAAGAATATGAATATCCATAGCAAATATCATTCAGCCATAAAAAAGAATACAATCTGGTTACTTGTGACAACATAAATAGAAGTATAAGTCATGTTATGCAAAATAAGCCAGTTACAGAAAGACAAGTACCACCTGGTCTCACTCATGGGAAACACATTAAAGGTTGAGTTCACAGAATTGAGAGTGGAATGTGGTTACCAGATCTGGGGAGAGTAGGGGCAGAGAGGGATGGGAAAAGGTCAATCACTGGGGACTCAGTTGCAGATACATAAGAGTAAAAATTTCTGGTGTGCTAGTTTTTTTTTCTTGCAAAAGTATTTTTTAATAAGTTGTATACTTCAACATGGTAACATGATAGCCCAATGATATATCAAGTAGCGACAGTGAAGATTCCTGGTATTTTTATATAAAAACTATGAATGACACTACATTTGCACTTAACTTTACAAGAGATTATCTTCAGGTTCAGGAAGATTCTTTGACAGTTGTAACAGTGAAGACGTATGTGTATGGACTGAGTAGACAATGAGAGTTTTAGTATTAAGCTGCATTCTCAAAACATACTGAAGAAAAGAGGATATAATGACAGTATGGCCAACTTGCGGAATAAATCTCAAATCTTTTAAACTTAGTCATTTATAGAAAATATAGTATGTATCAAAATTAAAAGGTGTCTTACAGAAATAGAGCCAGAAAAAGACATAAAGATTAGAATTCTGAAGCAATGAATGTGTTTCTGTTTTGTGATAGAGGGAAGCTATCTGTGGTGCTGAAATTCCTCATAGACACAATGTTATAAATGAATTAAAACCAGAATTCCCTGCTCTATACAAATGCTGGTGATGGGCAACTTATGCTATTGCTGTGAGTCACAGCAATCGTTGGCCGGAGTTCAGTCATCAAGTGGAGGTGCTCTAAGATTGTACTCTGGAGTGCTATTACACGTTAGGATAAATATAGAAAACAAATGTGTACTGTATATTTCAAAAAGCTAGAAGAAAGGATTTTAAATATTTTCACCATAAAGAAATGATAAATGTTTGAGGAGGCAGACATGTCTGACCTAATTACACAATGTATACATGTACTGAAATATCATGTCACTCCATTAAAATGTATAATTTTGTGATTTCATGTATCAACTTAAAATAAATTTAAAAAGACAAGCTATGACGTGAAAAGAATATTTGTAGATGATAAATATGAAAAAAATGATTATTATTTAGAACATATAGAGTACTCTCAAATCTTTCTAATAAAATAAATAAACAACCCAATTAGACGATAGATAAAAGATATAAGGATTTGTCTCACTGAAGAGGATATACAGAGTGAAAAGAATGAAACACTTCTGTTATGGTTTGGGTTTGAGATGTTTCCCCAGAAGCCCATGTGTTGATGCAGTAATGTTCAGAGCTGAAATAATTATATTATGATAATTGTAACCTAATTGGTAGAATAATCTATTTGATGGAGTAATAATTAGAAAGAACTACTGTACTAACTGGTAACTATACAATCAAGGCATGGCTAGAGGAAGCAGATCACTGGGGACATCCCCTTGAAGATTACATTTTCTGGGCTCTCTCTGCTTCCCAATTGCCATGAGCTCAGCAGCTTTCCTTTTACCCTGATGTTCTCCTTCACCTTGGCCCACAGTAATGGAGTCAGCTGACTGTGGACTGAGACCTCTAAAACCATGAGACAAAATAAACTTTTCTTCCCCTAAGTTGTTCTTGTTGGGCATTTTGGTCCCAGAGATGTGAAGCTGACTAATAAAACCTAATTAGCTATTAGGGAAATTCAAATTAAAACCACAGTATGATATTACCACCCATCTAACAAAATGGCTAAAATAAAAAAAAAATATTGACAAACCAAATGCAATGAGGATTTTAAGAAACTAGTCACTCTTATTACTGTTGGGCATGTAAAATGATGCAGCTACTCTGGAAAACATTATGGCAGTTTCTTAAAAACAAAACAAAACATCTAACTTACCTTATAATATAGCAATTGCACTTCTGGAACTCATGTTCACATAAAACTTGTACATGAATATTTATTGCCAGTTCATTCACAGGAGCCAAAACCCCAAAATAACAGAGATGCCCCTCAGCAAATGAACATTTAAACCAATGTATCCATACCATGGAATAATACAGAGCAAAAAAAAAAGTGAAATATTTATGCATGAAAAATTCTGGATAAATATTCAGGGAATTATGATATGATGAGTGAAAAAAACCAACACCCAGATTAAACACTGTATGAGTCTACTAATATAGCATTCTTGAAATGTCATGATTATAGAAGTTGAGAAGATATTAGAAGCTAAGGAGCAAAGAAGTGGCTGCAGCATTTTTTTTTAAGGACAGAATAGTCCTAATTGGGAATGTTTTGTCTTGACCTCATCAGTGACCATGTCTTGGTTACTGGTAGCATTTTGCAAGATGCTACCACTGGGAAACACTAAATAAATGATGCAGGATCTCTCTGCATCATTTTTTTTACAATTGCATTTTTTTACATTAGTCTCAGAATGAAATAAATAAATTAAAAATATGACATAAAAATGATAGTCTGGACATTAAGGTAAGTTTAACAATTGAAGTCTTAAGAGTCTTTTTAATCCAATTGACTTTCAGTGCAGCCATAATTGCTATTTTTTCATAAAGAATGATGATAAGAACAATTAGAGGACATTTTTCAAGTGGAGCTAAAGACTCCTCCAACCAACTAATTCCAATAGAAAGAAATAGCATATGGTTTTTTTCTCCTTAACTTAATTAATTAAATCAAGTCTTATCCTTCTTTACCACAATTCTGTGCAAGTGTCCTAAACACTTCACAGTGATGACTTTTGTCTGGACACTTAAGGCACTTATTTGTATGGACAAATCAGCTAGAATCTTAATCATAACAATAAATATGTATTATTACCCTTATTTGAAAGGCATTAAAGTAGAATATAGTACATTTGGTGTCATTATTTTTCATTAAATTTTTATCCTATTTAATTTTCATTTTTTCAGATATTTTTGTAACTTAACAAATAAACTGCATAATTCTTTTTTTTNTGAAACAGAAGGACAGTCCTCTATGACTAAGGCCAATTGCAAATTTAGTGAGTATATGTTGAACTCTATCATCACTTAGACTGTTAAACTGAAAGAAGACATTGCTCTTCAGGCTTGTGAAATCTTGGCAAACTGTAACTATATTTTCTGAGGCTGTGAGCCACAAGTTTTTAACATGCTCTCCTAGAAAGTAACTTCCCTTGCAAAAGAGGTTAAGTCAATTCGTAATTTTTCATCATGCCTTGAGCATAGGTAGAACATATAATATCCATTTCTTCCAGCTTTCCCTCCTCTTTTCTAAATAAGGTCACAGTGAGAATTTCTGGTAACCCATGGAGAGTGTGTGTTTTCATGGGAAAGCTTTTACACTTCTGCCCAGTGACAGAATTTAAACTTTTTTTGTGACATATCTCACAACCTCCAAGAATTGTCCTTTTCCTAGGCTGATAAGCTGATGACAGTTACATGCCCATCTAGTTCTAGAAAGGCATAAATCAGTGGTTTTGAAACACTATGAAGCCTCCAGGGGATGCATAGAATAATGAGCAATTGGTGTGGTCAAAGTAGACAAGGATTAGATTTGTCAACTCACTGCTTACAGCAAGACATGTAGTATTTGGCGGTTTCAAGCCATGAAAAACAACAGAAAAGTTCCAATAAGCTCTCTGGATTTGCAATATTTATGTTTTATCTCCACAGGGGAGAAGTGAGAATGCACATGAAGGAGAGAGGAAAAGGTTTAACTTAAAATTTAGCATTATTACATTTGTTCCTCATACATCTATATGATCCATCACATTCTCATAGAGAAGGACAAATTTATGAATTTATCTGGTTTATTAAGTGTTTCACAGAGCCCCAACTAGTAACCCACATGATTCTCTCTTCCGCCTTTTTTTCTATTCATATGCTGCTTTGTACTTTGTGGTTTCTATTTGTCCCTACCCACCCTATAGAGCGGCCCCTGACCTCAGTGCCTTCTACTCTTATCTTTCAAACCTGGAATGTAAGATAGCACCACTGTGATTGTATTCTGGCATATGGAACACTTGACCTTAAGATAAAGAGTTTATCCAAGAGCCACAGTCTCCTGATAGGAACACTGAAAAGTAGAAGACTTCCTTCATGGGCAAGTGTTGAGTAAAATGTGTCACCTCCACGTGGCAAAAAGGGAGACCAGAGAGATTCAAACTACAAGGACTAGGTGGGAAGTTAATGATTTAGAGACAAAGGTGACTGTGAAAGACCATGAGTGATCTCCAAGAACAGAGAAAAGACCCAAATGATAGTCACCAAAGAAAGAGGGATCTCAGACCTATGACTGTGAGGTACTAGGTTCTTCCAAGAATATCAATGAATTTGGAAAAGGTTCCTCCCATAAAACCTGCAGCTAAAATCATCACCTTAGTGACATCTTGATTTTAGCCTTGTGAGACCTTGAACAGAAAACTCAGAAGTGTGCATCCAGATTTCTAACCCACACAACTGAGATAATACACTGGGGCATTTTGTTTCAACCTGCTAGGTTGGTGATAATTTGCTACAGAGTAACAGAAAATTCATATGCACTTTGTCTCAAATCTATCAGTAGCACCAATACACACAGGAGCTGAAGGGTAGATTCCCAGGATGGAGCGTCTGCTGGCTCTAAGGAGAAAACATATCAAACTTTAGTCTATTTATTCAACTGATGTCATATGTAGCCTAACTAGGTATTCCTGGACCAAACAGCTGAGAGATTTACAGATACCCAATATTGCTGTTGTCTCCAAAACTCCTTTATTTCCAGGACTTTGAAATGCTTCCCTGGGTGTGCATCTGTTCAGATATGTTTTGAAAAAGGATAGTATTCAGTCAGCTTTTTCACTGCTGTGACCAAAAAGACATGACAAGAACAATTAGAGGAGGAAAAGTTTATATGGGGGCTCATGATTTCAGAGGTTTCAATCCACAGACAGACTACTCCATTCTTTGGGGCCTGAGGTAAGGCAGAATATCATGGTGGAAGTGTATGGCAGAGGAAAGCAGTTCAGGACATGGCACCAGTAAGGGGAGAGGGAGGGAGGGAGCGTAGGAAGGAGGGAGAGAGGAGGAGGAGGAGAGAGGGAGGGAGGGAGGAGGAGAAGGAGAAGGAGGAGGAGGAGGAGGAGGAGGAGGAAAAGAGAGAGAGAAAAGGAAGAAGAAGGAGGAAGAGGAGGAGGAGGAGGAGGAGGAGGAGGGAGGAGACACTCTGCTCACCACAGACAAAACATACCCCATAGCCCTGTCCCCAATGACTCACCTCCTCCATTCATACCTTAGTGTCCCACAGTTACCACCCAGTTAATCCCTATCAGAGAACGAATGCATGGATTAGGTAAAGGCTGTCATAATCCAATCATTTTGCCTCTAAACTTTCTTGCGTTGTTTCACATATACACTTTTGTAGGACACTTCATATATAAACCATAACAGATTTGTATACTTAACACAGAGTAAAAAATTCCTAATTCCTATTACCCTTGGGACTCTTATAGTATGCCATTTTTTAAAATTATGGAATCATCTCCAAACTTGTGTGTTTTACAGATACACAATATTGCTGTTGTCTCCAAAACTCCCTTATTTCCAGGTCTTTGAAATGCTTCCCTGTGTGTGCATCTGTTCAGATATCTACAAACTTGTGTGGCTACATTTATAGATCCATCATATTTTTATCCTTTTATGCTTAATTAGATGATGGCCATTTTGGGAATATGAATGCATGATGCACATACTTTCGTATCCCTAACTAGTCATCAGTAGGCAGTAAATAAACAATTGTTGAATCAGTGATGTTCAAATCAAAAAGTTTATAACATAGGATCTGGAGTCATACTTTAGACAGCATATTATGGGCCCATCATAAGTAATTAATTAATGCACTAATAAATTACCTGTGACAAATCTGAAATAGTTCCCCTAACTAAACTTTACCACATAATTCTAAGGATTCCATAATGTAGCCTATTGTATGTTTCTAGTTTTTTCTGTATCTACTTCCAGTTGTGTCTGTTCACATTCCACAAACACACATCTCTGTGATTTGCTTATGATTTTTCTCAGATAACAGCATCCTTTCCCTAATCCATGCTTCACTTTAAGTCAGGGGTCAAGAAACTTACTCACAGTCACACCCAGACTTCCATATGTTTTTTTTTGTCCAGCACATAAAGTTTTTGTATTTTTTTTTTTTTTGTGTGTGTGTGTGTGTGGTGCTGGGGATCAAACCCAGGGCCCCATGCATACCAGGTCAACACTACCATTGAGCCACATACCCAGGCCAATAAGAAGTGTTTAATATTTTTTAGTAGTTACATTTTAAATATCCAAGCAGTACCAGTACCTTAAATATTTGCTGTCTGCCTCTTTACAGTAAATGGTTACTCATTTGTGCCTTAAGGCCAGTTAAAATATTACCTTCTCCACGAGATTGCATCTAAGTTCTTCCAAATCATGAGAAGAGTCTTTTTGTAAGTCTTCTTTGGATTGCTGTAAAACTTATTCAGCCCTTGTTCACTGTTTGTGTATTTCTAACTTTAAAGGGCTCAGTCATGTTTCTCCAGGTCTTAGGTGGACATTGTTTTCATATGTTTTCTTGCAGGGAAGAATTAAATGTGCAGGGATCACTTGAATATCATGAGTATTAATTTATCAATGCTAACATTGAGATGACAGGTGGCGAGTGAAGTGGGTGATTTTAAAATCTATATATATGTCTGACATTGATTCAGTTAGTATCTTCAAAACTAGGCCTGCAATTTCAGTACATACTGTCAATATGTATTGTGTTTCTGAATGTAGTAGTGTGTAATTGTAAAATATATGTTGATGATTATTAAATGACATGGTTTGCTTTTGAGAAAATACAAATGTGAAATTTAAAAGCTTTGAAAGCATAGAAAGTAAAAACTTCTGAAAAAACGCAGAAGAAATTCTAACACTATATTACAAGGAATTGAATAGATAATGATACTAACAACCCAGGACAAGGGTGAGATTAATTAAAATGCTGAAAAGACACAGGCTGACTAAATAGAACAGTGAAAGACCTGAACATCAATCGCAGGAAAGTACTGATGTCAGTAATTAAGAAAGTGTGATGAGTATGTTAAGTTGTAATACCAAAAACAATGTCACAACTAAGAGATGTTGGACCTAGAGTTGAACACATCAAATAAGCATGGGGAATGTAATGACAGAGAGTTTTCACTTGACCTGTATCTGGAACATGAAATCCCCCAGCCATTTATAGGAGATATGCTCAAAGCATGAACCCAGAAGAGTATCCAAATAAGAGCCATTGAGAAATGAGCATTTCCATCAGTAGCACCAATAGTCATTCACTTCCTGTAGATGGAGCATATGGATGTCAAATACAAAACAATATAAAGAAAATGTGTGAATATTTCATCAGTAATTATTAAGACTTGCTGTAACAGCATTTACTTCTAGGAAGTTAGTATTAAAGTTACTTACTAGGCTGATTTCTCCGCTATGAAAACCTTCTCTGTGTTTTTCATGATCAGATTATATATCATTTCTCTATATATCCTGTCTGTATCACCTTTGCATACTATAGGTACTTAATAAGTATATCTTAAATAAGTGGAAATGAAAAATAAATTAATGAAGGTTGAGTGAATCTCTTCTCACTCTTACCCTCAAATAGACATGCATTTCCTATGTCTAATGATAATAACCAGGCCATTAAAAAAAGAAAACCACAGTGCCTTTTACCCAAGCTTTAATTTTGTTCAAAATGATTTTCAAATAAAAACTTTCAGAAAGAAAATAATTTTGTAACAGCAGTAGAGTATAAAATTTGCACTAATTTTAAAATTAAAAGAGAAACTTCCAAGAGAATAAATGCATAGTTTGTGCAAGGGCTTTTTATCAATTATATTGCAAAGATGCATTTTTACTCTTCTCTGCCACTGCAAAAATTTCAGTTAGAAAGTGTGAGATGTCTTCAGTTAAGTTATAGAGGAAATGAGAAACAGAGGTATACAAAACTGTATATTTTTTCCTTGCCATTCCAAAATATATAACCCAAATACATATAAATGCAACGTGTAGAACCTGATATTGAGAACTCTGGGATCTCTACCATAGTAATGATAAGAGTCCTGGATCTTGGAGTCAAAAGCTTAGAGCTCTACATGTTATTCAAACCCTAGCACTTACAAGTTATATCAACATCTTTGAGGTTTGTCAACACTGTGGGAAATTATCCTTTAACTATTAAGTAATGAATGAATGAATGCAAAGTAGCTAAGAACTTATGTAGCAAACCTATCTAGTTCAAGTCCTATTTTTTTCACTGACTAAAGCATAATCTTCAGCAAAATATTTTCTAGAAAGTTTATTTTTCTTACATGTAAAATGGGTGTACTAATAGTATATAACTCAACACGTACAAAATAGAAGAGATAATACATATACAAGACATACAATGGTATCTGGCATAAACTAAGCGACTCAAATAATTTTACATATTAGTTTTAAACAAAATCCCTTCTGATGAGGGGAGAGTGGTCATTCCTAAAGAAACAGTTAAAAAAATTAGTCTCATCTTTAAAAATATGGTTTCCTTATAGCAGCAGTGTTTTCACATAACATTAATGAATGCTTAACAGCCTTGGAGATGCCTGCAGCTAATGTCTGACCTACTTATTAGAAAGGGAGCTCCAATAATCTGGCCTTCACAGAGGCTGTTTTCCTGGACTGAGGAAATTGCATAATTACTACTTCAGACATTGCTATAGAATGTTCTCAATTATATGAAAGTACTACAATCCTTAAAGTAGTTAATTGGGTAGTTTTCCTAAATTAATTCTTTCTAGCACATTGCAAATGTCCCAAATCCACAGAAAAGTGTAATAAATATTGAAAAATGAAATTTTAATGTACATATTGTTAATAATCATACTTTAGAATATTGATTTAGGATCAACTACACTGAAATATTGCAAGTAAGATAAAGCTAAAGTTATGCAGTTTTAGTCTGTGTTTCCTACATATGGGTGGCCACATTATGAATTATCATGGCACCTCTGGACTCCATAGTTTCCAGTGGGATGATAATCAGATTATTATATGTTTTCCAATCTTGATATCACAATTTGAAGGAAAATTTATAGAATAGAATATTCAGAGAAAGAGGCAACAGAAGATTTAAAGTTTGAGAAGTACATGTGAGGAATGAATGAAAAACTTAAACATGTGCAGGAGGGAAGTTCTCACAAGGCCATGACAGTTGTCGTTTGAATTGGAAGTTGTAGAAGATAAAAATAATTAATGCAATTCAAGACAGCATAATAGAGACCAATAAACCAAAGTCACAAACAGCTTTGTTCAAAACTAGAATGGACACCTTGGGGAGAGTTTGTGACTCTTACCCTTGGGAGGACTCCAGTAGACTGCTTGTCCCCCATGCTAAATTGCTAGTGTGGATGATGGGCTGCTTATGGTGCTTAATGTAGTGGTTCTAGAACATTAGGCAGTTGAATTTAATTTGTCTTTGTACTTGAGCATACATAGGTCTACAAACAAAAAATGGTATGGAAGGTGAGGAGTGGCCCTAATATTTCCATTCTAAGTTTTAGGATCCAATGAATGATTATTTTGTGAATTTTATTTAATGATAGTGAAAATCAAACCATTTTACAGTGTTGGTTTTGAATTTAGATGGATCTACAGAAAACTTATAAGGGAAAATGTTTCAATGAAAAACTTATCAGCATTAATAGTGCCCTTTCTCTGAAACTGAAAAAAAAAATACTAATTTAAAATAAAATGTATTGAGCAAGAATATATGCTTCTGTCATGAGAATTTTCTCTTCATTACAGCTTAAATGGTTTTATTTGCAACTAAAGGAGAGAGATAAGGGTTTACAAATTCTTTCAAAGCAGATACTTTTTTTACTGTATATTGCTACTAGGCATTCTAGTTAGGTTATGTCAGGTAACCACACAAAAAAAGTAATAAATACAAAGTTCATGTTTCAGGAAGATGGAAATTTCATTAAGACTCCATTTCCATAATCAATTATTAAATAGTTCACCAGAGTATTTTCTTTTCCTAATCTATTCCAAAGAATACCTTCTCAAAGGAAGAGCATGTTCTTCCACACATGAATGGATTTTGAAATAAAAATCACCAAAGCCTGTTCTGTATGCTAAAGGTTTTCTAAAGATTCTAAGTAATTGTGTCACAAGCCTTTTTTTTTAAAGCTTAACTCTATACAAATGATGAATCATCAGAGAATAAAAATATGCCAGAAATTTTGAAAATGACTTTTAATTTTAGTTTTGTAAGAACAGCTACCTAGCACTATTTTGTAGGTAGTGGAATTTTACATTCACTTATTACTTTGAAGTCATTTAAATATTACCTGTCTGCTGAAAAGTCACATTCCTATGAGTAATAAGAGCGTGTGTTTTTCGATTCTCCATGGTATGTATCTCAGAGAGGAAATTCTCATAGGCACTCAGAGAGACAATGACATAACCCGAGACAAATATTGACTTTTGACTTCTCCTTTCACATTGAAAGGCTTCTGTGATGGCCTGTTGCCAAGAATACTTGGAAGACACAGAGCATCAAGAACAAAAGCAAGAGAGACAGAAGGTGGAATTGTTGAAGTTATTTTCAACTCAGAACATTTACCTCAAGTTAAAATACTCTCTTTATTGGGTCAATAACAAAGTAGAATTAAGTACAGCTGCATTTACATTAATATGCAATTAAATAGAAATAACATTTTATTCTTATTGTAATGACCCCAGGTTATTTGTTAGTATGTGTACTTGTATATAATAGTTAATACATTCCTAATATCTCCGGGCTTTAGATAAAGCCAAACAATGCAGTAAAGTGCAGAGTAAAACAATAATTGCTTTCAAATTTATGTTCTTACAGCACTTAAAATAAGCTAAAGAGTTTACCCTAGACATATCAGATGATATTTATCTCATAGTTATTATGAATCATTTTGTTTGTTGCCTTGTTTTTGGTACTGGGGATCCAACCTTGAGATGCTTTAATACTGAGTTACTCTCCCCCCACCCCCTCCCACACACACTCATTAAATTGCTGAGACTGGCCAGTATCTTTCTACCTCAGCCTCCTGAATCACTAGGATTAGAAACTTGTGCCATTGTGCCTGGCTTGAATCTTCAGTTTGATTGTGAGTTCTTTGAGAAGAGGAGTATTGTCTTGTATTTCTTTTCATCTCTAAAGCCTACCACGATTCCTGGCACAAGGTAATAAAACCTCTGAGGTCTTCAGATATTTCCACATGACTAAGATTATGCACATTTCTCCAGACTCATGAGGCATATAGTACAATTACCTTACATGTCAACAGAAATGATTCATAATTTTTTCTATGACAGTATGATCAAAAATGCTTTTTTGTGTGTGAAGACATGTATAAAACAATGGCTCTTAAAAATGACCTTAGCAGTTTACTTATAATTGTATAGTGGCTATTTTTCATAATTTAATATTCAGGAGTTCAGAAATATTTTGAGGGCTATCAAAATATCAACTGATATCAAAATATCAATGTATGATATCTGTATAGTCTGAGAGAAGCTATCATGAAGCCTAGGCATATGCAACTACCACAAGTGGAACTTTTTCTTCTCTCTTCACTTGATCAACTCTTACTTACTCCTCAGACCTAAGTTCAAGCATCATTTCTTCAGGAAAGCCACCCTGACCTTCCTGACAAGGTTTAAATTCTCCTATTAGGTAGCTCTCCCAGGAGGAACCTGTTTTAGTTGCCAATTTCTTCTTACTATTGTAACTATTTGTGTGCTGTCTCCCTACCAGGCTTTCAGCCCCACCAGAACAGGGCCAGGCATGCTTTTATATTCATTCTCCCAGCATAACACCTGGTATGTAGGAGGCACCCCATCAATATCCAATGAGGGAGAGAATTTATAAACAGAGGAGCCTGTGAAGATTCACTGAGACTCTCAGTTAGCATGTAGGTGCCTGTCACAACAGCCATACCCTCCCAAAGAAAATTCTGAGAATTTCCACACCATTAATAGCATTCATAAATAGTAATTATTTAAATATTTTAAAAATGCTATCTTGAAGCAACACATGTTTCCATAGAAGAAGAAATGCCAAGTTTTACAATTTTGTATTTATGGAGGAGTAGCATTGCCCAAGCACACTGACCATTTTTAAATATTAAATTTAAAAAACCCTTTTCATTAACTTAGGATCTGACATGGCTTAGATTACAAAAATTCATATTGTGGGTCATTAAAATTTACATATTTTTTTCTAGTACATAATCAAATGGGATGTTACTGAAAGGTAAAATAAAGGTAATGATTTCCTTACTGAAAGGTTCCATGTTAGTTTTTTTTTTTTCAAATTGGTTTTATTTCTTAAATACATGGCAGTAGAATGCATCACAATTCTTATTACACATATAGAATAATTTTTCATATTTATGTTTGTATATAAAGTATGTTCACACCAATTCATGTCTTCATGCATGTACTTTGGATAATGATGTCCATCACTTTCCTCCATCATTGCTAACCCCCTGCCTCCTCCCTTCCCTTCCCACCCCTTCACCCTATCTAGAATTTGTTAATTCCTCCCATGCTCCCTCTCCCTACCCAACTATGAGTCAGTCACCTTATATCAGAGAAAACATTTGCCATTTGTTTTTTTGGGATTAGCTAACTTCACTTAGCATTATTTTCTCCAACTGCATCCATTTACCTGCAAATGCCATGATTTTATTCTCTTTTATTGCTGAGTAATTGTTTGATTCCAAGTGAAGTGAAAAAATGTCAAATTTTCTGATTTTTAACTAGTTTCTATATGACAACTGACTACATTTTCCTAAGCTTTTATATTATTTCAGATGTCATAATTGAAAGAAAATGAGTAAAATTATCCTAGAAATAGTGTAGTAAAATAGCCTAAAGGACAGAAGAAACTTGTAGAAGTATGTTCACATTTGTAACCTCTGAACAGATTAAATAAATCATTTTTAATGGCACACAAAAATACCTTTTCTTCCTACATGCTATAAATCAATTTTAAAATATAAATACCTATAGAATACAGGAGAGAAACAGTAGATGATGTTTAAAGCAAGATGATAAGCAAAAGAAATGTTTTGCTTATAGGTACTTCATAGTTATTTCTAGTTTTGATTAGGAAAATGCAAAAGCAACAAAGTTTAAGCTTGCGGCATGGGCGAACAAGCTAAGAGCTTACAATCTTTCTGGGTAGATCCAAAACCACACCCTAATCATGTATTCTTGAGAAAATTAAAACTTTCTAAATCTTTAACTTCACATCCTGAAAATGGTAATAATATTATTACTTTGGATAGTTATGAAGATTAAATAAATAATGTATTTGAGTGAATACATTTTATAATATCTATTACACTCAAGGTATTTTGTAACTACTAGATTTGGTTTCAACACTCTCATATCAATAAGGATTAAAGAAATTAAGAAAACTATCCTGTTTACAATACTACCCCAGGGAGAAAATAACAAATTCAAACAAGAAGGTGAAAGACATGTACACTGAAGACAATAAAACACCGATGAAACTGAAGAACAAAAAAGTGGAAAGATATCCCATATTTCTTGACTGGAAAAAGTAACATTGTTAAAAATGACCATGCTATCCAAAAGCCAAAGCAATCACGATAAAAGGAACAAAGCTGGAGGCATCACACTGACCAGACCGTAAGCTGTACTACAAAGCTATACTGACAAAATGGCATGGTACTGGCACCAAAATAGACATGTAGAGCAACGATGCACAATAGAAGACACAGAGACAAACCCATACAAATATAATTATCTCATACTAGACAAAGGAGCCAAAAATCTAACATCGGAGAAAAGATAGCCTCTTCAACAAATAGTGCTGGGAAAACTGGAAATCCATATGCAGCAAAATGAAACTAAACCTATATTTCTCACCATGCACAAAAATCAACTCAAAGTGGATCAAGGAACTAGGAATTAGACCAGAGACCCTACACCTAATAGAGGAAAATATAGGCCCAAATATTCATCATATCAGATTAGGCTCCAAATTCCTTAACAAGACTCTTAAAATGCAAGAAACAAAATCAAGAATCAATAAATGAGATGGATTCAAACTAAAAAGCTTCTTCTCAGCAAAAGACACAACCAATGAGGTGAAAAGAGAGCCTACATACTGGGAGCAAATTTTTGCTACATGCATATCAGGTAGAGCACTAATTTCCAGGATATATAAAGAACTCAAAAAACTTAACACCAAAAAAGCAAATAACTGAATCAATAAATGGGCTAAGGAGCTGAACAGACACTTCTAAGAGGATAAACAATCTATCAACAGATATATGAAAAAATGTCCAACATCTCCAACAATTAGAGAGTTGCAAATCAAAACTACTCTAAGATTTCATCTCACTCCAGTCAGAATGGCAGTTATCAAGAATACAAACAGTAATAAGTGTTGGTGAGGATGTGGGGGGAAAGGTTCACTCATACTTTGCTGATGGGACTGCAAATTGGTGCAAATAATCTGGAAAGCAGTATGGAAATTCCTTAGAAAACTTTGAATGGAACCACCATTTTACCCAGCTATCCCACTCCTCAGTCTATACCCAGAGGACTTACAAACAGAATACTACAATAACACACCCACTTCAGTGTTTATAGCTGCACAATTCACAATTGCTAAACTGTAGCACTAACTTAGATGCCCTTCATTCAACAGATGAATGGATAAAGAAACTGTTGTATATACACACAATGTAATATTACTCAGCATTAAAAGAGAATAAAATTATGGTATTTACAGGTAAATGGATAGAGTTGGAGAATGTCATGCTAAGTGAAATAAGCCAATATCAAAAAAACAGGGGCCTGAAGTTTTCTCTGGTAAGTGGATGTTAATCCAATAATGCGGGTGGATGGGGCACATGGGATGAGTAGAGCATGGGGCAAAGATGAAGTGGGGAGGGGACATGGGTATGAAATATGGTGGAATGAGACAGACATCATTACCCTAGGTACATGTATGATTGCACGAATGGTGTGATTCTATTTCTTGTATAACCAGAGAAGTGAAAAATTTTTCTTCATTTGTGTACAATGAATTTGATGTCATGTATAAATGATTAGAACTAATAAAAATAAATAAAAATAAAATAAAATACGTAACAAAAGTGTTGTAATCAGAATAGCATGGTAATGGTATAACGACAGACTCATAGAGGATTGGAAGATGAGAGGGAGCCCCAAAATAAATCTATGCCTTAATAGTCAATTGGTTTTGACAAAGATGAAGGTACCCAATGAGGAAAGACACAGGAGACAAGCTTCAATAATCAGTGTTGGCACAACTGGATGTCCACATGCAGAAGAATGAAATTAGACCCTTACCTCAAACATATATAAAAAGCAACTCAAAATTGATGAAAGACTTTAATGTAATCCCAAACTGTAATACTACTAAAAGAAAATGTAGGGAAAAAGACACCCATGATATTGTTCTGAACAATAATTTTTTAATATATGAGTCTAAAAGAAACAGAAACAAAAAAATAGACAAATGGGATTATATCAAATTTAAAACCTTTAGCATAGCAAAGCAAATAATCAATAAAGAGTTAAAATAATGTAAAGAATGAAAAAATACTTGCAAGCAATAATCTTATTAGGGTTGAAGTATCCAAAATATATAAAAACTTAAATCAACAGCAAAATAACAAATGAGCTGATTTAAAAATGGGTAAAAATGTCCAAAGTAATATTATTCAATACGAAACATACAAATGACCTTCCTACTATTACGAAAATGCATTTAAAAAATGTGAATGGCAATTATTAAAGAAAAGAAAGATAAGTGTTAGTGAAGATATAGATAAAAGGAAACTTTTGGAGATTTTTGTTGGGAATTTTAATTAGTATAACTAATTTAATTAGTATAACTGTGGAACACAGTACAGAAGATTCTCAAACAAATTTTTAAAAATTAACATATAACCTAGTAATCCCACTCACTACTGAGTATATATTAAAAAGACATGAACAAGTATGCTGGAAAATATCTGCATTTCCATATTTATTGTAGCATTATTTACAGTAGTCAAAAGCAATGGATGAATCAGTTTTTAAAAAACTGTTAAATATACAAAATGGAATACTATACAGTCTTTCAAATAGAAGAAAATCTTGTCATTTGCAACAATTGAATCAACATGAAAAACATATGATATATGAATCAAGCTAAGCACAGAAAGACAACACCACATGATATCAGCTATATGTGTAATCTAAAAAGTTGAGGTCAGAAACAGAACAGAATAGTGGGTACCAGAGACTGGGTTGCATGGGGGTTGATGCATGTGGATCAAAGAATATGAAATTTTAGTAAATTTGAGAAATAAGATTGAAGAGATTTATTGTACAACATAGTGACTCCAGTTAATAACTTTGTATTGTATTCCTGAAAATTGCTAAACCATGGGTTTGAAGTATTCTTATTGTGAAAAAGAAAGATGTAGGGCAATACGTATATTAATGAGCTCAATTTAGTCATTCTATGCTGAATAAATGTTTTAAAATATCATGTTGTACATGATAAATATATACAATTTTAGTCATCAATTAAAATAATACATTGATAAAAATTAAACATTTATTATGTTCTTTTACACAGAAATGATTAACATCTTAAAAAGTTGATGAAATTTTAATATTTTTAAGGCCCTAAGCTTTGAAGTCATATAGACAAGATTTTAATTTCAGTTCTTCCTTCTCTTTACTGTAAATCCTTTGACAGTCTAAAGCTTCATCTACAAAATAAGGACAACAATATATAATTTATAAGGTAATTGTACTGATTTATTGAGATATTATATGTAAATTATTAGTATAATTCTTGATATATAGTCCTCAATAAGTATTTTTCTTTAATGATGATAATAAAAATAGCATCTCTAACATATATCTCTCCTAGGGATAATTCCCTGATAAAGTATTTGGCATAAATACTATACACGAAGTACTATAAACAGAAAAGGATACAATGATGTACATCTGCAATCATCTAAAACAATAATGTATAGAAGGCCATTCAAAAAAGATTCTATTGC
Source organism: Marmota marmota marmota (assembly GCF_001458135.2). NCBI lineage: Eukaryota > Metazoa > Chordata > Mammalia > Rodentia > Sciuridae > Marmota > Marmota marmota. The sequence continues at coordinate 49,996,157 of NW_026000037.1, forward strand.
ACTGTACATTGAGTTTGTAACATGTAAAAGTATGTTTTGAATGTTCCTTCTTAGAATTCTTCTTAGAATTTGGAAGATTTGAATGGATAGCCTTTTGAGAATAGTACAGGAAATCAAACATGATGCTAAGGTTCTCTAGAGGATTTGGGGCCTGAAGAATATCTACAGAAAAAAATAGAAGCACAAACAATAAATCTACTAACATGCTTCTGCACAATGTTAGTGTCAATATTTTTATAAACATACTATTAAAAGCCTACACAGAGCACAAAATAATCTATACCGATAAAAAATAGTATAAATACATATATATGTGTGTGTGTGTGTGTGTGTGTGTGTGTATTTGGCATGCTCAGTCCATGAAGAGTGATGTTTAGGAGAGGAGTCTTTCCTTCCTGGTTGGTTTTCCATTGTCTCTTATCCATCATTTTTATGAGGAAAGAGATCAGAAAACAAAAGCCTACAGAGCATGTGTCAAAGGGCAAGAAGGCATTACTTTGTGTTAGTGATCATTTGAGAAAGGGCTAGAAATCACCCTTTCCTTTCCATTTATCTGGATTGTGTTCATGGCTTGTTAATCAGACATCATATTTGGTCAGGATATTTGATGATATGGTAGAAAACCAATAAAATGAGCATATTAAAGAAAGATGAAGTATATGAGTTTTATTATGGAGCATCAAGAGTAAGAAAATTCAAAGGAAAATGCAGGAGTTTATTTAGCTAGATTTAGCTTAAAATAAAGAGTGAATATTAGAGATTATTAATCATCAAACTCAAAGGTTACAATTACAAACAACAACATTTAAAAAAATGAGAAATAAACAGGGGTAAGGCAATTACTGTGGCAATTTGGAGGCATGTGTCCTCTTTAAAAGCACTAGACAGCAACTGTTAGAAAATAGAATTCTTATGCAAACCTCAACTATTTTTTAAGAGAAGTTGTACGTTTACAATTAAATTGAGTAGAGTATACAGAGTCCTCCACACATGTCACGTACTCAAATGGTGTTTTGTAACAGTTGATGAAGCTACATTAATCCATCATTGTTATCCAAAATCTATAGCTTACTGCTTAGGTTCATTCTTTCTGTTGTACATTTTGTCAGTTTTTACAAGTACAAAAGAACATGTATCCACCATTATCGTATCATATAGAATATTTGCACTGTGATAAAATTTTCTGTGTCCATCTTTTCACACAAACCTCCCACATCCAGAACCCCTGGGAGATACCGATCTTCTTACTTTCTTCATAGTTTTTCCTTTCTAGAAAGTGATATCATTGGTATTACATGGTATACAGTCTTTTCAGATTGGCTTTTTCACTTAGTATTATGTTATCTCCATGATTTTTCATGATTTGGTAGGTTATTTCTTTTTAGTGCTGAATAGTGCACCATTTTGTCGTGATGCCACAGCTGATTTGTACATTTACCTACTGAAAAACATTTTGACTATCTTTAAGTCTTGGCAATTATGAATAAAGCTGCTATAAACATTTTTGTGCAGGTTTCTGTGTGAACATAAATTTTCAACTCATTTGAGTAAATACCAAGGAGTGTGATTGCTGGATCATATCATATGTAAGAGTGTGTACAGCTTTGCAAGAAACTGCCAAACTGTCTTCCAAAATATGCTATTCCATTTCCCATCCCCACTAGCAAAAAGTGAGAGTTCCTTTAGCTCCACATTCTAGCCAGCATTTGTTGTCATCATCTGTGTTCAGGATTTCTGCCATTCTAATAAGTACAGAGTTGCAGTTCACTCATGTTGGACCATGGAATTCCCTTAGGCTTTGTGATGTAGGGGATCTTTTCATATGCTTTTTTTTTTTTTTTTTTTGCCATCTGTATATATTCTTTGGTGAAGTGTCTGTTCAGTTCTTTTAACCATTTTAAGTAGTACTGTTTGGTTTTTGTTGAGTGTTAAGTGTTCTTTGTATAATTTGGATAAAAATTCTTTATTAGATATGTTCTTTTCAAATATGGGACTTGTCTTCTGACTCTCTAGAAAGCATCTTTCACAAAGCAGATTTTAATTTTAATGATGTCCACCTTATAAATCGTTTCTTTCAGAGATTGTGCCTTTTATATTGTACCTAAAAGTCATTACCAAGCCCAAGAGTCTTAATCCATTTCAGTTGCTATAGTCTAATATCCTAGACAGGTAGCTAATAAACAAGAGTATCTTATTTATTGCAGTTTTGGAGGTTGACAAGTCCAAGATAAGTCACCAGCAGTTCTAGTGTTCTGGTGAGGGCCTGTTTCTTGACTCATTATTGGTCCCCAGGGCAAGAGTGAGGGAGCTCTGGGAGTTCTCTTTTAGAGGGGCATTAATCCCATGCATGAGGGTTTTACCTTTTTCTAATCACTACTACTTTATAATGTCTTGAAGTCAGGTAGTGTCAGTTTTCTGCCATTGTTATTCTCCTTCAATATTGTGCTGGTGATTCATGATCTTTGATCCATATAAACATTAGAATCAATGTGTTGAGGCCTTCAAAATAACTTCAAAATAATTTTTATTGGGATTTTGTTCATCTATAGATTGAGTTGACAGTCTCCTTATCTATAAATGTGGGATAATTCTCCATTTATTTAGTTCTTTGAATTATTTTATCAGAGTTTTATATTTCCCCATATAGATCTTTTATATACATTTTGTTAGATTTATATCTAAGTATTTCATCTTGGGGTGTTAATGTAAGTGATATTGTGCTTCAAGCTTCAAATGCCCATTGGTCATTTATGGTGTATGGAAGAGTGATTTATTTCCACATAATTACCCTGTATTTTGCAACTTTAGTCTGAATATTTATTAGCTTCTGGAGTTTGTTTTTAGTCAATACTTTGGAATGTTTTACACAATCATGCTATTTTCAATTAAAGAAAATTTTATTTCTTTCTTCTTGATTTGTATGTCCTTTATTTCCTTTACTTATTGTTTTAGTAAAGACATACAAGCATAATTTTGAAAAGGAGTGCTGAGGGAGATCTGGCTCTGAGAGGGAAAGTTACTAAGTTTTCATAATTAAGTATGTTGTTAATTATGGGGGATTTTTTTGTAGATGTACTTTATCAATTTGAGAAATCCAATTTCTATTCCTGTTTTGATGAGAGTTTTTATTATGAATAGATGTTAGACTTTTACAAATGCTTGTCAGCAACTATTGAAAAAAATCACATGATTTTCTTTTTTAGCCAGTTGACTTGATAGAGTTCATTGACTGATTTTTGAATGTTGAACTAGACTTGAATGTTTGTAATGGAACCCAGTTGATAGTGGTGTATAATCCTTACACAACAGTGGACTCACATTGAAAATATTTGGCTAACAATTTTTCAATCTATTAATGCTGGGTTCATAGGATGAGTTTGGAATCATTTCTTCCAGACTATATTCTGTTAGAGTATTGGTATAACTTCTACTGTAGATTTTTGGTAGAATTTACCAGTACATTGTATTGGAAGGTCACTTATGATTGATGCTTTTATAAAAAATAAATTTAAAAAATAAATATACATCTTCTGTCTGTTCATTCTCATGTGAGTTTTGGTATATAATGTCTTTCAAGAAATTTCACCTTGGCTAACAAATGTGGGCATAAACATATTTTATAGTATACTTTATTTCCTTTTTGATGTTCAATGAATCTGTGCGGGTATCTCTTCTTTCATTTCTGATATTAGTAATTTTGTCTTCTCTTTATTTAGTTAGCCTGGCTAAGGGGTTATCAATTTTATGGACCTTTTCAAAATACTAGCTTTTGGTTTTCATTGATGTTATCTACTAGTTTCCCATATTAAATTTCACTGATGATTTTGGATTTAAATTTCTAATCTTTTTTGAGTTTTCTAAAACAAAAGCTTAAATTATTAATTTTAGATATTGCTTCCTTTCTAAGGGCATTCTGCTCAATGCTAGGCTGTCTCTTCAAGCCCTGTTTTCACTACATTTCACAACTTTTGACAAATCCTGTTTTCATTTCAGTTAAATTCAATGTATTTTTAAATTTCTCCTGAGATTACTTCTTTGATCCATGAGTTAGAAATGTGTTTCTTAATCTTCCCATATTTGAGGATTTTCCAGTATTCATGGATTTTCCAGTTATCCACATTACCGATTTCCAGTTTAATTCCATTGTGGAATGAGAGAGTATCTTGTATGATTCCCATTATTTAAAATTTGATAAGGTGTATTTTATGGGCTTTAATTTGGTCTCTCTTAATGAATGTTGCATGTAAACTTAATAAGGTGTATTTAAGAGCTGATATTGTGATGCTTCGATTTCCTTAATTGTTTTAGATATTCTGGGTTTCTTATTTTCCCAAATGAATTTCATGACTGCTTTTTCTGTTTCCTTGAAGAACATCATTGGATTTTTTATGGGAATTACATTGAATGTATACGGCAATTTTGGTTGTATGGCAATTTTGACAATATTAATTCTGCCTATCCAAGAACATGGGAGGTCTTTCCATCTTCTAAGGTCTTCTTCAATTTCTTTCTTTACTGTTCTGTAGTTTTCATTGTAGAAGTCCTTCACTTCTTTTGTTAGATTGATTCCCAAAGCTCCCCCAGCCCCAGCCACCTGGGCCATTGTGAATGGGATGATTTTCTTAATTTCTCTTTTAGCTGATTTATCATTGGAGTATAGAAACACAATTGATTTCTGATTGTTAATTTTGTATCCTGCTATCTTGATGAATTCATTCATGAGCTCAAGAAATTTTTTGGTAGAGGTATTGGATCTTGTAAATACAGAATCATGCCTTTGGCAAACCAAGATAGGTTTAGCTCTTATTTTCCTATTTGGATACTTCAGCTTCTTTTGCCTAATTGCTCTGGTTAGAGTTTCAAGGACTATGTTAAATAGAGGTGGTAAAAGTGGGTATCTCTGTATTGTTCCTGTATTTAAAGAGAATTTGTTCATTTTTTTCTCTGTTTAAAATGATATTGGCCTTGGGTTAGTCATATAAAGCTTTTACAATGTTATGTATGTTCCTATTATCTGTATTTTTTCCAGTGTTTAATAGAGCTATAGTAACAAAAATAGCATGGTATTGGCACCAAAACAGGCAAAAAGACCAATGGAACAGAATAGAAAACAGACATAAACTCACAAAAATAGTTACTTCATACTAGAGAGACATCAAAAATATACATTGGAGAAAAGATATCCTGTTCAACAAATGGTTCTGGGAACACTAGAAATCCATATATAGTAGAATGAAATTGAACCCCTACCTCTCACCATGCACAAAATTCAACTCAACATAGATCAAGGACCTAGGTATTAGATCAGAAATTCTGCACGTACTAAAAGAAAATGTAGACCCAATACTCCAACATATCAGCTCAGGAACTGACTTTCTTAACAAGACTCCTAATATGTAAGAAGTAAGATCAAGAATCAATAAATAGTATGGCATCAAACTAAAAAGCTTCTTCAGAGTAAAGGAAACAACCAAGAATATGAACTACAGAATGGGAGAAAAACTTTGCCACCTGTATCTCAGATAGAACATTAATTTCCAAAACACAGAAAGAAGTCAAAGAACTTAACATAAAAAAAGGAAATAATCCAATCAATAAGCAGGCAAAGGAACTGAACAGTCACTTTCCAGAAGAAGAAATCAAATGATCAACAACTATATGAAAAACGTTCAAAATCTCTAGCAATTAGAGAAATGTAAATTAAAGCTACACTGAGATTTTATCTCACTCCAGTCAGAATGGCAATTATCAAGAATTCAAATAACAATAAACATTGGTGGGGATGTAGGGAAAAAGGTATACTTGTACATTGCTGGTGGGACTGCAAATTGGTACAAGCACTCTGGAAAGCAGTATGGAGATTGTTCCAAAATCTAGGAATGGAATCCCATTTCACTTACTTTTCCCACTCAGTACTTATCCAAAGGATTTAAAATAACCATAATGCAGTGAGTTAGCCACATCAATATGTATAGCAGCTCAATTCACCTATATAGCAGCTAAGCTATGGATCCAACCTAGGTGTTCTTTAACACATTAATCGGTAAAGAAAATATGGTATATATACGTATATAGGTGTGCATTGGAGTACTACTCAGCCAAAAGGAATGACTTTATGACATTTCTAATAAATCAATGGATCTGGAGACTACCATGTTAAGTGAAATAAGCCAGTCCCCAAAAACTCAAAGGTCAAATGTTTTCTCTATATGGAAAACATAAGCGGAGGATAAGGTAGATAATAGAAGTTTTGTAGATTAGACAATGTGGAAGAAGGGGTAGAAAAAGGAAAGATGATGGAATGAATCTGACATAATTTTCCTATGTACATATATGAAAACATTAAAGTGAATCCCACTATCATGTACCTCCACAAGAGTGGGAGCCTAACTAGAATAAGATATATTCCATGCTTGTATAGTTATATGAAAATGTATTCTACTGTCATGTATAAATTTTAAAAACCCAATAAATAATTAAATAAAAGGTATAATGTATATTTATCATTTGTTAGATAAAGTATTCTGCAGACATCAATTGTATCCTATTGATTGATGGGACTATTGGATTAAACTGTGTCTTTACTAATTTTCAACCCAAAAGATATGTCAAATCATTCAGTTATTTTTAAACATTGGTAAACAGAGAAAATACATATGTTTTTAAATATTGCAGTGTTAAACCTAACACAACCTTTTATATCTTGTATAAAACTTAAGACAAACAAAAGTCAAAATATCTGCAACTATTTCATGATGATATTGAGACAACTCATACATGTTTGAGAAAAAATTTACATTTATAGAAATTTTGCAACTATTTCATGATGTTTCAAAATTCTACAACTATTTCATGATAATATTGAGACAACTCATACATGTTTGAGAAGAAATTTACATTTATAGAAATTTTGCTCTTTATTGTTTCATCATTCCTATTTTCATATTAAGACCTACCCTGGAGTGTATTTAGATCTCAATTCTTGATGATTTAATAATGATTTAATAAATGGATTAGCTACCAGTAGACCCTAGTCTTGACTCCCCTATGTCAGGCATCCTGATGATTGTTAGCAAAATATTTTTTACAACGAACAGTACTTTTCTTTGGCAATGAATTGATCTTGCATTAATTTTTAAAGATTGGCTCATTGATATTTGGAATAAATAAGAAATTTAAATTATTTTCAACATGCTTACAAGACTGACATTTTCTAAAGTGAGATTGAATGTAATGATACTATTACCAATGCCCCAAATATACAGTATATACGCTCCATTTGCTATCTGCTGATGCACCAGAACACAGAGAAGAGTTCTGTCATTAGGTTGTTTACCTGTTACCAAAGCAGAGGATTATATGATATCTTTAGAGACAGGAGTTTTGGAAAATAGAAAATTCATTAAAGAGGAAAGGTAGCAGCAAGCAACTTTATAAAAGCAAGTAAGTTTATAAAAGATAATACTCAACTATGTCACATTTAACAAATTATACTGAAGAATACATGTGGTTGAGAATCTTCATTTTTTTTTTCAGAGAGCCTTATATGTGTGAACATAAATGGTCATTATCTACAATAGTAGATTGTTTATCCAGGAGTCTAAATATCCATCCTCATCTAAATCATGAATCTATGGGTAGATTATGAAGGCCAATTCTTAATATCTTGAAGGCTCAATCTCTGTGGTTTGTACAGGGTGCTGTGAATTGTAATAGATCAGAAATGACTCTGTAAAAGCTATTTCTGGTAATGAAAATAGCATAAATTTTATGAGATAAAGAACATGTAATCCTGAGAAAGAGATATTCCATATTTAGAAAGGAAATGAGAGGCAAGAGCTATCCAATGACACTGACAGATGTTTCCAAAGAGTTATTGCATCATGTCTCCTTTGGTAGCTGCACATATTGTTATAAAAGGTCTTGATGCTTTGTGGTTTAGTTCGAAGAAGGTAAAAATTTTAAAGTTTTATACTATTGTTGTAGGACACTTTTCTATAATTTTAAAGAATATTAGATTACATTAAAATTCTCACTTTCTGTGTAATACTTCACAACTGAATAAAATATATTCATTGAAACCTTCTTGGGGGTTCACATTATTGTGGAACATTTTATATATATATATTATATGCTTTTCAATTAAGTTTATTTTGTGGCAAAACAGATTGGTGACTGATTTTTTATATACTAGTCAATTTAGAGACATCTCTATGTAAAATATTTACTCCTGTGTGAAAAAAGACATCCTTACTGTGTACTCTGTTTGCTTGGAGTTAACAAATCCAGCCTCTTTCCTTGTTTAGAGCTTTGGCACATTCTCTTCCTTATGGCTGGAGTGTACCTTCTTGTTTCACAGTTAGTTCCTTCAGAGGTTTTCTGAAGCCCTCTTTTTGTTGATCTCAATGAGCTGCTTTCTTTACTTTATAGCTGTTTTTTTCTTGCTTGTTTAAAATCTCCTTTCCCTATGAATCTATAAGCCCACTGGAAGAAGGACCATGAGTATTTTGTTCAACATGATTGCATACACAATTTTTAACAAAATGCCTGGCAAATGTTCAGTGCACAGTAAACATTTGTTCTGAGAATAAGGAAATGAATAAACATGATATAGTACTTAGAGCATTGAATTTGAGGTCAAAAACCATGAATTCATCTTACTCTCTGACACGTTTATACTTACATAGGTAAATTATTTGACTTATTTTGGGCACAGTTATCATTTGTAAATAAGAATATAACAGTAAGGCCTCTCTTACATGGGGTTATGAGGTTTAATGACAGTGGTAGAACACACTGGCAAATGGCAGGCCTGGGTAGGTATAGTCACTGTGCCATGTTGCCTTGGGTACATCATGACCTTTGGAGCTGCCGTTTGCTCATCTGTAAAATCAGTAAATGAATAATTATGAAGGTAAAATGTGTTTTCTATAAGTTCTTTGCTTGACACAGAGAAGACATGCAGCAGACATTTATTGAATATGCCTTTCCAGAAAGCATATTCTCTAATATTTATCATAGGACTCATACATCTTCACTTTTGTTTGAGAAAAATAATTTTACATTTGTAGAAATTTTCCTTTGTATTTTTCATTAACATTTCTGTTTTCATATTAAGACTTACCCTAGGATATGTTTGGATAACAATTCGTGGTAATCTACTAATGATTTAATAAATTCAAGTTGAATTTCTCTTATTTTCCTCTCAGAGTAAAACATAATATTGATTATCACTAAATTCTCCTTTTTAATAGAGAACTGATTAATTTTATTTTCTATAAAATCATCATTAATTTTTTGCCCATTCTGAAAATGTTCAAGAGAATCAAATGATCAGTTATTATAAAGAATTAAAATTGAAATGCAGATAAAAACATTAACCTGCTCACGGAAAAAATCTTTGAATAACCATCCAACACTATTATCAGTAATTGAGAACAAATAACATCAGAATATAATAATATTATAGTGATGAAATGGCATTGATGTCTCAAAATTGGATAGAAATACTAATGTAAATTATGTCAGTAAGCTTAGCTATGTATGACTTTGAGTATCAAGGAAATATAAAACAGAAGAAACTGAAAATATAATAACTTCTCAATAGTCTGTTTAGATTCACTAACCTGCAAAACCATTACAAATCTACAATCTTCTACCTGGCTTTACTAATTCTATCTGAACTTGTCTACTAATTGTCACCAACTCTTCTTTCTCTTTAATGTCATATTAATGCTATGATTTCCTCTTGTTCAAATCTTCATAGTGATTTTTCTCTTTAAAATTATGAGTCTGTTTAATTAGCATCCATACTCTAAACTATTAATTTATTTCTCTTTTCATGTCATTCCCAATGCTACTTATTCCAACCTTTTGTTGTTGTTGTTGTTCAATCATTTTGTCTTCTAGCTTGAGATTCAAAATGCCCTTCAAGAATCTTTCAAATGATGTTAATCCTCAGCATAAATGCACATGTGAGCTATTATACTTTCAATTTTAGGGAATTCTTGGACATCCAAGGCCCAACTACAGATAAAGCTCCAAGTGAAGAATATTTGTTTTAGCAATCTCCTTCCAATTCTCAAAGCAGTAGTAACGGTTATCTTTACTGGGTCATAGTCATATACCAGATACTGAGACAGATGGATGTCTTTCAATTTCTTTTCTTTAAGCTTCATACTCCCATTTAATAGAAAATGAAGTTAAATGTTAAAGAAGTTAATTTAGCAAAAGTTACACAACTATTTTATAGTGAAATCAGAATGCAAATCCACATCTTATTTTAAGTACAATCTGTTCCACTGAACTATGCTGCCACACAACACTTGGTGAGAAGATGAAGAAAAACAGCCAAAATATCACAGACTGCAGGTGACAAACTGAGTTTGTGTAAACCATCAGTTCCATCATATATAAGGTATAGCATACTTTATAGTGTTACATAGTGATAGGCAATAGAGTTTGTCAGTAAGTCATATGTATACAGTAAGGTATACATATGGTTGCTAAAAATTGAAAAGAGTATCTACCAGTCAGAAAATATTCAGTGTTAAGTTGCTCTAACATTCTTCTAGTTTATGTGTTTTCTTACTCACTTTGAAAGGCACCTGAACAATTACTGGGTTAAATTTACCACAGGAGAGCCCAGCTCTGGTCAATTCAGATATGCATATGTAAGGTATTTTGAATATCACTCTTGGTTATAGACAAAAAACAAAGAAGTTGCCCAATTAACCTTCCTGATCTTCATTCCTCTTGTTTGCTGGGTCACACTCAACTTATATGTTTCACCACCTATGATTACCATTGAAAATATACTTATAATGCTTTTCTAGAAATATAAAAATCAACAAAAAAAATTTTGAATTTTGACAAAATTTTGATAAGAATTCCTATCACCTAAATCTCACATTTTTTGAATGATTTATGTAAGAACATAATTTATCTGAAATAGGCTTGAAAAAACTTTGGATCATATAAATCTTGCTAAACTATCATTTATATTCTTTATCCTTTTGAATGTAAAACAAATATCCTGAATATTCATTACAACCGAATATCTATAATAAAATGCTTTGCTACTTGGATCTCCTCTTCTGATTAGTTTTCTTTGCATTATTCTGGTTCACTTAAATTATAATAGGAAACATCCTATCTCTTACCCCTTCTTAAAATACTGCTTTTCTAAACCATTCCTCGATATCTGTGAGAATTTTCCTTGGCTAGAAAGAGTATGTCCTTCTTTCCTCAAATGCTTTTATGATCCTCACTTCCTTACTCTTAGGGGAAACTTGCTGTCTCCTGAAGATATTGTTTTACTCTTAAGTTCAATTTGAATCCCATTCTTCTCCTTCCCCTTTTCCCTCTTTTCTTCCCAGGCCTCCTGCTTAGGATGTGGAGTTCCAGCAGGTGTCATATTTGCTTTCTTCTTCTCCTTCTTGTCTTTACTCCATCCCCCACCCCTTCAAAAACAGACCCTTGTCAAATACATCATCAGATTCCATTACCTCTCCTCCTTATTGCTCTCTATGCAGCTCCTGATCGCTTTATATCATTTACTGATAATTTCAGCAGCTAACTTGTCTTCTTCTTTTGGAAGATTTCTACAGTCTTCCTAAATCTGGGGCCTCTTAGTTCTACTCCTTATCAAAAATTATCTTTTCCTCTGCTTTGAAACTTAGTCCCTACCACATCCTCTGACTTTCTAGGTAAATCTCCTTGATTCCATTTCATCATTTCCCCATTTATATCTAACACTTTAGCTACGTCATTCTTCTTGACAGAACCACACTGTAGATCTTATCACCACTTCAAGAGCTGAGCTTCTTTACTACATGAGCTTTGATGTCCCTCTCACTCTCAATGATCTTCTCTACTTCTAACTCCTTTTCTTTTTTTTTTAATTTATGTGTTTTTTTATTAGCGCTTTTTTGGTTCATGCTGATAAACACATACGTGCATGGAATTTGATTTCAGTTTCATGACTGAACCCCTTCTTTTCATCCCCTTTTTCTTATTTTTCCTGTTTTCCCTCCCTTCCTCTACTCTACTAGACTTTTGTTCACTCATCTATTTATTTATATTTGATTGGTTCTTTCTACCTATGTATCACAATTTGTGATTTTTAAAATGTTAATTTTTGAATTTATAATACATAAAATATATACATTTCAAAAGATTAAAAAAAAAACAAATTCAGTTGGAGAATTTCCTCTACCAAATCTGTTTTCCAATAGCTCCTTTTCTCTAGCACATCACATCCAATAATTATCTGAGTATAGTAAGTCTCCCAATCCATTGCCCTACTTCTTTTGCTCCCTTCCTTATCTGGCTTTTATTCTCTGATCCACTAGTACAATTAACCCTATAACTGCTTTCTACCACTGTCAACCCTAATACAATCTCAACTTTGGTGAATAAAATGACCACCTCACTCTACACCTATACTACCATAATTGAAAGTTTCTAGAGACATTAGGAATCTAAGTTGACTGGATACACTTTATGGAAGTTTAGGTTAAAAGTACACTTTCTACGTGGTTTTCTTCCTTGTTTTCTTTTGCTGATGTCTTCTCCATCAATAATTGCTGAATTCCTCCTAATCATCAACTTTATTTATCTTTCTTTCCTTATATTATTTCATTTTGTAACAAATATCATCCATTTCACTGGCTTAAAACTTCTATGACTCAAATTTTACCGTCATCTTACATTTCTCTGTAGCTTCAGACTATGCAACTGTCTCCTTAATATATCTAATTAGATGGCTAATGGACAGCTCAGACTTAAAATACAAAGACTACAATGTGATTTAAGACAATATATGCTTTCCTGTAACCTTTCCTGCATTATTCTTGAAGTCAGCCTGCATTCTAATTTTCCATATACTTAGTCTTATCAGTTATACATCCACAGGTATTTCAAGCTAATCTTATCACCACTTCTCCAACTGGAGGGCAAGCTTTGCTATCTTCTTTGTGGATGACAGAAAGAACATTTTGCCAGTCTTTGATTTTGCATGTGCTAGTCCATTTTTCATATATCCTCAGGCGAATCAGAAGTATAAATCAAATAATGTTACTCTCTTGCATAAAGAATTCTACTCCTTCTATATTATCCAGATCTCTCACCATGGTATGTATATTTTATACCTTTCTCTCTGAATGAGTCTCCCTCTATTCATTTTCTCTTAGTTAGTTACACTGTCTATCATTTGTTCCTTGCTCAAACTAATTTGAATCCCAGAACCTTTGCAATTGCAATTCCTTCTGCTGGGAACATCTTGCTCTTTCTCTGAAAAAGTATCAAGTTCTCATCATTCAGGTACCAAGTAATGTTTCTCTCCCGAGAGTTACTGGTCCCAATCCCTAGATAAATCAGACTCTTTGTCCCTCATAAATCCCTTACATAATCCTACTTTATTTTCTTTGTAGCACTCATTAGTGTCCAAAGTTGTTCTTTTTATGTATTTATTTTGTTTGTTGTCTTCTTCTTCTCATTAGCATATGCTAAGGATATTAAAGGCATGGATTCTATACTGTCACATTACTCCTTTAGTGCTTAAAACAATAAGTATTTCAGATGTTCAATAAATGCTTATTGGGAGACTAAAGTATATCACTTTCTTCAATTTGAGTTTACATAAATTAGTTTTAAATTTCAAACAAAAGTTAATTTATATTTTCAGTAGTATATAAGAAAAACATTTGATTAATGTTTGCTTTTCAAAACAACTAGTAATCTTAATAAATTATTGAAAATTATGTTTAATTTTATTGCTCAACTTTCAGGAAAATGCCAGGAACCAAAATAAAGCAAGGCTAGCAGGAAGGTAACTGTTATCTGAAGTTTACAGGTATACTGAGGGCAACTAACAATTTGTGTTCATGGTGGTGTAAGATTAAACATTTACTGTGAGGAGTTAATGGAAGACAAAATCTAGGGTTTACCAAATTTGGAATATCTGATGAGATGGAATGCAGAACCTCAAAAGGAGTATACTCTTAATAAACACCATTAAATAGAAATTGGCAGTAAAAAATGTTTCCTTAAATTTGCTACCAGGTGAGAGGAGAAAAAGACTTTCCTTGAGAATTCAAAGGCACAAGCATCACTGATGTATGGTTGGGGCACAAATTGGAATTATCCAAACCATCTGCAAAACATCAGCTACAGTGTTATAGCATTAAAGCAACTCAACATTTACAGCCCTCCCCAGAGTCTGATGAAGATAGGAGCTAGTTCACTTTGGGAAAAAATAAAATCTTCCACTAAGTCCTTATAATATCACAGATAAGGTTCTGTTGACTGTGATCTCTCAAAAAATCATAAAATATACACAAGACTAAGGAATCATGAATGAGAGTTAGTAGCAAAAAATGGCAGACACTGTACCCTTTTAGATGTTATGTATTAAAAATATTTCACAAAAAAATGTAAGATGACTCTAATTACTATTTTTAAAAAAATGACTCTAGATAACAAAAATGTATTGTGTATTTTTAAAACCTAGAAGAAAGAATTTTGAAATATTTCACCATAAAGAAAAAACAATTGAGGACTTAAATATTTAACCTGATTTAAACATTAATCAATGCATATATGCAATGAAATATTATAGGGGATCCCTATTGATATGCAACATATTTGTCTATGTCTCAGTTAAAAATAAATTTTAAAAAATTTAAAATGAAAGGAACTATCCAACAATACATATAAATATTCAAATCTTTTAAAATGAATGGCAAGATTGAGAAAAAAATAGTCTTGTGGAAATTAAAAGTGCAATACTTAAAATTTAAAACTTATTAGATGTGTTAAATAGCATCCTAAGACAGCTGAGGAGAACATTTTTCAAAATTGAAAAATAGAAATACATAATGAAACATCAACCTAGATAGTCAGAGGTATTTAAAGTCCAAAAAAGAGCCTAAGTTAAAGAGGGGAGTGAGAAGTTGTAATATAATGCCCAGTTGAATATCCAGTAGGACATAATAGTGAGAAATGAGTAGGAAATTATGAAAGAGGTTAGAGTTGGGGGTTTTCTAGAAGCATTCTAAGATATGAATGCCTAGATTCAAAAGTCAAAATGAACCTAATGTAGAGTAAATAAAAAGCAACACCCAAACATGTCACCGAAAACCTGCAGGACATCCAAGCCAAGGCAGCCAAAACATAGTTGTAAAGAAATGACAACAGTCCAAAAGCAGCAACAGACACCAAAAGTCAATAGGATTAACCTTCATATTGCTGATAAAAAAAATATCTAGAAGCAAATAATTAGTAAGTTATAAAATTAGTTATTTCAAAACCAAGGGAAAATAACAATCTTTCATAAAATCAAAATTGTAGAGTCTAATTAATAAAAATATTTCTAAAGCAACAGTTTCCAGCTCGGAGTAATTTTTGCTGCCTTTCCTTGCAGCAAGCCTTTCCCTGAGAATATAAGGATATTTGATCATAGCACCTGGAAGGTGTTATTGGTGTCTAGTGGGTAGAGGTCAAAGATGCCACTAAACATTTATATTGTAAAAGACAGCCTCTCACAATAAAAAAGTTGTCTGGTCCCAAATGCCAATACTACCAAGGTTGAGAAACCCTGCATCAAAGCAATGTCTAAAATATAAGGTTAAAAATTAGGAAAAATTACTGTCCATGTAAATGTGTACATTGCAAGAAAAAATATATAGGAAAGAATGCAGTCAGAAATGTTAGACAAATAAATGGAAATCCAGGAATATATACTAAGTTTAGAAAATTTACTGAAAAAAGAATGTCATATGAACTGGGGGATAATTAGCTTCTAAAAGCCCTGTTATATTTCAGAAAGCAGGTGAGATAATGATTAGATTCATATTTTAAAAATGAGATTATCTGATACATTTCTAAGATAATTATAAATCATTAGTTCTGCAAACCAATGTAGGCAAAAAACTGAAATAGAACAAAAACAACAAAAAATTTTTTAAATACAAAAAGGAGGAAAAATTCCAGTTAAAATCAACAGCCTAGCTGGGCACCATGGTGCATGCCTATAATCCCAGCAGCTCTTGAGGCTAAGGCAGGAGAATCATGAGTTTGAAGCCACCCTCAGCAACGTAGTGAGGGACTAAGAAACTCAGCAAGACTCTGTCTCTAAATGAAATATAAAAAAGGGCAGTGGATGTGGCTCAGTGGTTAAGTGACTCTATGTTCAATCCCCAATAACAACAACAACAAAACCCAAAAGTGTAAAAAAATCAAAATACATCAACTAAATATGACACAAACATGATAAATTTAGCTTATAGACTGTAAAATGGATAAACAAAAGTACAAATGAAATTAAAAGAGTATAAAAGCTGGACTAAATAAAACTAATCAAAATAAAGCTAATATAATTATATTGTCACAAACAATATGGACTAAGACATAAAACTATATCTAAGAGATAAAAAGATCAATATACATGTTTTAAATTATAATTTACTAGGCAATTATAAAATACACACAATAAACAAAAAGTTGTTTATGGAACTGTAAAGAAAAATTATGTGGAACTAATGATAATTAGCCAGCAGACTTTTTTTTATATATATTTTATGTTTTAGTTGTGGTTGGACACAATACCTTTTATTTTTATTTTTATGTGGTGCTGAGGATCAAACCCAGAGCCCTGAACATGCTACGAGGGCGCTCTACCACTGAGCCACAACCCCATGTCCCAACAGACTTTAATAAACATGAAACAATGATTGACAGAATGAGGAGAAAAACTGAATCAATGTTTTGACATTGTGAAAGATTTCAACATACAGTATTAATACATCAAGCAGCCAAGTATACGAAGGAGAGAAAGCTTTGACCAACACAAATAACAAGCTTGACTTAATGAATATATAAAATATGTCACCTACTTTTTCAAATACTTAGGAAATATTTACAAAATGTGACTGGGTCATAGGCATAAAGTGAGTCTCCACAAATTCAAGAGGCTGAGGTGATATTTCTTATCACGTGATTATCTTAATAACTAGTTGTGAAGAGATAAATAGAAGATGTTCATATTCTTGAAAATTTTAGAAACACTTGTAACTCTTGGCTCAAAGAAAAGTTAATGGAACTTAGAAAATACTTGTAAATGACCAATAAAAACAAAACAGAACAAAACAGCTATTGCAGATGCAGGTACAATGACATTTATAGAGAGAATAGTAACTCTACATGTTTCTCTTAAAAATATAAATAAACTCAGCATCTAACTTAAGAATTTATGAAATCACAGTATGTATGAATGAAGTGAAGACAGAAAAAATGTGGAAATAATGATATTACCCAATACTCCTGCAGAGATTATTATATGTCAGATATTGTTCTAAAACATTTATTAATTTTAAATTCCTCTTACCTAGCATGTCATGAATTATTACTAAGTAAATATTAAGATGAGTGAAAATAAGTTTTGACCCGAGTTCACATAAGCAAGAAAATAAATGAGGGAAGAGAAAGGACTATAATAATTAATGAATTGTATCAATATTTTATAATACTTCCTCATGCAATCAAGGATGTTTTAGAAGCAATTCTATCAAACATCAAAATAAGTGATAACTAGAATATTTGATAAATTGTATCGGAGAATGTTAAAAAAGAGTTACTAAAATACTTGTTTTCCTGGGATATATAAATGCTGACACCAAAACAGATACAAGGATAATAGTCTAAAGGAAAATTACAGACACATGTCACTCATGGATATAAATGAAATCATTCTATATAAAATATGAAAACTTACATCGAGCAATGTTTGAAAAAGGCGAAGCAACATTATCTATTAGGTTTATCCCAGAAATACAACATTAAGAAATCAGTTAATCTAAGCGACCACTAAACAGATTCTAATCTTTTTTTTTTTTAATTGTTCTCATTTAATTGATCTTTTTTTTTTTTTTAATTTTTTATTGTGGGTTGTTCAAAACATTACAAATTTCTTGACATATCATATTCCACACTTTGATTCAAGTGGGTTATGAACTCCCACCTTCACCCCATACACAGATTGCAGAATCACATCAGTTACACATCCATTGATTTACATATTGCCATCCTAGTGTCTGTTGTGCTCCGCTGCCTTTCCCATCCTCCACCCTCCCCCCTCCCCACCTCTCCCCTCCCCTCCCCTCCTCTCTCTCTACCCCCTCCACTGTATAACCCTGAGGGTCTCCTTCCATTACCATGCAATTTCCCTTCTCTCTCCCTTTCCCTCCCACCTCTCATCCCTGTTAAATGTTAATCTTCTTCTCCTGCTCTTCGTCCCTACTCTGATCTTAGTTACTCTCCTTATATCAAAGAAGACATTTGGCATTTGTTTTTTAGGGATTGGCTAGCTTCACTTAGCATAATCTGCTCTAATGCCATCCATTTCCCTGCAAATTCTATGATTTTGTCATTTTTTAATGCAGAGTAATACTCCATTGTGTATAAATGCCACATTTTTTTTATCCATTCGTCTATTGAAGGGCATCTAGGTTGGTTCCACAGTCTTGCTATTGTGAATTGTGCTGCTATGAACATCGATGTAGCAGTGTCCCTGTAGCATGCTCTTTTTAGGTCTTTAGGGAATAGACCAAGAAGGGGATTAGATTCTAATCTTTATTCATACTAATTCATTCCTTTCTTGCCATTCTTCCTTTCCTTGGGGGTCTGACAGAATGCAAAGAGATGGAACACACCCCATCCACTGGTATGAGTTTATTTTCTTTCTTGCATTCTTGCTCTTTGCCATGAGAATAGCATATCTCAGTGAGTGGATGCTCATTCTGAATGGGCCCTAGAAAGTGAATAAATTTGGAAGGCAATTGATATACATTTGACACAACATCATGTAATGTGAAGAAGACATTAATTTTTGTTTTAATCACTGGGACAATAGGATTCTTGGTTAACTCTGTAAAACAGCTTAAAAACAAATTATTTAATTTTTAGAGAAGATCTTAGAAAATTTAACAGAATTCAATATGCTTCTAATTTTTTAAAGATCTTAGAAAATTAGAAATTGAAGAATATCCCTTAATGCCCATTGATACAAACATCAAACCAAAATAAGAAAAAAATCACTACTTAAAATACTATATGCATACATACTATCACTAATTAAAATACTATATGACTGAGAGGAAAAGTCAATGTTCTCAGACTGATACTTGTTCTGAAATTTAATATTATATGCATATAGTATTTTAAGTACTTTATATATGAATGTAATGATATATTATAAATTTGATCTTTAAGATTGGGATCAAGAAGATAATGTCCACCATCGTTATTTTTAGTAAAAATTAAGATGGGTGGCCTAGTCCAGACATTAAAGCAAACAACATAAAAATTGAATAGAAAAAGACTGGAAAAGAATTTGCAGATGATATAATTATGTATGGGGAAAGTTAAAAGAATGTTCTGATAAATTTTGAGAATTAAAAAAGAGAAAGTTTAGCATGTTTTCTGGACACAAATTAATATAAAAATTAACTGTATTTATACATAGTAGAAAAATTATTAGGGAATACAGCAAAAATAATAACAGCACAATTATTAAGTATTCAGTTTAATCTAATAAGATGTATGCCTGTGACCTTTATGGAGAAAAATTTTAAACTTTAATGAAAGGTATTTAAAAAGACCTGAGCAATTTGAGTGATATCTCCATTCTCAGAGAGGAAAAGTCAATGTTCTAAGACTGCTATTTGTTCTGAAATTTAACGACATAACCAATGTAAGCACAATAAAAATCCTAATAAATATCTATGAAAGTTAAAATGCTAATTCAACAATTTTATACAAATGCAAAAGTTCAAGAATGGCTCAGACACTGATGAAAAAACACTAAATCTTGGAGAGCTATCCATATTTATCAGAAAAAACACAATAACAAATTATGTGATATAGGCAGAGAGAGAGACAAAGAGAGCAACTCAAAAAAATATAACATACATAAACGTTTCCATACATACAAAAAATTTCTACAGAGCATAGAAGACATGGCAGGGCATAAAATAACAGATCATGTATATCTTCCTCAGAGAATATTCAAAACTCATATCTAGTAAAGATCACATATAAAAGGCAAACTGTAAACCTTCAAAAAATAATTTGAAAAAAATATGATTTGCAATTAGAAAAGAATCATTAACCATGGCCCCAAAGGCATTAGTTATAATGTAATAAAGTTGATCAATATTTTATTTTATAACATTTTTAAATCATCAAAAGATAACACAAAGAAATTGAAAAGAGAAGTTAAAAATTGGAAGAAGACATTTGCAACCAATAGCTAAAAGCAGATTAGATTGCAAAATACATAACAGAATCCTAAATATCACTAAGACTAAAATAAACAGCCTAATTTAAAATAAAGAAAAATGAGAAGACATCTTCAGGAATACTCAATATGTTAACATATATTCCATATATTTGAGGTCTGTTGAATATTAAGAAATGATTAACACAATTAATAATGAATGAAAATGAATGTACCCATGATACTTGTGTCAATCAGATATGTATAACAATCCTAATTTGAGTAAAAAAGATGCAGGTAAAGATGAGATATGGTATAATACTCTGATATGAAATTCAAATACATTTTATGATAAACACAGAAATAACAAATTTTTTTTTTTAGTCACAGGGATTGAACCCAGGGGTGTTTAACCACTGCGACACATGCCCAGTCTTTTAAATTTTATTTAGAGAAAAAGTCTCACTGAGTTTTTTAGGGTCTCTCTAAATTGCTGAGGTTGGCTTTGAACTTGTGATACCCCTGCCTCAGCCTCCTGAACTGCTGAGATTAAAGGAATGCACCACCATACCTGTCTGAGAACACTCTTAAGTGCACTTTGTCACATTAATTAATGCTCTGTTTCTTTAACTGATTAGTAGGTTTGTGGATGTTATTTTATTTTTCTCTGTAACTTACATGTTAAAATACTATTTTATACCTGTCAATCATTTTATCAAAGTAACAAAATGAAATTTTACATGGCAAATTTTACATGGCAAAGTTCTAGAATTAGTTATATAGAGCAATTAATATTTTCTATCTACTCAGGAGGTTGAGAGGAGGATGGCAAGTTTGAAATGAGCCTGGGCAAATTAGGGAGACCTTGTTTCAAAACTAAAATAGAAAAACAAATGTAAACAAAAACTTAAAAACCCTGGAGATGTGGCTCAGCACTAGAGCACTTTCCTAGCATGAGGGAAACCATGTATTCAATCCCCAGAATGTGATGGACGGACGGACGGAAGGAAGGAAGGAAGGAAGGAAGGAATCTATAAAGTTTCTATGAAGATTTTTTACGCTTGTTTTGTATCATGATTCAATTACTACATTAAACATGGCCACTAAATCATAAAAATGGAAAACATAGAAGACTGTATGGACAGAGATGGATAAATAAGAAACAGTGCTTAACCATGCTGAATAATTTCCTAAACATACCCTATTCAATTTTTAAATTAATTTGAATGCCTGAACGCAGACACAGTGTCTGGTGTCTGCTTGAATATTTTAAAGCAGTGATACTGCTAAAAGGCTGTCTTGCATCCAAGCAGAAAGATTCATCTCCTGGGCTCTGCTCCACTCAGGAAAGCACATTAGTATTTAGAAAAAGTTCTGAAGACAACAATGAAAGTTGTCAAGTAATGTCTTAGGAAATATCACTGAAGGTAGTTCCAAATCTTTGTTAGGCTTAAATAGAAAGCAGTCTTGCAGTAAAATGTGTATATTCTGTGCAATTATCTGTTTATAATATAATTATAAATTTCTGAGCATTTACAACTTAAAAAATCAACCAAGAGAAATACCTAGCATTCCAGTTTCCCTGCTTCCATTGACATAGTAACATTAAACAGTATCTCAAAAGGGACAAAATAGAAAGAACAAATTGAGCTTTACTAGGAAGCAAGGAACTTCCAATCTCTATTTCTATGTCTAGGAGACATGCAACTGTCATAGTTGACACATCCCTGGAGCTTCTGAGACACTTTTAAAAGAAATTCAGAATTAAATGGTGCTAGCAGAACTACCTTGGAGAGCTCCAGTCATTCCCAATGTCATGGATTTTAAATTGAAATAAAAATATAGTCTCCTAACCTCCCTTGTTCTGTACTAACACATAAGTGATAGAATCATGATCACTGTCCTGATTCATGTGCTTAATGATTCCCTAGGAAAAATTAGCCACGCTTAGAGAACCTGAATATTATTTGTGGGGGGAAAAAACCCGCACAACTTAATAATGCTGCTTAAAGATAGGAATTTTTAAACTTAAATGCAAAAAAATATCTAAAATAATACTTTATATCACATAATAATTGTTTTATGAGTGTACCTTCCCCCCCCCACATCCTCGCCAACATTTATTGTTGCTTGAAATTTGCCATTACGATTGGAGTGAGATGGAATCTCAGTGTAATTTTGATTTGCATTTCGCTAATTTCTAGAGATGTTGAACTTTTTAAAATATATTTGCTGATTCATTATAATTCTTCTTCTGGGAAGTGTCTGTTCAGTTCCTTAGCCCACTTATTAACCAAGTTATTTGGTTTTTTGGTGTTCTTTATATATTTTTTTATATCCTAGAGAATAGTGCTTTCTCTGAGGTGTGTTTGGTAAAGATTTTCTCCCATTCTGTAGGCTCTCTCTTCATGTTATTATTTCCTTTGCTGTGGAGAAGCTTTTTAATTGAAATACATCCTAGGATTGCAAATTGGTGCAACCACTATGCAAAGTAGTATGGAGATTCCTCAGAAAACTTGTAATGGAACCTACATTTGACCCAGTTATCCCACTCCTAGGTTTATATCCAAAAGCCTTAAAATCAGCATACTACAGTGAAGCAGCCCCATCAATGTTTATAGCAGCTCAATTAATAACAGCTAAATTATGAAACCAAATTGGGTGCCCCTCATTCGCTAAATGGATAAAGAAATTATGATATACACACACACACACACACAATGAAATGTTACTTGGCCTTAAAGAAGAGTGAAATTATGGCATTTGCTGTGGATGTAGCTGGATAATATCATACTAAGTGAAATAAGCCAATCCCAAAGAACCAAAGGCCAAATGTTTTCTCTGATATGCAGATGCTAATTCACAATGAGGGGTGGGGATACGAAAGAAATAGAGGTACTTTGGATTAGACAAAAGGGAGTGAAGTGAGGGGAAGGGGTATAGGGGTAGAAATGATATCTATGTATGATGTGTCAAAATGCATTCTACTGTCATGTATAACTACTTAGAATAAAAAAAATGAAAAAACAATTGTTTTATACTCATTAATAATATCAATAATCCCTTAAATTTTTTAAATTGCAAAGCAACTTTGTTGATGGAGTACGATAATACTAGCTTAGACGACTGCATGTGGAAAAATCAGTTAAGATGGCTAAAATAATTGCAAGTCCGTGGTTCTAGTGAATTTGAACAGATTATACAGCGAAAATATGTATAAAAGCCTGGGGATAGGCATCCTGAAAATGTGTGTTTCATTGTCTATCATTGGTTATTTCATTCTTACATGCTCATTTTCTCAATGTCATCACACAAGTTTTAATGTTAAATTGAAATGTATCACACAGAGAAATCTGCACAACCTACTGAATTTCTGCAAAATGAATATGTGCATTATACCAACACCCCAATTAAAAAAAAAAGAAGAATACTAACACAGCAGAAGGATTCCCCCATACTCCATTCAGACACCTTCTTCTAGACACATTTTTATGCCTGCTTCTTCTCTCCTGTACGTTCGTGAGGGTGACCCAAGTTGCTGTATGAAGGTGGAATTTGTCCTGTCTTACTGTTGTGCGGCAATACACAGTAAACTACAGTGTGTTTACACATTTTACTCTTTTTTTTTTAAATTTTTTATTGTTGGCTGTTCAAAACATTACATAGTTCTTGATATATCATATATCACACTTTGATTCAAGTGGGTTATGAGCTCCCATTTTTACCCCATATACAGATTGCAGAATTACATCAGTTACACATCCATTGATTTACATATTGCCATACTAGTGTCTGTTGTGTTCTGCTGCATTTCCTATCCTCTACTATCCCCC
>NW_026000037.1:50024799-50074897 GCF_001458135.2 Marmota marmota marmota
CAGTTCCGCCTACCTGGCAGGCGCGGGGGGTGGGGGGCAGCTCTGCCCCTCAGCAGGCCGCTGGGCCTGTTCTGTGGGTGGTCACAGTTCCGTCTACCTTGCCGGCACAGGGGGAGGGGGCGACACTGCCTCTCAGCAGGCCGGTGCTCCTCTTCTGCCGGTGGGTCGCAGGCCCGCCTACCTTGCAGGAGTGATTGGAAGCTCTGTCCCGCCGCAGGCCACTGGGCCTTTTCTGTCGGTGGTCACAGTTCCGCCTACCTGGCAGGCGCGGGGGGTGGGGGGCGGCTCTGCCCCTCAGCAGGCCGCTGGGCCTGCTCTGTGGGTGGTCACAGTTCCCTCTACCTTGCCGGTGCAGGGGGCCACATTTTACTCTTGACAAGCATATGTAGAAGTTATAATTCAGGGCCATTGTAAATAATGCTTGTATCAACATTCCTGTACAATTCTTTTGGCAAATATATTATGTGTTTCAGTCAAACTACTAGGTGATAAGGGATTCACGTATGTATTTAACTTAGTAGATCCCACCGAACAACCTCCCAACTTGTAATCAATTTATAGTCACACTAGCAATTTGTGGTAGATTATTGCTTCACTTTCCCACCTAAAATTGATTGCTGAGCTACTCTGGAGGGTGTATGGTAATATCACTGTTTGCTTTTAATTTTGCTTGGTAATGGTAATCATTTCTTCCTTTACTGGGAATTTGGATATCCTCTTTTTAAAATGCCTATTTATGTTTCCTATCCATCTTTCTATTGGATTATCATCAAGAATGAATGAAACATCATAAATAAGAGTATATTTGTTAAACTGAACATGTTAAACATAGGTAAAGAGCACTTTTATTATTAATTAGTTAATGTATGTTTAAAATTTTTGAAGACTCCAGCTTTCCTGATCAAATGTGGGTTATCCTATATCATTTTTCTTCACAACATTCCTTTGGTGAAGTAAGAGGACTCATATGTGACCTCTCCAAAAGAGGATATGGCTGGTTGTACAAGCTCAATAAACCAAAGTTACTCATTACAATTATATTAAGTTGAATTGAGTATGAAGCTTTCAGAACATTGCTAAGCAATGACACACCTGAATGAGATGGAGATCAAAATCCAACCAAAAGGAGAAAAAACTAGTAATCGATCCAAAATTTTCTTCAACAATAAAAAACTCCTGTGTTTCATAAAAATCTCATATGCATCATAGAGAAGAGGCAATGTGTGAAATTTATCAAAGACCTCCAAATGCTCATGAAAGGCTGAGTATTATGGCTTCATTGGCAACCTTACTCAGTGTACCAAACTCAAATGAATACTTGGGGGCTTTTGTGGATTTTAGAGCCTTAATGTTAACCTCTTAGGTTAACAGATTTTGGAGACATATGCTTGGGTTGGATAACCTAATTCACTATTGACCACAACCAAGGCACTCTTCTAAATTCATTAGAATGGAGCTTATTTCTCTAGAAAATATTAGGTATATTTAGGAAATGAAGAGATATTTGTCTTACATTAGATATTTATCCAAATGATACAGTGAGAAAAGTCTGTAGCCATGAGACCGAATGAATATGATGCTTACCTGTTAATACTAAAATTGACCAGGAAGCTTCAAATAAATAAAGTTGGATGCTTCTGTAGGATATGTGAGTCCATGAGTTTACTGTCTCAATATAGACTTTAACACATGGAAATATGCTGATATAAAATTTAAAGTAATGCGTCACAGGTGTGAAACTGTAAATATATAGCAACATAGATATCTTAGAACGCAAGATGGTAGCAGAGTGACTCTTTTTAGTCAGGTAGGTAATAAGCCCTAGAAATGCAAAGGGAGGGAAGTACTTCATAGGGTTGTCATAAAGCAGTTTCCAAGAACAGCTATCTTGCTGGTGTATTTCTGAGGGTAGAAAGAATTATTAGCATGTAGCCATATCTTTAGTCATCCTAGAGAGCTGTTTAACAATTAATATTACAATATTTCAGATTTGCCTTTGTAGACTAATATGCTTGTGTATATTTAATATATTAGAGTGTATTGGTAGGTGATTGAGATCTATTGTTTTAATTTAAAATATTTGCATGTTATGCTTTGGGGAAGGGGGATTACTAAAGCCTAAAATACTCCTAGAGTTAGTTATATTAATGCATCCCTGATGTACTAATTACTGAAGCACTCTGAGCAGTTGTTTGAAAAATAGGAGCAATTTAGAGAGTTAAATACAGAATAACAACATCAAACCATGCATTTTCCTGCTTTACATAATGGATATCACAACTTTTCTCTTATTATTATTTTTATTTCTCATATATTCAGTAACCCAAAAGTCATATAAAAATATTTCAGTGTTGGTTTTAATTATCTTTGTTTTGGGGTGAAAACCAAGGCAGGGTTCAGCTTTGTGTTAATTAATATATTATGCCTAATTTGTTTCTGCACCTCCACATTTTTCACCTTTTTTAATTTTTTATTTGGCCTTATGAAATATCTTTCTGAATTTGACTTCATTTGCTTTTGAAAAAAAATATTTTGGAAACGTGAGAACATTCAGAACATTTAAAGCTAGTAGTGTCTTTGGACTTTACATAAGAAGATAGAAAATGGTTTTACGGAAGTAGAAAAAATGCCATATTTAAACCTATAGAGCATTTTTCTAGATGAAGAATGACCATTGGTAGTTCATCAACATACAATTCTAATGGTTTACAGTATTCAACATTACAGGGTCTGTTTTTCACTGATTCTCTTCGAAGGATCTGAGGGGGAAATGAAGCCATTTTTACAGAGGAGAGTGGAAGCCTAGGTAATGATCACAATGGGTTCCCTCCCTCTAATACCATCTTCACTCAAGTCAGAGCAAGCTGGAAATCTTGGTTCAGAAGAGAAGGCAGGAAGGACACAGTAAACAGCAACACACAACTTGAGATAGGTAAGAAAGCAGGAAGGGAGGGTAGAGGTGAAGTTCTACATGCCAAGATCTCAAATCCAGAATGAAATCCAAGAAAAACAGTGGAAGTGTCATTAAGAGTCAGATATACTTTATATACAAACAGAGATATGAAAAATTGTGCTCTATATGTGTAATAAGAATTGTAATGCATTACAGTGTTGTCATATATTTAAAAAAAAATAATAAAATCAATTAAAAAAAGAGAGATCTGGAGTCAGAGTTCAGGGTTTGTGTTACCCACTGGCTGTGCAGCTCTCACTGTACTGTCTTCATTTGTTCATTTTTTACCAACTATACTAATACCCACATTATAAAATTTCCATAGAAATTAAAGCAATAATACTTTAAAGAATGGTAATGACATCAGAGAAACACCCTTGTTTTTTGGTCTTGTATTGATACATTTCCCGGATTGGATAGTGTAGTGAATTATAATTCATAATTACCATGCTGATATATATTATATTTATTCTTTTGTATTTATCAAATACCTAGTATTTAATATTTAAAAACAAATTTTATAAAAGTTATAAAAACTTAGGTATAAAAAGACTTATATGTTGGTTATCTCTGCTGTAGAATCATGAGGAACTTTCAGTTTATTATTCCTTTCTTAATGGTTTCAGATTTTGAAAATGAATATATAGTATCTATAAAAGACACAATTATGAAAGAAAAATAGAGTGATAGTAAATGTTAGATGTACATCACAGAGGTTTCTAATAAAAGGCTGAAGTAAGTAAAGTTTGGCTATTGGGAGGAACTTGAAAGATGAGGCTGTGGCTAATTTCATTGATCTCCTGGAACACCAAGTTCCAGGTCCCAAGTATGTGGGGAAACTTGTTGGACAAGTCAAGTTCAGTGAGGCAATGTTTCAAGAATAGAGGCAACAGTTGTAAATGAATGCTAAATTGACTGGAATTAACCAGCGGATATGAAGTGTTCAAAGAAAAGGTTCAAGTCTACACAAATTTGTATATGTCACGTTTTTAATTTTAACTTTTTCTAGTAAAGGAGCCCACCAAGAGTCACTTTCTTGTTTGCTTCTTTGGAGATGGGATCTTGTTGTTTTGCCCAGGTTAAGTTTGCGCTCCAGGGCTCAAGTAATCCTCCTACCTCAGATTTCAAAATAGCTGGAGCTATAAGTGCTCACCATTGCAGCTGGCACAAAGTTACATTTTATTTAAACAATAAGCTCTTTGATTAAACTATGAGGTTATGTGTATTTAATATTGCAAATGCAAGAAATGATTTTGAAAAAAGTAAAAGTTTAAATTAGATATAGAAAGGGGAAAAAAATGAGTGGAACTTGGAATTCCATCATGTAGAGTCAATTTAGTGCTGTTCACTTCAGGTTGGGGTGCTCCCAGACACCCATCACTTCACCATCAGAGTCAAGCATGAAAGCCACTGCTGCAAGCCAAAAGTCAAGTTCAAAACTGAGCCAACTAGAATGGCACCTACAGCTAACAAGCTGAAGATACTGAAAGAGACTGAGGTAGAGACTGAATGAATTGGTGATTTTCATCAAAAATAAAAAAATAAAAAAGAGTATATGTGTTTCTCCAGATGCCGCATCAGGATGACTGTTACATTTGTCTGATTTTCTAAGATAACTCATTTGGGACATTTTTTGTTTATAATATGTTCCAGGAGCAATTCTTTTAATTTATAGATCATGTTTGACAAAAAGGAAGATTGATATGTGCAAGTCATTTCTGTGTCCAGTAGCATATCTCATATCATTTAATCTGCATTAAACACTATTGAATCATAACAGATAGAACCCGTCTTTAGTTATTCCTTTGTTTTGCTGATATTTGCTGAGCTATTTTTTTGGTGGGCAAATATAGGAGTGTTGTTTGATATGAGTATACCTCAGTCAATTGTTATTTATAAAGGAAGATTATTTACATTTTTTATTTTCATTTCTTTTTCTTCAGACAGAAGTCACAAACATTTGTCTTTATCCAGAAGGAGAGCTTCAGAAATTCATATGAAAATGTTTTATAAAACTGATTCTGAATTTCAATGATAATCTAAAATATTAACACAAGTCTATTCCTGTTGAGTGAAAGGATTATCACTTTATAACCTGTACTGCCAAAGAAGATTCATGTCTCTGTTTATGATTGAGTTTTTCATGAAGATTGTATGGAATGACATTCTTAATATTGTTTAAATTTTTAAACTTTAAAAGGGTATAACAGTGCAGGTAATTAAGGATATTTATATGGGACCCCAGCTATTTGGACTTGACTGCTGAAACCACAATTCACACACTGTATGACCTTGGGCAGATTACATCTGTGTGCTATAGATTTCTCACATGTAAAAAGTGAATAATAAGACAATACCTGCTTTGAAGTCTTATTTTGAAAATTAAATAATTTTATTCCATGTTAAGCACTTTGAACAGTGCCCAACACATAGTAAGCACATAAAAAATTTTTAGCTATAATTATTAGTGGAAAAATGTAAACTCAGAAAGTAAATTTATTTAAAATTAAAAGCCAACAGTGTCAGAGGTTTCATGGTAGTTAGAGAAAGAGAGAGAGAGAGAGGGAATGGGGGTAGTGATTGGAATGGGACATGGGAACTGTCTAGGATAGCAGCAATGTTTTACTTATTAATCTGGGTGATGATTATTTCAGGTGTTCATTTTGTGATGATTCAGAAAGCAATGATTTGTGTATGTTTCTCTATGTACATGCCAATAAATACATTAATTTAAGAGTGAATAAAGAAAAAAGTACAGACTTCCACTTCAAACCTACCCCAAAACTCATGCCTTCTTAACACCATATTCTTGCTTTTTGCATTGATTTAGTTTGAAGACCAATGAATAATCATCACATTAATGTTGTTACTTCAAACACCGCCACTTTTGTAGTTTGTTTGGAGTCAAAGTAAATTTACATTTTATAATTATATATGTGCTGAAATCATAATAAAGATGCAAAACTAAATTGTAATGCATTCTGCTGTCATGTGTAAATTAAAAAAAAATAAAATAAAAAAAGAAAATGTGAAACTAGTTTGTATTCTTTCTATGTTTAAATAATATAGATTGTTCAAGTCAACATTGGCGTCTGTGATCTTTTATTTTTTTTCCTTTAAAAGGAAATTTGCTTTGATGTTTTAGGGAAATAGTGGATTGTAAATCAAAAGGCAAAAAAAAAAGAAAATTCATAACTTGCTAACATTTGTCATGTGCTTACTGTTAATGAAAATTATTTTTTCTTCTCTATTTTGAAAAAGTGATTTTATGTTTTTAGGGATCAATTGGAATGAATTTATTTCCAGGATTTGTTTATAAGGGTAAAGTGATAAAATCTCATTTTTGACCCTACTAAATGGTACATCAGATCTTAGAATACAGTACCTTCTTTAATGTAGAGGGATTTCATGAAACAATAGCAGAATAGCCAGACTTCATTGCCTTCCAGATCATTTAAAAAAAAAGTTTCAGAGTGCCCAAAGGTGCCAGGTGCTGAATTCTAAGCAAAGAGAGTGAGGAATAATTTTATAATATATATATATGTATTTCCATACTAATGAAAACCTGTCAATTAAACTGAGAATCATAAAATTTGCTTGTTGCCATTACACACTTTCTGCCAGTTGTAATAACTAATTTACTAATGAATATAGTCCAGGAAGGGAGAGAGAAAAAGATTATAAAAATTCTGGAAACTTTGTGACAAAATATTTATTATAACATGGTCATGTTTTCAGCCAATCTATATTTCAGGATGTAGCAACAGCTATATGTTAAGAAAATAACTATATTTTTCAGGTGATACAAATATTGTAACAAAATACTGAAAGATCAGTCAACAAAATGTTATCTATGGTTATTCTGTTAGGTGGTATGATTTTATTTTATGATTTTATGCTTTCTATAGTTTATAATTTTAGTTAAATTTATTTTATTTTTGTAATCAGAAGGAACAAGAAGGAACTATATATTGTGATGTCTAGATCTTGCACTGAGTTTGAAAATTTATAAATAAACCTGCATGTATCTGCAATGTTCAATTTCACATTGTTTAGATTTGAGCACAGAGAATCATCATTTCCTGAATATTCATTGTGGAAAAATTAAAGCAATTAATGATGTTTTAGTCAATGCAATTATATTTAAGACAGATTTTCTTACATACTCCATTGCGCTGAATTTGTCTTGCTTAATATGCAAAAGCATAGAATTTTTTTCTTTCCTCTGTGTCAAGAGTATAGATCAAAAAATAGGCACAGATAATGATATTGTAATAGATAATGCTAAAAAACACGGTTAAAACTTTAAGCATTGTTTGGTGGCAGAAAGTGTAATGCAGAAATTATTTTCCTGCTGAATGAACCAGCAGGGTTTGACAAGGTGATGAGGTCTATTTCTAGAAAGACACATTATATTTTCATATGTAAAGACTTTATCTCTTTCTGTATAGCAAATCAGAATGCCAAGATTCTTAAATGCATGTTTACATTTAGCATTCAAACAAAGCATACTATTCCCTATCCAGATAGTGTAGACATTTTAAAAATTTATTTAATATCTTTAGATCTGAATGTCAAAAATTCTAATTTAGAAATTGTGGGATTTTGGAGATAAAAATAGCCTTAGAATTCATCCTTATAATTTCCTGATTTTGAGAGACTTCAGTATTGAGAAAGGAAAATTGGGTAACTCCTACAAATTCAACTAAATAGTAAATGGCAGAATCCACTTTTACACCTTATTCTCTTGTTTACAGTTTGGTATCTTTCTGTGAATCCTCTCTAAAATGATATTTTAGTGATTAGGGGAGGGACCGGGGATTGAATTCAGAAGCATTAAGTCACTGAGCCACATCCCTAGCCTTTTTTTTTTTTTTTTTGTATTTGTATTTAGAGACAGGGTCTCACTGAGTTGCTTAGTGCCTCCCTGTTGCTAAGGTTAGCTTTGAATTTGAGATCCCCCTGCTTGGCCTCCTGAGTCACTGGGATTAGAGAAGTGTGCCACTGTGCCCAGCTATAAAATGATTCTTATACATTCCACCAGCCTCTTCAAACATACTATTTCACTAACATATCTTGGAAGCATTTTCCTGTTTGATTTTTTTTTTTTTAATTTCAGCACTTAAAGTCATACTTAATCTGTCCTCAAGTGCCTCATTGAGAGAGAGCTTCAAGCTTTCAAGAAAACTACTCCAGAATATTAGAATCCACAAATACAAGGCAAAGTGGAGATATTTCTAACAAAAAGCATGATGTCACATTAGGAAACTGTCCAATTCCATGCAACAGAAAAGCCTTTCCTGAAATGATAAGCATTAGAGGTCAGAGATATGCTAACTAGTTTGATTTAATCAATCCATAATGCATGCATGTATCAAATCATCACAAGAAAGGGACAAAGTGTGGAATGAAATTGAACAAGTTATGCTATGTACATATATGAATATAGCACATGAATTCCACCTTTATATACATCTATAAAGCACCAATTGTTTTAAAAATCAGTGAATAAATAGAAGAAAGACCAACAAAGTAGAATAAGGGGACCAGGGAGAAGAAGTAGAAGTGGAGGAAAAGAGGAAATACTAGGGACTGAAATAGAGCAAATTATATTCTATGCATGTATGATTATGTCAAAATGAACCCCAATATTATGCACAACTATAATGCACTAATAAAACATTTAAAAAATAGAATGAAACTTTAAAAATACTTTTCTTATATGTCTAAATTCATTTAGACATAATATTTCTCTAATTCAATCAGTATTTTCTGGTAATGAAGTATATTTTTATACCTGCTGGGTGCCAAGAAAATTATTAAGCAGTACAACCAATACAAGAAGATATTTTTGGTCCGTCTCTTAGGGGAACTTAGCAACTTATTTAAGAGATACTGTACAATTAGACAATTGTTGTAGTGCAAGAAAATATGCACTGAATACCTGCCCACTGAATACATACCAGTGATCAAGTGTATGGCAAGAGGATGACTTGCTTTGGATGCTCAGCGATATTGAGATTATCAGGAACTGCTCTATAACTGAGGAACTGAGATGGTAATAGACTGGCAAATTTTCAAGGTAGAAACATATTAGCCAGACAATACAAGCAAGGAAATAGACAAGTGAACGGAAAATTCATGTTTGGGAGGTAGTGATGGAAGTGCCTGATGTGAGGGGAGATTTCAGATGTGTTAGCATAAGTAAAGGGAGGCCAGAGTGGGAAGTTGGGGAAGCATCAGGGAAACCAATGGAGCCATTCAGGAAGAAATGTGCTAGGAAGTCTACAAAGGAACAAAATTAAAATTCATAATAAAGGGAAATTAGATAGAATATGTAAACAAATCAATATTCTCAAACCTTACTCGTGATTAACCTTGGTTAGTCAAAATGTGTGTGTATGCCATGGTTTGGTTTCTAGAGACACTTAAGGAGAGCTGAAGATGGAGTGCTGGCCTAGCATGCTCAAGGACCTGGATTATATCCCTAGTACCAGGTCGGGGTGCAGGTGGAGATGGGAAAAAAAGAGACTCAGGGAAACTATGTGGGTTATGGTTTTCAAATTTTATGCTACAAGGTATGTAAATCATCCCAATTCCTGGAAAGGGTATGGTGGAGACTGATCTAGATATCTGAACAAGTTTACACATCTTAGGAAAACTGTCAATCTCTGTTTTACTCATTTAAAATATTTTCTGAATCTCTTCTAGAATTCCCTGTTTTCTTCCATATTTACCACTTATAAAAATTAGAATGCTTTTAGGTCTGAACCAGTTCCAGAGACAAACCTATTGAAGCTAGAACAAATTCTTGAGGGTCACCAGCCCTCTGGAATACAAGCAAGCTCAGATGAATTCTCAACAACTGCTTTGTTGGAGATGAAAAATTTGTGTTTATCTGAATGTTCCACATCCCCAGAAGAGTCTATGTTTAATATGACACTGTAATTGTCAGAGGAGAATCTTTCTATCAAAGAGTAGTAATTGCTGCTAGTTGTCCCTAAAAATCCCTCTGAGGATTTATCAGGGGCAACATAAGCAGCAAGAAACCAAATATGTATATGTGTGTGTGTGTGTGTGTGTGTGTGTGTGTGTGTATATATATATATATATATATTTTTTTTTTTTTTCCCTCAACAACAAAGATGCCACTAGGAAGAATAAGGTTGGTACCAACCCCACTCTAGATTTGACCTTGACTGATCATGATACCTTGAATTCTATTTTAGACAGTTCTTTCAACACTTTGATGTTTTGCATTGTTGCATTGCAGTGCAGGAAAGGAGGTACTTACTCAATGTCAATGACCTGCTGCAGTTGCCTATAGTGTCACACACTAGTTCATGCAGGTCCCCAAGATTGATTGTTAGGACTTTTGTGGATGGTGATTAAAACTATTATTAAAAATTAAACTGTATACACTTACAATTATATAAGTTATGTTAAAAGCAAAAATAACAAATATGCAAAATTCTCCAATTGTTTTACATTTTACTATTATCTATGATCTTCAGGCTATTTATGCCTGCTAAATCTGCATCACAGAAATAATTTAATATAAGCTAAAATGTATGAGAGTGCATTTTTCTCCATGTCTACATTCAGTGATGTCATATTGATAGTTTGAGATTAGCATGTTAGATGCATTCACACCATAAAAATTAGCAAGTACTACAAAACAGATACCATCACCATCACCCAGCCACCCAATCGAAAAAACCACCTGCTAAACATTTACTAGAATAACAACTAGTAAAATTTCACTATTTTCAGAGCTGAGCAATGGGTTATGATAAGAACACACATATTTAAAATTCAGCTCTTTTCTATGTTAACATCACCAGACTAATTTTCTCTTAGAAGAGTACATTCAAAGATGTGTTTCAAAGTAAAATGGCCCAAGAGACTTTTTAGTAAATAAAAACTATGTGTGCGCACAATCCAAGTTGCTTTTATCAAGAATTTCATCAATAGATTTTTAATTAAAGCATATTTCATTGCATATGGGAACAATTAAAAAGCAAATTTACTAGTGATAATTTATAATATGTAGGGCTAATATTAAAGTTTTGAGGATGAAATAAAAACTCATTAAGCAATTAAGAGGTTTATAGTTCCTACCAAGCTATTTTATTGCATTAAGATAAGAATATGGGGCAAATAAATAAAAGGCACTCCATTTAAAGGCAGCTCATTATTTTCCAATACAGTTCTAATTTATAAAATAACC
Organism: Marmota marmota marmota; assembly: GCF_001458135.2. Taxonomy (NCBI): domain Eukaryota; kingdom Metazoa; phylum Chordata; class Mammalia; order Rodentia; family Sciuridae; genus Marmota; species Marmota marmota. Next base: position 50,035,983 of record NW_026000037.1, read on the forward strand.
CAGTTCAACTCATCCCTTCGCTACCAAGAATTTTAAACACGTAAATGAAGTCACCTTGAAAACAAATACAAACTGACTTGTCATATTTACTATGACCATATATTCAATTGCCTTAATCAAATTCAAGTTTTAAATAATCTTCTTTTTTCTTCTTCTTTCCTTCCTTTCTTTTCTTTTGGTGCTAGGGATTGAACCCAAGGCCTCACACACACTAGGCAAGTGCTCTACCACTGAGCTATATTCCCAGCCCTCAAATTTAAGTTTCAAAGATACTGATTTGTAGACTTGTTTCTCAGTAATAAAGTTCTATTGGCACCACCCCATAATTGCATGGTTGTGCCCCAGATGTAGGATTATCCTGTGTCACTCTCAGTTGGGTACCAGGGAATGCACAGACATTTCACATAAAAGTTAAGATTTTCAAGGCTGGTGCACAAGAACACAAGTCTCTTTTAGTTTAATCAGAAACCATGATTTTGAAACCTACTTTCAAAGTACCTATAACAACTCAATGCACATGGAATTCACATGAAACTTTGTCCTAGTTACCAAGAAGTTAGTGACTCTTAGAATCAGGTAAGCATGAAAACTACTATGGCATAGGTATTTTTAATACAATTTCTTGATTCTATGGCAATAAATAAATAAATACTGGGATGTCTTTAAGTACACCCCTTATTTTGGTCTCTGCTCTCTATCAATAATAGTGTGATATTCAATGCTATAGCTTATTGTCAGTCAACAGGTAGGTGTCTATGTCTTAGCTTCACAGGTTTTAAGAGTTGTTACAGTGGAAAAAGCCAAGAGATGGAGTTGGGATGATCTGAAAAAATTTCATTTCAGATAAAAATAACTGAGGAGGACAAGAAGGGTAGAGAGTAGAAGGACAATAAGCACTGACTACTCTGTTCACGAGGAGTGGACCTGTGAATGATCTCTGCGTTCTACAGACAGGATATCCTAAGACTTTTATTTACACAATGGACAAAGGGTAAAGAGGAGAAAGGAAAACAATGTCTGTATTAATAAAATAGAATTCAACCAATTTTATATTCTCAAATAATTGGCATGTTATCCACATTTTTATTTAGGGAGAGAAAGCTTTCATTGGAAACTCTATTTCTACAGAAGAAGCTTATTGCCTATCCCATTCTTAGCACTATCCTATTTACTAGAATCTCTTGGTTGGATACCTATACTTTTGCTAGGTAGCTCTCAGTGCAGTTTCAATTATCCTTCCTCCTGCTTCCCTTCATCAACGCAGATAGAGAGGGATTTGCCACATTTAGCCTCAGAATGCACTCAGAAGGGTTATTTCCATCCATGAATGATAAAGATTAAACAACAGCAACAAACCTACCTTAACTATCTCTCTATATTAAATTTGACATTAAATAAATACATATTAAATTTAACAGGGATCATATCAATGTGCTGAATTCATAGAAAATGCACAATGGTGACTTTCTCTGGATAGGTTTATATTGTTTCATTTTTCTGAGACCACGGTTGTAATTTAGCATTCTAGATGCCATTCCTATTTAATAAGTTTTAAATGCTGTTTGTTATTGTATTAGGCCAATTTTTGCAAGTTTTATTCTAACCTGTAGAGACTTTTTTTTTTTTAGCAAATATTTTACCTAAAACTCAATTTGGAGGTGGAGAATAGAGACATTTTTCAACAGACAAGGTAAGAATGAACATCCTAAACTTAATTCTCATAAAATTTTTTATAATAGAAAACTTTTCAAATGATAAATTATAGAGAAAATAAAAAATATTCTTTATGATAACTTTTTAATCACTCTATCAATGATACTGCATTCAGGACAAAGCAACCTGAGAATTTTTTAGTTATGCCAAGGATATAGCTCAGGGACCCCCAGAGGCTGAGGAGAGCACAGGGCAGGAATGAATCCCTTATAGTAAGTTCAAGAGAAAAAATATGATTGCTTAGGTTATGGCTACATATGGAAACAATAGAGTTGGAGATAATATTTTCAATATACATGCATGGACACGTTAAAATTCCATTATGATAAGGCTAAAAATGGTTTATTGAGCTTACATTTCCTTAACCCCCAGTTTGAATAGCAAACTAAGATTAAATATGTAATTTGCTAATTGCTTCCAAAACTTCATGGAATTTCAGAATATATTCCCTTTTTCTTTTTATTAAATCAGATGTTGGTATTTTGTTTCTTTGTCTATCAATTAAGTTAACAATGGTGATACCAGTAGTTTGAAAGACTGAAACACCTGGCCTTTGAGGGAAATATTAAACAATATCACTGAGCTTATTATGATTTAATAATAGTCTCTTTCTAGCTAAAGAAACTTCCTAACTTAAAGAAACTTTTCCCCCTGTAATCTCTGGTGCTGCATATCCATTGGAACCATGACACAATCAATTGCATAGTTTTTAAAAAATGATAGCCTGCATCTACTTATGAACACCATGCCATTGGCATCATATAAAGAAATTGGTATTGATATGAGCAGCATTAGATTTCATAATCAATGTTATACCATAGTTATAATGAACTATGTATCTTAGAGTCTATGTCAGATTTTTCAAACAACACCCCTTGATATACACACATGTGCCATCACGTGGGCACACACAGGCTTCTGCATCTGAAATGTCAGTTACGGTGTTTGAGTACTTTAATAAAAATACAGTATACTAAATTTTGAAGATCCTGTGTGACAGCAGGGTACATATTGTTTACAGCTATATTTTTCTACTGACAAACCCAGCAGGTACAGGGAAGTCTCTAGGTAATTTGATTTTTTTTTTCTATTGGTATTTTAGAGTGCATGCTGGTATAACACTGTAAAGGACAAGAGCAGTACTTGAGATGTGCTGGTAAGGGTTGAGAAAAGTTCATATTTGTGCTGTATTTTCGATCATCCCAAAAGGAAGCAAATATTGGTGTTCAAGAATTGGGGGCCACATGGGAGACCTTAGAAGTCACTTCCCAAATAAATATAATCCAATAAAAGTAAACATCATAAAGTAGACAGCACACTGCAAGTAATCTGGCAAAGAAATGATAGGGAAAGAGATACTGAGAAGGGAGTGCTGGAGTTTCAAATAAAACATTTAAATAACCCAGAGGAAAGAACTAAGGAATTAAGTGTCACTAGGTAATGAGTATTGGTAAGAGCCTGTAGACTATATGGGTGATAAAATACCACAAAAAGCCCTTATAAGAAAAGATGGCATTTCTTTAATTACTGAAATGAATAAGAATAATTTCTAAGTCTAAAAGATGTGTCAATATAAGCTGAACACAAATTATAAACCTTTCCCATATAAACAAATAAAGAAAAAAATTTGGCTGCTCTCTCAGAGATTTCAGATAATAAGCAGTCAATTATGATGATATGCATAAATAAAGCAACTTTTTATCACTTTTAATTTTGAATGGTGCAGTGACTTCATAATTTAATGAAAAGGACCTGCGAGCATTAATGAGATAATACTTTCAAAGACGTTAGAAAAAGGTGTTATTCTAGTATAAAGTCTGGCTATTAACAGTATCTATCTTCTTTAATAATACATATATTCTCATTCTGAAAATGTACTTGAGGAATCATAATTAATCACTATAGTTTTAACTCTCTTATTTGGTAATTTCTAAGTATATTTTGAACAACTTTAATCACCACTTCAGAACTTGGAAAAAATGAACAGGCCTCTGAAGTTTGAGGACTGGGTTTTTACCACTAACAGAAAAGACATCTGACATCATTGATACAGATACCTGCAATAGGTCACTAATACAGTAACTCAGAACACAGATATGCTGATTCACCCTAGTTCTTCAGCCTTAAATCGGGCTAATATACTCTAGAAAAGAAGCAAGTGGGCATTCATAGATCTTCACAGTATTAAACACTTGTAGAACCATTGTGTGTGCATATGTGTATGTGTGTACTTGTGTGTGTGCTTATGCATATATTATTTTTACGTGATGAATCTGGGCTCTTATAATCCTGTGAGTCCCTTACTCAGAATTCTGATGCTATACTCCAGAAATAAGCAAGTATATTCAATAAGAAGCTTTATCAGTGGTTCATCCTCTTTCTAGGAATGTGCTAGCCTAGGAGTGTAAGACTTTGGCAAAATTTCAGAGAGGAGGCAGGGAAGTAGAAGCAACTCCTCACATCCAAGATTTCTTGGAATACAACCATAGCTAGATTAGAGTGAAAATCAAATCAAAGCAAATAACAATCACACACACAAACACATACAAAACCTGCTATTGTTAAAGTGACTATTTTCTCAATTAATGGAGAAGATTTTCACTAAATCTAGTTATTCTCACTTTGCAGTATTTGGGGAGACCAATAAGATTGGAAGGAGTGAAGTTTCCTTTATCCTAAGAAAGCTCTGAGAGTAATGGCTGCATTATCTATACAAGTCTACTAATTTTCTCTTTGCCATACACGTGTAGGGCTTTATTATGTCTCTAGTCAATAATAATCATTAATTGAATTTGGTAAATATTGCAATGGCAGTAGCAGCAGCATAGTTCTCAAATTTCTCTAACTGCCAACATAAAACAGGAAGATTAACAAGATAGCAAAAGCAGAAATCCATAGACACATGTATAGCAAAATTAAAGGCAAGCTCTCCCTATGAGCCCACATATACAAGACTCTGAGGACAATCTATTATTAGCCACAGGCTTATGGGTTATTTGAATATTCATGGAAAAGGATGGGGAAAGTCATTCTGTCCCGTACAACCCCCAAGAAACACAGAATTGTACACAGATTTTCCAATGGATGGCTCAAGGATCAGTTTGAGAACGGTTAAAACTGGAAGTGGCTTTGTCTAGTACAATTATCAGTAGGGCCAGAGTTCCCACATGGTACATTTTAGAGGACAAGGGACTGGAGCAGTCTAAGCCTTCTATCTCTTAAATCTGACATGGCAAAGGCTAAACTAGGGGAAACCTATTGGAGAAAAGTCAAATTCAAATAGAAACTGACAGACAATATAGGGTTAGAGAAGATCTATGTAAAAGCAGGGTAAGGAAAAAATTTCATGAAATCTTGGAAAGCAAGGCACTTTATACTTTGAATCACTACAAGAAAACAACAAACAGGCAGGTAGAAAAAGTACTCTGAATTCTACTTCTTCCTCAAAATGCAGACACACCAATTTCACATTCAGTAACCCTGTTGACATAGCTCTCAAGTAATCCACCAGACAAGGAGCTTCAGACAAGCAACTGACTGGAGAAAATGTGGAGAAAATTGCAGAGGTGAATAGTAAGATACCAATACTTTTAAGACTAAATGAACCTGAGAAACCCTGTCAAGCTAGACACTGAAGAAGCTAGCAGTGAGAAGAAGAGTCATGTCAGAAGGACTCAGGACCTAAAGAAAGATGTTTCTTCTGCAAAAAAATGAGACTGGGCTTCAATGAGAGTAATGATTGCAAGTGATTAAAATCTTTTAAATATATTTAAATTCATGAGTTCATGATTACATTTTAGTAATCCTATTGATTTTTACATGATGATGTAAAACCAATGTGCTTTATCTTAAAAACTAGTAAATACATGAAAAGATAACCAGTGTTTAGTCTTGGTTCTTTTAATTTATGTAGCCTTTCATATATGAACTATACCACTGACTAACCAAGTAGATAGGAAAAATTCTTTTTATAAAATGATTTTAAGCAATGTATGCTAAAGAAATGATGACAGAAGTTTGTAATCACTAATTAGTTAAGGTATCCAGGTATTGAACACCAATGATTGTTAACATCAATAAAGAGAGGCAACCAGATATTATGTACCTTCTGAGAAAATAATATATTACTATTCTTATTCTTGCAAAAGGGCAGAGCTGAGTCTCTTAGTCCATCTGCCATCTTGAAAGAAATATAGAGGACATAGCATCATGTTGAATTGCACCAAATGTATGCAATCAGAAAGATAAAAACTGTCAGAACCCTACAGGTCAAATTCTCTAAGTACTATAGAAAAATCAAGGACTTGAAGGAGTACCTATACCTCAAAAGAGATTTAAACACACTTTAAGTTGAAAAAAATGTGCAAAATGACATAAACTATGAGAAATCTAAAATAAAATTTAGGAATTACTGATACTAAATTGAAAGTAATATTTATTTTAGAGGAAGAGGAAGAAAGAATCTGAGGTTGTTAGAGTGGAAATGACTTCTGGACAGATGATTTGTTATGTATCTTGATCTAAATATTGACATTAGAATATTTGTCTGATAATATCTCATTCTTGTATGCATTTGTTTTCTGTGATTTCCTGTACATATGTTTTATTTCATAATAAAATGTTACAAAGTAAAAATGATATAAATAGTAGTCTATTGATGAAAGGATTTAATGAGTAGACAACTAGGTTTCAGTTTATCTCAGTTGCTACTTCTTGTATTCTGATTATTTCTAGTTTTTTTTTTTCTTTCTTTCTTCATAATGCTGGGGATCCAAGGCAGGGCTGCATGCCAAGCAAACACTCTGCCTCTGAACTGCATCCCTAGCCCATTTCTAGTTTTAATTTCTTATATTTGACCTTCTCTATGAGAAAAATAACTCTATATTGTTCCTCAATTTCCAAAAATATAAAAATACCTATTTCCCCAAGATAGATTAACAGTTTGAGCATGAGGCTTTAGATTTACTAAAGTTAATGCTACCCCCATTATTCTCATAGTTTTCACAGAACATACAAATTATATTCAAAGTTCACACACTTGGTGCAGGTGCATGAAAAATCATGGCCTCTGGCTCGCCTTTTCTCTAATTCCCTTTTCTCAGAACTTGAGCCTGCTATTCTTCTTTATATCCATAAAATATTTAATTCTTGCAAGAGGATAATATTTTACACACATGAATTGAATATTGCATATAACAATGAGTTTTATCCTGTTAAATTAATGCCTCTGTCTGGAAATGAGATGTATCCTAGCACTTAATATTATAAATTGAAAGCCATGACAACTGGTAAGCACTAAATCTCACTTTTAATTGTTCCTTCTGCCTGTTGCTCTTTTCTCTTGGTCAGTGAATTTATTTTTATTTGTTTATTTGTGTTTGCAGAATTACTGTATCTTTCTTTCACTTCCATTGCATAAGCTTTTCTCAGGCTTATAAATATGCCACATTTTTCCCCCAAAGTATTTCATATAAAAAATCCCATTTAATTATAGAAAAAGAGGCATGAGAGGGAACACCATCTCCTCAAGCCCCAGTCAAAGGAAAGAAGAAAGAAGAGACATTTTGAACATCACGGGGGGGAAAAGAAGGCCAAAAGCAAACACTTTTCATCCATTTACAATTTTGCTGTGGAACCATGAAATGCAATTCTGAATTCCTGCTCATGCTGCAAGGTAACTGACCTCCTGAAACTCATAACCCCATGATCCCCTTGGGCCAGCTTCTCTGTTTCCTTTCAGTGGGAAAGTTTCTACTCAGTAGGCTCATGATTTGAAATACAGATTTTTGGTGTGCATCTGAAAGGGAAAAAGGCTGAATTAAATATTGTAGAACTGCCATCCCTTTTTCACCATCCAGCCACTCCAGGGTTCTACATGTAAAAATAGAAATATTTGCAAGAATTATCTTCTTTCAAAAAATCCATTACTTTATGACTGTCAGCATATTTGAAAAATAAAGATCATTTCCAACTTATTTGAAGTTAACAGAATCTGTTTCTTAGTGATTGTGTCAGAGGTTTAAAAACTGTTGCTCTCAGTTTTTTCCTTAACATTTAAGAATCTGTTTCTTTCTTGAGTCTGTCAAAAGCTTCTAACAAATTGAAAAAAAATGTTGCTCATTCAGTTAGATTTTTTTTTCCTGGATGAACATGATACAACAAATCTGTTTTGGTGTCTTAAAAATCAGAGTTTTGGCTTATTAAAATAGTTAAATAATGGTTGCTCTCTTTAAGTATTCATGGCTGCCCCTTAGAAATGGGAAATGGTATTATTCTCGTGTTTGTCCTATGTCCCAAGGCACTAGTTTCATAACAAACTGGACCAATAGTTTTATATACAATCAGATGCTCAGTTAATAAAGAATGGAAATGATATTACACTCCTGGCCCCTTCAGAACTGTTAAAGTACAGTCAGTGAATTGTTACTAAAGATGCTGTCAAATATAATGGTTTAGAGAAGACATTGGGGAACAAGATAAATAAAGCCATTTTGAATATTGCCAGAGTAATTAGTTTTATGATTCTTGAGGTTTAGTTTTTATTTACAGTTTATCTAGAATAAACTTCTGAAACGGTGATTGTGGGAGATTAATTATAAAACTTTTATAGTTGTGTATCACTGATGAATTACCTGGAGAATTTAGCATATGTATACATATATTTATAATAGTTTATTTTGCATCTTAGAAGTCCTTGGTAAATACTGACATATTATTTGTACAAATGTATGTTGTTCAAATCTATTTATACAGGATTTTTATCTTTTCACAATACTTGTGCTTACTGTTTTCAGTCTCAACTAGACAGAAGGGACCAGATATGCCATATTCCACTAGAAATGGCTACCTGAGACACGGGAAACATTGTTTTCAAAGTCATAATCTCATAACCCCTCAAATCACCTCTAAAATCCAATAGCTAGATGATTTAAAGTGAAGTATAAAGGTTAAAGTTTAACTTTACAAATATTTAAGATCAAACTAAAGATTGTATCTTGATGTGTGTCAGCATTATACAGTTGAACCAATTTCAGTTTCTAGAAAGCATTGCATGGAGAAAACAATACTATTTTCAAAGTGTTAGGTCCTTTTAAAATAAAGAAGTAGAATGAGAAATATCAGGTGTCACGGATCATAAGCAACCTTCAACATACCCTTGTTATTAATGATTATGAAAAACACAATATTTTCTTTGGAAAATAAGACAGAACTAGAACTGTATTCAGTATATCTGTCCTTTGTGCCATAGTATTGAAAATCTGAGGCTATTACTTCATAGTATGCATCTATTAGCCACAGGTGTAAAATAAAGTGGTACGATATTATTTTATTCTGTTAAATAAATGACAGACCATGAGGTAGAGACATCTGGTTTCTATTTGAATATCATGTTTTACTATTTTAACACAATCAATGAAATACAGTGCCTCAAGAGATATTACTCATCATTTGCTTAAATTGCTTAAAATATTCTAAAAATAATTGCATCAATTATGCCATGATAGTCTGTCAAATAGTGCACTGCAGATGTGATAGTAAAGAACTTGACATTTGTTCCAATATTTTAAGGAGAGGAAGTCAAATTTCAAGTTAAATCATTGTTCATGCATTTAAAGCTGCGTGTCTTTAGTTCTTCTCCCTCTTAACACTCCAGTCATTGAAGAAGATGGTCTTTGTGCCCTGAGTACTCTCTTAACATTTTCTTTTACCAGATTAGTTTTCATTATCCTCTAAACTCTCACTAGGAACTCACCTCCTCCTGGTAACCTCTTCAAATCTTCTGTAATAATAGTAATTATAAAATATATTCTATTTCCCCCTAATTAATCTGCATGTTTCTTGAGAGACAAGATTTGATTTATCTTTGGAAATACAGGGTTCCTCAAATGCACTAGGGGCTCCATAAATCCCAGGTAGAGAGTTGTATTGTATGAGTTTTTCAGAAAGGCAGTGAGGACCTGGGTTTCATCAGGAGTGTAGGGAGACTGTTTAATGCTAGATGAGATATAGATTTTAAAAATGAGCAACTTTACAACTAACTCTGTAGAGTATCTTGAGGTAAATAATAATATGAACAATAATTGATATAACTTGCATTATGTGATATCTCATTTGATGCCCATAAAAATCTATGAAGTGTCTATCTTATTATCTTTACATTTGAGACACTCGAATGTGAGCTTAAGTAAGATATCTAAGGTCTAATAGAAAATTATAAGAACTAAACCTAGGATCAAACTCGACCAGTATAATGCCAATGTCTGAATTCTTAACCTTTTCACTTTTCTTTCACTACTTCCCAGATGACAAAGTCATATGATTCTGAGGATTTCAGAGTAATATTTTAGAAAATATGAGAAACATGAAACAGAGGAAAAAGTGGTTTGTTCAATATAGAATATCTCCATTATTAAAAATATACAATAGAATGTTTCATTTCAATATAAAAAGAATGTCAAATGACACATCTGTATTCAAACACAGGAAACATTAAACATTACATAAATGCCTATATGATAACCAAAGTCTTTTTAAGGAGAGTTTATTTTAAAACTGTTGAAAGAAATATATAAGCATAAATTTTAAAATTTAACCACTTCAAAATTTGTATTATGACTTACATTAACTTTTTCTAGAAGATAGGGGTTACCTGTCACTATAGTCATCACTCACTGGAAAAATAACAAAAGCTACTCAAAACACTGACTCAATTACTTTGCACAAGAACTTCCAGCACTTCTGAGATACCATATACGATACTAACACAATGACAGATGCAGTAGTGGGTACTTTAATCAAGCAATCGACCTGCCAGCTATTCAAAAATCACATATGAGCTTCTTGGAAAAGAGCACAGAAAGAGGTAATAGAAAGCTTTTTGCTATTATGAAAAACATAAAGGTGTAAGATATTGGTATATTGTAATACTGTGATTTCCGCTATCCAAGTAAATTTTAAAGAATTACAATAAAAAACATAATATTAGCAAATAGCTATATATGAGTTTTTCATAAGAGATTGCACTAATATTTCCCAAAGTAGAGATATGATTTGAGGTATCCTGATATGTCACCCAGCCACCAAAACTATGTTTGATCTGGATTAAGTCACATAATATTTTCTGTGCTTTAGTTCCCTCAGAGAAAAGTGCCTGTTTCTGGAGAAGGAAGGTATTGATAAATTTGAAAACTAAAGGTACAAAATAATGGCAAAGCACCATTCTTACTTTAATATGTTCAACTACAATAATGAAAAAATCAATTAGAAAAGCAATTCAATTACTAAAAACTTAGGAAAGACATTATGGACATTATTTTTCCTACCATGAATTTAAACTTACTTGAAATGCAACATTTGGTTGTGTAGAAATTACAGTTTGTACTTTATAAGTTGTATGTTTTGGTTCAGGTGAAAATAAGGGTCAACATTTCAAAGATACTTGGGAAGTACTGTTATTTTAAAATATGTGATTAAAAAGTCAACAGCCTCATCTAGCTGGAGTTTATGTCTCCAGCTCCAGAAGATTGGAAAAGAACCCTACTGGGCAGTGGGAAAGCTGATTTCTTTCAGTGTCTTTATCCAGATTCCTGCTGCTTTGAGCCTGAGTGCTAACCAGCTGTCTCTGAAACCCCACTTGGCATCTCTGGTTAGGAAAGGCCAACAAAGATACTGAAAATGTACATAAATATATTTTCTGTGCTCTCATACTCAAATTCTTATATAAAATAGTGTTGGTGAAAAGGAAGAAAAAAATTTTGCAATTCCAACAAAGATTCTTGTTTTTTTTTTAAGTTGTGTTTTGACAAAATTAAGATGGGTAAAACGTAAAATTAAAGAGTTAAACTTCTTAGCACTTTTAGAGACTTTGTCACTATGGATGACGATATATTTTTGTACATTATAATTCATGTTATCATTTGTTTGACTGCTAGGGATTGAATTCAGGACCTTGTGCATAAAAAGCACACCGACTGTCTACTATTGAGTTATATCCCCAGCACCTTAAATCACAATTTATTTATACTATCTTTTATACCTTTTTTAAAAACTCCAACTGAAAGGAAATAATTAAATTACATAAAGAATCAAGAGAAAAAGTGTTGAAAATATTTTATAACAAGTCAAAAATATATTCCAAATTACTCTAATAACTAAAAAATGGTGTGCATGTTAAGAAAGTTAAATGTACTTCTCATTTCAGACTCAACAAGGATGTATTGAAACAATGGGAAGGTTCTTTAAGCCTATTTCTTAATCTGGAAATTACAGACAATAACCGTTCAAGTGAAAGCAGGTAAAGGATGGAATAGTTAAAAAGTATTTTAAAAGTAGCAAACTTGTACAACTAAAGGCATAATAGCAAATTTATTATCATTAGGGATTGCATTGATCCAACAGATAGGATGCATAAACCTTGAATTGATGGGAAGACTGGAGACTGGAACATTACATAATATTTGCCTTTTTAGAGCACTAAATGCCAAGGAGGATCCAAGTCATTTGCTTCATGCTTTACTGGGAAATAATGTCCAGACATTGTTCTTTTTTATTTCCCTTGGTATATGTTTGTTCAAGCACAAATTGTAAAACTGCACTAAGCGGGTCTTTGGGGATTTGTCTAATTAATGATATACATTGTTATCCTTAGCCTGTTAAAACGGATTATGATAAGCCAGGTATAGTGGTGCCTATAATCCCAGTGGCTCAGGAGGATGAGGCAGGAGGATCATGAGTTCAAAGCTAACCTCAGCAACAGTGAGGTGCTAAGCAACTCAGTGAGATCCTATCTACATATAATACAAAAAAGAGGTGGGGTTGAGGCTCAGTGGTCGAGTACCCCTGAGTTCAATCCCTGCTACCCCCCAAAATGGATTCTGATATGTTATGAATGACTGGCAAAGACCAACTCAAGGACTTTCAGATTATTGAAATAGCCTCTGTGCATTTAACACATTCAAAATCCAGCAAAAAGTTGGTATTTAGTAATGAAATCATTAATGTATTTTTTCTTATCAATGAATTTGGGAAGCAAATTCAAAAGACTTAGATACATTAAAAATTAAGTTTAAGCACTTGAAACCAACTGTCAGCCGATGCTTCCAGCTGGAGCATTCATGATGCAATAAAATTAGAAAGTTGGAAAGAAAACATACTCTACACAAATGTACTTGATTTAAAAGTCAGACTTCACATTTCAAAGTTCCTGATATTTCAAATGAGCTTCTGCTGTATATGCCCACAGAGGTATACTTTCAAGTAACAGAAGAGTGCTCAGCTAAATGTAAAATCTTTTGTGCTTCATTACGCAGACAGGAACTTAGAGAACTTTTCTGGAGACAGCGGCTTTGCTGCAGTTAGGATGGCCTAGTCAACCCAGTAAACCTTGGAAAAATATTTAAAGTTCCCCTTTTTAAAAGTTCTCAGTTTCCTAAGAACTTTTTCCAAAAGTATAAAACTGTGAGGGGTGGGGTACCTATAACCTCCTTAAAAATGACTTTAGTAATAATCAGAAAGATGATCATGATGATAATGTACAAATGAGGATCATGATGTTGATGATAATGATGACATAGGAACAGTTCTTATCTGTTCAATGTCTGCTATGTGCACAATGTGCATTATTATAACCTCATACAAATTCTATAGTAACTACTCCTATTATCTCCAATTCACAGATTAGAAGACTGAAATTCACAGGTGTTAGGAAACCTGACAAGGCATACCTAACTTATGTCAGAACCCAGTCCTGAGCTTAGATATGCCTCTCTACAATAGTTTCACCATTAATCATTCTGCCATATGACATAAGGTGGTCAAACTCCAAGTACCTCCTGTGTCATGATTTTATTTCAGAAGCTCAGAGAGCTCTTGATAAACAATTTGCCTTTAATTGCCTCCACCCACAGGGAAGTCATGTCACCCACCTCTGAAATGCAGCTGCCTGTAGGAGGGAAAAGGCTTGGAATAATGCTTGTCCACATAGGAAATAAAAACAGCTCAAAATTGCCTCCCATACTTAAAAAGGCAATAACTGCAGTTAGAGGTTGGTCTGGTCATTTAAACCAACACTTTATTTTTTTTACAATGTGTGTTACTGAGAACTTTAATGAGCACAGTTGGAGTGGGGAGCTTTCTATTTCTGAAAGCCAAAGAACATCTCCAGTTTCATGGTGTTCCCTAGCAGCACACTAGAATATGCATTCACTTAAGCCCAAGGACACAACTTAGTAACACATCTTTTGACAGTTCATTTTACCCTCAGAGGTTTCACATTCAAAGAAAGTCAATTATTCTCCTTGCATTTGAAAATCAATGGAAAGTAAGCCAAATCTATGTGGCTATAAAACACTTAATTGATTGTTTTTTAAAAAATCTTGACTATACACTTGAGGTTACATTCAGGAACTCAGCTGATATGTCTTTAGGTTTTAAAACTCAAGCATGAAAATAATCAATTTAAAAAAATGGAAAAGAAAGTGGGATCATTAACCTTTTTTTTTAAAAAAAAAAGAATTTTTTAACATTTACTTTTCAGTGGACACAACATCTTTATTTATTTTTATGTGGTGCTGAGGATCGAACCCAGCACCTCGCACATGCCAGAGCAAGTGCGTTACCGCTTGAGCCACATCCCCAGGCCGGGACCATTAACCTTTAAGGGAGAAAGTAGTCATTAATCAGAAAAGGTTAAATTAAGGTATCATTCCACCTAAAACTGGAGCATATGAATTCATCTTTTCCATAAACTACATATCTAGCACTCAACTAACATCTAAAAAATTAATTGAAATAATCTAAATATTTTAAAAAAGAAATGCTTCATTTTAATGACTTTTGGGAGGGGGCGGAGTGACTACTGGGGACTGAACTCAGGGGCTCTTGACCACTGAGCTACATCCCTAGCCCTATTTTATATCAGAGACAGGGTCTCACTGTGTTGCTTAGTACCTCACTAAATTACTGAGGCTGGCTTTGAACTCAAGATCCTCCTGCCTCCGACATCCAAGCTGCTGGGATAATGGACATGCACCACAGAGCTCAGCCTTTAATGACTATTTAATGCTATTTAATAAACATTGATCGAGAACATCTATTTTCTCTAAACAGCAAAGATGCATTTGTGAATGTTAAAACTGTGAAGGATATTAAACCCTGCTGTAAAGAAGACTATGCCCAAATAAAGGAGATAGGGCAAGTGCAAATACTTCTGACATAAATAGATATGCAATGAGTACTCAAAAGAATAAAGTAGGGTATGCACAGTGGAAGCATTGACATCTGGCATCATCTCTTAATCTCCCCCTCTTCTCTGGACAGGTGACCTCTTAGTGATTTCTTAACAATTGGGTACTTAGCAGTCTCTGTGCCTTTAACCTGGCTTTTTTTTTTTCCTGCCCAGATATCCATGAGGCTTGCTCCTTGTGTTCATGTAAAACATTATTTCTCAATGATATTGTTTGTCTTTGCCCTATTTAAAATGACAACCTCCTACTCCTTCTCCATTGCCTTTGCCTCTCTTATTTTCCCTCCTCTTATTAATTTTCAAAGATAGTACAGTATTTCTTATTTATTTAATGTATGGACATGGGCTTTTATTCATTTACTGTTAATTTAGCAGCTCCTGGACCACTTGGTTGTTAGCATGTAGAAGGCACTGACTAGGTTGGGTGGGGTCCTCAGGACAAAGCAATTAGACTTAACATAGTAGCTAGAGTGTTTCCAGAGTCCAGGGGAAGTCTAAAATTAAAGTAGGTTTGAATATATTTGTAGGCTAAGGAATATGAAGTGGAAGCTAGAGAACTGTAAAAGGATCTGGAAAAATGAAACCACTAAGGATCTAAGAGTTGAAAGAACTGAAGAAGGTGGAACTAGGGGCCTAACTGAAGCAATAAGCTTCTTCTTTAGGAGAACACCTCCCCTTCAAGACAGGAAACTGGGGAGAGAGAGAGGTGAGAATAAGGGGGGAATTTAAACATGAAAAGGCTGAAGCTGAGTCTCACCTCCAAGCTCACCTCCAAAGGCCTTTACAAAGAATAGAGGGTATAGAGGATGGTACTTTAATAAAGATGAAGGATTGTTCAAAGAAGGGTCAGAGATCACTGCTTGAGATGAGCAGGGGCTGTGCAGGTGGTAAGAATCTGAACCCAAGTATATAATATTGGTCCATCAAGAAGTCAGCCTTCTACACACCCCCTTTGTATTGTGGAGAAAGGAGGGAGAAAGAACCACGTGGGCCTAGGAGTATAGAAGATCAGAATGGCAGAGTGCCAGGAGGACAGCTATGAGGGAGAAAAGTGAGTATATCTTGGGAATCACCTAAAATTGTTTTGAACACAGTATGAAAAGACATGGCACTCAATAACAGTTACTTTTATTGCTATTATTTAAAAAATCATCCAGATGAAAGGATCAAAGTTAGACTCCATGATATTGAATGAGCTCATCACTCAAGTTGTATCTAGTCCTCCTCTGCCCTCAAAGTCCAGATATGCCTCCATTTATCATATATAAAATAGGATGGCGTGAGTCCTGATCTCATGTTTATTGTGATGATTAAATAGAGTTGAGTCTAATTTTGGAGAAAAATATTTGAATAGTGATTTTAAAATGATACAAGTTTAAAATGAAGTCTCTAAAACAGCATTTGGCTGAGATGAAGCACTATTTAAGTGTTGTCTTTCAAGTACACAATAATCACATGGTGATGAGGTGTTGAGAATCTCTGGCTCCATACACTGATTCCTTGTTTATGTATTTTATCTTAGAAAACTCTGAAAACCAAACCTCTCAATCCAATGTCTATGAATGGTTCTCCATCCCCTAAAAAAAGTGTGAGAAATAATATGGGTGACCGTCTGTTAACAGTGGTTCACTAAGATAAAAGTTTTTAACTGTTCATGTAGAAGGAGTGTGAGTCCTTTGTATCTTTTCTTTTTTTCATCTCTATAGAATCACCTCTGAACACTTAAGCTGGGAATTCAAGGTTCATCACATCTTGCCCCCAACTTCTCTTACAAAACTTAATTGTAGCCAAACAGATTTGTTCATAACTTCTTCTAACAGTCCAAGTCCCACCTTTTCTCAACCTTTTTGTCTGCATTCAGAACACCTTTTGCCTATCTTACTAGCATCATTCGTATGTTAATGTCCTATGGACGTCCTTCCTAAGCATATCTCTGGCTAAGAAAGAACTTGAGAGAACATTCCCCTGTGACTGATGAACTTAAAATCTGTACACTTGCAGACTGCCCAGTATTTTTTTTTTTTGGGGGGGGAGGTATGGGGGTACCACAAGCCCCAAAACATTCACTGCTAGTCATTCAATGGAGGATGTTGAAGGGACACAACTGGGTCATTTGCAAGCAGATATGGAAGGTAACTTATCCTTCTGCACATACATGGTCATCAAAGAAGCAAGATGACGAGAAAAAAAAGTAGAAATGCATTACTTTCCAAAGGTGATAGCCAAGGACTTGCCAATTATGTGAGCAGAGTTGGTCAAAGGTTAAAATAGCTTTGCTCTGCAGTCATGTGAAATGAATCCAACATCCAAAATTATCTTCAAGACTCAAGAGGGGCTTTGAAAGCCAGTTGCTCAGAATTAGCCTGATAAATCCTTTATAGGCCCTAGAGCACTAAAATGAGTATGGGGACTGCCATAGTAATTTGAAACAAAATGCTAAGCTGTGAAATACAAACCATGCATGTCTGATAAAATTAGAATAGCCTATTTTTAGATTATTTTTTAGCAAGTGTCTGAATAAATTCAAGGATTTCTATGTGTTATGCAGTAGCACTGCATAATGAATCACCATAAATCAGTATTTGCACACACACATTCAGAAAGTGAAAGCAAGTTAGCACTATTATTCATTAATATGTGGGAAAAGACATCTTCATATTTGAGTGTCCTGTTGGAACAAGGATCACAAATTGAAAGACCTTCAAAGAAGGTGACTTGCATGAGTGTAGCAGAAGGAGAGCAGATGCATATCAAGTCCACTGCTCAGGGATGCAGATGAGCAGCAGGGAGGCTGGAAGACATTGGCCAAAGCTGCTTGTACTTAGATTTGGCTAATTTTTGTCATTAGTGAATGTAGGCCCAGTGCAGCCACGTTTTACAAGTTTTTTAGGAGAAGCTGGAAACCCTGACCTTTTAATATGAAATCTATGGATTTTAAAATTTGATTCATTCTTCTAAATTATTATTGTCAAACAGAACACATCTGTTATGGCCTGAAAAACCACCATTTTTCAATTTTTGCTTTGGATTCATATGATGACCCCTCCTAGTGTCACTTCAATTCAATAACCACAGGGAAAAAACCTTACCTGTAAGATGTTAAAAATAGCCATTATACTTTTTATAATACAGTTTCACACGGCTGAAAAAAAAAAAACCCTTATCTAAAAATAACAGAGAAGACTTTGATATGTGGAAACCATGAAGCAAGGTGTAGGAGTTTTTAAGGGTAATGTAGATTGCATGATATCTTGCCTCTGTTTTATTTCACGGCTGCCCTCTGGGCTAAATATATTCCTAGAGCAATAATCCAGATGTCATTGTTGGGCCTCCTATATCAGTAGAGATTTTGAAAAGTACAGTACTTTGAGAATTTTTTCACTAAGGCTGCTGTTGCCACCTTTAATCTATTAGTCTCTAGTTTTTCTAGGAAAGCACTTAAAAATAGTCTCTGGACAGTAACGCCTTGATAAACTATAAATGGGAGAAATAGCTACCCTTCAGGAAGCAGGTTATGCTCTTCTTCATTTTTTTTTCTTTTTCTTTTGTGATGCTGAGGATAAACCACCAGGCTTTGCACATGCTAGGCAAGTGCTCCACTGCCTAGTTATGCTTGCTTAGCACTTCACTGTCCCTGGGTTCAATCGCAGCCCCACCATGGGTGGGTTGTGAGGGAAAGAGGGACAAATTAGAAAAGAGTGAAAGGGAAGCAGGTTTTATATCTAAAGGGCTTTTCCGAAATGCATTACTCAATAGAAATCACAAAACTGTGCCCTGCCTCCACCTACATCCTGCATTTTTTAGCAAGATTTCAAAAGAAAATTTAGTTAGTATTCATTTCATTATAAGAATAATTTCTGAGTTATTATCTGCCCATGCAACCTCACAGTACCTTTCCCAAATGCCACTTTTTTTTTTTTTTTTTTTTTTTTTTTTTGGCACTTAACACAACTCAAAACCTGGCTAGGGTAAAAACAAACAAACAAACAAAAAAAAACAACCATGATCTCAACTTAGAAGTTAGATAGAGTAAGTGCTGAATGCTTCACAAAATAAATGTTTTCTTGTTCCTATAAAAGGAGGAGCATACTGCAGAAGCCTCAGTGCCTGCAGTGCAGCAGGTTTACAATAGTGTTAACTTCAAAAGGAGAGGGGAAAGAAAATAAAAGGAAGGACAAAAACAGACAAAAAAGATGCAGCACAGCAATAAATATGAATAAATATGAAAAGGTAAAGAGCTACTAGATGACAAAAGGAAAACAGTTTCTGGCCCCCTCTTCCCATCTGCTTTTGCCCCTTTTCTTTGTTGTGCATTTAGGATGTTGCGTTTTCTCTTCAAAGCAGCACAACAGGAGCCAGGTACTTTGATCAAAGTGTGCTTTGCCCTCATGTACCTGACTCTTTACAAGGCATTTCAAGTGACTAGTTTTCAACTCTATTTTCCATCAGATGTTTTTGCCAGTGAATTCTTGGCTTCTTTAGAATTAAAATCGAATTGAACAATTTTAATGTCAGCTGAACAAAAGCAGACTTAAGAAAAATACCCCTCTGCCGCACGCTCTTTCCTCTGCAGTTCTAAGCATACTTGTTGTGTTCTTTGGGAAAATAGCTCCTGTTTACTTTATTATCAGTCTCCAAAATCCATCTCCACTCTAATAAAGAAGCCATCCTATGGTCCTGGATAAGGGCTCTCCAGGAGTCCTACTCTAGGGCTCCTCCACTTACTCTCTCCTCTATCTCTTCATGAACCAGGAGATGGCTTTCTCCTCTAAAAGAGAAGAGTGGCTGAGATAAACTATTTATTACACTCAGAATGACTTAAAAGAGTGAAATTTTGAAATAGACAGCTCTCAGAGTGATTTTAAAACAAAGGAAAATAAGAGATTAAATGAATAAACTCTCAAAACGTTCCTGAAATAGGTTATCTCGTACTTTCTAAACTACACTGCTATTTTGTAGTTCTTCTGGGATATTGTTTGCTATCAGTTTCATACATATAATTAAGATGACCATTGGGGCTGTGGTGGTAGTTCAGAGGTAGAGCACTTGCCTTAGCACATGTGAGACCCTGGGTTCGATCCTCAGCACCACATAAAAATAAATAAATTAAATAAAGGCATTGTATCTAACTACACCTAAAAAATAAATATTAAAAAAGACGACCATCTAAAAAATAATAGAAAGACAGTCATTTCAGCTTTGACTTCTCCAGTACCTCTTTTTAGAGCAGTTTCCAAGGCAAAAAGGTTTTCTTTCTACTGGATTTAAAGTAAAGAGGAAAGTATGCATGTTTGATTGTAAAGTGCCAGTTAGATGCTATTGCTGTAAAATGCAGGTACCTGGCTGTGATCAATCTCTTTTTCAGTCATGTGGAAGGAAAGATGTGTTCAGAGTGCAAAGAATTGATTCAGGATGTTGGAATGGTAATTCTTTATAATTGGAGAAAGTTGTCAAGAGTAAGGCATTCGCTGCAAGAGAGGAAAGTGTTGGAAAATTTGATTCCATCCATTGAGGCAGAAAGAGAGCCATAAGAGGCAAAATTTGAGAGAAGGAGGCACTCAGAAAATTGTTATCAGAACCAGAAAGTCTCTGATGGCAAGGACATGGCTTGGGTCTGTAGCGATGGGCAAAACTGACTGTATTTTGACCCCAAATATCACCAAGTACCTAGAACTTTATGTCAGCATGCCAAGATAAGAATGGTGGTCAGAGAGGAACTTTATGGTCAACCATGAACGTTCAAAACTACATAAAATTGCTCATACTAATTTAGTGACGATTCATAACGTCAAATATATAGAAATGAAAGCAGCTAAAAACTGAAAGTCAGTTTAAATGAGCCTTATGATATGGCTGAATGGAAGGTTTGAATTCTGACATATTTGATTATTTTAATGAAAGATGTATATTTAATTTCTTAAGGATGAAGTACAAAATGAAACCAAATACTGAGTGAAACATAACCATAGCATGATAATATATGCCAATATTTATAGTCTGAACATAAATGATTGTGGTTTTAGATTATTCCTTTCACTGGTTCTCTACTCATTTCTGAACAAGTCTGTCAAGTTTGGGCCTAAAGAGTCAGGCCAGAGCAAGAAAGCTCTGGTTCAGGAATTGGAGTTCATGTTACTCTGTCAGGTGGGGGTATTCACAGAGGCTTCCAGAATGGACTTCTACTCTGGGAGGACATTGCAAGAAACAAATAGACACGAGACTGATATAAATCAGTTATCCAAACCTCAGCTACAAGAACACTGGAGAGTCATAGCCAGCTAGTGTGAGGTTCAAAGACAAAGAAAAGCCTAAGAGCCCTGAAGGACAAGAGTAAGGTAGGAATTAAGCTGATGAAGCAGGTACGTTAACAATATTTTTAGTCAAAATCCCAAAATATTTTTCTTGAACCTTCAATTATATTCTCTAGGATTTCAGAGACGTAACCCAACAACCAGGAGACTTCTTTAGAAATGTCTAAAATCTAAGGAAAAGCCAGGTGTGGTGGCACTCACCTATTAAGTTAGAAAACAATAAAAAAGTGTTGTTTTAAAACTTTAAAAATTAATTCAATGTGTTTTTTTAGAAAGAAAATATTTAATAGAAAAATGTCAATCATTTAATTGGATTTAATTAAAGTAGGGCCACTAAGTTTAGACTGGAGTTGCTGTGTGTGATGACTAATATCAGGGACCAACAGGGTCTTGGTTCAGTAAGTCCTGCAGCCAATCAAAATTGTGAAAGACAAGAGCTATTTTGTCAATATAGATAAGAAATTATCAAAAAATGGATGGAAAGGGTGGAAATCCACTACTTAGGACTTGCTTTACCTAGGTGAATATTCTAATTTGAAACTTTCAGGATAAGAATCATAGAAGTGGAAGAAGACATGAGAAATAACAAAATAACTGTAAGCATGTTTTTTAAAATTCCTAAAGAACTCTCCCCACCCCCCACACACAAATATGTACACATACATATACACATACACATACCCAGAAGACATGATCCCAGAAGAAAAGATTTATATTGCAAAGATGCCAGAGTATCAAGTTAATCTATTAATTCAATAACAATTTTTAAAAAATAATTTTCACATTTTATTTTTATTTTTTGACTTAAAAAATGTTTTGGAGATGGGGTTTTACTATGTTGTCTGGTCCGGATTTGGTTTTGAACTCGTGGGCTCAAGTGGTCCTCCTGCCACAGCTCCCAAGTAACTGAGACCACAGGCACAAGCCATCATGCCTGGCTTAATTAAGCTTTACATTTTAAGATAATGTAGTTTACCTGCAGTAATAAGAAATAGAACAAAAGATTCTGTGTATATTTTACCTAATTTGCCCAAAAGCAATAACTTGCAATCTATGGTCCAGTATAAAACCCAGACACTGGCATTGGTACAATCACAACAGGGCACTGCTATCACTACAGAATCTCTCACACTCTTCACAGCCACACCTGCTTCTCTCCTACCCACACCTGTCTCTTAAATCCTGGCAAACACTGTGTTCTCCATTTTCGTAATTTTTCATTCAAGAAGGTTATATCAATGAAAGCATATGGTTTGTAAACTTTTGGTATTGACTTTTTTTTTTTTCAGTCAACATAATTCCCTGACCTTCATACAACTTGTGAATGGACAGTTCATACCTTTTTATTGCTGAGTAATATTCTACATTATGGATTATCACAATGCTTTTAACCATTCATTCATTGAAGGACATCTGGCTTGTTTGAGTTACTGGATATAATGAATAAAACTGCTATAAAATTCCAGACAGGTTTTTGTATGAACATAAGTCTTCACTTCTCTGGGATAAATGCCCAAGAGTGCAACTGCTGGGTCATATGGCATTTGTATTTTTAGTTTTTTAAGGAAACTGGCAAGCTGTTTCCAGAGTGGCTACACCATTTTCATTCACACCAGCATGTATGAGGGATCCAGCTTCTCTGCATCCTTGTTGACATTTGGTGATGTTATGTTTAATTTAGTCATTCTGATTTGTGTAAGTTATGTATCATTGTGGCTTTAATTTACATTTCCCGAAAATTTAATGATGTTTAAGTGGAAGAAGAAATGTGAGAAAGAATGAGATCCTTTTAAATTTGTTTTATAGGAGAATACATTTTGGTAAAAGCGCGCGCACACACTCACATACACGCATACAACAGACATGACATATTCCCAGATGAGAAGATTTCTAATTTAAATGTCAGATCTCCACAAGTCTATGGGTAAGTTTAACACAATTCCAACAAAAATCCACAAAATGTTTCTTTAAACTTGATAAAAATGCTATAAAATATCTGAAAGTTTAATAAACTAGTAGTAGGCAGGAAAATTGTGTTGAGAAGCAGTAAAGCACAGTAAATTTGTGATACAACATTTAATGTTTATGATACTGTTATGTGTAATGCAATAAATTTTAGCGAAAATTATAAAAATGATGTCATAGTAGAGCAACAAAAGACAGTCTAAGGAGGCAAAATGAAAGTTCTAAAACATACACAAGTACTTTTCATATGTATGGTTTTTGAAAGAGTTTGCTCTTCGATTTAGTGCTGAGATAACTTTTGCCATTGAGAGAAAGAAATTAGATTCCCATCTCAGCATATAACAAAATAAAATCCAGATTAACTAGAAAATTTAATAAAAATTTATTCATTAAAAATGATCTAACATTTACTACAATACTGAATCACTGAAAATGTTCTGGTCTACTCATATGTAATGTTGTGAAATGATATTCTATGATTAATAGCCATGATAAATATTTTTCATACATTTCTTTGTTCAGGTTTTAAATTTTTCCTTTATTACATATTTAATATTTTAGCAATCATGAGAAAAAAAATAAAAGGTATTTAAGTTTCATTTTTGTAAAGTATTGGAAAGAAGGAGTGATACATTCCCAAAGCTAAACCTAAAAGTAAATAAATAACAGTTCTTGCAGGAAGGTGTTGAAAGAAATAGATGCATGAACACCACTAACCAACAGGTAGGACTAGAAGGACATTTTTAAAGGTTTGTCCTTATATGAGAACAGATGCTCAACATTTTTCTTTGGAAAAATGCTTTGTGTCTTTACTCTTTCTTCATCTCATAGTTCATTGCTGAGAACACTATTATAAAGTGTCGTGCGTGTGATCTTATTTAATTGTCACACTCCAGAGATTGTGCTACTGTTGTCCCCATTTGGCAGTCTGGTTTCTAAGACATGGAGTGGTTAAGTCAATTTCACACATATAATAATCAATGAAGCCAGAATGTAAATCCAAGTAATCTGACTCCAGACAGTCTCCATTAATTACTTTGCTATATGGCATTCTGAGAAATGGTCAAGTCTCTGAACACCAGCCCCAGTTCACTCTGCCATAGTCTTGCTGCCATAGATTATTCTTCAAAAGTACTCAGGATCATTACACTTGTTCATTTTAGTACAAAAATGTCTCCACTATAAATATTTGTCAGCTTCTCAGAGGGCCTTCTGACCACATTGATTAAAATGGTATTCTCTAACAAGCCTTTCTTAATTTTTCTTCATAATTCTTGTCACCAACTGACCTTTCATTATTAAATGTTCAGGTGGTGGCTGTAAGTTTCCTTCACCAGAAGGTAAGCATCTGCTTTGTGTCCAGCTGTATTCCTACCCCTTGGAAGAAGAAGGGGTGAATAAGATACTAGTTGCTAATGGAAAGAAATTCAGAAAAGGACAAAAATTATAGAAAAGATTCCTGAATGAATCCCCTAGTGGATACCTAGAAGCTGCTTTAGAAATCCAGAACACCAAAGTTTGATTTTAAAATCCCATCTCATATTTAACTAAATTACTGTGTGCATACGGACGTGATGTAATTTTTTTTTTAAACAAACCAGGCTGTAACTTTTAAGTGGTATTTTCACCTCAGAATCAATGAATGGGCCGACAGTGCCCTGACTTCAATGACTGTCATTGTCCTCATGTGTTTCTTGCAACAACTTTTTATAATTATCTTCAAAGCTTGTGAAAATTTAATTTTCATATACTTAATAATGGATATGTTTTATCTATTTGAGAGTGGACTTGGTTTTGGAAATAGCCAGAAGTCATTTAAAGCCCACTGTGGGGAACATGGTTTGAACAAAGCAGACCTCATAAATTTTTCATCAAAAAGTGATGTGACTAGAACATAATGAGACTCTCCTTTTCACTGATTGCTCATAAAGTGTCTGTGGAAGAACTTTCAAAATTAGACTGTGAGATTTGTTTTGAGTGTCATAGGGTAACAGAAACCACAATATTTGAATGCAACAGCACTCATTGTTTATATTGTGACATATTAGATTTAAGTTTAAAAGTATATCAACCCAGTTTTACAGTAAACATATACAGAATTTTAAAAGGGAAGTTTTTTTCCTTCTAGTCTCCCCAGATCCTGTAATTTCAAGTGTCCCCAATTCTGCACGTGGATAGTTGCTTTGTATAAAATCATATTAACTAGGTACATGAAAAAACTTCATTATACCCTGTGGATATGTATCTGACTTGTTGTATAGCAACACAATTTTAAGAGTCAGAGAGTTATAAAATTTTAAATGCAGAAAAGAACTTGGAAGGAAGACCTTCCATCTGTCTTCCAATCTAATGATAATTTTACTCACTCTGAAAGAAGGTACTCAGGAGACAAAGTTCTTGTCCTCATTTGGGTATAAATTAGCTGTAGATCTCAGACTACATACCAAATTGTTCTGGGCCTCCATTTCTATTCATCAGTGTGGACATAGGACTAATCACCACCATCCCTTTCAACCTATATCTGCTTCTATTCAGTGCATCAGTGGGAGTTTATGATTTCAGAAAGCTTACTATAAAATATCTTATAAAGTTTTCTATTTCATCCTTTTTAGTAAAGTATAATAAATCTTCCTAAAACATGGTAGAAAAGTCTAGTTTATTCTCTAGTTTATTCTAGTTTATTCTCTAGTTTATTCCCTACATGTTGAATGTGTCACCTATAGGGTTTTGTGTTTGCTTTTTCATAATGATTGAGATCTTATAAATCCTAACTGGCATTCTAAAAGGTTGAAATGTCAAACCACTAAGTAACAACACGTAATTATAAGAGGATTTGTTCTGAGCTAAACTGACTTATGTTCCTTTCTTTTCAAATATCTACAAACTAGCTCTAACTTCTTATGAATACAGATTTTGTTATGTTTTAGCAAGAAACATTTATGATATTAAAAGAGAACTCCCTAGCTATGCAAATACTAGTTTTAAACAGATGGAGTGAAACCCCTAATTTTTGCAACCTTGTTTTAAAATAGGAATATGTGGGCTAGATACTAAATACAAAAACATGACTTCAACCTACTCACTCTCCCAAATTGTTTGCTATTTTCAATCAACACCCTCAGGTTCAGGGAAAAAACAAACAAATAAACAACAACAACAACAAAAAAAAAAACACCGCAAGATAGAAAAGTATACCTGAAATTGTAGTCCAAATTTACCACACCTCTCCCTCTGAAGTAACAACCTGTGAGTAGTTCCCTGCAACTTTATTTATAAGTCTTTATTTGTGGAAGTATTGAGTCATATTCTATATACTAGGATTTGATAGCTAGAAAAAAAGTAAAATCTTCAATCCTGTCAATCTAAGTTGTTACTTACACATACTGAGAGAAGAGTCACAAATCAGTGGCCTTCTAATCGGTCTTAAGACCTATTTATTTTATCAGGAATTCCAAGAATCTAGTATTTTCACTTGCATATTTTATACTAGATCCAATTGGATTCTTATGTCTATAGTAATTGTTTGTTGAAATTCCATTCTTTATATAGCCCCAGGGAAGAAGGATACAAATAAATGACATTCATTAAAAACTAACACTTTTAACCAAGATCTTTTAAAATTTGTATGAACAACTGGGCTCTAATAAACTTAATGCCTACAAGAAATGGTTCTTTATTTCAAATTATTTAAAATTTACAAAGTGGTCTAAGGAGAAAGAAAAGATCTAAGTAGTTGAATTATTATTGAAATTCTAAACAGTTGAATCATTATGAAGTAAAGACTTCATTCTTCAAAAGATCCAGGGTCATATAAGGGAGTTAATAAAAGTCCGAGCTAATTTTATTTTTACTAGTTCTTAAAGAGGAAGAGTGAAAGCTATCACTCACTTTATGATGTTTATGTAATCTCAATTTCAAAACTAGATAAAAATGGAATTATATGTGTGAAGTTCAGGTTTGAATCCCAGCATCAAAAACAACAACAACAACAACAAAAATGAACCCATTTTAATCACGAGCAGGAATTTTTTGTTTGTTTGTTTTTTCCATATGGTAAGTTAGTTTTAGTAAGACAAGCTACCAAACAATCTGCTTTTTCTCTATTTGTTTGTGGCGATACCTTTACACATTAAATTTTCACTTATGTGAGTATACTTCTGCAGTCTGTTTGGTTCATTGGGCTATTTGTTTCCTATGCATCATCAATCTGTTTTTCTTTTGGTTTGGGGATGCTATTTCACAACTAAGAGGTTGAATTCCCTCATTGCTCTTTGTTTTAGAATTAATATAGCTGATCACCAATTTTAATTCTTCCTTTTGAACTTTAAAATAGTTGTCACATTAAAAAAAAAATAAATCTCCACTTAGAACTTCAGATTGGGATTTGGAAATGCACTGAATTTATTGATAATTTGGTTCCAACTTATACATTTCTTTTCTTTATTTATTTTTATATGGTGCTAAAGATTAAACCCAGTGCCTCACATGTGCTAGGCAAGTTCTGTATCATTGAGCTACAACCCCAGCCCTACCTTTCTTTAAATTTGATTATAAACAGGTGTGTAATGTTTCTTTTTCTCATGACCTTAGAGTTTTAAATCTCTTTATAGATCCTAAGCATCCATTTTTTAATATGTTATTGGATTTTTTATAAATTATGAATTCAATTCTCTTTTTTCTCATAATTCTGATAAAAAATATCATACTGTTTGTTAAGTCTAACTGTAACCTAGCAACTATGGTACCTACCCTAGCCTACAAATTTTAATTATTTTTTGTACTATTTATTCTGTAAAATCATACCTTTTACAGATATGAACATTTTAACCACATTTTCAACATATATGCAGGAGGAAAACTCCATAAAATTTTGAAACTCAAATATAAGAAGGAAAAAAAAAACAATTAAGAAAAGATATTGCCAGAAAGCATCTTGTGACCCATAGAAATAAAGGACTTTTAAAAAGTATGGAAGTAACTATTCAGATCACTTGTTGATTTTAATTGCATTATTTCTATTTTGTTCTTAAGTTTTTTGAGTTCCACACATGCTCTGGATATTAATCCTTTGTCAAGTGAATAGTCAGCCAGTATTTCTCCAGGTTGTTTTATGATGTAGTAGAGAGGAGTTCAAAGTCTCCAAACACAAAGAAATAACGAGAGAGAAATGCTGATCACACCTGACTTAATCAGTGCCTGCTCTGCACATGTGTTGAAATATCATATCACACCACATATTCAATTTTTAAATTTAAAAGTATAGAGCACCTGAAAACACATCAATGCCCCGGTTCTGAGTATAAAATCATGAATGCTACAATCATAAGGAAGGACTGGTGGACACAGTTTCAAATCCTGGTTTTTATTCTGTCTTCCTTGGAAAACATTGTATTTAAATGTTAGAATAAAAACTTTTCTAATAACTTTCAGTTATGGAAATGTAAAATAATAGCAAATCAACAACTTTGAAGTAATAGGTAAGGTAATGGTCACTGAAGCATGATGAATTCAATCTAATGTCTTTCTAGTTGAGGAATATAGTTAATTTACTAGATCTGTTAGCATAATTAATCCTACTGTATTTTAATGCCTTGTGGATTGCACAATTAATACAAATACTATAACAATGGGCTGCATGGAAAGAAAATGTTACTACTTTAAAAGTAATGAAAGAACTCTGAAAAATACTTTTTTTTTTTTTCATGACTCACTGAAAGTGTGTTTTATTTTTGGAATGTCTTCTAAAAAGCTAAGGTCACATTAGCCAACAGCTTGCTGATGAACATTTCTGTAATTTGCAAAGGAAAGCTCATAAACCTAATTTTAGCTATAACTATGGTTTTCTCATTCAATTGTATCTACATCACCAGATTATTTTCAAATTTATAACATAAGATTTATCCATGACTTTGAACTTGACTAAAGCAGACACAAATTTTTTATTGGTAAGGTTTACTTCTCTACTTTTCTTCCACATTGATTATAGATTCCTATTGTAGTAAATTTAATATACAGTATAAGTAAAATCACATTGATATAAAATTTTTCTTGATTTTTTCTAAATTATGTTTACATTTATAGAAGAAACATCACCATCTTTGCCTATATTTTTATGATCAATATTCTTTAAAGCAAGATTTTTGAAGAGCAAAATCAAAAGCAAAAATCCTCAGTCACAGGGTAGCCTTAAGCATTCTGAGAAATATATTCAGAATATGTTCATATAACTCTCATGGATGTACAATAGATATCCTATATCACCTGAGGTTTAGTTACCTTGTCCTCCTATAAAATGTTTTATTATGGAAAATTTCTAGTACATTCACAGTTGGAAAAAATAGAGCAAACATCCCATGTAACCAGCACTCATTTTAAATAATTATCAAATTATGAATAATATTTTATTTATACTCTTATCCAAATCCCCCAAGTATCAAATTATTTTACAGTAAATTCTAGACAAATTATTATTTCTATAGATCTATTATTTCTACATACACTATTATTGCATTAGCACATATTTCAGTATGCAGTTCTAAAATACAAACATATCTACAATGCTATATGTTTTTTAATGAGAAATATTTCTTAATATGATTAAAATTCAGATAATATATAAATTCCCTTGATTTGTAAAAACTTATTTGCATTGGGACCCAATGAAGTTCACTCACTGCATAGTAGGTATCTTTTTTCTTTTGATCTATAGGTTTTAACCTTAAATTTTAATCCCTAGCCTCAACCTATACACTTAACTTCCTTCTATTTTTCTGTCTTCTGAACTTTCCCTCCACACCCCCAGCCCCATGCAAGATAGATAAGTTATTCTGTAGAGTTTCCAACAGCTTTGGTTTTATTCATTTTATCTTTATGATAACAAATGAGATTAATGTTTGACTATTTCTTTTTATTTACTGATTTTCAAAATAATGAGTTGGTTGCCTTGAACAGTGGTTAGGATATTTAAAGTGTTATTATAAACTCAGATTTTAAAATATTTCAAAAATCTATGAAGGTTATTCTTTTTCATGCTCAACTTGCCCCATCTTTAGTCAGCAGAAGCTTCTTTCACTTCCTTCTGTGTCTTTTTGATGTGTTCTTAGTGGCTTTATCTTTTCTTTGCTTTCAGATATGACATTTTGGGTTCCTATATACATTTCCCACACTAGACCTGAGTGAAAGCAGCTATTTTTCCCAAGCAACACTGGTTCATTTTGGTGGAAAACAGTACTTAGGAATTATAATCTAAATATTGGGGAGGGGGCTTACAACTGCTACTACCATTCTTTATTTTTAGAGGTTGTCTTTCAATAGAAAACAACAGAATTAAAAAAAAAAATCTCGAGTTCATCTTGAGTTCATACAGATAGTTTCAGTTCAAATTTAGCTCTACAGAGATCTTACCTACACTTACCTATATATGTTCAGTTTTCCTTTACCTACACACAAAATCCAGATTTTCAGACAATATAGTTGCTAGTGCACATGCAAAATTATTTTTTAACGAAACACTAATGCTACTACAACAAAAATGTCTGAATCAAAAGGTGTTAAGATTTTCTCCTAAGATTTCTTTTGTAAGTTTTTAAGCTTTACCCTTGATATTTAAGTCAAGGATCTATTTTGATTTAGTGTGAATTAAGTTCAAGGTTTTATTTTGTTTTTATACAAATATCTAATTATTATACCACTATTTGTTTAAAATTTTAATTCAAAATATTTTTAGTTGTAGAAGGACATAATACCTTTATTTATTTATTTATTTTTATGCAGTTTTGAGGACTGAACACAGTACCTCACACATACTATGTGATCTACAATCCAACACCAGCACCATTTGTTTAGGACTATCTTTCTTCATTAAATTATACTTGAATCTTTGTCAAAATTCAATTGATCAATCAATATAGGTCCATTTCCCAACTCTGTATTGTTCCATTGATCTATATGATTATTATTTTGCTAATGTCCTATTTTGATTAATGTAGTTTTATAAAAAAAAAGTTTCAAAATCAGGTAGCATAAGTTCTCTAATTTTGTTATTTTTATTTATTTATTTTTACAAAGTTGTTTTGGCTGTGCTAGATATTTTGAATTTCCATGTACATCATTGAATTGTCAATTTCTTAGAAATTTCCTAATGGTATTTTGATTTCTATTTGAACTGGCAGACACTAACCCTCCAAGTGGGGAGGACAGACATCCTAACAATATTTCTCTTTTAATCATTTGTAGTTTTCAGTGCATAGTTCTTATGCATATTTTGGAAAGTATTCCCAAAATGTTGTGTGTTTTTAATGTGAGAATTTCAGTTTTTGCTGATTCCTAGTACTAAGAAGTTCAGTTTATTTTTGGTAATTAATCTTGTTTAGAACAAACTTGCTAATCTCACAATAACTTTTTCCATCAGTATGTTTGAACACTTTTACTTCTTCCTCTCCAATCTGTTCACTTTTTATTTATTGTCTATGTTTTCTGAACTAGAGAGCACCTTCAGTAAAAAAAAAATCAAATGTAAGTAATTAGAGTAGGTATTTTTGTCTTTTTAATCAATGTTGATGAAAGCCTTCGGTCTTCATGATTAAATATGTGATTCATAAGCTTTTTATAAAAGGCCCCCTAAAATTTAAGAAAATTTCCCTATGTTGATAGTTTTCTATCAATAAAGTTTCTGTTCTCTTGGTTGATTTTTATCATAATGTGTGTTGAATTATTTTGCTTAATGATTTTTTTCTGCATCAAATGAGATGATCAATGGTTCTACTTTTTAACATTGAAATCAAGTCTATAAAATAAGTGTTTGTAATTATATTAGATATTGAATAAATAACTGAAGTATTAAAAAAGAGCAAGAGAATTTGAACATGTTGATCTTAGAAAAATAGCTAAATAAATGTGTGTGTGTGTGTGTGTGTGTGTGTGTGTGTATAATGCACTAAAAGGAAAAATTTAAAGAATTGTTTAGGCATCATTTTAGATACAAATTATGAAACTCGAAGGCTTTGAATGAAAAAAAAAAGATGTAAAATATGAAAGAGAAACTAAGAAACATAGGTTCAAAGTGTATCTAAGTCCTAGACTAAAAGATGAGAATCAATATTGAAAATGATATTGTTCAGAGTTTTCCCAAATTCATGAAATACACGAATTCTCAGGTTCATGATTATAGGATATCATAAGCAAGATTCATGAAAAAGACACAGACACTTTGCTATAAAATTTTATTTCCTGAATTGCGATTAAAAAAGTTAACCTTGTGTAGTAAAAAGTAGGAAAGTACATAAAAAAGAAAAAGCACAAAATATGCTAGCTAAAATCAATCTAAATACTTGAGAAATCATAATTAATGCATAAAAAGGTTAGTTTTTTTAAAATAAAACTTGGAACAGAAAAACTATATTTTTGATTTTTGTGCTGTTGAAAAAGGAAGCATAAAACACTTAAAATACATGTGGGGAAAAGGGTACACTTGTACATTGCTGGTGGGACTGCAGATTGGTGCAGCCAATTTGGAAAGCAGTATGGAGATTTCTTGGAAAGCTGGGAATGGAGCCACCATTTGACCCAGCCATTCCCCTTCTTGGTCTATTCCCTAAAGACCTAAAAAGAGCATGCTACAGGGACACTGCTACATCGATGTTCATAGCAGCACAGTTCACAATAGCAAGACTGTGGAACCAACCTAGATGCCCTTCAATAGACGAATGGATAAAAAAAATGTGGCATTTATACACAATGGAGTATTACTCTGCATTAAAAAATGACAAAATCATAGAATTTACAGGGAAATGGATGGCATTAGAGCAGATTATGCTAAGTGAAGCTAGCCAATCCCTAAAAAACAAATGCCAAATGTCTTCTTTGATATAAGGAGAGTAACTAAGAACAGAGTAGGGACGAAGAGCAGGAGAAGAAGATTAACATTTAACAGGGATGAGAGGTGGGAGGGAAAGGGAGAGAGAAGGGAAATTGCATGGTAATGGAAGGAGACCCTCAGGGTTATACAGTGGAGGAGGTAGAGAGAGAGGAGGGGAGGGGAGGGGGGAGGTTGGAGGATGGGAAAGGCAGCGGAGCACAACAGACACTAGGATGGCAATTTGTAAATCAATGGATGTGTAACTGATGTGATTCTGCAATCTGTGTATGGGGTGAAGGTGGGAGTTCATAACCCACTTGAATCAAAGTGTCGAATATGATATGTCAAGAAATTTGTAATGTTTTGAACAACCCACAATAAAAAATAAAAAAATAAAAAAAAAGACAATGAAAGGAAAATTTCTTTCAGATTTTTACAAATCAAAAGGAAGTAATGAGTATATAACAGTAACATCAGACAAAAGATATTTTATGATAAGAGGATCAATATATAAGGACAAATTTGCCAAAATTAAGAGCCTAAATTTAAATATATCTAACTTCAAAGCTTGAAAATTTCTTAAGTAGATATTGCAGAAAAAGTAAAAATTGAGATATGAGCAACCATAGTTTTAAAAATGTATTATGTATCAAACAATAATTCATTTAAGAACATTACTATTACAATAAACTGCAAAAAATGAAAAAAAATGACTACAAGAAATAGTTTATTGCTAAAGAACTGATGTTATATAAGTTGTATTTATTATTGACTTGTAATGAAATTGGAAAGGATAATGAAAAATAAATAGAAATAACTATATTTGGAAATTTTACAAAATACAGCTGCTTCTAAATAACATAGTTATAAAGACAAGTCATACCAGAAATTAAAATATTATAAACTGTAGTATAATTGAATCTTAATGAAAAATAAATACCATATAACACATTGTGTGGAATATAACTAAAGTGGTACTAAGAGGAAAGCTATAGACGTAAATTCTTGCATTACAAAAAATTATTTGCAAGTCAAGAGTTAGAAAATAACTAGAGAAATACTAAAGATTTTTACAAAAACAGACTAAAGAGCTGGTTGTGGTGGCACACACCTGTCATCCCAGTGTCCCTGGAGCTGAGTCAGGAGGGTCTTAACTTCAAAGTCAGCCTCAGCAACAGTGAGGCACTTAGCAACTCAGTGAGACCCTGTTTCTAAATAAAATACAAAATAGGGCTGGGGCTGGGGCTCAGTGGTTGAGTGCCCCTGAATTCAATTCCCAGTATCCAAAAAAAAAAAAAAAAAGAAAGAAAGAAAGGAAGAAGGAAAGAAAAGAAAAAATAGACTAAAGAATCAATGTAAAAGAGCCACACTAAGATGGAATAGCAGCAGATACACTGGATCTTATGATAAACTACATGTGAGAAGGATGGAGATTTCTTTTCCCTTTCCTTTACCAAGCTCCTCTGCTAATCTGATATTGGAAGTTACAAGGTTAAGGGACTGATGATATGACAGTATCTGGTGCAGGCTATGGCAGAGAATTCTACCAATGATCCAGGGGTCATGAAACCAAAAGATTCTATACAGGAAAAAAAGGAAATTGAAAGCAGGTTAATTTAATGCCAAATATACATAGATACTCTGTTTATATTGCTCTTCAAAGGAGATATTTCCTTAGAGTTAATGTGTTTATGTAGGTAAGAAGTGCTTCACATTTATTCAATTACTGGTTAAAGATAAAAAAAAAATGTATGCTTCCTAAGTCATATATTGGGGATCCAGTAAGTCAAACTAACCAAATGTAAAGTACAATGAAAAGAATAGGATTGGGATGACTTGTAAGTTGCTTTGCTTCTTCAGACTTGAATATTCTCATTTCAAACAGGAAGATTGCAATTGTCAATATACACCTCAAGGGATTAGTATGAGGTTTAAATAATATATGGTAAAGAACTCTGTACAAGTATCTAGGACTTTATTAAGCCTGTTTATGAATAGCAATTACCCTTAGAAGCTGCAAATCAGAGAACAGGGATATCTATCTATAAAACTATCATTATTCAGAAACTGTGGCCAGTGAGACAGTTTTTGCCCAAAACCGTGTTTTTGTTTTTGTTGTTGTTGTTGTTAGTCTACATAGTTTTTAAAATACTTGAACTGATTACAATGAGAAATACAAAGCTTTTGGGTAAAATTCCAGACCCCAACTTGTCTTGAACATGAGGCATATTCAGCAACAGTGGGAATGTACACTTTTCACTCCCAGTATATTATACTGTGTATGATATTGAGGACCACATCTTGGATGTGTCCAGGAGCAGGAATTGACTCAGGGAACTGGGAGCTGACAGTCACAGCCAGATTCTTTTGAAAAACAAACAAACAGATTTGGCAACCAAGTTGACAATCTTGTATGGGAACAAATAAATTGAAGTTGAATAGTCCACTGCTGACCAATCCCAGCATTCTTTAATTGTCCATATCTTGTTTTCATTAAACTTATAACTTTTCCCCACTTTGTTAGATTATGAATATGTTCAAGATATATGTTGTTCTTCCCTTTTGCAAGATCATTTCTCCCTAACTCATTGGTGTCAGTCTTGGATGCATAACTTGTTTCAGCCAATGAATGAGACATAAACCACTTCCAAGCTTAAAGAGACATTGTGTGACTCTGCCTTCTGTATTTTTCCCTTGGGCAGAGATTGGGATTTCCCCAGGTGGGGCCTGATCTTTCAGGCCAGTCCCAGAATGAAGATGATGTGGAGCAGAGCTGAGATAGACTCAGGACATACATGTAACATGAGCCAAACTGAACGACTGTCCCTGTGAGCCTCTGAGATTGTGGAGTCATTTTCTATCAGAGTAGAACTTAGTCTAAGCTAATCCACATAGCTTTTCAGCTCCTGTACTCATTATTTTGTCAAATATCAGTAGTAACCTCCTGCCTGCCTAAAAAGAAGGGGCATTTGATCCAGTAATCTAAATCTATTCTTTTTTTTTTTTTTTTTTTTAAGAAAGGGAAGGGCATAGAGCAAGAGAGAAGTATCCTGTTGTTATGTAAAATGGAGTAAGTACTTCCCCCTTACTTTTACCATCTAGAGTGACACAGATACTGAATTAATATTAAACGAATTTCTACCATGTAGCTGTTTTTTTTTTTCCTGTTTTATTTCATTTTAAATACTTATCTTCCCTGATATCCAGTAAATAAATTGTGGCTCAAAAATTTAGCTAAGTGTGTCTGTATGTGAACACATATTCTTAGTAAAAATGTATACGAGCTCTAAATAAGTCTATTCCATTAATTGTGTATTCTAGAAAACCTTCTTCAAAAAGCTATGTATGTCTGCATTTGTGAATCGAGATAATGATTCTTTCATGGATCTATGATGTTGCATGATAAAACTTTGTTTTTCTCCCTGCCAAAACATGGAGAAATGTGATGAGCAGAAATATAATGACTCTTTTTCCATAATGTTTCATATCATTCATAAAGAAAGTTTAATAATTTAAAGGACTATTCTTTATTTTTAGATTATGACCTTTTAATGATTTTATGACTGAATTTGTTTTCCTATGAGAAATAATAGTGGTTACAGATGTTGATCTGGGTTAATGTCTTTTTCTTTATGGACACATTAAGGCAATCTGGTATCCATCCTCATATTTGTTATTATTGCAATTTTCCCACCCATGTGTAATGAGATATATTTTTGAAGCGAAGAACAATTATCTTTTTCCTCCTGTGATCCCTCTTTAACATTAAAGTCCTACTCCCTATGGAAGCTAGACACTTGGCTCTCTTTGCCTCAGGAGCAGATTGTTTAAGCAGAAATTCATTGCTTTACATTTCAAAAAGGACTATTCAAACTTATGGCATATATAATTAAATGATAATTTTGTTCTCAAATTTCAAAACCATGGTTTTAAATATCAAAATCAAGGGCTTGGTAGGACTCTACAGTTAAAATGCATATCATAAGCCATCATCATAGGAGACATATGATTAGGTGGCAGCAATTTTTCTTATCAACCATTTTTAAATTTACGAATACAAATATAGACTGGAGAGAATGATGTTAAAGGAAAACAGTCACAGACTAAAGCAACAGATTTACATGTGGATGAAGTCTTTGAAAAGGAGCTTTAACCCTGTTGTTTATACTGCTTTTCATCCAAGCCTGGGATTTGGGAACCTAAAAGACAACCAATTAGTTTGGGGACCAAAAGGCCAACAGAATTTATGCCTCTGTCCCTGGGAGGTGACAATCTTAGTAGTAAGAAGGTATGGAATAGAAAGAAAGGGCTGTGAAGTGGGTGGACAAGCAAGCCTTGATACAGCCCTCAGCCATCATTTCAGAGCTTGCAACACTCACTGGCCTCCAGAAGGGCTTGCCCTTAGCTGAGGCAAGGCCAGTGACCTGAAAGGCCTAATGGTCATGGTAAGGTAATGCTGATTGACTTCCTGGACTGGTGACTTAACTAGGGAAGGAATGGACATTTGGGGTCCTAGGTCCCCTGGTAAGGAACCCCACACTGACTACAAATGCTGGTTGGAACAAGAAAAGCTTGAACACAAGTTTACCGCAGTCCGGCTGCACCAAAATAACCGGGGGGTGACGAGCAACTTGTATAGATTGATACAGCAGGAGTAGGAGCCCTTTATTGTAGGACAACAGAGGTATTTATACATTCCACACAGCTTATCTTAATTAACATAAACTAGATACAGCAGTCAACCAAAAGGAATCTCCACACTTAATGGCTCGCTGGCATTACTTCACAAACCACTCCCTCTGGCAAAATGCCAGGCGCCATCCAGACTTGTTTACAGACTCTAACACAAGTTGTTCATTATGTATAATGGATCATGATCAAAATTAAGTTATTAAACAATAAGCAAAGTTATGTTTTTGTCCCTAGCATTTTAAGAACTTTAAACTCTTTACTCATTACACATGAACTCAAAAAATCTGGAAATGTTAATTTTGATGCATGTTTCTTTGAGGTACCTAACAGGTATGAGTTACACCAAAATAGAATGTTTTACAGAATAGAATTTCTTACATAATGATGACTCAAGGTGACTTTCCCTTACACAGTAAAGGTGAAAGACTGTGGATGGAGGAGGATATTGCCAGTTGGAAGTTACCCAGAAGGTGAATGATCCATTTGTGGCTAAGAGACATTTAAACAGCTCACTCTTCGTAAGTGATGTGATATTTTCCAGTAACAGAAATTACTGTAATTTCTGAAGTAACCAAAGTCAGAGAAGGAGAAATGGGTGTTGGACAGTGTTGGTTAATCAGAGAAGGACAGGAGATATCAAGAAGCACCCTTGAAATTTAAAACATGATAGCAAGAATCATTGGAGCTTTCTCTAAAAAAAAAAAAATGCAGAGTGAGGGCCAATTCCAGAAGACTTATTAGGAGGTTTGTTATTTCTCCATATCTTGATTATATTTACTGTGGTTCCTCCCAGTGGTTGGCAGTTAAGCACTTCAAAAAAGACTCTTCTTTTTGCCCCCTGAGGAGTTGGCAACGAATGCTAAGTTGCTCAGGATAATAGCTGTTTGATTATCCAACTAAGTTCATAGATTCAGACATGTAAGGTCCTTATGGGGAGAAAGAGTTGCACAATAGACCTAGAATTTGATCTGCTAATTAAGGGGACTATGTGTACCACTTCCCAGTGAAGCACAGAGCCCATTTCCATCTTCCTAAAGATTTGTATCTTGAAATCAATTGCCCATAGCCATGGAATATTCATAATATATACATATATATATATATATATATATATATATATATATATATATATATA
>NW_026000037.1:50075562-50098913 GCF_001458135.2 Marmota marmota marmota
ATATGTATATATATATATATGGTTATTTAGTTATTTATATTGTAGAAGCAATGCACCGCGACAGTTTCTAATGGGAAAAAATGTAGTCCTTTAGAGAACATGGTTTATTGTTTGGGGCCACCAAAACATGGACAGCAAATATCCCTACATCATGTGCAGGCATAAATGGTGCTTCATGAAATAAGCCAAAGGCAAATACTTCAAGGGATTTATATTTTCATTAATCCCATAAAAAACATCTGAAAAGGAAAGGGTAGTTCCAAACATCCTTAGAGCTATAGATTGTTGCCTTTTTGGTAGATGTGATGGGGGACCCAGAACACTAGGTGAGGGCTTATGAGCTTTAACAGGATTTGGAGAGGACCCTTTTCATGCTCATAGATCAGAAAGGTGACAGCAGGCTTATGACTAGCACAAGACAAAGTGAGATCACCAGAGCAGGAAGAAGGAAATGAGATAAGGCTACAAGGACAGAGTGAAATTGAAAGCATTCCAAGCATTCTCAGAAATACTTGCAGTGTCAAAGTTCTGTTATTATGCATGTGACACAAACAATGTGGACATTTGGGGGTACATATATTAAATAAGAACCCTCAGAAAAAAGATACAGGAGGAGTTTTAAAAAGTAACATCTGCAAACAATGCTTTCAAAATCACCTACTATAGTTAAAGAAAATGATATTAATGACCAATAGAAACAATGACATCAAGAAGTAATAATAATCAAAGCAGGCATACAAATACACTCTGAAATTTTACTAGCTAAATCTAAAAGATGTTGCTCATTAACTGCATTCTCCTGCTGTAAATTAAGAAGATGAGGTACAGAAAACTATGGCTTGGCTTTTGAAATGGCTCTAAAAAGAGAAAAACCCATTGCAGTCTTCATAGCTGCAATGAAATAGAATCTTCCTAGATTAAGTTCCTTTTAAAACTTCTAATCTTAAAGATTAATAGACAATTGGTCATGTTCTGATGATGATGGTGGTGGTGATGATGTGTTTATATATTCAGTCATTTCCTCTATTTCTACAGGGGATTGGTTTCAGGACCACCTGTGGATGCCAAACATAAGCTGTTATGGTTTGGATCACAATTATCCCCTGAAAAACTCATGTTTTGGAAGCATGCTCCTCAGTATAGCAAGGTTCAGAAGTGGGAGCTGCAGCATCATTAGTGGACTAATCTGAATGGACTACTCAGTTGTAGCTATAAACAGGTCAGCATGATTGGATGATAGGAGGAATTTAGTCACTGGGGTTGTGCCCTTAAGACTTATATTTAGTCCCGGCCCCTCCCCTTGCTCCCTCTCCTTCCCTACTGCCATGAGTTGACAGCTTTCCTCTGCCATGTCCTTCCACCATGTTGTTCTGCCTGATCTCAGGCCTAGAGCAATGGAATCAGCTGACCATGGACTGAGACCTCTGAAACCATGAGCACAAATAAACTTTTCCTTCTTTAAGATGTGGTTTTCAGGTATTCTGGTCCTAGTAATCAAAAACTGACTAAAACAGATGTTCAAATTCCTTATATAAAATGATCTAGTATTTGTATATAATCTATGTACATTCCCCTGTATATGTTAAATCATGTATAGATTACTTATAATACCTAATACAATATAAATGCTTCACACATAGTTTTTATATTATTTGGGAAATGACAAGAAAAAATGTCAGGAATTGTTCAGTATAAACACATTTTTTTCCAATATTTTCTGTCTTCAGATGCAGAAAACGTGGATACGGAGGGCTGATTATAATGTGTGGTTACACACATATGCACACATACACATGTGGTATTAGTCCTTGTTCGCAAAGGCCCTTCTCCTTTGTGTGTAACCCATAATGAGGTGTTAAAGATCCTCCTTTGCTGACTACCAAGAGATCTATCTGCCAAAGTTCTTCAGCAGCAAGGAGTGCAGCACTTATACATTAAGATGATCAGTGCCCTAATTTGACATCCTGCAAGGGACAAGTTTGCCTTAGTGTTTTTCATTTAATCAGGGTTCTCCAGAACTTGCTGATGGAGGCTTTCAGACTCAGTCAGGAGGCCTCTGAACTTTGGAGCTTCATGCTGACTGCTGCTTAATCTGACCTAGTTCTTCACAGGGAAAATAAACCTAAAGGAAACATTGGAACTAAGCCGATGGAGCACATGCAGAAAATGCCCCAAAACAACTCAAAGCCAATTTGGTCATTTTTTTCATCTATCTGTACAACTATTAGGCAATTTCTTAACAGTACTATAAATAATCCATAAAATGGGGAACACTACATCAAGTTAGCTAATGGAAGTATTTGTAAAAAGATATCAGTTCTACTTTATTCTTTTTTAAAAAATATTTTTATGTATATAATTTTAGTTGTAGATGAACACACAGTATATTTATTTATTTTTTATGTGGTGCTGAGGATCAAATTCAGTGCCTCAAACATGCAAGGCAAGCGCTTTGCCATTGAGCTACAGCCTCAGCTCCACATTCTCTTTTTTTTTAAGTATTTTTTTTTTTTAGTTGTAGATGGATACAATACATTTATTTTATTTATTTATCTTTTATGTAGTGCTGAGGATCAAACCCAGGGCTTCACATGTGCCAGGCAGGCCCTCTACCACTGAGCCATAACTCCAGCCCCTACTTTATTCTTGATATAAGATAGAATCTTTGTATGATAAGTTCCCTTAAAAAATTCTAAAATTAGCTGGGCATGGTGACTCAAACCTGTAATCCCAGCTACTCTGGAGGTTGAGCCAGGATAATCACACGTTTGAGGCCAGCTTGAACAACTTTGGAAGACCTTGTCTCAGAAATGCAAAGGGTTGGAGATAGAGCTCAGTGGTAAAGTATCCCTGGGTTCAATGCCCAGTACCACAAAAAGAGAACAAAAATCTAAATAAAGTCTAACAGCCAAAATGTCATGTTCTGACCATAAATAAAAGAAAAATAAGTACAAGGCAGTAATTAATATATCTTAATTACCATCTCTCTCAAGAACTCAACCACCAAGTTGTCTACTTGCTTCCACTGAACCTATGCTAAACTCTTTCACAACATAACTTGGTGTAAGAGTACCTCTTTAATGTGTTTAGGTTAGTCCTAGGCTAATTCCTATTCCATTAGCCCTCCTTATTAGATGCCCATTCTGACAGAGTTGGTTTTATTTCTGCTTCTGGGTACAAATCCCAACCCATGCAG
Organism: Marmota marmota marmota; assembly: GCF_001458135.2. NCBI lineage: Eukaryota > Metazoa > Chordata > Mammalia > Rodentia > Sciuridae > Marmota > Marmota marmota. The sequence goes on from NW_026000037.1 coordinate 50,078,759, forward strand.
GAGCTCAACTCTCCCCACATTCCCATGCCAGCTGTTATTCCAGCCCTTCTCTAACACTAATGCCTACTTCGGGAGCCTGAGTTGCCATTAGCCCCTGTGTGCATAGTTCTTTTACATGGATTTTTGCTTTGATGCCCATTTTCAAGTCCTCTTTTTAAAACATTCTTTGTATGCTTGCCCTGCTTGCTCTTAGCTCTAAGTTTTCTTCTCACTCTATTATCCCCACCTCATGTCTTACAGGCTTTGAATTATGATTCAAATTCCTAAAAAAGGATTATGGACCACTTCCCAGCTGCTGTTATTTATGATGCCCATTTCTGAGTATTACCACCATGGATCCTTAGATACCTTGCCATCTTCTTAGAAACCTTAACATTGCCTTGAACATCTTCATTGTCAGCCACTCTCCATTTTGTCTTTTCTCTTGGGGGACCATTTTTTCTCCACCTGCTAATTCAAATCTCTCTACAAACTGCACCAAGAAAACCAATAGAGCTGTTGTGATCCCCTGGAATTTGTCACTGTAGAACCTAGATGGTGTCCAGACATCAGGTGAACCTCCTCTCTAACATGTTTCTAAGTCTTCCTTGGAAGCTGGACCTACAACTGAGGGTACACAAGTCTGGTCATGGTCCCATGTGATGCTAATCATTAGGAGAGCATCCTCAAAAGATTCCATGCATCTTGGCCTTATTTTATACAGTGATTAGAGTCCCAGGCCCCAGCCTACCTTCCTACTGATTCTACAAAAAGAATATGAGATCAATAGACACATTGAAAGATATGATCATTCCTATTTAATGTGAATAGATATGTCCTAGAAGATATGGATATTAGGGTGGCAGTGCAGGGGTGAAGAGGGCACGGTATTGACTGACTCTCAGAAATGTTTATTTATTAAAGCATTACAAATTGGAAAAATTAACTGGCCTGCAGAAACTAATCCAGAAAAGGGGAGTCAAGTAGTAGACAGACCAGCCTCCCAAAAGGCCACTATAGCAGGAATGCCAAACAAGTTGTGACATGTCAGTAGCTGGCATGGTTCCAGGTCAGTAGTTGTTACATAAAAGCAATGATGATTCAATGACAGATCATAATGCCAAGTCATCCTTGCTCAGGAAAACCTATTCCTGCAAACCGGAGTCAACAGGCTTGCATGTGTCATTGGTGGGGAGGGGTGAAGAAAAATAAGGAAAAAATATTCAAAGTTGTCCAAGAATTATTACAACAAATGGTTTGGTGTAATATTCCGGTCATAGGTAAACCTGAGGCATCAGGCAACTGAAGTAAGTACATGCTATACAGGAATTTGGCAGCCTTGTGAGTGAAAGGCCAAAGCACCCCTCCTCTCAGGCACAACAGGGACTGTCAAGGTGAAAAGCACACCTAGGCTCTCACCAGCACCAGGAGGAGAGGGTAGGGAAGGTAGCCTGTCTCCTGGATTAGTGACAACTACATTGAGTCTGCAGGTGAGAGTCACAAGTTACATCCAATTAAAGAGAAAAGCATGGGGTAACGAAAGAATTCTGACAGCCATACTTTGCTCCCCAGCTTTGATGATGCCTATATAAAGATTGACTTTGAATTCTGAAACTGGTATCTCAAGCCTGTCAATCATATGGCAGGTCCTAATCCTTTTAATTCCTGGCCAACTGTTTAGTAGTAACTTTCTGGCTTTATATAAGGGCATGCTATCAAAAAAAAAAAAAAAAAAAAAAAAAAAACACCTCTCAAACTGACTGATGTTTTCTGACTTTATGACTTTGCTCTAGTCCCTCATATGCAGTTTCATTTCCTTGCCCTATTATCCAGGTCCTGCTAAGTCATCAGAAATATATAGTTCTGATAGTGTATACAACCTGTAAAGCACTTCTCTTTCTGGAGTTGGTAATTTTCTATAAAATGAGAGTTTGTTATCTCAAGGACATGTACTTTTTTTCTTATTTATTTGGAGTTCTATATGGATCTTGATTCAAAACTTGATAAAGACTTTAGAAATATATTATGTTATATGAAACTTAGGCATCAGGCAGCTGAATTGGTTATACTGTTCTTCTGAGGGTGAAATCTAAGTAACACTTCAGGGAGGGATCTTTAGATTTTCATTACACCATAGTGACCCATTATTGTACACATTACATGTTATTAATCAAGTTTAAGTTAAACAAATTAATTAATTAATTAATTAAAAAATAAAAAAGGCCAGGCATGATGGTACACACCTTTAATTCTAGTGGCTTGGGAGGCTGAGGGAGAAAAAAAAAAAATCACCAAAACAAAGTTGGGGGGGGAATTATTTTTGGAATATAGTTATGTATATTTTAGGTTATATATTAGAAATCATATGCCATTCTATTATAATATATATATCAGATATTGTTGTGTATATTATTTATTATACATATTATATTTATTCATCTATCACCAATATTTTACTAACATATCCATGGTGTAGTATAATTCAATACTAGTTAACAACCTGGCAATTAACTTTAGGTTTCAAGTTTTAAGAATAAAACTAACAATGTTTATAATAATAGCTAATGTCTCTTCTTTAAGTAATATGACTATCTGAGAGAGAAGCACATAAAAGTAATGATAGTTTACATTTATGTAGAGATTTATATCACACTTTCCTTCTCAAGACACTTTTCACATCATTAAAGCCCTTTACACAATATCTTCCTATTTTTGTCAAGCAATATGAGATATATATATATATATATGCTGGTAAAACATTTTAAATGTTAAAAAGTCATGTTTTCCTACAGTTAAATATGTATTTTCTTTCAAGTGGCCATGTTGCCTGTGAATAGATTTATACATGCAAAGAATGTTTGTATTTATCTTCCTGTATTGTATTGAAAATATATTTATTTTATTACTTGATATGGGTTAATCAGAATGATCTTATGAAGAATTCCAAATGTTGACCTTAAGAGCAGGGGATGACTTCAAGTCTAAATTGGGCCATCAAATATTCTAAGCCTGAAAGTCATATCTCAGAATTTCGTCATGTTAATTCTACCAGAGATGCTGTTTCAAACAATGAAAACACCCAACACTAAGAGTGCCATGAACAATTAAGGTCCAAGTGACTTGAAAATGGTAGAGCAAGGGGTGAGATAAGAATTATTTTAATCTTTAAATTTATGCATTCATCTCTGATTCTGTATTTGTTACTTGTTATAACGTTAGTGGGTTTCCCTCACTTCATTTCTTTATTTTTCCTAGTGTCTTTATTGACAATAAAATAAATACTTTTTTTGTTGTTTTCAGAAGTGTTAACTTAAATCTATTGTTGATATAAATGCATTTTGATCATTTAACCCCTTCTGATATCTAGGTACTATTTTTCACATTATCCTTTTCATATTTCATTCCTTGATAAAATGGAATGCTTTATGTATTTTTCCTTCCTTTTTTTTTAAACTAGAAGTTTCAAATTTTTCCTTCAGATGAAGGAATAATATTTTTAGGCAAATTATCTGCAATTCAACTGCATGTATAATTAAAATACACAGGTATTTTCATTTTACATCTCTTTCCTTTTACTCTGTATCCTGTTATTTACTTGTTACTACAGAAGAGAACAGAGATTAAGGGATGGTTTACTTTCTGACATATGGTAATAGGGTTTGCAACAAGAATTAAGAGACATGCTCCAATTACATCAGGATGTGGAAGTTTATTATTAGGACACAACGTATGGAGACTAAGAAACATTTCAAGTAAAAATTCAGGTCTTTGGTGAAATGCAAAGGTATTCATTGCTTTTAGTAATCTGATGCATGTTCTGAAGATGCAGCAGAAATGCTAGTTGTCTGCTGTATTGGGGACACCTTTCCTCTGTGATTCTCTAAACCTACCCCCTCTGTCATTTGCGACATCACTTCACTTTATAGACTCTCCCATCTGTATTTCTCTGTAACTAGTTGTAGTGGTAACTTCTGACAAGTGGAATTAGACCATTGGACATGTTAAGTAAAAGCCTTTTTGTATGTCATTTTTAGTGTTTTTAAATTTTTTACCTTGTGCATGTATTTTTTTAAAAAAAATGTGTTCTGTTATTAATTTAAATGGAGCTCTGGGGAGAACAATTCCTAAGTGATAATATCATGAAGGATAAAAGGAGGAAGAAAAGAAAAAGAAGGGAAAAGTCTGAATGCATTTAAGATAAAATAAGATCATTTTAAAAAAAAATCAAACTAAGATTAGATAACAAAAGGTTAATAAAGGGGAAAAAAAAATCAAACACTATTTTACTAACATAAGTGAAACTTACCTAGGAACTGAAAATCAGAAAGCAGTTTTGCTAAATGTGAAACCCCAGATTCATCCTATTTCTGGTGCTAAAATGTAGAGATGTGTAAAATGGTTTAGTGCAGTGTCCCAGTGTTACAGTTTTGATCTGGAATGTCCTCTGAAAGCAGATGATTTGGTAACACAGTCCCCAGTGCAGCAAAGCTCAGAGTGGGGCTTGAAGGCAATGACTGGATCATGATGTCTCAGATCTCATCAGTTGATTAATCCATTGATAGCCAAATGGACTACTGGAAGAAGGGACCTAGGTGGAGGAAGCAGTCACTTGGGGCATGCCCTGAGGGCTTATCTCCTCCCCAGCCCCTTCCTCTCTTTTTGCTTTTCAGGTTCCCTGAGTTGAACTAATTTTCTCTACCAGCCCTTCCTCCATGATGTTTCTGCCTTGGAGCCAGCTGACCATGGACTGAATCCTCTGATATTGTGAGCAAAAATAAATCTTACCTCTTCTATGTTCTTTTCTCAAGGATTGGTCACAGGTAAGAAAAGCTGACTAAAACACTCTGTAATCAATGGACATTACTAAAACCCAGGATTTCAGTGGCCTTGGGAATACTGACAATAATGACAACAAAAATAAAAATAAGAAAGTTTAATTATAAAGAGTCCTTAGAACCTAAATGAGGCCACTCTGGAATGCCAGTTCGTGGAACATTAACTAAATCCTTAATCAGGGAACCATAATTAAAGCATAGTATCAAAAGAGCAATGACCGATTTTGTACATTTCTCCATAAACTGTACTAGTGAGTAAAAATCTATCCACTTTTCAAAACTACGTAGTAAATTTACATCCATTTAAATTCTGGTGAAATAGATTTGTTTCAAGATATTTTACAGATACAGGCAGAGAACCATTTTTCTAATTCGAATTCCACATAAATGTTGTGTTCACCTTATTTCAAAAAATGCTAATGACCCAGAAAGCATTATGGATATGAATTGATTAATAAAAAAAAAAATCAAGAACGAAACCACCTTACATACATATCCATTTGTCAGACTGTGGAATACCTACCTACTATACACTACTTATATCACAAATCACAGAGAATTTAAACATCCATAAAGCTCTACCTTAGTAAATGCAGTATAATTGTCCCAAAATATTAGTTGTCAAGAAAATCTTGGTAGCACTTTGTATTATAAATATTAAACAAATATTAATTTTCATGTGTTTTCTAAGATACATAATCACTTCCAATAAAACCCTTTAAGATTAAGCAACAGCCTTTCCTCCCTCATGGATTTGTTATTTTCCCTTTTATTCGTTGTAATTAAGTTTTCCCCAGGCAAACTAGCTTCCCTACCAGGCAGGTATTCCCAATTCCTTCTAACTCTAATCACTATATCCTCACTAGTTCTGTTCTGACAATATTCCAATTTTACACATACAGTTTTATTCTAATTTACAGAACTTTTAATTACCATTCTAGCCTGTGATTTCAGAAACAGGCTTGTGTGATAGTCCTGCTGATAACTCAGACCCCACTTAACCTCTTGACTGTTTCTACACACAAGCAAGCAAACTCTTTGCAAGAGCATTTACAGCTTTTGTATTGATTTTCACCTACCCAGTTTTTGACACTCAAAAAAATGCTCAAAGATCCTTTGTCCCCAGAAGGAATTAAAACACTGAAATTTTAGAATATTGTGGTATGACTCCGTGATGTAATGTGGGCTTCACTGGTAAAGTTTTAGTAAATAGAGCTACTAGCACTTGGGTCTTGTCAACAACCATGAAATATAAAGCAATTTGAAACAGTAATTTGTCAAATCAATCTCAGTTCTGCTTTAAGCTTCACCTACCTTAAAGAATCCCAGGTACCTGAACTCACCCACTGTGTTTGACCTACCTTGCATAAACACAGCTTGACAAAGTAATCATCTGTAGCTAAAAGCTTTCTTACTGAAGAATTCATTATTTAGAATAAATAAGTGACCACAAACATTAGAGGAGGGATATAGGAAGTGGTGTAGGTTAAATATCTTAATCTAGATTTTCCTTTGGTTTGAAAAAAAAAAAATCATACCAGATAATTTCAATAAAATTTATTTTCCAAAAGAGATAAGTATAATTTCTATCATATATCCTTAAAGGAATATTCCTTTAAAAAAAGCAATATGTCCCACAATTTTTTTTTCAAAGATACTAAATGAATACTACATATAATAATATAAAGTAATATATTACCACATACTGGTTTTTACTTCTGAAGTGTTTCATTTAGCCATAATTCAAAACTTTGAAAAAGGGGCATCTGTTTTTTATTCTAAGCATGTGCTAAATAAAACATTTATAAATTATGGGTTTTTTTTAAGATTTTTCCTCTTAAAAATAAAGAAGCGTCTGCTCTTTTCCAACTTATGTAGAGATAAAAATGTATTAAGGAGCACCTAAGTGTGTTGTTTTCATTCTTCTAAGTCAGTCAGCTACCTCCTAGCTCAGTAAACACATTGACACTTGGAACAGTGTCATTATAAAGATGTACATTATAAAAACTAGTATTTTATGGATGAAGAATTTGTGAAACGAAACTCATAGCATTGTTAGGTTATAAATGTAAGATGAACGGTAGTTTTTCTAATACCTATATCTGGACATTTTAAAAAAATTAAATACATGTGATTATTTTGTTTTAAGCTTCTTCTTATGATATTGTGGTTTTCAGAATTTTCAAGCTGGAACAGCAAGATAAATATAGTAACTAATGTTGCTGGAAAATGGGTTTAATAATGGCAAAGCTCACCGACTTCACAGTTCAGCAGAGTCATTCTTAATAAGGCTGTGGCAACATTTATGATCTTTAAATAGTAATTTGTCATCTTAGCTTGTAAAAAGATGACTGATTTGGAAAATAATGTTATAATTGCTAGTATATAAAAAATAATTTGAGTTAGAGGTCATAAAGTATTTTTATCTTAAAATATTTATAGTGAATTTAGCTTCAGCTCCTGTGAGTTCTTATCCCTTGAGGTTTTCTTTGAGATCCAAGCTTAAATGAACCAGAAAACTCAAACTCAAAACTCATCTCACACTGCCAAGCTTTACATGGTTTCTGCCTGAAATAATAAATCAAATCTGAAATTCAGCCCAGATTTGTTGAACACTCTAATTTCATGAAATCACTAAGTGAAACTATAATGAAACTTTGTGATAAACTTCAAGCAACTATGGAAATCAGAAATCAGGTAAAATGCCAATAAATTGATACAGTCAAAATGAAGTAAACTACTAGAAATTTCCTTTTCTCATCTTGATTTTGGAAAGACAAATCAGGACAGTACAGATAATTAGCAACAGAAATTTAAATAACACGTTAAACATTAAAAGCTTGAGTTGTCTATGAAGTTGCTCGAAATATGATGAAATAAAAGAAGGGGAGGAAAACAAGCAAAGACTGCTTTTTTTTTTTTTTTTTCATCTTTCTGGGGTTACCAGGATGTTTTAAATGGTCCTGTCTTTAGCCATTGATAATTTAAAATCTAGGTTTTCCTGCCCATCTGTGAGAATGAAGCCAAAATAGAAAAAAGGAGAAAAAAAGTATGAAGATTCTTAATCACTTTGTTGGATAAGGTACAAAAACTGCCTTTAAAAATATCCTTAATGCATTTATTTTCAGAGTTTTAAACTTTAACTTCAGAGTGTAGCTGCCTGAATATTTCATTGAATGGAGGAGGAGCCGGATGATATAAGAACAAAGTCTCAAAAATATGGTAGCAAAAGAGCCATCTGGTGAGAACAGCAATTGAATGAGTAAGAAAACTATGAATCTTAAAAGGAAGCTTTATGTAAATGGGGGTTAGATTTTGAGATTTGAACAGTAGTGAGAGTTAAAAATAAGAAAACGCAGAGAATGTTGATCCATCAGCACAGTAAAGCATAGAAACTAATATCTTAATTCCTAGGAATTGTAAGAATTTTCAAAAATACATATTCTATACTTTTAGTACTGAAACAAAGTGATTATGTGTTTTTTACTTTTTGTCAATGTGTTTAAAAAGCGATGTTTCTACAGGGTTTGTTTGTGCATGCCTGTAATCCCAGCAACTCTGGAAGCTGAAGCAAAATAATAATAACAATAATAATAATTTTGAAGGCAGTTTCAGTAACTGAGGGAAGCTCTAAGCAACTAAGCAAGACCCTGTCTCAGGATAAAAGTGAAAAGGGATGGGTAGGTCTCTCAGTGGTCAAGCACCTCTGAGTTCAATCCATTGTACAAAAAAAAAGTGATGTTTATACATTGTTCATTCTGGTTGGTCATGGGTTGATCATCTGAGAATGATTCTGCAGGACGACAGAGGCCAGGGAATCAAATTATTTTGTAAAGTCAGTACTGAATCGTCAAACTGTTGGATATCTTCAGTAACTTGTACTGACAATTTGTTTATAGTAGTAGCAAATAGAAGTTCCTAATCCTGCTGCTTCTTTGCCAATCCCAGTGTAGAACTGTAGCCTCATAAGAAAGGGAATAAACTGAAGGCACACTTGTGTCTAGTGTGTGCCACTATCAAGACAGACAAACTTTGGTTAGATAAAACATCGATTTAAAGAGAAGGTAGACCAACTTATAGAGGCTAGACTAATTTTTGGTATGCAGGGGTAAATATGAACCTAGCAAAGGAAAAAATGCTTCAGAGTTTGGGGGGTACCAGGGCTGTGGGGCTAACACAAGGGTATGTCTTAAGATAAGTGCTGAGGTATGGCTGTATTTTGGTGAAAACTGTTTTTGCTAGGTGTTCAAGACCAAGCTGGTCAAATTGACCTTGTTCCTATCTCTTGTTAAGAGTCAACTGAATTGCCTCAGAGGGGCACTCTTGGGAACTTGTAAGCAGCCTCTTAGCTCCTCTAGTGCCATCTACCGGGATGGGTTAGAGTCTTTTTGACTATATGGCTTCCCTTGGGAACATCAGGGATGTTCTCTTCTCCAATAACTCTCCTCTCTGCAGCATATGCACTGATATGCTTTCTGTTTTCCAGGGTCACATGGATCCCCCTTATTGGGATGTCTTATGGCCCAGAGTTGCAAATCGCTTAGAGAAGTTCCCTTGTTCCGTGGGTTCAAGCTAACTTAGAGGGCAAGAGCCAAATATTGGCTCTCACTCTCACTTTCTTGTACTCTCTCTCTCTCCTCCTCCCTCCCTCCCTCTCCCTCTCTTATTTCCTTAACTTCAATTTCTAAGGTTTGGTCTTAAACATCTAGCAAGCCAGTTTCAACAGTATTAAAGTAAGAGTACTGGGTTTTAACTTTAATGTCTGTAACTTTACAGTCATTCACCCCTTTTATTTAATTGGGGTCAGTATTAGTACTGTTAGTTAGCTTTTCATCCTGTCTATCTATAAATGATGGTCTATTATCTCAAAGTAACTCAAGTTGTTGAATTGAAAGTTGTATTTCTGTAAGGCACTAACAAACAACAATTAAAGTTTACAAGGGAAATACAAAATGAAATTAACAAGAGTAAAAACATATTGAGTTTGTATAATAGCTATGAACTAAGGAACATAATTTTTGTAATCCTAAACCTTTACTTTAAACCTTAATTAGAAGAACATCTTCCTGATTAAAATGTTCTTCTAAATCTTATAATTTAAACTCTTGTATACTTAGAAGATGTGAATACATTTAGTATACACAGAGGCCAGTAATAGCACCACAATTATACTCATGTTTTTATACTAACCATGTTTAGCCTTTAAAGAAAAATTCAGAATCTGTAATGTAATGTAATACTCTAAAATAGCAGTTGTTGTTTAACCAGAGTTGTACAAACCCTAATTCTTATAAGACCAGTTGCTCTAAAGAATAAAATTTGACATGAGAAATTATCTTGATAGGTAAGACACTAACGTTTTAAGAAATCATTATTACTTTAATGCATAGAGGATCAAATTTGGTTTATATCAGTGCATTAATATTTGACCTCAGGAAAAAAACATAAATAACTTTGTGCTAATTATATATATCTAACTTAGTTATAAAAACTTCTTGAAATTTATCTTCCTGAAACGTTCTGCAACATAGACATTTTCAACTTTTTACTGTACCACACAAAAGACTTTCTTTTATAAAAACATTTTATTTTCCTTCTACTTTCCATATTAAAATATATTTCCATTCTTAGATTTTATTGCTTAGCGTAATTCACAATCTTAAACAACCCTTATGAAATTTCTGAATTTTGACAAATGACTCCACTTTAATAAGATTAAATACTTTGTTTTTATGGTAATTTAACTGAAGCCCAACTAAAATCTCTTATACTCTCTGCATATAAGTTACACCTGAGAGAGTCTTAACTCTTAGTAATCTTGTTTTCAGTGAAAACACAGACAAAGCAATCTTAAACCTTTGTCCATATACAAATTTATGAAAACACATAATGTTTAAATATATTACATTATGCAATTTAAGAACTTAACAGTACTTGATTTTATAATCATAAGTTGAAGTTTTAACACGTTAACATTGCAAGTTAATTAGATGTATCCTCTAACAAACACATATATAAGGATTAATCCCATTGAAGTTAAATATTATTTATTTTTAACTGTAAAAATCAAGATATCAGACAAGTATAGTTAATAGTACTAAATATCTCTTCCTTGTTGAAGAAAAATTTTAGAAACAATTGATATTACATTCTATACATTTTGTAGAAACCAACACTCTATTAGTTGTATGGTCACCTAGAAAAACTTGTGAGTTAGTAATTTTAAAGACATCTTTAGTATCATCTGTTTTTAAATTGAACCACCCCTCCTTCTTTTTGTTTTTGTTTTTGTTTTGTGGGGGTACTGGGGTTTGAACTCAGGGCCATTTGACCACTGAGCCACATCCCCAGCCCTATTTTGTATTTTATTTAGAAACAGGGTCTCACTGAGTTGCTTAGCACCTTATTTTTGCTGAGGTTGGCTTTGAACTCATAATCCTCCTGTCTTGTTTTCCCTAGCTGCTGGGATTACAGGTGTGTACCACTGTGCCTGACTGAACCTCTTTTTCAAGTCACATGAACTGAAGATATTTGGATCCATTTCTCATTTAGTTAGATAAATAAGACTGATCAAAAAATATATTAGTTTAGGCATGCAGAATCAAATGTGAATTCACCATAAAACCATGAGCTCAAAAATTTAAACAAGATTTCTTAAAAAAAATTGACAAGGCCATTAATTACTCTATTAATGGAACATGCAGAGTATCTTTATCAGAGTTTTCTTTATGGCTCAGATTATAGTTAGTTTAGATATTCAAAAAAAAAATGAAAGAGAGCCCTGAAAACTCTCTGTGGAATGACAGGAAATGTGTAAGCACAAGTGAACCCAACATCCCATTCAGTTGGCTGGTTGCAGAGGATGGAGTGTCTTCCTAACTGAAAGCACTGCACCAGTTAAAGTGAATTTAAAGGACTGGGGATGTGGCTCAAGCAGTAGCACTCTTGCCTGGCATGCATGCGGCCTGGGTTCGATCCTCAGCACCACATACAAACAAAGATGTTGTGTCCGCCAAAAACTAAAAAATAAATATTAAAAAAAATTCTCTCTCTCTCTCTTAAAAAAATAAAGTAAATTTAAAGGCTTTTTGGAAAAATAAAAAAATAATTATCCTGGGATGATGGAAAACAACCAAAACCAACAGTTGTTTGATGTTTATAACTTCTACTGTGGAGTGAAATTCTTGATACTCCCATATACTCAATATTTGCATAACTTCATTCTGAGTAGAGCAATGTTTCATATCATGACCTAGATGAATTACTTGAGAGTACTTTGTGATATTCATTCAGGGGTCTGTAAAAAAGGTGAAGTAATTTGTATGGTGTACAGACCATCATAATAAATTCTAGAAATGACTAGAATTTAAATATGATAATATGATTGAATAAGGGATGAGAACATCCCTACTGAGAGTTGAAAAAAGCATGAAGATAGGAAGAAATAAATGATGTGATAGTGATGAGTAATCTTTTTAATAAATGAACTTAATTTTATCCTACTGATAACCTAGAGAGACCTTCGAAATGAAACTTCTCCAGTTTCAAAAATAAAACTTACACTGGGGACTTAGGTGTTCCTAGGAAAGGTAATCAGATTAATTAAAAAGAATGACAACTGGATTCAGAGTTAAAATTAAGGAGATAATGATGAAAACTTTGAAATCACTAATGACAGAAAATCAGCCTTTGCAAAGCCAAGCAGTCAACAGAACACACAGGGGGTTTAGCTTCCAGGTGGTGCTGCATCAAGAAAGTGTCAATGGGGTGGGGAACTAAGCAAGAGAACAACTACTTTGCTGAGTTCTGGATGGAAAAACAGAAAGCACGGAGAAGGTCTTAGGACTTAATATTAATCTCATCAAGAAGAACAAGTCATGCAAGTCAAGAAAAAAAAATCTGGATGAATTTTAATTTAAAGCTTACACAGTAAGAGAAATATGTAACTTAGCAGTTCTGTATAGGCTTAAAAAAGAATAACATTTTATTAGGACTGGATAAGCTTCATGTTAAAAATGAATAAAATGATTATAAAATTCAGAGAATTAATATAACCCACAGTGTGCAAGAAAATGAATATAAATTTATAAAATATTTTACAAATTAAAGTTAAGTTTAATGAATTAATTTATAATACACTTATAGTAGAGCTAATTTGGACACAGATGAAAAAATACATTAAGCCATTTATCAAAGTTAAAAGCAGGTTAAGAGATATTTAACATGGTGAGAGTTTGATTCATATAATTTTCACCAGCAGTTACATTTTGTTTGACTCAGATCTTTTGGGGTGTATGGCAATTGTGTCACATTAGAATTATTATTGTTTAGTTCTCGCACATGGGAACAAGAGGGGAAAAAGTTGTGCCTCTCAATATTTATGTGGAAAACAACTCAAATTTGAAGAATCTTGTTAAGAATCTGTATTCCCTTCTTCTATGATATAATAAAATGTGTATTTTCAAATCTTCATATTTTTAATTCAACTGCCTTAGTATATTTTTTAATTTCCAAACTTTTCAAGGTTTATCTCCCATGCATTCAATTTCTACACCAAGTTAAAAAAATAAACAAATAAACAAATATCCATCCAATTCAATAACAACTGATTATATCTTTAGCACATGATTCTTTCCTAAGACCCTTTTACAAGTATAATATGATCTGAGAACAGGAGTGGTATTTAGGCCAATCAGATTTTTCATCTCTAGGTTAGAAAACTTTATCTATGGAACAGAAGTTAGTTAACTTGAAGGAAAAAAATTTTCATACAGTGGCATTAAAATTTTCTACCACTTTGTTACCAAAAGAAAATAAAGATAGCTTCATGTCAAGGACAATATTGTAGCTAACCCCGAACATTATTTATACATGCCACTTCTTTGAAATCATCACCTTAGATCTTCTTCTTAAGGGTACTATTGAAGAAGCATAGATATTTGTATATCACAAATATGATTTCATATTCTGAAAAACATAAATAATATTAGTTTTCTATGAATTTCATTTTTTAAACTTGAAAAGTTATTACAAGTTGGGCTTTAAAGCCTTCATCAGAATGTCAAGGAAACATGTTAAACTGCAGAAAATTAAGAATACCTGAATAAAAATAATCCATCCTACTTTTATTTCTAAAAAACATCTTTGGACTGCCTCAGGAATACATTAAACCAATAAAGGGCAATTCTAAGTTTTTAAAATGTTTACAATTTGGTTCTGATCTTCATGTCTCTCTTTCTTGCTTATTTTGAGGTTGGATAATATTTGGGAAGAATGCTATAATATTCATCTTCTTGTGTCATCCAAAACATTCCTATTTCTCTATTTTTGCTTGTTTAATTTAGCCTGGTTACATGTGGAAAATGATCATATACAGTTTCAATTTTCTTCAACATAGTTTTCCGTCAGTTTTATTTTCTGTAGTTGAAATATACCTTGTAATTTCATAGGAAAATCACACAAATTAGGAACTATGATCTAAATCAGGCAAATCTGATGCTCCCTCCGTAGAATCCAAATCATGAGCAGAGCACAAAGAGACAGAAAACACAGGATATTTATTCTACTCAAACAGTATTGTCATAATGAATACAACCCCAGGTCAAGCTGGTGAATGCCAATATTCTTTAGATAGTTTTCTCCTCATTTATGTAAGTTGGAGTCAGTTCTGTTGAAACCAAAAACTCTAATTCTACAATATGTCAGCTGGTATCCCTTAGGAACTGCTACAGATGGGATTATTCCATTTTATAATTTTTCAATTAGTTTGGATAAAGCTGCTCACCCTTTGCTAATAAGATTTCCTAGATGAATAACTTTGTGTTCAAGAATTGTTACTTCTTCCTGTTGAGTTTCTCTTTTGATTTTCTTTTCCTCTCTGAAAGCTTAACAAACTCATAAGTTGGCACATATTCAGGTTGTAAAAGACCTACTTGCATAGAAGTAACTTGAGTTTTGTATCCATATGAATTTCAACAGTAAACATTATTTGAAATAAAAGTAATTTTAATTTTTTTTTTTTTGTACTGGAAATTGAACCCAGGGCGCTGAACCACTGAGCCATATCCCCACCCTTCTTTGTATTTTTATTTAGAGACAGAATCTCACTGAGTTTCTTAGGGCCTCGATAATTTGCTGAGACTGGCTTTGAACTCTTGATCCTCTTGCCTCAGTTTCCTGAGAGGCTGGGATTACAGGCCTGTGCTACCATGCTCAGCAATTTTAATCTTGATCTATACAGAATGTGAGTATAAAAGCAATATCCAAAAGAGAATGAAAATTATCATTTATCCATTGATGATAATGGTATTTATTATTTCCACTACAATGTCCTTAGGAATAGCCTTTCACTTCCCAAAGTGCATAATACCAAAGCAATGTTGTGACTGTCATAATATAAAACAATGTGAGAAAGAAGAAACTGAAAACAGGGAAAGGAGAATGAATATTGCTGGAAAAAAACAAACAAGAACCATCAATCCTAAACTATACCAGAGTAGTAGAAAAGTAAAACAGAAAGGGAAGAAAAGGGAAAGATATTGCAGAGTGAATCAAAAACTTTGGCAACTGATTGCATAAGAGATAGGACAAAACAGTTACTGTAAAAAACAGATTTCTAACAAAAATGAAATTAATGGATGGACAAGTAAAGGAATTGAAACAAAAATGGCTAAAATAATTAATTAAGCTTTCAACATGAATGGACTAGTGGAATTTGAGGTACTAGTGGAATTTCCACGTTGAATATCTGTTGGCAACAACCAAAATACCATGGCTTCATGCAAGGGATTATTTATATATTATAGAACAGATAAATTGTTGAAGTAATAAGAACATAGGAGCAAGTACTAGGACAGAAACTTGGGCAATTTACATTGAACTGTTAAGGGAACAATTTCTTTAGCAATTATAGAAAGTGCAAATTAAAACAGATTCATCAGTCAGAATGGAAATTATCAAGAATACAAGTAGCTACAAATGTTGGTGAGTGTGAGGGGAAAAGGGAATGCACATTCACTGTTGTTGGGACTGCAAATTGGTACAATCCCTTTGGAAAGCAGTATGGAAATTTTTCAAAAATTCTAGGAATGGAACCACCATTTGACCTGGTTATACCACGTCTCAGTATATATCCAAAGGATTTAAGATCAGCATACTATAATGACATGGCCACATCAATGTTTATAGCAGCACAATTCACAATAGCCAAGTTAAGCAACCAACCTCAGTGCCCTTCAAAAGATGAATGAATAAAGAAATTGTAGTATATACACACAATGTAATATTACTTAGCAATAAAGAAGAATGGCTTCATGACATTTGCCAGTACATGTATGGTCTGGAGACTATCATGCTAAGGTAAATAAGCCAATCACAAAATACCAAAGTCAAATATTTTCTCTGATACGTGGAAGGTAAACCACAATAAAGGGGGAGAGGGGAAGAACCAAAGTTCAGTAGATTAGACAAAGGGGAACAAAAGGCAAGGAGGGGAGATAGTAATAGGAAAGACAGAATAAATCTAACATAATTTTCTTGTGTACACATATGAAAATACTTAATGAATCCCACTATCGTGTCCACCCCCAAGAATGTGGTCCTAATTAGAATAAGATATATTCCATGCTTGTATAATAATAATAATGTATAACTAAGAAGAAACAATTAAAAAGATAAATATAAGAGCTGGATAAAGGACAAGCAGCTGGAAAGGGACAGAGGATGAGATATTCCGAGTCAGGAAAATGCAATATCTGCAAACCCAAAGGAATAAAATGCAAAGAAAAAGGACTGAAACTGTGAAGAAGCCATTGGATTCAGCACTTCACAAACTTCTGGAAATTCTTAGGGGAGCAACTTTGATAGTGCTAAGGACAGAAGTCACTAGGCAGGAATTAATTTTGCCCCCAAATAAAGATATAAGTTGCCATGCCAGTAGGTCAACATTGAACTGTGGTCCTATTACTTCACCCCACATCTAATAACTGCCACGATAATTGTCTTCTCAGAAATACAATGCTGCTCACTTTATGGCACTCTTCTCACATATTTATGTTTTACATTCTCCAACATTATATTTTCTCTGGAAAAACAACAAAAATTAATACTTTCTCCCCAATACCCATTCTTTTTTTTTTTTTGAAGAATAAGGTGATTTATATACAGTTGATGTCAAAATAAGTATAATTAATAAAACAAAAACACTCACCATTTTGTTTCATTTAACATATTTTGTTGACTTAATTTGGTTTCTACCAGGAGCATTTAGTTAGAATCCTTGAGTGACACTACATCAATGCAGTTTTTAATTTAAAGATGGCTGCATTGAACATTCCTAAGCAAAACACTAGCAGAAGGTACCACTGTGTCAGTACTAAGACGCTATTAAAGAAATCTGAACCCCAAAGAGACACATCCAAACAGATATCACTTCATTTCTGATTTATGAATACATTTACCATACTATTGTGTTACGACATGGAATACTAAGTATGAGCTGTAGACATTTTTCATTTTGGTAAATGAAATAAAAGCATATATTTGGTACATTTAAATGGAAATTTGTAAGTAATCTAGATGTGGTGCTTGCTGCAACCAGAATAGTAGTCTTATTTATGTTTGCCTTATTGTTTTAAACACACATCATTGTCTTACAAAAACAAAGTTAAGAGAAATAAAGGGAAGCAAGTGAGATCTTTAAATCCAATGTTTCACATTTTATTTTGAGTATATTTTTCTACTATAATTATATGAACTAAAAGTAAAGA
Source organism: Marmota marmota marmota (assembly GCF_001458135.2). Lineage (NCBI taxonomy): Eukaryota > Metazoa > Chordata > Mammalia > Rodentia > Sciuridae > Marmota > Marmota marmota. The sequence continues at coordinate 50,096,340 of NW_026000037.1, forward strand.
ATTTTAATTTGCATTTCCATAAGTTATTTTTCATAAATGAGTTATATGATAAACTAGAAAGAAACATCTGTTATTATTATTCAATAGACTTCAAGAGACAGATAAGATTTTACCTATTTGTATTTCAAAGTAAATCAATATTTTAATGAACTAAACAGGAGGCCAATCTTGACCAAAAGAGGTTGAATACCTTAACAACAGCTCTAGTTAAGATCATAGGCTTGAATGTAAATACCATGAAAGCAATGGTTTTGCCCATTTGTTGCTATCCCCAGAACCTAGGATAAATCCAGGAATAAGTTAGATTTTCAATAAATGCTTGTCGTTGGAATGATAGTTCTTCTAATTGGGTCTCCTTTCTATTATACCTGAGGAAAATTTTATGTCTGCTCCTGTCAGTTGGAACAGTTAACTAGACTAAATTGAAGCATTTAGAGGTCTTGTTTTGAAGAACAATTCAGTTATGCACAGACTTTCTAAAGTGGGATTTGTTCTTAGATAATGCAGATTCAAAAACAAATATCAGCTAATCCTTTAGCTAAATAATCATAAGATTTTAATTATTAGGGCCCAAATCAATATCGTTTTTTTAAAACTCAAGTTAGTCATCAAAACATAAGCACTGGTAAAATTAGGTCCTGTTTACATTTCACTTTGAAATTTACTTTCCACCATTTGGGAGTTTACAAAGAAAAAAATTCTCTTGGTTTGAGAATTTTTTTCTATGCTTAATTTTAGTTATGCATTTTGCATTTTTAGATTATTATTTTTTATTTTTATTTGAATCTGTAAAGCTGTTAGAAAATGTGGAATAAATTACTGAGGTAATCATCTGCTGTTCTACCAGTTCCTTCTGGTGCCAGCTAAAATTAAAATGGGAATATCAGTGTTGAGAGATTTAAATGTTAGGCATGATTGAAATAGTATCATTTGAAAGAAAGGCTCCCAGACAATCTCTCAACATGTATTGAAAAGGCAGCTGATTTTAATGATTACCCTTCAGGTTCCCCAATTAGTCTATTTAATGCATTTTTCCCTTTCCAAATGTGCTGTCTTAATCAGACTACTGATGAAATGAAGTCGTTTTATTGCTAGAATTTAAATATGGTAAGAAATACAAAACAAAACAAAATCTCCCTGAAATGATTATAGTTTAGCCTCTTCTCCTCCCAACCCCCACAAAAAACATGCATTCCTAGAAGCTTTTACCACAAAGGTATCTCAGGCTCCAAAATTTCTAGGTGACATAAAGAAACTGTAGTGCAGCAATTAGTATTTCTTCAGATTTCACAAACATGCTACAGTGGATGGTGTAAAAAATGTCCCCCACCCCCATTTCCTGGGACATATGCTATCAGAATTAAGATTTTTCGGAAGATAGTAAATAGGACATGCATATCTAGTGCAAGAAATAGCAGCTGGAGATCTTTTGTCTTGAGACAATTACAGCCAAGTTACCAGTCTCTCCAATCATGTAACACTTATCAGACACTGCCTTGAAGGCATACCCTAACATACTTCTCTGTACAATCCTGTGAGTTCCTAGCATGCATTGCTGACACACATTTCTTACTTTCAATAAACTCCCTGTATTTGTGCAGAACTAATGTTAGATCAGTATACTGGGGAAGACTGGAAATGTTGTATGTGAATCTGGTCTGTTAATATAAGAAAAAAAAAAAAAGAATAACCTCTTTCTTCCATTGTTTGCATGGGACATATTATGTCTGAAACATAACAACATCTAAGTAAATACTGAATAAATAAGTAAAATTTTAATGAGTTTGTTTTAAGGAAATATAAGACATACACCTTAAGCTACGTGAAAATGTCAGATAAAGTTCCCCACAGGGGGTGACACTTCTTTGAGGTTCTGGTGGGCATAAAATTTGGAAAGGATCTGGTATAAGCAGCAAGGTTACATTGTTATTAGAAGATGTATTGTTCAGTAAAATTGAAAAAAACACTTATTTCTAATACAAGCAGTAGGTTGAAAGTATTGAAGAAACTCTAGCTTTAATCAGTAACTTAATCTTAGATTTAATCATAGTTGTGTAAATGCTTTAGATCCAGTATATAACCATATAACTTTGATAAAGCATTCAATTTATAGGAATTATTTCTTATACCAAAGGCTTTATCACAAAATCACTTCACAGGTTTATTATATATAAAATGTGAGTCAATGTATAAAAGTGTTGAGAAAAACTAAAAGCAAATAAACAGTAAAACAAAACAAACACAAAAAAACTCTGCTGCCTATTAGCTAAAATGAAATCAATTGAAATCTCATGATTTGTCATGCACGGGAGAGAATTTAGGGATACCATTATGAACTCACTTTGAGGTCAAAAGAATATGAAGGAAAATTGGATCATTATTTGTGGAAAAATGAATGACACAAAGAATATTTGCATATAGTGTAATAGTCTGATTACAGATGACAATTACTTGTTAAAGAACCAAATGAGAAGTTTGTGTCTCCCCAAGAAAGAGTTACTCTTCTACTTGATAGGAAGTTAACAATTGATTCTGGATTTCTTAACTGTTCCCTATGCAAGGGGGGGGGGGGGG
>NW_026000037.1:50098938-50110250 GCF_001458135.2 Marmota marmota marmota
GGGGGGGGGGGGGAGAGAACTTGGATTGAAAGGAAAGTGGCCTCAGCCAAAGAAGCAACTTGTATTGTACTTCCTGTTAATTTCAGATACCTGCCACCTTGCCTCATACACAGTTCCCAGGAACTGGTATGTTCCCTTAGGAAGGGTAACTATTTGGGTGTCACTGGAACCAAGGGAGAACAGTCCAGCATGGCACTGAGGGATTAAGCTTGAAAAGTCCTCTTTTAAGTAGATCTCCAAAACAAGCCAAGGTAAATTTGTAATGGATTAATCAATTAAGCCTTCTCAGCCCAATTTCTTAGACTGTGCCAGTACTGGGGCCTATCCAACTCAAGAAGAATACAGGCACATTGAAATGATTACTTCTGGATTTATAACTACATTGGTTAGAAAGAAACTGCAAGCTGGGTATAATTATACTAAGTAACCAAAGGAAAAAAGAGAGGGATGAGAGAAAGAAGGAAAGGAGGGAGAGAGGGAGGGGGAGGGAGGAAAAAAGCAAACAAAACAGGAAGTTTTACATTTTTTTAAAACTAGAAAATTTTGAAACAATTTAAACTTGGTATAAATGTATCAGAATTGCTTTCTAGATGATAACAAGTATTTCTTTCCCCTAATGATTAATTTTGCTACTACTAATATTGACAAATTAGACTTCAGAGTCTGGTGTATTATAACATTCAGAAGATGGAAAGTCCTGAAGAATCAATAAATGGCAACATTGTTTATTATATTTACTGAAAATGGGAGATAATAAAGTACCCTGAGCAGAAAGTGCCCTAGTATTTTCACAATGTTAGCCAAAATTGTGTAACATGCAACAGATAATGTCTAATATTATAAATAAGTATAGCTCATGGTAGCTAGATGGAATGTTTATTTACCATCAACTCTTCCTTGTTATAGTTTAGAAATATGACACACTTCAGTGGGAATCTAAAGAAGAAACTGAAACCTTTTCCAGTTCAAGACTCTCTGTGTAATTTTTAGAAATTTCTACATATTACTTTATTCTGATCTACACTGGCTAGAGAAGAAATTAGTATTCCCAGATTATTATTCAGTAAATATTTTAATTTACATTTTTATCAACCCTAACTACTTCATACATATGAAAGAATTCACCACATGTGAAAATTCAATATTATCTATTCAATAAAGCTTATTTCTCCGGTGGATTTACCAGATCCAGGCAATATTTCTTTATACCATTAAGATCTGTGACTCATAGGTTTGATTTCATAACCCCTGGTTACCTTTAAAATTGATTAGGAGACAAGAATTTTAATGATCCCATCTTCATTGCCCCTCGAAATGTTATGTTCTGAGCCATATACTAGTATTTTTAATGCTAACAAACGCAGGGAACCAGCAGGGCACTGTGGTGCCTGCCTGTAATCCCAGCGGCTTAGAAGGCAGAGAGGCAAGGAGGATCTGAGTTCAAAGCCAGCCTCAGCAAAAGTGAGCTGCTAAGCAACTCAGTGAAACCCTGTCTCTAAATAAAATACAAAATAGGGCTGGATTTGGCTCAGTGGTAGACCACCCCTGAGTTCAATGCTCCCCCCCCAAAAAAGTAGGGAACGACTTGTGTTCTAGTCAGCTATTTATCTGCTACAACTGAAAGACCCAACTAGAACAACTATAGAGGAGGAAAGGTTTATTTAGAGACTCACAGTTTTGGTTCCTAAGTGGCTGGCTCTATTCCTCAAGACTCAAAGTGAGGATGGACATCACAGCGGAAGAGTGTGGCAGAGGAAAGCGGAGGAAGACTCTGCACCAGATACCAAATATATACCCCATAACTATGCCCCCAATAAACCTCTTCCCCAGGTGCCTCCAGTCACAACTCAGTTAATTGCTGATGGGATTAATTCACTGATCACCATAGCCACGCCCCCCAGTGATCCACTTCCCCAGCTGCCTCCAGTCACCACTCAGTTAATGGTGATGGGATTAATTCACTAATTAAGCTAAGGCTACATAACCCAATCATTTCTCCTCAAACCTTCTTGCATTGTCTCACAAGTGAGCTTTTGGGGGACATCACATCTAATCCATAAAAACTTGTCTTAAAACCTAATTATACTAGAGATGTTTAATATCCTATGTGCATACAAATAAGCTCAGCTGAAATATTTTATTTCACTAAAGCATCTGCTCAACAACGATTTCCCTTATAAATATATACTTTATTGAAAACACAAATACAATCATTTGAACAGCATATTTAAAATCACCAGATAAGCATCCTGGGAAAACTTCCTTAGAAAAGATCAGCACGGAGTCAGTCTTATTCTTCCACTTGGAAATAATAAATTATTCATATGTGGAATAATACTTACCATCTATATATCATTCCAGTATCTTTGGAGTAGTTTCTAAGTTTATAATATTTTTAAATTAATGAATATCATTTGAAAAAATTCTACTTAAGAATTAGATTAATACATTATAGTATAAACAGTGTGGTTTTAGCATTCAATGAAAATAGCCTCATTATTTTTTTAAATTTTTTTAGTTGTAAATGAACACAATCTATTTATTTATTTTTATGTGGTGCTGAGGATTGAACACAGTACTTCTTCACACATGCCAGGCAAGTACTCTACCACTGAGCCACAACCCTAGCCCATATCATGATCTTTTGACCGTATGAGAGAGTGCATGATGTTACATTATGGTGTGCATTTGTATCTATAGATTTTCTTCATCTACACTTAAACCCACATTTTTTATCACTCTCTTTATCAAAATGTGATGAGAAGATACCTTAAGTGAGACTGCATCCAGAGAGTTCTGTCGCAGGTATAGGATAGACATGACACATATCCATGGTAGGAATCTAGTGCTGGGGCTGCTTGGCTCCCTTCCTACCTCTTTATCAAGAAATGTCCCCCTAGTCCTGATTTCAACCTTGTAGTTTTCATCATCCCTGTGTCCTCACAGTCAAGTACTCGATTGAATTATTGGAGGCTTTCTCAAGTTACCTTCAAATTAGAACTAAGGAAGAGAGACTGGATCTGTCTGTCAATAGCACTATAAAAAGTGAGCCCCAAAGACAAAATCTGTGCTTTAACAGCAACACCAACAGTTGACACTTGTTGAGTTCAGATTACAGATGAGAAAACTGTACACTGGAGTCATTGACCAAGTCTTAGTGCTAATAAGTGATAGAACTGTTGTCAAAGGTCAGGCAGTCTGATTTTAATATGGCAAATTTCAACTATTACTTTCTAACCAGCCTGAGAAAGTGAGACCATTGCATACAGATGAGAGGCTGCATAAGAGTGGTGGTGGTCTTTGAGTTGTGGATCAAGTTGCTTCTGAGTTATGGCTGTACCTCTACCCTTCCTACAGTTCGATCATTTAAATAGTCTTTTAATTTCGACAGCATCTCCCATTGTTCCAAGAAGCCTTAACAGCAGCATTCCACCTTAACTGCACTTGATTAGAGTTGCTAAAATTCCAAGGAAAGGAAAGATAGTAAAAGTGAGGCCCTTAGGGATTGGCAGAAGAATCAAAAATCCAAAATACAGTGTTGCTCTCTCTGCTTCTATATGTAGAGTCCCTATTTCTTTCTTCTTTTTACTGTCTTCCGTAGATCTTTTCTTTCTCTGCACTACTTTGTTTTCAACTACTCATTTTATTCTCCATAGCTATAGCTCCTCTTTTTATCCATTTGTGTGTGTGTGTGTGTGTGTGCTTTTCTTACTTGTTTCAAATGGATCAAGACATAATATCTATATACAAATGAGTCCTTGTTCTAACATCTAGGCACCAAACAATCTGAGCTAATGAAGATCCCATGGGAAAAGGAGGCCTAGGACTGGAGTGCACAGAGGAGGTATGGAGAGAGATTTTGCATGCTAGAAGAGAAAGGAGACAGCCTGTGGATTTTAGATCAAGGCCAATCTAATTGCCAGATGAGGAATCATGGAAGAACATCTCTTGGTACAAAAATTGGAGTGCTTCCTCTGAACATTATAGATATTTAATATATCACTCATAGATTCTACTCAAAATGTCTCAGACAATTGTGTTTTAAAAAATTGAGTCTGAAGAAAGCTTGTTTGAACCATGAGAACTGAATTTTAGTCATAGTGTCACTATGCCTCCTATCATTGTTTAGACAATAAAATGATACTAACTCCTGATCTTTTCACTTTATAAAATTGTTATTAGACATAAAATTATATAAGTAATATGAATATACTTAGAAAACTATGAAGTTATGTATAACATGGGAAGTATGATACTTACCCTGTGTTTTTTCCAGAATAAGCAAATTATATATTCTATAAATTTAAGAAACCATTATATCATAAGTTTTTGAAAACATAACAGAGAGGAAGAGAGAAGATTCAGTCATTAAAATAACAGATTCATCAAAACATTGGGAAAGCATTTTGTTTAATGATAGAATAAAGAAGATGAGATCTATTACTACTACTATGAATCTTTCTTCTTTTCAATTTTTATCTACCTTTCTACATATTGTTTAGGAACTGTGTCTCAAAATTTCATTTAACTGACTCATTTCTTTAAACTTCTAGAACTTTATCTGAATTTTACAAAAATTATCTTAATTTTACAAAACAACTTTCATAAGACAATGTCTGTTCCTTTAAGGCATGGACAATGATTCACTGAAGACCGTTCTGAATATTCAATAAATATTAACAATGTTATTTCTGAATCATTTTTTAAAATCACTCAATTGGTCATTTTTTAAAACCAAGAGTGTGCATCTAAATCTTTCCTCATTAGCAGGTATTACACTGATTTTTGTGTGTGTGTGTGTGTGTGTGTACTGATGTCAGAGTAAGCAGAAAAAAAACCTGTTCATTTAAAATAGCACAAATACATTGTTGATTTTTATTATGTAAAATTGTAAACTGATGCAAGTTACACAGTTGCTTCTTTCTAGGTCCTACCACCCTTCTGGAACTTAAAAGAATCACATTAGTGGAAGATGTAGTAGAAAATAGGGTAGTCACAGCTTGTCACATCAATGGACTTTGAACATTCAGAATGATGGTCTGAGGGCCAAAGTTAGGTGGAGCACCTGGTGGAAAATTAGCCTGAAGGAAAGCATTTGCTGCACGAGCATTTACAGTGCCTAAGTGTCTTGGTCTATTCGTCCATTACATATTTATTCAGTGCCCACTGTGTGTCAACCTCTATAGTAGTCTCTGGAGATAAAAGTTTAGCTTTTTCCCCATTGTGTAAACAATGTGACAAGTACTATAATGAATCAATGTGAGCCATTTAATAAAGATGCCTTTGGGGTATGCGGGGGGGGGTGTTAAATGCATGTTGAGTTCTTTTCTTTTTTCATTTTTGATTTGCTCCACTTGAAGCGATGATTTTATATCAGTAGACAAGTGTAAACTTAACTCGCAAGGGATTTTTTTTTTCTTTCAAAAGACTTGGTTTTCACTTATATTTTCTACAAAAGAAATGGCTAAATATTTCCCAATAATATATATATCCTCAACTATAATTCTATAAGGTTTCATGGAAATCTCAACTCAGAACTCTGAAAATCAGTATGATTTCTATAATTAGTATGATGTCTCTAAGGTTTTATTTATGAAAGAAAAGTGTCAACAGCCATGAGAACCAGTGATGCTTTGACTTTTGGTTAGTAAGACCATAAAAATTCAAAGCAGGAAGTAGCATGAGTATTAAGAAGGAAATCCTTTCCAGGAACATATTCCTTCTCCATGTTACCTTCTTTATAATACTTTATAAATGGACAGTATTTAATATTTTCTAGCACGATTATCTAAATATTGATGAAGTTAATAAAATCCAATATGATCATCAAGAGTATTCTAATGTATTGTTAGAAATGCTAGAAGTACTAAATAATCCATAAGTGTTTTTAAAATGGTCAGAATAAATTTGTTTTTTAGTGAAATTATGTGAAAGCATAAAGAATCACTTCCTCTACAGATTACCTCCAGTGCAACAAACAGCTAGATCAAAACCAACAGGAAAAAAAAAAAAAGATTTAGACTTAGATACAGATGCCTTAAAAGTGAATTTATGAATTATTATTGAAAATCTGAAGATATTTCTTAAGACAACCAATGTAAACATAAATACCTCTAGATTCAGTTTGACTTGAAATATCTTTTTAAAATTCACAATATTTTAACATGTTATAAAGCATCGTGCATTAAGTTTACTCTAGGCAAAATAAGTTTACTTTAAATAGACAAAGAGGGCATAACCAACATCTTTTGGTTAGCTTACATAATTTTTAAAACTTATAGTTTTAAATTGTTAGACATATATAATCATATAACATCAAATAGAGCTATCACAAAAATTCAAAATATTTTAAAATGTCACAGTGCTGACATGAATATTGATGCCAACTTTATCTTATTTGATGTAACTAGGAGAAGGGCAAGGAAGGAGGAAAAGAATACAGGAGGGCACTATATGGAAGGTGAAGTTGCTACTAATGCCAAAATTCAACAATATTTTACTCTTCAGAACACAAGGTGAAAGAAGAGAAAAGAAAATCTGAATAGACATAAATTCAGAGTGCAAGAAAAGGAAAATGAAGTAGAGATATATGTTGAAACTCCACTAACAGATAATTGCTTGAATCCTGGTATGTGTACAGGTCCAAAGAATACATCCACATGTGTCTTATGTACCTAAATATTAAATACCCATCATCTTACTTGACACTGTGTTTGAAGTGAGACTGTTTTGACATGAATGAGTGTGCACAATCTGAATCTTGCTCTGTGCTATAATTCTTCAACTCTATGAACTGAGTGAGAATCTCAATTCTTTCAATCTAGTGGGACAATCAATCCAGTTCAGGTTATCTTCCTAGGGACCAGAGATGCCATAACTTACTTTGTGGACATCACACTGTTCTCTTTGCTATAGGTATTTGAATAAATAAAAGGTTTATTGAGTTTAATAGAGTGTGTGAGGAGTACAAAAGTGAGCTCTTCAACTGTTTTTCATGGAGATGGTTCAATACATAACAAAAATGCACACATAATAAAAAATATAAGAAGTGAATAAATTTCCCTGCATATTGATGACATAATTCCTCATTTAAAAAATATAAAATGGGGCTGGGGATATAGCTCAGTTGGTACAGTACTTGCCTTGCATGCACAAGGCCCTGGATTCACTCCTCAGCACCACCACCAATACATATATATATATAAAATGTTCTGTTTTGCTACATTCTCTTCTTCTTTGCTTTCTCTTTATTTCAAAAGAGCCTAATATTTTATTTGGTTTTCTGTATTCTTTTTTCTATCTTTTCATATTTTTTTGTACATGTATGAGAGAGAGAAATAGTGAGAGAGGGAGAGAGAGGATGGAGTGTGTGTCAGAGACAGAGTCAAAAGTCAGAAGGCTTGAAATTGCCTATGCTTTTTATTGACAAATAAAATACACTGTGGCTCTAGCCTACATTGCTCACACTCTGCACATGTAGCTTGATGGGAAAAAGTATGTGTAAAAGTTACCAAAACAAAAATCCATCTGAATATGATTCAAAAGCCTAATATAATCCATGAGAATGGAACTCCTTAGGTTAACCTTCAAGTGTGCCTCACACTCCTTTGCTATCAAAATAACTTTTCCAAGTCCAAGTTCCAGAACTATCAGATCAATGAGTCCCTCAACAATGACACAAAGAAAGTTTGTCAGTGGAGACTTGTTGTTAAGGTTGATGCCTATTTATTTTATTTGGCATTGTCCTTCGAATCTGTGCTGTTTTTTTTTTTTTTCTCTTTTCAATATTCTGCCCAACATTTGAGCAACACAGATTAGAAAGCAATCATTTGTTAGGGTCTGTAAACAAGTCAAGATGGCGCCTGGCATTTTGCCAGAGGGAGTGGTTTGTGAAGTAACGCCCATGGAGCCATTAAGTGTCGAGATTCCTTATTGGTTGACTGCTGTATCTAGTTTATGTTAATTAAGATAAGCTGTGTGGAATGTATATATACCCCTCCTGTCCTACAATAAATGGCTCCCACTCCAGCTGTATCAATGTACACAAGTTGCTCGTCACCCCCTGGTTATTTTGCTGCAGCCGGACTGTGGCAATCATTTTCACATGACTTTATGTCATTGATTTTTTTGAAAGGATAATGTTTAAAAATTCAAAAGATACTAAAGTTATTAATTCACTTCGGGTGTGTGTGTGTGTGTGTGTGTGTGTCCTTCCAGAGACATTCTATGCAAATTACATACAAACACACACATTCTTATTTCTATGTAAAAGTAGCATGTTCTATACATTGTCCTTCTGTTACTTTAAAAAAATTACCCAATGACCTTTGAGATCGGTCCCTGTTTACAATGACTTTATGAGGAACTTTATCCACCTGCTTTCTTTCTTAATGGTTGCATCTTATCCTATCATGTGTCTGTAAAATTATAACCCATGCCATATTCATAGTCACATTACATTTCTTTGGCTGCAATGAATAGGTATGTATTTCTGGACCTCCTATGAGTCTAATTGTTCCCACAAAGTATATTTCCAGTGAAAATACTCAATTAAAGGGTATGTACATATAAAATCTCATGAGGTATCTCTGAATTTGTCTTAGTAGAAGTTTCATCTACTTATATTCCCACCAGCAATGGATGAGAGCGCTGGTCCACATGCTCTCATCAACATTGTACATAATAATAATTATGTTTTCCACATGATAATGAAAAGTAATTTTTCAGTGTTCTTCCATGGTTTTACAACTGTTGTCGTTTTATTGTTTATATTTAACTTAACACTTGAAATTTATTAGGAATAAATTTTTTTCCACAAGTGGTTATTGAAATGTCACCTATTTAATTTTTATTGGTTCTTTTTAGTTATACATGACAGAAGTATCCATTATGAAATAATTACAGAAGAATGGACCTACAACATTTATTAATTAACCCACTTTTCCACAGATTTAGAAAATTTACCTTGATTTTATTCTATAAATGCACAAATAAATGGGACCCTTTCTGAGATTAATCTTATCTCATTGATATTTATGCACATTCACGTACAAATGTCTCAGTTTTATTTATTAAATGTCCTAAACATGTTTAATAAATGATAGGAATATTTGCCATGTATTCCTTTTTTATTTAAAGTTTTAATTTTAACATGAACAATATTTATAAGACTTATAAGTCTTATAAATTAGAAAACCTATTTAGAAAACCTATTTCAAGGCACTGTTAGATGTTAACTTTCATAAAGGGACAGCCTATAAATTTAAATCATCTTTAACTTTATGTATCCTGCCACATTTAATTTTATTGTATTCTACCATATTTTTTTACAGATAAAATATTTTTATGATGTGGAATAAAATAAATTGCGTTAGCAAAAATGTTAGCCATGTTTTTTTGTGTGAGCAGGATAGTGGATAATATCTGCATCAAAATACATTCCAACTTTTAAATTATTAACTTATGAATTTAAGTCCTTAAATTATTGATTTAAAGACTAATTTGGGAGTACAGGAAATTAGTAAATTGGAGGCTGACTACCAAATAAAATATAAATGTAGATGAAAGATGTTATTGATATATTAATCAAAACACAAATTTGCAAGGACATTAAAATAGAAATGAAATGACTAAAATTTCAAGGATACGGGCAGGTTTTCTGAAGCTGGGAATAATTTGATAAGCTGTGCTTTTATATCTAATATGTAGAGAAAAAAAAGCAAAAGCATGAACATCTAGTATCACACATTTATCTCTTAAGTCAACGGTCCCATCTTTCATTCAATTTAATTGCAACTCTGAAATGAGCCAGGTCCACAGACTTCAATCCACCATGTCACAGTTGGCCTATGGGCCCATTTGTGGGAAAGGAAAATTGAGAGAGAGAAGTGAAAGAGACAGGATTACTCCATCAAATAATGAAGGAGCAAGACCAATACTATTTTTTAAGGGAGGATAAAAGGCATTGAGCAACCCGTGCTCCATAATAAGTGTTGTCGCGTTCTGCCCTCTTCTCAAGTTTTCACCAGGAGCAAGTCTTCCCGCTTTTCAGTGTACATGTTGGCTGAGGTGTTCTGCCCCACTGGCATCCCCACTGTCCCCTGCACTGGACACCAATGCAGTCAAATCAGCTGGCAGCGTTTCTGTCCAAGATCAGTGTGTGCTGATGCAGAGAAGGAAAAGAGGGAGGGATGAAAAGGACAGGTTGGCTAGTGTTAAAGGGAGACCTTTTCCACAGGGTTCTATGGTTGCTATAGAAACAACTTCTTTTGTTTGTACATATTCAGAACAGCTGCTTCCTTTTGGTTTCTGGTGGTGGGGATATTATGGAGGTAACTGAGAGGGAAAGAAACAAACACTATTCTGACTGTGGAAAGTAGTTTTCATAGTCAGATTTTTTTCTTTTCTTTCTTTCTTTCTTTCTTTTTTTTTTTTTTTTGGTACCAGGGATTGAACTCAGGGGCACTAGACCACTGAGGCACATCCCCAGCTCTATTTTGTATTTTATTTAAAGACAGGGTCTCACTGAGTTGCTTAGTGCCTACCTTTTCCTGAGGCTGGCTTTGAACTCCTGATCCTCCTGCCAGAGCCTCCCAAGCCACTGGGATTACAGGAGTGTACCACTGTGCCCAAAATAGATTATTCTTATTTCTCTGGGCTTAACTTTATTTGGGGACTCAGTGTGACTCTTGAATGTTGGTGAGTAAGGTTTTGAAAGCTGATGAATTCCAACAGACACAGACCTAGGTATGCTGTGATTTCCAAGATATTTAGGCTGGCTTGAACAACAGACATCCAATCTCTGTGCCCTCAAGACTTGACACACTCCATTTTATTTCTCCTTGGTATTCATGCAAGCTGTATTACAAGCTCCCAAGCAGGTATCTTGTTCCTTCTAAATGCCTATAAATTCCTGTATAACTTTTCAAGTCCTAATTAATTCCCCTAATTAGAACTTTTTCTGGCTCTAACCACTTACAAAGTTGAATTGATGAATAAAAACAAATGTAATGAATATGCATAAACTAATAATCTTTACTGAATTAAGAGTCCTGTTACCTACATACTACTATTGAAACCAGCTTATAAGAGCTTTCAGTAGATCTTCTGAAAGAAGGCCATCTCCAAGGAAAAGTCACAGAAAAATATGTCTTAAGGAACAGATGTCCTATCAACTGTATTGTGTATATGTGCATATGAATTATATATGGCTATGCATATGTATCGAGTTTATTTAATATATACTCATTTGTACAGATATATATATATATATATATATATATATATATATATATATATATATATATATATAT
>NW_026000037.1:50110791-50120469 GCF_001458135.2 Marmota marmota marmota
TATATATATATATATATGACTGGATCTAAGGAACATGGAATAATACAGATTCTCAAGGGGTTAAAATATTGAAGCAAAACAGTAAGAATGGCATCTGCTAGAGGGATAGTCAAATTTTGTAAATATACAAAATTATGATTCAAATAAGCAAAATAGAAGACACAGCTGTCCTTATACGCAAATTAACACTGAACACAAATACACTATTGTATTTTAACCCTTTGGGATTGTGGAAAAGTGCAATATTAAAGCAGCAATGCTCTTTTAAATTAAAATTTATTCATTACTTTTGCTACTGGGGGGCTTTTAAACTGAATTTTTAGTAAAATTCCATGAAATATTTGGTTGGTTTAACTTGGCAACTGCAGATATTCACAGGTGCTACATTTTAAGACTTAGTTCATGGTAATTTGATTACATATCTGTCTGAGAATTCTCATAACAATCCACTTAATCTTCTTACCACATAAAATCAGAATAAACACATTTTGATTGGTTCAAAACTTGAAGGAATTTAGCAAATGGCAAAAAATGTTGAATATTTAATTAAAATACAGAATTTATCAACATTACTGTTGAATCTCATATGGAGACTTTTTTTACTTATTTAAATAATGATATTTTAGAATTCAAATGTTTTGTGCTAACTTCAGTTACATATAAATTACTAAAGGTGAGACTTAGAATCCAAAAACAAGCACAAGTCTTCAAATTTCTCCATGTTCTTTCTGCATCACTTGAGACAACTGTCTTATCCCTTTTGAAAATCAATTTCACATACCATAAAACAATGATACTGACATGTTTAGGATATGGTTTTGAGAGAACCAATTAAAACAAGATATTCAGATGCACACTGAAACTGTTAATATTTTATGGTTCTGTTAACATGGAAATCACCATCAAGATAATAACTGAAGTCCATCATGTCAAGGGAGCTGTGTATTAACATTGGATCTGTTTTGCCTTCAAATTTCTTGTTACATGAAATGATGAACACTTCACTACAAAATCTCTTTTGGCCAAGTTTTCTGTTACCCTTGGCCAAGCATATCAATAAAGAACAGTACATATACTCAGAGACATAAACTGATGAAGATCTTAGGGATATGGGGGTAGGGTGTGGGAATAGAGAGAGTAGAATTTGGTGCCTTATCAATTCTTTTAATGACATAAGCCACACTTCTTATGAATAGTCATTAAGGAATTTCCATGAATCATTTAAAATATATTTCCATCTTATTTGAGTTAGTAAACAGATTTCAGGTTTTTGTATCTAAATTATCCCTATGAAGGATAATATATGTTATCACATTCAATTCTCATGATAATAACTCTATAAGTCAATTTTGGTTTTTTTAGCCAGGGATTGAACTCAAGGACACTCAACTACTAAGTCACATCTCAGCCCCTTTCTATATTTTGTTTAGAGAAAGGGTCTTGCTAAGTTGCTTAGGGCCTCGCCAAGTTGCTGAGGCTAGCTTTGAACTTGTGATCCTCCTGCCTCAGCCTCTGGAATCCTTGATATTACAGGCATGTGCCACTTCCCCCAGCTTTAAATCAAATATTAATATTTCTTCTACATTTGAAATGAAAAGAATTAGGAATGAGAAAACTGAGGGTTACAGAGATCATAGCCAATAACCTGAGAGAGGTTTGAACTTGAACCCAGACTTTATGACTTCAAAAATCGGCTCTTTTAAAACACACTATTTCCTTCCCTTTGCATTCAATTCATTGTCTCATAATCCTTCCAACTTAAAAGTCAAGTGAGCACCAGAGCCCCTGACTCAAACAGAAACATATTGGTCCATCTTAAATATGATATCTTAAAAGTCCTACATTAAACATACAAAATCAGTAATGGAGACCAATTAGGATGATAATTGACCTAGCAGAACTTTAGTTTTCACATCTCTAGTATTTTGCCTCTCTTTTCTTTCTTCTGTTTCAATAAATTCAATGCATTAAACATTTCTTTAGTGGCTACCAAAATAAGATATTTCAGTCCTTGAGAAGCTAATTCGGTAGAAGAAAGAGATATAGTCAACTCAGAGAAGAAATGCAAGAAAAACCCACCAACTTCCAATTTTTCAATAACCAAACAAACAAAAAAATAAGAATAATTGATCACTAATTATGGCTATCCTAATTCCTCATTCTGAAGCTTTGCAGCTATCTTTTCCCAGATAATCAACTGTGAGGAAGTTTTACTTCAGCTGGATAAGTTCTCAATCACTACAATAGCCTTTTATATACTTTTCTATATAATCATACTTATTTGATTTTCATACTATATCAGAAAAAAATGTGAACTTGTTTCCCTCCAATTAAATAATAACTTTTGAAAGTCAAATGGTAGTCAGCCTTTCAATATCAAAGGAATAGAGTTCTTAAAAGGAGATAATAGAAATTGCTAAAAGATAAAAATGTATCAAAAAATTAAGATTTTCCATTCCCTATATTGGGAATTTCGAGATTATAATGTTCACAAATTGATTAAATTAATTTATAAACAATGAAATTCCATTAATATAGTTATTAAGATAGGCATTTGATTATAAAGACAAAAAATAAATGGTTCCTCGACTTCCAGGAATTTATAAACTTGACAACAAATAAATCTTTTCAGATCAAAGGAAGATTTCTAAATAAACTCTAGATTGTCATTTTAGGTACCTATTAGCAGTAAGTTACAAGGGCAAGTTTCAGCTAATTAATGGTTTTCAATGGTCAAAATACTGTAAATATTACATAAGATGATAGGCTAAATGCAGTTCAATCAATACCAAACTGTAAGTCCTGTGGATATTATAGTTACAAAAAACTATTTTAAATAATTCCAGTATGTCCTTACAAAGAGCAATATATTTTTAAGGACTTGTATCTTTCCAACTTAAATTAAGAGTGTTATCAAATGATAGTCAAGAAAGAATCATGCTATGAATCACAAGCAAAGTGCAACAAAAAGCCCATCAAGAAACAGAAACAAATGAAAATGTACTATCACAAAAGCAAAGAGAGGAAACCAGTTTTATAATTATGAAATCACCATTTAAAGAACCATACCAATACTAACATGCTTGTTTATCATAACCAGTATTATCATAATACAATACTTAAGAAAAAAATCAATTCTGAGGAGTAACAGCTTTTTATAAATGTTTACAGCCTACTTTTATCTTTTGGGGACTGAACTCAGGGCACTTTACAACTAAGCTACATTCCAGCCCTTTTTATTTTTTATTTTGTCGTGCTAAATTGCCCAGGCTGACCTGGAACTTATAACCTACCTCAGCCATATGCCACTGTTCCTGGACACATTGTTTTTAATTAAAATAAAATGATATGATAATTAACAATTTGTCTTTCTTCAAAAAATACAATACAAAAATATCTGTTACCAATTTTATAAACTCTGATAATTTATTTTCAAAATTCGGACACTAACATTTTTAAGCATTTTTTTTCTGCTTAGAAAGTTATTTTGTTAAAGAAAATAATTTCATGTGGTGCTTTAATTAAACTTCACAGTTCTTATGTCATGGTTACTGATTGCCTTTTTTGAGAGTAATTTAAAATAATGTACATCATAGTACAGATATAAAAAAAATTTAATGTACAGCCTTTCAGATAAGAAAGAGAAACTTCCTATGTATGTTTTAATTACCTCATTTAAAGTCATTTAATATACCTTCTAATTGTATACTCATTTTCACATTAAGTTTACTTTAAACTCATGTAATTTGAACTTAGTTAAATGTATTTTTCTTTTAATTCTTTTATACCTGAATGATTTTATTATTTACTTTCATTATGATTGGCAAAATGTGAGTTAGAAGATAAAATCTCATAATCTCAGCAGGGAAGAGGTCAAGGGTAGTGGTTGGATTGAAACATTGGTCTCAATGTTGCCAATTCAAGGAATCTTATCCTGGAGGGATTTTCAGTATGCTAAAATTTTACTACTCTTAAATGCATATATGGTGGGCAACCTCATTTTATTTTAAATTAATGCCTTAACATTTGGGTCCAAAAGTACCAAGAGTAGTCCTCTCCCTAAAATAAACTGGCATGTGACTTTTCTGAGTTTACGTGTAGTAAGAAGTGAAGCAGAAAAGAAATTCCTAAAACTAAAAACTCAGGGAAATAATATTGCCCTTAAACCCAAAGGAAAACAAAACAAAACAAAACAAAAAACCAAAAAAACTTACGTATCTTACAACCTAGAACCTACTTATCATCCAATATTTGGAAAATAAAAATATCTAAAACACAAAAGTTATAAGTGAATCAACCACCCTGAGACAATGACTACAATATTTTAGTGACTTCATTTTGAGTCTCCTCTTGTTTATGAATGTGTATGAGTTCACATTGTATCAATGACTAATTGTTATAGGCATCACTTCAGGGCACTTAACAATGACATTAATTTTTGTAAACATTTTAATAGTAGCACAAATTATCTGCTTTATTTTCTTTCTAATGACACAATAATTGCACATATCTATAAGATATATATGACATTTCAATACATGTATGTAATATGTAATGATCAGATCATGGTAACTGGCATAACCATCACCTCAAACATTTATCATTTTTTTTTTCTATTGGGAATGTTCAAAATCCTCTCTCCTAGCTCTCATATATAAAGTCTATAATTTAACATTTCCTCATTGTCAAACATTTAAATGAAGACTAAGCTGTGTTTTGCAAAACTACAATGGTGATGAGCAGCATTATACATAAATTTATACTACCATTGAAATAATATTGTTAGAATATAAATGTTTATATATAATAGTTGGGTTCATCTTGACAAACTCATGCATGAATGGAAATCGATTTTCAGTGTAATTTTTTTTTTTTGAGATGGGATCTCCCTATATTGCCCAGGCTGGCCTTGAACTCTCAATCATTCTGCTTCAGGCTACCAATTACAGACATGCACCAGCATGCCCAGCTTTCACAATATATAATTTTTGAAGAAAGAATGGTTTCTTTCAAAGCCTTTAATGCATAGCACCATATTGTTTGCTAGAAATATATCTCTCTGAATTTATGTCTATCCTACATCATTATCATTCTTTTAAAATGTATTAGTCAAAAACACATTATCTGACTGTGTTCAATTTTCTTCAATTAATAGCATGTCTAATTTCAATTTGAACTATTGTCTTTGCATTTTACACGATGTGTTGAGTTTTAGAAATTACATCGCTGTTGCAACTTGTTGTTTTTACCCAAAAGGCTATCCTCTCATTGTGTACTATGGTTCCCTTTCTACTCACAGACTATCATTTGAGAGGCATAGATACTTTGTGGTTTTGGGTAATGGAATAAAAATTCTGTACAAATGGCTCCTATAATAAAAACAATTATCAGATTTAGTAATCAGGTGGATGTGGGTGATCTATGGATGGTCAAAACAAAAATGGATAAGGAAAATAAAAAAAAGAATGTGAGATGTATAACCAGAGAGAAGAGAGACAGGGGAGAGGGGAAAAAAAAAGAGAGAGAGAGATTTAAGAACAAAGTGGCTTCCCTCTTAAGATTACACTTTTATTGTGTACCAGGAAACTCTTTGACCTCCGTGCTGGTTATTAAGCTGCTCAATTCTCTTATTTTTTAATACTACAGCAAAGTGTTAAAATATCAGTAGTGCTGTAAGTTAACATAGACTTGATTTATATCGTCTGCAATACAATGCCAAGTGAGTGTGGATGCTAGCCTGTGGATGCCTGAATGTTGGACTTGGCTCAGCTCTTTACTGTCTCTGTAGGTTTGGACCCGTTATTTAATCCCTCTATCTCTGATTTTCCCATAGGACTGTTGTGAGGATTCCAGAGTGAACACGCGGGATGTGCTTTGAACAATGTTTGGCTCATGATAAACCCTTGACATTACTGGCTTTCAATTATGAGCAAAGGTAAAGAAGCTCAAGAATTTACTAAAATAAGCTATGGATGTAGTGTTATTTCATTTATTCAGCAGACCACTCTTGAGCACGTACTAGAATCCTCATCCTGTGCAAGATGGCAGAAACATAACCAATTCCCTTCTGGTGAACTTCCTCTACCACAGTCAACGCAGGGGAGGCATTACAGAGGTACCACATGCACACAGCCCCATGTCCTCATCTTCACATCCTCCAGCTAATCCATATGGGCCAAGCCAAGTTTTCTCTGTGAAGTGTAATTTAAATAACCCATGACTGAGCCAGTTACCCCTGAGTTTTGAATTAAACAGACAAATTAATTCGAAGACTGCATTTTAGAATACGTTCAAATCAAAAAGTCCTGGTAGAGATAGGGAGAAGGAAAAAGCTGAGGACCAAGAAAAATGAAGAAGAATGAGAAGAAGAAAAAAGAAGAAAAAGGAAGAGAGAAAGCTTACCAGGTGGTAGAAGGGATAAGAAAAGAGAGAGAATAGATGGTAGAGACTGAGACCATGTAGGCTCTGAAAGAGAGAGTAGCTCCATCTAGGCCTGTATTTTCTCTAATTTGCATTTCCATAGTATCAAGAGAATCCCAGAGGTGAACTACTATAAGGGGTTCCTGGAATCCTTATGATCATTCTGCAATTCATTTAACAATTCCACCAATATATATCACTCTTCTAGTGGCATTAAAGTTGCTAGAGTAAATACTTAGGTGGAGGAGACTAATACATGTTGAGAATCTCTCATAAAGCTAAGCATGATGCTGAGTACTTTACATTTACTAACATTTCCTTTTTCTAATACCTTGTGAGGCTTTCATCATCTGCATTTTACAGAGGAAGAAGTGGGAAAACTCATCAAAGTAAAGCAACTTAACAATGTGGCCTTACAGCCAAACAGAGCCAAGATTTTAACTAGGTTAAAGTAGATGACTGATAAATTCATTAGAGGATGCCACAGGGAAGAAGGTTCTAGGCACTCTTTTTGGCCTTTTGTGTGAACAAGGTAAATTACTGACATAAATTTAATTAACAGTCATTGTATTACCATATTCAATAAAATATGAAGCTGCAACAAATTTTACAATATTTCTAATACTGATTATTGATCTTTTTAAGACTAAGACTGGCTTACACTTTTGGGTATGTGTTTAGATATCTAAATTATTAAATGAATATAAACCATTTTTGTCCACTAAGAAATATTCTAAATTAATGAAGAATACGGAAGTAAGCTTAAACATACGGTGAATTGCTGAAGTGAGGATCCAAAATGTACTAACGACAGCAGTGAAGGCATACAGCAAGACTACACATGCTCACAGAGCCATCAGTAAATGCCCATCAAGATGAGGTCAGGCCAGAGCTAAATCGTGTTTGCATGAGGAAAATAAATGAGCAAAAATAAACACCAGTATTGGTGTCGAGGTAAAAACATCAGAATTCAAGACAACTCAAAGTACCTGAAGCATAAGGGGGAACACATGTCAAAGAAGAAATGATAAGAGAAGCTTTAAAAAATAAGGTTTTCAGGGAAATTTGATATCAAAGTAGACTAGATACACACTCCTTCCTCTGCTTCAGAATAGCCTGGGGCAGCCAGCCTGCTTCATTTCTATTCACGTGTGTGTTTAACTGTAAAAAAGGTTTTCCAGAATGAACTGACGGTATGGAAAATGCCTACTCCATCCTTTCCGTGTTTGCACCTGGAATGCTTTGCTAGAGTATTACTCTTGGCCTTTGATCCCTCTTCTAAGCGGAAACTTGAGGATAAAGCAATGAGAATATAACAAGCCCATTTGCTGGGCATCTGAGACAAACTTGCCAAAACTAGGTTTTTATTTTAATATAATTGATCCAACAATCTGACCCCTATTATCTGATTATCAACACATTTCCAAATCAGGTAGTAGGAAGAACGTGTGTTCTCTTTGCCTTCCTGAAAACTCAACAGCTAGTACTGATTATGTGGGTTAAGATGTATGTGTGTGTGTGTGTGTGTGTGAGTGTGTGTGTGTGTGTGTGTAAAATCTAAGGATTATTTGAACTGTACATTACGATCATTTGTGTATGCACAAAATTTCTTTATTAGTTCTACGTTAAAAATGATTTGCTTTGTTTTATTTAATTTTAATTTGGCTATTTGATTTGTGGGTAATATGCAAAAATTATGTACAATGATTATTGAAGTTCAGAATAGCAGGGAGGAAAAAAGTGTTTGAAGGAATTCTTCAGTTGACTATGTAAGCAGCTATGTCAATCTAATAATGCCAGGGGTAGGTCTAGAAATACAATTAGTGGGTTTAAAGCATTTATTAAAAATAAAAATAAATGAGAGAAATCAGTAACTTTTTTCAGAAAAGAATAATCTGTTCATATTCTATAATTCCATTAAAATTATACTAATTACAACAACTATTTCTGTAATGCTAATGAATCATTTAAATTTATTCTCCAATGCCAGGGAAATTGATGATGTTATGTTAGAAAATTTCCTACCTAGGCATATAGACAAATTATCTATTAAGGAAGTATAAAAAGAGGTGACTGCATAATAAAAGAAGAATGTCAAGGTAATGGCTTTACTTTTGAACACAAACGAAAACAAAATATACTTGTGACACTCCTAAGGATGGCCTAATTTACACAGCATTTTGACATATAGTTGTTACTACACGGACAATAATAACAATAGCTTACAGTTGCTACAATTACCTAGCATGTCCTAACATAGTGCTAAGTACACAGCATCTCATTTTGACCTCATTAAACTGTTTGAAAGCAAACATCATTATCCTATTTACAGATAAGGAAATGGGAGCTGGGAAAAATTATTTTCCCAGGGCCACACATGTACAATTGGGACAAACTGGAATTAAACCCAGGACTCTTCGGATCTGAAGTCCATGTTCTTTCTGTTATGTCACATTTAATGCACTTCGTATTTCTAAAATAAAATTCTCCTTCCCCTATACCATATCCCTTTCCTGATTTCCCCATTTCTGCACTTGTTTACCCAGGTTCTAGGAGGCAGAGTTTGATCTTCTGCCAGGACTCCCACATCCATCAGTTCCCAGCACCACTCTAAACTTCCGGTGCTCCTCTCACCTTGGCAAAGTTCCCATGGCTTCCCTCCTGGAACAGCAGCAGACATCCCTCTAAATTCATCCTCCATGAACAACTACATTAATCTTGTTTACACACATGCCATTTTATATGCCCACAGAATCCATTTCATTTTGCTAATAACTTTCAACAACTCATTTTTTTTTCCCCTATAAAACCAGGACAGGCAAACATTTTCTTTAAAGGGCCAGATGACAAGTATTTTAGGTTATATGGTTAAGCCACACCGTCTTTAGTGCTATACGCTCAACTCTGTTAATGTAGTGTAAATTCAGCCATGGACAATATATAAATGGATGAGCATCCTTCCAAAAAAAAAAAAAAAAAAAAAACTGCACTTGGAAAACAGGAGGTGGACTGGATTTTGGCAACCCCTGGTCCAGGACAAATTGAAAATAAAAACTTTCACTTTTGGCGCTGGCAGGGTAGAGGGAACTGTGACCACACACAGAGCAGGCCCAGCGGCCTGCTGAGGGGCAGAGCCGCCCCCCACCCCCCGCACCTGCCAGGTAGGCGGAATGGTGACCACCGGCAGAAAAGGCCCAGTGGCCCGTGGCGGGACAGAGCTTCCAATCACTCCTGCAAGGTAGGCGGGCCTGCGACCCA
>NW_026000037.1:50121696-50181198 GCF_001458135.2 Marmota marmota marmota
TACATACAAGAGGAAGTGAGGGGAAAGGGAAAAATAATACAAGGGGGACAAATGAATGTCAGTAGAGGGGGCAGAGAGAGAAGAGGGGAGGGGAGGGGAGGGGAGGGGAGGGGGGATAGTAGAGGATAGGAAAGGCAGCAGAACACAACAGACACTAGTAGGGCAATATGTAAATCAATGGATGTGTAACTGATGTGATTCTGCAATCTGTATATGGGGTAAAAATGGGAGCTCATAACCCACTTGAATCAAAGTGTGAAATATGATATATCAAGAACTATGTAATGTTTTGAACAGCCAACAATAAAAAAAAAAAAAAAAACTTTCACTTTTTCTCCATGGCCCTCTTTATTCCATTTCTTTCTTATCAGTATTACTCGTAAATAAAACATAGTTCAGAAAATCAAAACTCTCATTGTCTTTCCTTATTCCATGCCTCTCTTCCAGGGTCAAACTTCATGAGGCACTTGTGTACAAAAAAATGTTTGTTTTTTCTCTGTTCACATCCCTACTCCTCCTAACGGCATTCTGCAAGCTTACGTGTTTAGCCACCACTCATGCTTTAGTCACTGAGTATTTTGTAATTAGACAGAAATGGATTCATACACCACCAGCTCACAGCATATTGTCAATATATTGAATATGTCTGTTTCTAAATTTCTTCTAGAATACAAATATTATTGCTACAATGAAGATTGAAATGAATAATTACATTAAATGTGAAAGTGCATGGCAACAGGTGTATAGCAGGTGACAGTGAATTTGAGCCCCTTTCCTTTCCTCTCAAGTCATCGATAAACAAATCTAATTCACAGTTTAGGGGCTTTGTTCCACTCCATTTCTCTGATCCAAATTGTTGAACCTTCTTCACTTGAAATATTTTCCGCCTCATCTTGCTGGGCTCTATCTTAGCCCTTCATTTTCTATCACTCTGTTCTACTTATATCCTCTTGGACAGTTCTCTTATGTTTATCTTTACATATCCTTCTGCCTGAAGTGGGTTTTCTGCTGAATTTTTCAGACCCAGCTCTGTCTTGACATATAGATAGTAGTCACCATCTCCAGGAAAGGCTTCTGTGATCATGTAATCCAAGTTATTCCTACCATTACTGTGTCTGTTACATCAACAGATTTTTAACTCTCTGCATTACGCTTGTCTCTAACTGATCTTTCTTTTGGTTTTCATTTGCTTCTCTCTTTATCGTCTCCCTTCATAGAATGCAACCTTCAACCACCCATTCATCACTATTTCGTTAGCATTTAGAACAGTACCTGGAATGTAGCAGGTACTCCATAAACAAATTGAGCCAGGTGTGGTCGTGCATGCCTCAAATCACAGCAACTTGGGAGGCTGAGGCAGGAGGACCACATATTTAAGGCTAGCCTTAGCAATTTAGTGAGGCTCTAAGCAACTTAGGAAAACCCTGTCTCAAAATTTTAAAAAATAATAAAGGGCTTGGGATGTAGCTCAGTGGTAGAGCACTCCTGGGTTCAATCCCCAGTACCAAATATGTGTGTATATTTGAATTCTGTGACCATCATGATATTCCCCAGGGTTCTGCCTTTAGTCCACATTTCTGCCCAATGTCTGAACACTCCTTTGAGCAAAATCATGTAGCTCTAGAACTTCAAGTTTATAATCTATTCCAATCAGAAGCTGGTCTTTCTTCTTCTTCTTCTCTTCTTTTCCTGAAGCTTAACTTCTGCTCTGCCACCCTTTTCTTTTATGATTTTAATTTCCACATAGTTAACTTTCTAAATTGTGCATCAGCATTCATAACATCTTGGATTGAAGCCTTCAGGAATTCCTCACTACCTACAGAACAAAGACCAGCCTCCAGATCATGACGAACACGTGTGTTCCTCATCAAACTTCACAGTGTTATCTCTCCCCAATTCTCAAATAATAGCTCAGTGAAGTTTGATTGAGTTCCATTTTGAATACAAAGATGGAAAAGACAGAGATCTTCCCTTTTTACCAAAGGAGGCTTTGTAGAAAAAAAAAAATCATCCAAAGAGGCAAAAATCAAAGGAGAAGGGAATTTCTCCGTTGGGAGCCAATTTGTTTCCTAGACTGATCTGAGGACCCGCCATGTACAATTTTTCATTCAATCATTATTGTAATAAAACTGGAATTATTTATCTTATGAAGAAACTAATGTATAAATTCTTTCAAATAAAAGATTTTTATTTGGTTAATTCACTTCTGTTTGGCCAGCATTTTTGATGGTAGAAGGCATCCGGGAGATTCTCCATCAATACTATTTCTAAGTAAAGTAGAGAAGCTAATTAATTTGTCACAGAAAGAAGATCAACAAGCAGCATTTTAGAAGAGCAGGCATGTCTCAATCTAAATCCTTTAATTTTTTAGCATCCAAGAGGTGTGGGGTTGTATATATATATTTACATAATCTTAACAGTACATCAGAGACCATGCAGGGTAGACTATCAGGAAGCATTCTTGAATAAATAATATCACAAGGTACTTCAATATACAGAATAGATATTAAAAGATATATTTTAAAATATGATTTAAAGTAGTCTTCCAAAATCATTAAATCAAGTAAAAGGACTTGTTAAACAGATACTATTCACATTTGCCCCATTGCATAAGTGATACTTTATGTATTCAAAGTTCAAACTAATCCATGTTCTCTATCTGACATTACTGCGTAACATGATATTTTGAGATAGACCTGACCCATAGTGTGCTGGAGTACATTGATACTCAGGGATATGTGTATGTATGATTTGGACAATTTTCATCACATTGAGCTAACTCATCTTAGTGGAGAGAAGCCAGATATCTATGTGGGTGTTCAATTTTCCTAGGTCATTCAAACCAAATTTTAGTGAAACTAGAATACTCTGCTGATATCCTTGTTACTTATATCAACTCTGTCTTAATGTATAATTCACTTTGTTTCTTTGTAAAAAGAAAAGTCATAGAGAAAAAAATTTAATTCAAAATATGAATTTTAACGTCAAGGACAACAATGGTATTTAAGAAAGCCTTAAAAAGTTTTATGCATGTGCACAAAATACTATAACTCTCTTTCCAAAAACACTATTAATGGAAGAATTAATTCTTGTCATAACTTCTGTGTGTGGGACACACAATGATCACCACTTTTTGTGTCTGTGGTACTAGGGATTGAACCCAGAGCTTTGTGCATCCTGGGATAGCACTCTTCTACTGAGCTACATCCCCAGTCCTGATAACTGTTTTTTAATTTTCATTTTTATCCTCCTTCCACTAATCCACTCCTAATAGCATCTAAACTGTCTTAGGTTCATGATGCCACCTGGTGGCAGGAAACTGTTGGGCCAACTATCCTCCCCCATGGTCTTCTCATCTTTCTTGAAGAAATTTTGATCACTCTATTACCACCGTATTCCTTCTCTTCTACAGCTTAATTAACCTTGCCTTAAGTAATCTCTTTCTCAAACATGCTCAGACATCTTTTAAAAATGTTATCCTCTTGGCCCTGGAATAGACTCAATTTCCTCAAAGTCCATGTATCTTTCTTCTTTTACTCCGTTGCAACTGTAAGTTGAAACAAAAATTTTGTAACCCATGACTAATTAATATATTAAGGGTGACAGTGAGATAAATTTATCTGAAAAAAGAAATATTTTTCTTAATCCAAAGACATATGTATGGGTATATTATTGTTCTTAACAAAATTTATGACTTTTATTCAGACCTTTCTGCATCTCATTTAATTGTTTTCAGTAACTCTCAAAGAGTTGTCTCATTCTTTTTAAGGGCTGCATACTATTCCACTTTACAGTTGTGCTGG
The DNA here is from genome assembly GCF_001458135.2 of Marmota marmota marmota. Classification (NCBI taxonomy): domain Eukaryota; kingdom Metazoa; phylum Chordata; class Mammalia; order Rodentia; family Sciuridae; genus Marmota; species Marmota marmota. The sequence goes on from NW_026000037.1 coordinate 50,125,500, forward strand.
CATGTATGGAACAAATTCCCTTATTGAAGGACATAAGGGTTTTTTGCTACTATAAAAAAATGCACCAAATAACACTGTGCCACTTTTACAGTACTTATATAACAAATACCTTGAAATTAAATCCTTGAATCCTAAATATACCTGGAAAAAGTATTAGCATTTTGAGGCTAAATAAAGATGACAAACCAGTGCCCTAAGTTTTATGATAACATCCAACACAACTTCTAGATGTGAAAAACCACTTTGATTTACACTCTTAGGTTTTCCTAATTGGACATTTTTTCAAAGATGGAAAAATGTGGCCTCCATTTCTAACCTTATATAAAAGTTATCTCCGTGTAAAAGCTTTTGGTGTTTTAAGCAATTGATTTGGGGAAAGAATACTTTTATAAGATTCCTGCAGACATTTATTTCACTTAGTTATTAAACTACAAAATCTTATTAGTGCTCGATTTTAAAAGTATACTACTTAGAATTAATATGACTACAGCAGCTGTTGGTCATGCATAATGATAGCAATAAACTATTAAGATGATGTCATCTATTCCATTATCTTCATTGCTTAATTAATTTAAGAGAAAAGTTAATAGATACTATATCATATATTTACATTTTAAAACATAACCATTTAGACAAGCTATTTTATTGAGTCAGAAATTTATAGCTGAAATCAAGATTAAAGATATTTTAATTTCTCAGTATAGTCCTGCGGAAAGTGGGAACCAGAGAGAGGAGATATTGTGTGCTAAGTTAATGTTCACAGTATAAATAATGATATTGAAGATAACATGGGTTTCATGTACATTATGCTAAATGTTTTATGTCTATTAGCTCAAATATTCCTCACAAAGGTCTTATTTAATAGAATCTATCATTATCTGTGATTATTATTATTTAATTGACCCAATGAGGTAAGAAAAATAAAACATTTCATAATGCCAGGTTGCTTTAAGTGATAAAAACAGAGATTGAATTCTGATGGTTTAACAACACTGTTTATTAACTAAATCATTTTATATATATATATATATATATATATATATANATATAAGCTCTCAACATATATAGCCATCCTCTCATGACCTAGGGGAATAGAAACTAAACTAGATGGAAGAGAATGAGGAAGATAAAAATCTAATTGGAAGTACCAAAAAATGAAACCACTGGTAGAACAGGAAGCAAGCTGTAGTGCAGTAAGAAAGTAGAAGTGTTTCAGGATTTCATTACATGCATTTTTTCAAAGTAGTTTTCGGCGTGAGGTCCTTGAAGATCAGTGTCTACACAGCGGGATGTAAGAAATTAATAAGCAAATGTGTATACATTAGATTTAGGGCTATTCTTCCCTTAAGTCTCTAATCTCCAGCCTTTAAGATTTCAGGGTGATCAGTTTAAAAAGTGACAAGTTCAGAGTTTTGAGAGGAGAAACATTTCTTGTAATGGCTGAGAACATGTCCTTTTGTGACTTTTTTTTTTCATTACCCTGCAAAGGTAGAAATATCACTACTCATATTCAATAAATATTCCTTTCCATTTCAGGTGTCCCATCATCGATGAGATGAATAGCAGAGTGAAAAACTGACTGGAGCATTCATAACACAAACCCCTTGCACAATTTCGTGACTCTGTGTCATTGCATATACCCAACAAACACCCATGTAGTTACTATAGACTTGCCCTCCCAACCACACACCAGACATAGCAGTTAACCAAGCAGAAGAAAACTCTTTCCCTTACTGGGCTTACATCTAAAGTGGGAGGAAAAAATAGTGCACAAAACACAAAAACACACATGGGTTATGTGTGTGTGTGTGTGTGTGTGTAATCAGTTACATGATGAAAAGAATGCTGAAGAAAAAATAAATCAGGACACGTAAATAGATAGTCATGGACACAATTTTAAATGAAATAGTCACCAGGCCCTTTCTGAGAAATTGATTTTTGAAGAAAGACCAGAAAGAGGTGATGGGATGGGTCATGTGGCTATTCTGGAGAAAAGCCTTCTAGGAACAACAAATGCACAGGCACAGAGATGGAGCATGTCTAACGTTTTCAAGGAAAATTGGGAGGGGGCAGTGCAGCTAAGTTGAGAGAAGGAGAGACGAGAGTGGGAGAGTGGGATAAACGATTAGAGTCAAAATACAGCATCCAATTCCAAAACCATTGAGGTCACTATAAGAACTTGGTTTTATCAATGAAGTAAAATCCAGAAAACCAGTGGGGAGATTAAATAAAGACAATGTCCAAGTAGTAAGAAAAGTAACAATTCTGATTGTGTTTCTATTGCATTAGTCTGAGGGTGGAAGAAATTTAAATAGCTTCCAAAAGAGACTGAGAGATCTTCACCAAGACCAGTAATGGAATGAGTACCAATGACGTGTATCGAAGGGAATGCGGTGTTTTGCATTGAGTACCTGGTGAAGCTAGACTCTATTTTTTCAAAATTTCCTGGCTTGTGTGACTGCCAGATTTGACCAAAAGAAAAATATGTGTGAGATGTGCGAAGAAAAGTTGGAGCAGTTAGTAATCATGGGTCTCTGAGGTCATCATGGTCAAATGCTGTGATAGGCAGCTACAGAGGTATCTGGTGGGTTCCAGCCTATCCTAATGCTTCACTGTGCATCCAGCATCATCCTGGCTACTAACCCTGTTATCCAGTATTGGCCAAGAACACTACCAAGTAGAACTATGAAACCACAGAAGTAAAAACTTACCAATTGATTGACAAATACATGAAAAAATGTTCAACTTCTCTGGTAATTAGAGAAATGCAAATCAAAACTAATATGTAATCTCACTCCAGTCAGAATGGCAATTATCAAGAATACAAGCAACCATAAATGTTGGCAAGGATGTGGGGGAAAAGGTACATTCATACATTGCTGGTGGCCCTGCAAACTGGTGCAACCACTCTGGAAAGTAGTATGGAGATTCCTTAGAAAACTTGGAATAGAACTGCTATTTGACCCTGCTATCCCACTCCTCGGTCTTTAGTCAAAGGACTTAAATTCAGCATACTAGAGTGACGAAGCCACATCAATGATTATAGAAGCTCAATTCACACAATAGTTAAACTGTGGAACCAATTTAGATGTCCTTCAATAGATGAATGGATAAAGAAACCATGATATATATGCACAATGGAATATTACTCAGCATTAAAAGAGAATAAGACTATGGCATTTGCAGGTAAATGGGTGGAGTTGGAGAATATCAGGCTAAGTTTAGTAAGCCAATCCAAAAAAAACAAAAACAAAAACAAAAACAAAAGCTGAATGTTCTCTCTGATAAGTTGATGCTGATCCATAACGATGGGTGGGTGGGGTATGGGAAGAATGGAGGACTTTGATTGGGCAAAGGGGAGGGTAAAGAGGGCAGGGACCATGGGGGCAGGAAAGATGGTGGAATGAGATGGGCATCACCATAGTGTATGACTATACATATGGTGCAACTCTACATCATGTGGAAACAGAGACATGAAAAGTTGTGCTCCATTTGTGTACAATGAATCAAAATGCATTCTGCTGTCATCTACACCTAATTAGAACAAATTAATTAATTTAAAAAAGTAGTAACTTATAAGAGGCAACAGTTTTCTACAGATTCCCACATGTGCTTCTCTTGGCAGCCCTTCATGATACCAGGAAGTGGATGGTTTTTTGGCTTTCTTTTCTGATGATCCTAGTATCATTTCTTGTCTTCTCTTCCATTGTTCCTTCCACAACTGTGTAAGGTCTAATTTCTACAATAAATTCTTTATACCATCACACTCATCTGTCCTGCCTGGAACAATTCACATACAGGAAAACATCCCTTTGCTTTAACGTTTTGATAAAATGACAAATATTGGCAAGCTTTGGAAAAATAAACTTATGTCCTTTGTAGGACGTGCTGGCTCAGTCCAATAATGTTTTGAGATGTTTTCAAGGAGGCTTTTTTGTAGCAGACGGAATGTGGTTTTACAGCTTGATCCAAGGTTTATGAATAACACTTAATCCCAACTTCTGCTTCCGAATGCTGTCAATTTGGAAAATGAGAGCAGATGTTGACAGAGATATATTTGCCAGTCTGATGCCTCAGCAAACACCCTCTGAAGGAAAGACATTGTGAGACTAGACTGAATAAATATCCTCTTTTAAATTTATTTTGCCCATCCGTTTAGCAGCATCCCCTAAAGATGACATCTGTAAGATGATGAATACAGAGAGATGTTGTCATTAAAACTCAGCAAAGTTTCCATACTTTAATATCTCAGCTTCAAACATAAGAAATTCACATTAAAGAGAATATTTCTGCATGTTTCAGTTTGAAATGTAAATGAATGCCTGCTTTATTCATCAGTGATTCCTGACTTAAGGGTTTCTCCTTTCTAAATGTATTGAGTATATTCTAGTTGCAGTTCAAAGAGCCAATAACTGGTATGTTTGAGTAAAAGATAAAGAGATACTCTTTGGGGAAAAAAAAACCTGTAAGGAATTCCCTTGCTTTTTGTTCAGGTAAAACTCTCATTTTTATGAATTTACATTGTTCTCTACAATCTAGTATTAGGATTTTGTGAAATACAAATCGCCTCTAGAATAGCAGTGGAAGTCTTCAGCAAAGTAAAGATAATAATAATAGAAGAGACCTTATCCAACACTATTGTTGAAAATCAGCAATGATTTATTGAGCTTATATATGTCAGTGATTCCCTGTTACAGTGTTTTATTTAAACCTCCTTATGATTCTGTGGGGTTGGATTTACAGAAAATGGAGACTCCAAATGGTTAAATAATCTGTCACCTTTTCGGAGCCAATAAGTGGCAGAGTGACTTTTGTGTATGGAGTAGTAGAGTGTTCCTTCTTTCAAATTCTGGAATGCTAGCTAAGGAAATAATAATATTTAGCTTCAATATTTTATATATTTCTCACTTAACCCTTACTAAAGAGGTATTAATTTCCATACCACCAATTATATAGCCAATGACATGAGCCTTGAAAAATTAACTTCTTTTTAAATTTTATATAAATTTATATAAATTGGCATCCTAATTCCATTAAGTAGTAGAAAGAGCTTAGGCCTGAGGACTCCACATTCACCACTTACAAACTTGGCAATTCTGGGCAAAGGACTCTCTGAACTTCATTGTCATCATGCACAAAAATAGCATGATTTGCTTTACATTCAGGAATGCACCGAGGATCAACTGCAACAAGACATTCAATACGCATTGGATTCACTTCCTTTCCTAAAGACCATAGAAGGTAGGTTTACCTTGGATACATTAGTGTTCTGGATAATTTTAGCAAGTACTTAAGGGTGAAAGGAATCTCTGACAAACTTTCCCATGTCACTGTTACATTTCAGAAGCTTTTATGGAATATATTTATGTCTGAATCAGTGAGAATTATAATGCTTCTTCAGAAATCTCCACAACAATTATGGGGATGAAGGAGAGATGAGGGAAGAGAAGAGGTGAGCTTTGTGGGGAAGAGACATAATCCTATAGATGTCTGACCACTGAAGTTCTCAAACTGCCAGTACCAGCGGGCATCGTCCCAATAAGGTTGGAACCTATTATCCAAGGTCTGTATTACTGCGTAATTTCACTGTTTAGAAATTCCCCTAAAATGTTGTCATTCATACACATATCTCATTTTTAAAAGAAAATATCAATTTACCATTGGATAAACTAAGAAACACTTGCTTTTTGGCTGCTAGGGATCATACTAAATTAAAGATGAATATGCTACTGAGCATGGTCTCTTCTTCAGATTGATAGACTTAAATGTATAACATTTTAATAAAGCCCTTTTCTATTCATTTTTGGCTATTCTGACCTTATAGCTCTTGATTTGTATGTTAGTGTTTCATATACAATGATTACGTAGTAATCTCAACAGTTTTTCAACATTTCACTGACTGTACTCATGATCATAGTTTACTACTCTTTAGATGTCCTGACTATTGGGCTTTTTGCACTTGCTCAAATCTAATTAGCTTCAAACATTGACTGAGTTAAAAATAAAAGGTTTCTGTATTTTGATTTTTTTTCTGGCTTTCATTCCTACTCCTTATTCAGGAAATATAAGGAATGTTTTGTGGGTGGGGTGGGGTTTATTGTTTGTTTCCTTTTGTTGGTTATCTGGGTTGTATTGGTTTCTTAGGAGAACTGTTTTGAGAAAGAATCTAAGACCAGTTCTACTTAGAACCTCCAGAGAATGAACACTGAGGTGTGTTGGCATCATTATCATTCAATTATTAATTTTCCAATTACTTAATGAACTCTGACTTTTAATGGTTGTGACAGCGTGGTTTAGAACAAGTCATGTGAGCCAATGTTCACTGAGCACTTACTATGGGCCAGGTGCTATGCTATGAGCTTTACGCTTATCAGCTCCATCTTACCATAACTCCCTTACACAGACACGGTTACTTGCATTCTACAAACAAGTAAAACAGACCCAGAAGTAAGTTAGTTTTCTAAGGGTACAAAGTGAATCAGTCACTAAGCTAGAAACTGGAACCTGTAAGTAACTGTGTAACTGTCACAGTGTTTCTATTAGAAACAAAGCAAGCTGAAAACCCACAAGGATTTTTAGACTCTGTTTGAATAAATACTTGTATAAAATCATTGAAAATGTTTGAGAAGTTTAAAGGCCTTTAAAATAAAGTACTTTTAAGTTATGTTTTCAGTTTAATTTAAAAATTATAAATACAAGTTACTCTTGAATATGAAACACTTGAACTTAACATGACTTTTGTTAATTGGAATTATTTAGATTTTCAACTTTTTAAGCAGCATTATCTTAAACAAAATCATCAAAATAATGTACTAGAAATTTCCAGAACTTGTATCCTCACAAAACATCTTTTTAACAACTATTCACTCCTAAAATTTCTTCATAAAAGTTAATAAACTCAATCAAAAGTTCCCAGTACTTAAGTGGTGAAGGGTTTCCCTGACGGAAGACAATCTGGAAGTATTGGAAATGGTGATCAGTTATTCAAATGTATATTTTTTTAAAAAAAGCAAGTCCACAAGGGACACAAATAGTCAGGAAATAAAAACATCATCAAATTAATAATTAAAAAAATAAAACACCAGTAAGCAGTACCAGAAATAGAGATCTACAAATTCCTGACAAATAATTCAAAATCATTATCTTTAAATAAACAACACAAAATTGGGAAAATGATACATGAACAAAATGATAAAGTCAACATAGAAATAGAAACCACTTTATTAAACAAAACAGAAATTTTGGAGCTAAGAAACACAATAACTGAGCTGAAAAATTCCATAGAGAGATTCATCAGCAAACTTGATTAAGCAGAAGAGTTAGAAATCACAAAGGTTGGTAATTAAATATTAGCCAGATAGAGGAGCAAAAGGAAAATAAGGGAAAAACTGAAGAACTATGAGATTAATAGGACATTTATGCAACCAATTTAAGCATTATAGCAATATAAGAAGGAGCAGAGAAAAAAAAATGGGCAGATGGTTTATTGGAAGAAACAGTGGCAATAATCTTTCTGAATCTCAAGATGAACAGCTATATTAATGAAGCCGAGACAAATCTTAAATAGATTAAATTAATGAGACCATAACCAATGCACATTATAATCACATTCTCAGAAGTCAAAGACTGAAAATTTTTAAAACTTCAAAAGACATGAAACAAAACTTATATAGGAAGGCCTGAATAAGATTATTAGTACATTTTTCAGCAGAAACATTGTAGGCCAGGAAGAAGCAGGGTGATATGTGTTGAAAGAAAAGAATTGACAACACACACTGGTATACTTGACAAAGTGTTCTTCAGAAAAAAAAAAAAGAGAGAGAGAGAAATAGAGAGAGAGACTTTCATAAATAAAACCTGAGAGTTCATTAGGACCAGACTTGCCTTCAAAGAAATGCTAAAAAAAATTGTTTTGAATATTTATTTTTTAAAAGTAAGTGAACATAATACCTTTATTTTATTTATTTTTATGAGGATCAAACCTAGGGCCTAGAACATGCTAGACAAGCGCTCTACTGCTGAGCCCCAGCCCCAGTCTCCTAAAGGGAATTCTTAAAATTGAAACAAAAGCGAACTAACATGAAAATATAAAAATCACTGTAAAGATAATAATATAGTTATATTCAGAATATTCTAATACCGTAAAGGTTGTGTATAGATCAATTTTTACTTCAGTACAAAAGTGAGAGTATTGAAAAATACCACAGCTAGGGTAATTCATTAGTGGGTACACAATATAAAAAGATGTAAACTGTCACATCAATAACATGAAATGTGTGAGGAGAAAAAGTTATAGCCTGAAATCTTTACATAAAGTGAAAGTTAAGTTAGTAACTTAACACAACTTGTTATAAATGAGAGATGTTTTATGTAAACTTAATGATAATCACAAAGAAAGAAAACGGTAGATTCAAAAAAAGTGAAGAGAAAAGAATTAGAGTATAGCACCACATCCCCCACATACACACACAAAAAAAAAGAATAAAGAAAAAAAGAGAAGATGGCAAGAAAGGAAAAACAAACCACAAAGCAGTCAACAAGCAAATATGAAATGACAATGATGAATACTTAGCTATAAATAATTCATTTATATGTAAGTGAACAGAATTTTTAATCTAAAGATATAGAAAGGGGCTGTATGGATGTATGGGTTTAATATTTTTTTTGGTTATTTTTATCTCTTCTAATAAGTTATCCATGACAGTAGAATGAATTTTGACACATACATAAATGATTGTAACTTCTAATTCATTTGGTTGTACATGATTTAGAGTTACACAGGTCATGTGATCATATATGTACATAGGGTAATAATGTCTGATTCATTCTACTATCCTTCCTACCTGCAGACCCCCTCCCTTCACTCCTCTCTGTCTACTCCAAAGTATCTCTATTCTTCCCTAGCTGTCCTCTATCCCCTTAGTGTGAATTAGCATCTACATATCAGAGAAAAGATTCAGTCTTTGGTTCTTTGGGATTGGCTTATTTTGCTTAGCACAATATTCTCCAAATCTGTCCATTTATAATGAAATTATTGCCATAATTTCATTCTTCTCTAAGGCTGAGAAATATTCCATGTGTATATAAACCACGTTTTCTTTATCCATTCATCTGTTGTAGGGCACCTAGGTTGGTTCTGTAGTTTGTAGTTTAGCTGTTGTTAACTGAGCTGCTATAAATGTTGATGTGGCTGCATCATTGTAGTATGTTGATTTTTAATGACCTAACTTTTGTCCATAAAATATTTTAGATTTAAGGGCACATTTAAGTTGAAAATTAAAGGAAGCAAAAATATATTCTACACCAGTGGTAACCTAAACAGAGCATAATGCTTATCTTTATATCAGAAAAAATATTGACTTTAAGTCTCAAACTATCTGTCACAAGAGACAAGGTCATTATATAATGATAAAGAGATCGATTCCTCAAAAGAGTATAAATATTATAAAGATATATGATGCCAACATTGGGCTACCTAAGTAGATAAATTAATTTTAACACATCTGAAGGAAGAATTGGATAATATAAAAATAGCAGTGAACTTCAATACCCCACATTCAACAATGAACAGTCCATCCAGACAAAAATCTAGTAAGGAAATACTGAACTGAAACTGTAGTGCAGATTAAATGGATCCACCAGATATACACAAAACATTCCAAAAACAACAGCAAAATACATATTGTTCTCAAGCACATATGAAACATTCTCTGGAATAGATTTAAATATTTGGTAATAAAACAAAACTTCACAAATTTAAGCAGGTTTAATCTTATCAAGTATCTTCTGACAACACTGATACAAAACTAGAAGTCAGTAACAGGAATAAATCTGGAAAATCAATAATTATGTGGGAATTAAGCAGCATACTCCAAAACTGAAAATTATTCAAGAAAGAAAACATAAGAGAAATTATGTTGAGAAAAAATGGAAACAAAAGTACCAAACTTATGGATGTAAGTTCTTAGAAGAAAGTTTATAGCAATGAACACCTACATGAAAGAAAAATAATGATGTTATATAAACAACCTAAATTTATACCTGAAGGAGCTATTAAAGAATAAACAAAACCCAATGTTTATAGAGGGAAGAAAATAAGAAAAACAGTAGAGCAGAAATAAAAGAAATACAGGCTAGCAAAACAATAGAAAAATCAGTGAAACTAAGAGTTGGCCTTTTAAAAAGAATTGAGAAAGCTTTAACTGAATCAACTAAGAAAAGAGCAAATTGATAAAATAAAAAATGTAAGAAGTAATATTTACAAGTGATATAAAAATACAAAGGATCAAGGGAGGTTATAATTAATAATCACATGCTACAAATTGAATAAGTTATAAGAAGTGGATAAATCCTGGAAACCTACTAAGACTGAATCATGAAGAAACAGACAATCTGCATAGACCAGTAATAAGTAGGTTTAAGGTGTAATAAAAAATCTAACATCAAAGAAAAGCCCAGGTAATAATGGCAACTAGTAAATTCTACCAAACATTTGAAAAAAGAATTAATAAAAATACTTTTTAAAGTTTTCCAAAATATTCAAGAGGAGGAAATATTTCCAAACTCATTATAAAAGATCAGTACTACCACATCAGAGCCAAACAAGAACACTACTGGAAAAAATTACAATGGAATCTCTTATGAACATAGATTCAAATATCCTCAAAAAATACTAGCAAGCTAAATTAAACAACACACCAAAAGTATCTGCATTATTGGCAAGTGAGATTTGTCCCTGTAATGCAAGAATGGTTCAACATGCACTAATCAAGATGTGAAATATTGCATTAACAGAATGAGGACTAAAAAAAAAAATGGTATTTTTAATAGATGAGTAAAAACAGCCATGGAGAACATCCTTTGGATGATGCTTAGCATAATGCAAATGTGAAATTTAATAACTATATCCATGCACCAGCTACTGAAGGGTACCTGTAAGAGCTTCAATGAAACAGACTATGTTCTTGTTTATTTCACAACCACCACTCTGGACTTTTCCGAAACATGTTTTGCTTAATCTGGTTTTACTTTTAAATTCTGAATCACTTTGTGTGTAGCACTGTAGCAGTATAAAATGGCTCAGAAAACACTTCCTCCTCTGACCAGATGTAACTTCATTGCAATGATGTTGGTAGCCATCCATGTGTGAAACTCTAAAAAGTGTCACATGGACACATAGATATTTAAGTGTAGGTCCACCTAGCAGGATTATGATCTAGTTGAAGGACAATGGGACAATATGACAACTGCATAATTCATACCACTTATGTGCCAACAACTAACACAGATGTATCATATCTCATATATCCATTCGTGCAAAAACACTTCAGTCTCAGTAATTAGCAATAGGTATGCTGCAGATGGCACCACTTTTCCCTCCTAACAAATGACTCCATTCACCCTACACAAATATTCAACAGTAACTGTCCTATTGTTCCTTCTTTCCTCTCTTATGCATAAATTCTTTACTATGATTACACACTTGAGTCAATTGCCCATATGAGAAAAGAGAGTTTCAGAAAGGTTTTACATGGTTGATTGCTTGAATTTGCCCTATTAATTAAGCTTATTAAACCAACTTTTATTATAACATTTATATGTTCCTATTATTAATATATAATAATGCCTAAACTCAAACTATAATATAGTGTAGGTTCTAAAAGAATTTGATGTGGAAAAATGACCTTATTAAAATTCATAAAAACATTAATTTTATTTCTTGATATCCCCCAGTTTTAATAGTTTTTAAAGTCCTGATTCATAACCTTGAATAAAATATATATCAGAGTTAGTGAAATTACACTATTTATATTTTTTCTTTTTAATTGTTCATTGCATTCTCAACTATTTTGCCCAGTTGGAGAGAAATTAAGAACATGCTTTGGTTTTTAATATCATTAAAGTGAATGAGTAACCACAAAATCTGACTTCTCAATGTACTCATTCCACAGATACAAAGGGACTAATTAATTAGTTGTAGATTAAGATTTGCCTTGCATGCTATCAATGATTTAATATTCTATGATTCAGTAATAAGGTAATACAATTAATTTCTATTAAAACATTGATATCATTACAAAAATCAGTGGCTAAATTGGAATAAAATTGTTTCAAACTTTATCCTTTCAGAAGCTTCTGATGGTGAATGGGGAGAGAAGGGATAAGGAAAGAGGGATAAGTAACACATGAGGAATCTGACTACATTGGTGGCATCATTCAGATTTCTTTGTTCCAGGGACACTCTTAGTAAAGGATATCCAATTTCAATGGCACTCCTCTAACTAAAATGAGGGGAAGTCTGACCTGGGAAAAACTAGCTATATGCTCCTAGCAGCTTCTGGATCCATACTTTACATTCCCAAATCTAGCAAGAGAATGGCAAAGGACCTCTAAAGGAGATGCTTGCCTCCATTCAGCTTCTGACATTGAGTGCTCTTCTGGTCACACTGAGAGGCATCATGAAACCTTCTCTGTAAAGAGAGCATTTCTCTTCATTTTATCTTGAGCTACAACCAGAATAGGAGGGTACATCTGTGGGATTCAAAACAAAATTTAAGATAACCATGAACTCCTTTCTCAGACTGGTTCCATTTACACAGAGAGAAAGCATCTTGTGTCCTTCCTGTGAGCAAGTCTAAGAGCACAGGGGTATGGATATACTCTGTGCACAGAGTCACAGGCAGATAGATGTTGGATGTTTTTTCCTATGAAGTGAAAAGAAGTAGAAAATGTTAAGTGAAAAGTCATTTACATACACCATAAATGATCACTAAGAGCAAACAAGGGCACTAGAATCAGAAAGTCCTGGATCTGATCTCATTTCCATCATTGAGTAGCTACATGACATTGGAAAATGTTTTAGTCTTTCTTCCTTTCTTTCTTGCTTTCCTTTTACTCTCCCCTTCTTTCCTTCTTTCTTTCTTTTTTCTTACTCTGTTCCTTCCTTCCTTTTGTCCTTCCTCCCTCTCTCTCTTGTGCTATTGAGTATCCAATACAGTCTTATTGAACATGCTATGCTAGTACTCTACCTCTGAGCTCTGCCTACGGCCAGAGTTAGTTTTTCTAAACCTCATTTTTCTTATCTGTAAAATAGGTATAACAATCTGGATTCCAAAAACTTTCGAGAAAACGGAATATGACAACATTCAGAAGGGCCAGGACGAAATCTAGCATTTCAACAGCTGCTGTCCAACACTGTTTGACAAAAACTTCCCATTGAAACTAAGGGAGCCCGTGTCACTCTTATGAAGAGAGATGCTCAACTGTCTGCCTCCAGAAAGCTCAGTGGGCTTCAGTACATCATTAAAGATATCAACATTAGAAGTCCTCTCTTTCTGTAATATGGTTGGTATAAATTGTTCTATGGCCGTGTATAATGCAAATACATGGTATGATGACACACTCTTTATTAGGAATATATTTCAGAGATCAGGTGTTATCTGTGGTTTCTTAGCAATAACAGATATATAGAACATCTTTTGTGTTATGCTCAGCATGGTGCATATGCAAAAATTTGATGAATCACAGTTTCCATGCACTAGCAACTGCAGGCTATCTGTAAGAGCAGAAGCTTCAATGAAGCAGGCTGTGTTTGTGACTGCTTGAGAGCCATCACTTGGGGGACATTTTCTGAAAACCTGTTTTGCTTAATTTTGTTTCATTTTTAAATTATGAATCACTTTTATATAGCATTGCAGCAGTAAAGAAGTACTCAAACACATCTCTTCTGACATGATTCAACTTTATTCCAATTTTGTAGGTCTCCATGTGTAAAGCTCTGAGATAAGTGCCATAAGGACAGATAAGATACTAAGATGCAGGTCTAGCTGGATGGATGGTGGGACAATAAGAAAATACAGGATATATTATAGTAAATTCCTCATCTATTAAAACTATAGGAGTTCAACCAATTTTTGTCTGTCTGTCACCTGTCACCAACAACTGAAGTTGTTTGCTATGAGGTTGAGTTTGATCTCAGAAATATTCTAAATATGATGCTTTGTTAAGTCAGTAATGTATTATGAAAGCTGGTAATCTATTTAGTTTCCTTGGATTATAATGTTGGTGATTCTTACTGAAAAACATAGTTACAGGGGAAAACTGATCCATTCTCTAATATCTCTTATGGTGCCAATACTTACAGAGAAATCTAACATTACTCAACAGAAAACAAGGGTTGTCACTTGGATAAAGAAGTCCCATGTCTTCAGAGGCTAAGAGATTATTACAAATGTGTGTAATGGACTGAACACGAAAATAAGAACTGGTTGGCCTGGGGCTATATCTGAACACAGAACTCAGATTTAAAAAAGAAAGAACAACGACAAAAATACCACAGTGAAGGAATCTGGACTATTTTTGGCCCATGAACATGGTTTGCAAACCCCTGATCCGTGACCCATGAGGGAATGAAGTTGTCTATGATGAGTTTTTCTGATAGTGTTGAGTGGCAGTGACCTTGGAAGCCACAGGCACCAGAATGAAATTCCCCTTGCTGCCCTGGGAAGGCCTGAGTGCAGTTAGGCTCATGAGTAGTCCAGCACAAATCCCTGAAATCTCAGCAAAGTTTGGAGGGAGATAGTGTGAATTCACACAAGTTAGTCAAGCACATAACATTAAGGAAGTGGAATACCAAATTACCTGCCCATATTGAGTTAGAAAAAAGTCTAACTGATCTCTTTTCACACTAGCTAAAATTACAGAAAGTGTAGATAGTGGCAAGAATTAATAATATCTTTAATATGAGTTCAAGGCATTTTAAGAGAAATATAAACTTACCTGCTTTCAGTACATGAAAATTAAAGGTAAAAATTTAAATCCCAATGTGTTCCATATATTCTCTGTATAGTTAATGGTTTTAATTTATAAAACTCTCCTATTTTCATTAGTAGAAAGATTTTAATAAGAAAACAAAAATGGTTGATCCTAAAACTTTTTAAAATTTATAGTTTTTTCCTTGTTAATTTGCTGTGCCAAAGATTCGCTAAAAAAATTGTGGAGTTAATATTTCTGAAAAAAATTCAGGCAAGAGAATTTTTGCCAAAGCCTTGCTGTATTATAATTACTATTATAAGGGTAGGACTTTTAAAGAGACAGATATGAATTATAGAAAATGCTACACAGGTGTTTCATAACCTCCAATGTATATACTCTACATTGTGTGATAATCTTGAATAAGCTTTTGAGATTCAACTTCCAGGAACTGTATGGTTGCCCTCATTCAGGAATATAAGAAAAAATCATAGTCCATACGCATTATAGTTGAAATTTTGTCTCAAACTAAAATAGCCATATATATTGACCTCTGTCAGTGTTTGATTTTGTCACTTCCTAAAATAATAAGTAATATGACCAAAACTATTTTTCAAAACGTTTCCTAAAATATTGCCTTAAAATTATGCCATTTTCATAGTGGGATAGGGAGGAGGAACGTGGGAGGAATAAATGAACTCTATAGGGCAGAGGGGTGAGGGGGAAGAGAGGGGGCGTGGGGTTAGAAATGATGGTGGGATGTGATGGATGTTATTACCAAAAGTACATGTATGAAGACATAAATTGGTGTGAATATACTTTGGACACAACCAGAAATATGAAAAATTGTGCTCTGCTCTATATGACTAATAAGAATTGTAATGCATTCTGCTGTCATATATAAATAAAAATTAACAAAATTATGCGATTTTGAATATTCTGAAATAGAAAAAAGTTCTATAGGCTGTGCTGAGGGAACATTTTTCCCAGGCAATATTTGCACTAATTATTTTCCTTATCAAGTATCTAATGTGGGGTAGGCTCCACACTGTGAGTGAAAGTGGCTTCCACCAAGAAGGAACTCAAAATTCATTAAGGAGGTAGATAGGTCAACAGTAATCATGTTGTTGTGCAAGACCAGAACTGCAGTTTCACCTAAAACACCACACACCTCACATTCACTACTCACAGGGCCACCCTAGAAATCCAACTCTGATTGACTGTTTAGGATCAATACTGATATATTCTTGGTTGCTTTTTTCATGTTAAAAAAAAATTCTGGCCTCTAAGCAACAATGGAGGTCTTGTATCTTAAACTTTAGCCAGAAAAGAGAGTAATTACTGTCTTTAATTCAGCAAAAATATGACTGAAGAAAGTGGGAAAAGCAGACGATATTTCAAAAGATGTTCTTGCTAGAAATTCTCAGTTTTATCCCTAAACTGTAACAGTGAATTGATTTTTTTTAAATGTTTTGTTATTGATTTTCATTGATGGACCCTGTAAAAAATGAGCTACCTCACGAGGTTTGCTATTGGGGTGTATTTGAGTAGAGTTAGTTACATGTCTATCAACAAAGACCCCCTGTGTGAAGTCCCACTTGAGAAGTATCCCTTATTTCTTAAGTACTAAAGAAAGCTTTGCTTCCCTTGAGAAACAGATGTTTTCTCCTTTTTCAACTGGCACTTTCTACATTTTCCTTAAGCTGTCAAGAAATTCACTGCCAAATTCAATGCTCAAATATAGCAATTGTGAGGTCTGAATGGTCTATACATTGTGTTTAATGTTTCCTTCATAAATTTGTTATTTAATTTACATTTATTCTTGTTTTAATTTTTGGAGAAAAAATTTACTATTGAATTGTATAAATCTTTGCTACAGCAGCTATGTATGCCTTGTGAAATGACATGCAGCATAGGTAATGATCAGGTAATATTCTTAAAGATGAAGTTGACATTGATACTATCAATCATTACAACTCAGATATTAAATACTCAGAATACTTTTTATGTAGTATTATAAGTAATTATAAACAAGCTTTCAGATTTTATGAAATTGTTCTGTTCAAAGTTACCTAATATTCACAAAATTAGACTTCAAGTAAAATCAAATTTAAGAACATATAAATGATTAAATCCTTCTTTGGAACATTTTTTACTTAAAGTATGCCAATTTGAGAAATGTTTCAACCAGTTTGAGAATCACAGCAAAACAGAGGTGAAACTGGAACAAATTCCTATCAGATAAGAGGACGTTTTCATTTTTGGTAAAACAATTTGTCTGCCTGATTCTTATTTCAAAGCCTTAGAAAGTCAAAAGCTTCATCATTTATACATTTGTCCTTCTGTATATCAATTCTACTAGGACTTATCTAAGTGTAAGAAAGGAGGTTTTGCATTATAATATAAAATATTCTGTTTTTAAATTCTACCCTCCTCTCTCTCCCTCTCTCTCAGTTAATAGCTACTCAGAATGAGAAGAAACAATCCAAACACTTTGAATCAGAATAAAATATAAGCATTGCACTCTTTCTAAGAGAAATAGATCTCTTATTAACGTGCCACAACAACAAGCAATGGACACCCCAGCCCGGAAGCCTGGGGACATCCACTTTTCAGAAGTGAAAAGAAGGATTGACGGTGACAAAACTTAAAACCATTTAAAAAGATGACCATGTGCAAAAATGTAAGTAAATAGCTTGTTTTTCTACAAGATCATTTTACTGAAAGTCATTTAACATGTTAATACTTTTTAAAAAATTGGGCATACTATTATTAATGTTAATTTTCTCGTTGTCTTAGACTTACAAACTTTGGTGAATGTATTTTAATTTTAGGACACCTAAAGTCCTAATTCCTAATTCTCCATTAAATGCCCTTGGAAGCACTTAGATCTCTGTCACAGAAAGAATATTATTTCTCTATTACCTACTTATAATAGAATAGTGTATTACTAGGCCAAATTACTATGTAAATTACTAAATTTTAGAAGGCATTATTCATGTACATGAACAAGAACATCCCTTCTTCATATTAATAAAAGGAAAATCTTCTATGGTTTATATTATTCCTTGTGATTTTGATGATAAAACACCAAAACCATCAATATTGATAGGAATGATTGATTTTAAAGTGCTTGACTTTTGATCAATTTGTGACGTTCAAAGCTCCTTGCAGATCTACCTTTTGAGAAGGAAAAGTAACCTTATGTTGCTATATTCTTGTTCTGCTTATTTTTCAATTTTTTTTTGTTAGATTTCAGGAGGTAATGTTTGGGAAGGCAGACTAAGGTAAAAATAGTTGGCAGAATACTAACAAAAGTATTATATAGATTTAATGCAATTCCTATTAAAATCCCAATGACAGTCTTCATAGAAATAGAAAAAGCAGTTATGAAATTCATTTGTAAAAATGACCCAGAATAGTCAAATAAATCCTTAACAAGAAGAGTGAAGTAGGAGGCTTCACAATACCAGAACTTAAACTATACTACAGAGCTATAGTAATAGAAACAGCATGATGTTGGCACCAAAACAGACATACAGACCAATAGTACAGAATAGAAGACACAGAGACAAATCCTCATAGATATAGTTATCTCAGAGTCGACAAAATTTCCAAAAACATTCATTGGAAAAAGGGTAGCCTCTTCAACAAATGCTGCTGGGAAAACTGAAAATCCATATGTAGCATATTAAAATTAAACCCCTATCTCTCACCCTGCACAAAACTCAAAGTAGATCAAAGACAGAAGCACTAGAACAGAAACCCTGTGCCTAATAGAAGAAAAAGAAGGCCCCAATATTCACCATGTCAGCTTAGGAACTGACTTCCTTAACAAGACTCCTAAAGCACAAGAAGTAAAATCAAGAATCAATAAATGAATGAATCCAAACTAAAAAGATTCTTCTCAGAAAAGGAAACAATATCTATAGAATAAGAGAAAATCTTTACCACAAATACTTCAAATACAGCATTAATCTCCAGGATAGACAAAGAGCTCAAAAAACTTAACAACCCCCCCCAAAAAATTAAAAAAAATAATAACACAATCAATAAATGGGCTAAGGAACTAAACAGACTCTTCACAGAAGAAGAAATACAATCAACAAATATATGGAAAACTGTTCAACATCTCTAGCAATTAGAAAAATGCAAATTAAAACTAAGATTTCATCTCATTCCAGTCAGAATGCCAATTATCAAAAAATACAAGCAACAATAAATGTTGGTGAGGATGTGAGGAAAAAGGAACACTCATACATTGTTGGTGGGACTGCAAATTGGTGTGACCACTATAGAAAGCAGTGTGGAGATTCCTCAGAAAACTTGGAATGGAACCACCATTTGACCCGGTTATCTAACTCCTAGATTGATATCCAAAGGACTTGAAATCAGCATACTACAGCGAAGCAGCCACATCAATGTGTATAGCCCCTCAATTAACAATAGCTAAACTATGCAATCAACCTAGGTGCCCTGCAATAAATGAATGGATAAAGAAAATATGGTATATATACACAATGGAATATTACCCAGCCTTTGAGAAGAATAAAATTGTGCATTTGCCAGTAAATGGATGGAGCTGGAGAATATCATGCTAAGCAAAATAAGCCAATCTATAAAACCCAAAGGCTGAATGTTTCCTCTGATATGTGGATCTAACTTACAGTAAGGGGGAGGGGCTAGGAAAAAAATAGAGTTACTTTGGATTTTGCAGAATGGGAGGGGGCATGTGAGTAGGAAGGATAGTAGAATGAATCAGACACAATTACACTATGTGCATATATGACTAGATGACCAGTGTGATTCTACATCACGTACAATGAGAAGAATAAGAAATTCTACTCCATTTATGTATGATGTGTCAGAATGCATTCTACTGTCATGTATAACTAATTAGAACAAATATAAAACAATGGGATTTTAAAAATGGTGTCCCAGAGTTTTCTGATGCCAGAGACAATGTGATGACATCCTGGGAGGCAAGAGACCTGGCCCTCCCTCCTACCCTGGGGCTCTCTCCCTTTCTCTTTATTACAATTTGTTTATTAAAGGGGGGGGAGTAGTTGGCAGAGCTTTCTTGCTGGTTTTTATCTCCTTGTAAGTATGGAAAAATATATTCAAGTGCTGCACACAGACATTGACTTTATTTCACATTTTAAAGTAAATATTGTTTAATTTCTTTTAAATTCCCATTTAGATTTATGCAAGGATAGAGAGAAAGGTTGTCTATTTTTAAAAGTAGGAAAAATTCATTTTGATGTAATTGGAACTAGTTTTAAGGGAATAGAAATGTTTACTGAACAAGAACATCTTTTGCAGAGTAGAATAAAACCATACTAAAAATAAAAGAATAATAAAAAAATCTATCAATGGAATTTAAAATACAAAATATGTATTTTAAATGTAAATATATTTCTTCTTACCTTGAACATTTAAATTTAACTTAAATACTTAGTATGCTAAAACTAACAGCAGGAATAGCAATTCTCAAGAATATAATTGTCTTTTTATTTTTAATTTGCACAAGTAAAATCTGGAATATAAAAGTGGAATTTTGAGATAATTTCTTGAAACATACTTTTTTCCTTACCAAGAATGTCATATCCAAAATAATTCAACACCATAAAATGTTACATAATCATTCTGACATTCTCAAAAGGCAACACAATCATTTTTCATCACAAATGGATGAAGCATAGTGGTATGCCTTTAAGCTAACATATTATCCCATGCAGCAATCCTTCTGTGCACATTATGAAAACTAAAAGCATGGTGGTGGATTAAATTTCTTGTATCACAATAAAACAGAAGTTGCTTGAGAATGATAAGCAGTAAACTCCATTAAGAAACCAATTAATAATAATTAAACCCCAAACAAGGAACATGCCTATCTAGAGTTCTTCTTGAATACTAATGATTTAAGGTGAGTTGTTGGAAGAAGGAAACACGCTTAAGCTTTAATGAATTCTTTATAGACTGAATGCTTCATTATGGACCTAAAGTTAGCTGGTTACTGGATACATATTGTCTTATTGGAATCTTGGCCTATTTATTAAAATAAATTTTTTATCAGTTGGCAAGAATATTTTATATTCCAATATAGTGGTTTATATATCTGTGGTTTGTATATCAGTGGTTTGCAAATAGTCCATGAACTTAAATTTCAGACCTCTAGACCCTGTCCTCAATGTACCTGAGTCAGGAGGTCTGTTGTACAGATGGCAAAATTACTTTTGTAATAATTTTGGCAGATGATACTAATGCTGTTGGTTCTGTAACTACTTTGAGAACTATTATACTGTTTTAATTAACTCTATTTTCTTTTTCAGAGAATGAAGGAGACAATATCATGGATGTTTCTCAATACTCAAGAGTATTGGGAAAATCTCAGCTTCTTGAGTACTTGAAGCTGTTGGTAGTGTTCTAGCTGAAGTTTTATGTACTGATTGCTGATCTAAACACAACAAGAGCTTCTTTTTGTCATTACGATCTTTTAGAGCAGAAACCTTTTGCTCCCTTTTGCTCTATGCAACCCTTTTTCTCATAGGTCATAGGCCTCCTTTAATTTATCTAAGGCCTAAAACGAATTCTCAGCAGGATCTCTTAATTTAGACTTGAGTAATTTTACTTCAACCATCTCTCTATACTAGTGCTATTCAATACAAATGGAGTTTATGCCACAAGTTTAATTTTAATTTTCTGGTAGCTATAGTAAAAAAAATAAATAAAAGGAAACAGACAAAATAAAGTTTCATAAACCTTATTTAACTCATTGTATCCAAAATAATGTAATTGCAACATGTAACAATATATGAAAATTTTTCAAGAGATACTTTTAATTTCTGCACCGAGCCTTTGAAATTCAATGTCTATTTTATACTTGGAGTATACGTCAATTCAGATGCTGAATTTCTACCAGTTTAAATTGAGTAATAGAAATAAATTTTCCTTAACAAAGGTATCTTCTACTGCTTCAAGTTTTAAATTCAAATTCAATTTAATTAAAATTTTAAAAAAATTGTTTCTCAGTAGCACTTGATATTCATTTCAAGTGCCTCATAGCTAGCTGCCCTTGGTTGTGGGCACCATTGAAGATAACATAATTCTATACCTTTTAACATCATAAAGATCCATTATTTTAACAAGACACCCGGGAATGCCTATCAAAGAT
The DNA here is from genome assembly GCF_001458135.2 of Marmota marmota marmota. Lineage (NCBI taxonomy): Eukaryota > Metazoa > Chordata > Mammalia > Rodentia > Sciuridae > Marmota > Marmota marmota. The sequence continues at coordinate 50,147,425 of NW_026000037.1, forward strand.
GATTGTATCAGGGAAATTCTTCAGCTTTGAAATTAACTTGCATTCTACCAAACATAGAAGAGGAGGAACTGAACAATTTAAAGAAGAGCAAAACTCAGTGACCTGTAGGAACACAAAACAGGAAAGACCCCACCCTCCAAAAATGAGTTTTGTTCAAACAACAATGAACAGTTGAAAGTAGGCAATTCAATGATCTGAAAGATATTAAGCTTTTGAATCTATGATTAGTAGTTTTCCAAATATTCATATTTGAGTTATCCTAACTCTAATATGAAAGAAAGGGTTGTAATTTAAAATAATTCTGAAATATCCACCATTGATAAACTAAAAGTGTTCACAATAAATTTACAGGCATGTTTATTGTTCTAGTTTCTGTGAGGTATTTTACTCATATTGTACCTGGATTGAACTCTTTCCTAACAGAGGGTTATCATCCCTTTTTTTTATAGATGGGGAAAGTGAGATAATTTTCCCAAGATCAGCTGGCTAGTAAGTGATCCAATTTTGTCTGTGAAAGCTAAGCTCCCCCTCTACTGTAAGACAGTAGCACTATGAGATAATTTTGAATTTCACTTTGCAAAGACATTATTGAGACCAATAATATGGAACCCCAAATTATTGATATATTTTATTTTAGTCATAGAACTGCCTCTGGAATCTCAGTGCATAAAGAGAACAGATTTTTTTTTTAACTTTGGCATCTAATTCCCAGTGAAATACTTAAAAAATAAAAGAATAGAGAAATTTATGGAAACTTGAGCTCAGTGGAAGCTACACCTCAGATGACTAGTGCTCTCTTTCCTTGTATTTGCCTTCCTTAATCTCTAGACCCATGAGCAAGGACATTCTCAGTGCATTAGCTGTGACCATATGGCAGGCTTCCAATTATTTCAAAAGTAGCAAGGAATTATCCTCCAAAATAATTTTAAATGAAAGTAATTCCATCTTTTAAATTAAAGTATATCTTCAACCTTTAATAAAATTAGAATTATGTTATCTATAAATATAAGAATGTATAGCTGACTAACAAAAATGGTAGGAATACCCAAATTCACAAATATGAAATTCTCTAATATCACTGTCTCAAAGAATCATATAGAGATCTAAAATCTTTCAAGATGAACTTAGTTTAACTCCATTTTTAGAACAACAGCTCATTTCAACACATCATCCTGAGTAAAGGACTTTGTGATGAAGAGAGCAAAAACCCATTCATAAATCATTACTTACTGGATTCTTACTATGTTCTTTGTTCTCTCATACCAAAAAATAGTAAATTGCTTTGAATGATAAATGACACAAATTGCCACTGTAGTTCACAGATTTCCTTCTCTGGGTAATTTAGGGGCAGAGAACAGGCAATTGCCAATAACTGACATTACTGTTAATAAAAAATGAAAAGATTTGTTCTTCCAGCCCTCAAACTCTACTATTCAGTGTTATAATTTGCATTGAGCTTTAGGGCATTCTCTTAAAGATAGTAAATGGAAGAAATAGTAGTCTGAGACAATAAAAGTTGTCCTAAAAGAGCAACAAGAACTTGGTATTCCATTAAACATTCACAACACTGGCAATACTGGAGATAGAAATGGAATTTGTAATTTTGGTAAAATTGAATTTGTAGGAGAAGGGAATATTTTTGTTAATGAGGTCAAAACAGAATAAAAAAGCAATTAGTAATTAAATTAACTCTTAAGCAAAGTCACAACCCAAACTATCTGCTGACCACCATATAGATTGCTATATTAGCTGTATGTTTCAAAGTTATATAGGAAGCCATTAAATAAGAAAAATCTAGTCACAGAAATAGAATGTAAAATATAGAAATAGAAAGTGTAGTAACACACATACAACAGTAAAGGGAAAGAAATTAAAAACTCATAGAAATAGAAATGCAATAGATGAATACTAGATGTTCTCATGCAAAAAGAAAGAAAGCTAAAAACAGTAAAATAAGCCTCTAAAAATATTTATCAATAAGAGTTAATTTAAAAGGAAGTAGAATTTATGAAAAGAAGTCTGCAGTTTATACTTTTGTTTTCTTTTGGTTTGTGCTACTGAAGATTGAACTTAAGACCCTGCACACGCTAGGCCAGCATTTTACCAGTGAACTGAAACTCTGGCCCTTTTTTAAAATTTTATTTTTGAGATAGCATCTTACTAAGTTGCCCAAGAAGCTGGCCTCAAACTTGCAATCCTAATGCCTTCACCTGCACAGTCGCTGGGATTACAGGTGTGTGCCACCACACTTCACTATTAATTTGTATTTGTAGAACTTCAAGTTTAATATTCAGTTGCAAGCTAGAAGATAGAAAAGACAAATATGGAAAAGTGATTGTTTAATATATTATACACCATGGACCTTGAAACCACATATTATTTATGGTACTTTCCTTTACTCATTGGTTCTCTATTATCTTCATATATTCATTAAATGTGTAGTAAATGCCAGACACCATGTAAAGCTCTTATCTATGATGATGATCTTAACACTAAAGAAATTTTTAGTATGGAGGCAAATCACCAGATGTTAGTTTAAAAAAAGGAATTAATCTCTAAGATGTAGAACTGAGTTTCCCAGGACACAGACACAACTCTCATTTTTTACTTTATATGATCTATTCTTTTTGGATTTTATTTTTTCAATTTCATTACATTTTAAGTAATTTATAAATTTTAAATTTAGAAACTGCCAATTTATTTGTAAATACCAAGTGAAGAAGAAAAACATCTAAAAATGGAGTAGAAGTTTCAACAAATATTGATTTGGGGATTTTTTTTTTTTTTTTTTTTTTTTTTTTTTTTTGGTTTCTTTGAGACAGGTTTCTCTATGTTCCCCAATCTGGGCTTGAAATGGCAATCATCCCATGTAGGCCTCAGGAGGAGCTAGGATTAGAGGTGTGTGCCACTGCATCTGGCAGCAGATTTTGAAAATGTGAGTAACCATCTTGATTCTCCCTTTCTCTGGCTTACTTCTATCTTGGAACAGACACACACCCACACTCACATACATACACATGTTATACACACATATATGTATGTGTGTATATAATATTATTATCATTATTATACACATACGATAAAAATAATTCCAATTGTATTTTTCATAAAGTGATCTTGGAAGTAGTTTCTAGTACTAAGGACAAGTAGATGCACCATAGAATTCATCAGGGACAACGGTTCCAAGTGGTAAAACAGAAGCAGCTAGTGGTTGAATTCTGTTGGAATAAGTCATCACATTAGTACCAACTTGAGCAGTCCAGTGTTTGCAAGGCTCAGATACCTTAGAGAGTGAAAGCTACCTTCCACATATTAGTGATTAGTTAGTATTGTTCTGGTAGATTTTTCTAACATATTAATAACTGAATTTTTTACACAAAAGTTTGAGGTAAGATTTACATGGGGTTCTTTTTAAGATCCATCAACTGAGAGTTGGTTTACCTAAGGATGATTATTGTCATTAAATACACAGTTATATGGAATTAAATCATTAGTAAGAATTTCTAATTATAGAAAAGAGAAAGTTAAAGAAAAAATGTGTTAAAACATTTGAGGCAATCTTAATTTAAAAAATTAAAGATATATATTGGCTTAAGTCATAGATCTCAGACTATTCTTCAGTTTCTCATTTTTACATTTTGAATTTATTAAGAATTACTATTTTTGTGAGATATTTCATTCTAAAAAGGGATAGGTTTTAGAAGCATTAATTACTGTAAGAGTCAATGAACTTATTATGCTTCCCAAATTATTTCTAGTAGAATTTAGTTCTTATGTACAAGTTGGACATTTGTTTCTTAATAAAATGAGCAATAACGGTCTTGTATAAATCAAGGAAAAAGCTTTACTTTTAATAATGTTAAGTTATACTTTAATAAAGTTTGGACCTTCTTGTTCTAATGAACAGGAACTTTTAAACTGCCGTTCCAATGTTTCCTACTAAATTTTAAGTAAAAGTAATAGAATCTTCAAAAAATAAAAAAAATAAAAAGTAGTTATACAAATTGTCTCACAGACTGGGTTTGTGGCTCAATGGTAGAGTACTTGCCTGATACATGTGAGACCCTGGGTTAGATGCCTAGTACTGCAATGAATTAATAAATATCTCACAAAAATATTCTTATCTATTCTAAATGTAGAAAGTATAAGAAAAATAGTTTTAAAAATTTCCTAATTAGTGAAAGAAGCACAGGTGATCTGATACTAGAATAATAATAATTCATTTATTTGACTTTTGATTGATATAGCTTTATGAATTTCAGAATTCTTTTGTAACTCATACATTTTAGCTATTCCTAATATAAAATACATTTATAATCTAAATAATAACATTACAATACCTTTATGGTTTAATATTCATCATAATTGAACACACTGGAATTAACAAGATTATGTTTTTAACTTACAGAACAAGTTCATTATACTAGCAACATACTTCTGAAACAGGGAGAAGAGTGAATAAGTAAATCAAGATAAGGAGTAGGTGTCAGCAGAAAGTCTGTCAGAAATGTGTCATCACATCTCAGGATAAACACATGCCACACATGATAAAAATCAAATGAAGTAGAAAAGAGAAATGTTTTCTATTGCATTTGTTAGAGGGGAGAGACAAGCTCTTATTAACAGGGAAGTCCAGCTTATATTTATGTTTGCTTTCCTAACCCATCTTTCGCCTTTATGTCTGCTATCAGTCTCCATTATCTCTTGTTATCTAACTAATGCTAGAAAATGTATGCCAGCAAGCACCACTCTTGGGAGAGTTGGTGAGTGAAAAACTGTTTTTTAAATTTAAAATGCTTAACAGACATGATTTTATGTGTGTCACTTTCCTTTTAATCTGCATATATCACAGTGCAGAATGTTGAAAATGAATTTAAATTTAGTTCTAAAATCTGATGCAATATGTGCCTCTAAAACTTAGTGTCCTAGTTTATCTTAAAATACAAAACATTCCCCTGACAATTAAAAGAAGAGAATAGCACATTATGATCTGTCAATAATCTAGTTATGCTAAAGGTCAACTGTGACCCCTAAAACTGAGGAGTTAACCCAAAACATACATTTAAGTTGAGCAATAAACAAGTTAAATAACCAGCACCCCTAAATTTAGGCAGTAAGCTCAATTTTTTTTTAATTTCAGAAATTTTGTCTACTTTTAAATAAAACATGGTCAAATAAATTTGTTCTACTGAACTATCAGAATTAATGTCAGGAAATCTTATGATAAATAACTTCTACAAAATAAATAAAATATAGATTCTAGTTTTATATCTCTTTGCTCTCTAGAACATTAGTCATGTATTCAATATTATGGGAGAAGCCAGGAATCCGAGGACATGTGTACTTTTCTCATTTACTCTTCATTAGACTTTGTCTCAAATTTACTTTTTAGAAATGTGCCTAGGACATACCTAGCATAATCAGGAAAGGGTAATAAGGTGGATTGAAGAAATGTAAAATACTATAAACAAATAAAAAATGAAGCAAGATGATAAAAACATTGTGCCTGGGGCAGCATATTTAACAACAAACATTCATTGGATGGCAAGTATATGCCAGGAGTTTTCAGAAGTCATTGAGTTTCATTCCTTTGGCAGGTTCTAGGATTCCTATTTTATGGTTGAGGATGACATTTTAAGGAGTTTGTCCAAAATCATATGACTTGTAAATAATAGACCTAGTGTTTATACACAGGCATCATAAGCTAAATTCTTTTCATTTCAGCATATAAATCCAGAAGTTGGGGAAAAAAGAATTTTTATTATTGTTCTATCGATTAAAAAAAAACTTAGTATCTCTTTTGACCATTTAAAGTGTTGTAAGAAAAATAAACACAGCAGTACTCTTTTGGTGGGAGGGTAGTACTGGTAATTGAACCCAGTGGCACTTCACCAGTGAGCCACATCCCTATCCCTTTTTATTTTTTGAGACAGGGTATCATTATGTTGTATAGGGCCTCACTAAGTTGCTGAGGCTGGCTTTGAACTCTCGATTCTCCTTTCTTAGCCTTCCAAGCCACTGAAAGGGGTGGCCCACTGCAACTGGCCATATCATTATTCTTACTGAGTTCACAAACTAGATAATCAAAAAAGATAAAGTTCACTAACATCAGAATATTATAAAATCAGCAGTGGTTTATAGGCAGCATGTGTGGGACAGTTTAGAAATGTTCTTCAGAGAAATTGTAGATTTTTAAGCTCACACTGGCATGAAAGTCTTGATTATGAGAGGTTTTAAATGAAAAATATAAATACAAATATGAGCACCAGTGTGTGTGTGTGTGTGTGTGTGTGTGTGTGTGTGTGTGTGTGTGTAGGGCTGAATAGATTCTTCTGGGTACAGTCAACAGAGGACTCTGAAAAACAGGGGTATGAAGAAGTAAAAACTCAGATAAGCTTCTAGTAGGTACAGGGTCTCTGATATGATGCCTAGGTCCTTGATCCACTCTGAGTTGAGTTTGGTGCAGGGTGAGGTATGGTGGTGAAATTTCATTTGCCACACATGGATTTCCAGTTTTACCAGCACCATTTGTTGAAGAGGCTATCTTTTCTCCAAAGTATGTTTATGGTTGTCTAGTATGAGATAACTGCTTTTATGTGGGTTTGTCTCTGTGTCTTCTATTCTGTACTACCATATCTGTTTGATGCCAATATAATGCCATTTTTGTTATTATAGCTCTGTAGTATAATTTAAGGCCTGGTATTGCAATGCCTCCTGCTTCACTTTTCTTGCTAAGGATTGCTTTGACTATTCCAAGTCTCTTATTTTTCCAAATAAATTTCATGACTGCCTTTTCTATTTCTATGAAGAATGTTCATGGATTTTTAATAGGAGTTGCATTAAATCTATATAGCATTTATGGTAGTATGGTCATTTTGATAATATTTTTTTTCTGCTATCTAAGAACATGAGATCTTCCCATCCTCTAAGGTCTTTTTTAATTTCTTTCTTTAGTGTTCTGTAGTTTTCATTGTTGAAGTCTTTTATCACATTGGTTAGACTGATTCCCAAATATTTTATTTTAAATATTGGATCATCACAGGAAGTCATCATAAACTTCACATAGTAAAATAGAATAGAAAAACGGGAGTGATTGCATATAGTAAGTATAAGTATTGTTTCAGGAAACATGCTTCAATTATAGGAATGTATCAGACAGACTATATGTGTGCATGGACACACAAAATGCTAAATTACAATATAAAATATAAGTTTTTCTGGTCATGGATAAAAGTTTGACAAACATCGGGATGCCTAGTGGAGATAGTTTGTGGGAGATCTGCAAATTAACAAAGTGGCAGAAACTTACAGGAAGCAGAAAGAAATATTTGACAAAAAGAGATACAGTGAAAAGAGTGCCAAAGGGAGATTAGGTTGGCAGAGAAATACAAGACAAATGGAAGGATGAAGAGATGGACCTGAGCAAGAATAACAAGGAAGTTACCGTAGCAATCTAGTAAGGTGTTTGGGACCTATCAGCAACATACTCTCTGTGGACATAAAGAAAGCCAGAGGAAGGATCAATGTTTCAGGGCACAAACTTGCAGGATGACTAATAAATAAAGAAGGAAGGCAAGAAATGAATCAGAAAGGACAATGATTTTGATATTTTAGGTCAACAAGAATGGTACTTTTCAGAGATCATTTTAAGGTGAAGATCATTTTGAGGAGAAGATAAATATGGATTTATCCAAGTTAATCTTGCAGTGAAGTTGAAACAGACATTAGACATAATGAAATATGATATTTGACTATGGCAAAAAAAAAAAAAGAAAAGAAAAAGCAGTTCTGTGGGTCCAGATTGAGAAGTCAAACTATAGATGATATATCACTAATAATAATAAAACCTTAAGATCCAAACATAGTGGGAGAAGAGAATCAAAGAAGCAATTGGAGAGAAGGGACATTGCCATATTAAGAAAGCCAAAAAGGAGAGTTAATGTGAATGTATTTTGAGAAAGGACTAGACACTTATGGGGCAGACAGCCTTGGAGGCCTAGAGAGTGCAAATTCACTAGGAAAATCAAGACTGAAAGATTCCTGCAACTTGATGATGGAGACAGTGATATGGAAATGCAGAGAGAAGGTAAGAAGTCTAAGACTACAAGGGAAGAAGGGGATGGAAATCAGAAAGTCACCACTGAGAAGATGACAGGTCTCCTCTACCCTCTCTCTGAAATTTAGGTAATATTTTATTTTGTGTTCAAAGTCAGAAAGGACAGACTATAAAGAGATTGGAAATGTTGAAGATCAGAGGTAAGTCAGAAAACCTGGTGGCATAAAACGAACACTAGATTGCTTTCGTGTCGAAATACAGATGGGACAGAATCACTGACCCATGCTGATTCAAACAAACATAAGACAATCATGGATAAAATTAAATCCAGATTTGCACCTCTTCTGCCCTTCCAAGACAATCTTTCTCAATTGGGTCCATTCCTCCACTTCTGTATACAAAATGTTGGCATCTATGAACACTAGGGAAGAAATTTTTGTTAGAGGGGCGGTAAGCGATCATGTTACCATGGGGAATGGGGTATCTGGTGACCCTTGAAGCTCATTAAAACCAGGAGAAACCTCTAATACCTTTAGATAGGGATTTTGTGTCCATCATTCATTTTCTCTCAATTGTTGGTGGAAAATCTATCAAAGTACTGTAGTAATTAATTATTTCCTATCCAGTGTCAACTACTGCTCACACAGCTTAAAAACTTAACAATTCACCTGAACTTCTCTTAAGTTGGTAATTAGGAAAATTTGATTTTTAGTACTTATATACTCTTCTATATTTTAAAACTTTGAATATGACAAATATATTTAATAACCTATTTCTTAGCATTATTTAGAACTGGAAAACTTTATGTAGTAAAAAGTCTCTATCAAAATCATGATACAAACTGCAATATGCCATAAATATTCAGCAATTAAAAAAAAACCTGTGGATCATTTCATCAATACATCCTTGACAAATTTTTTTTGAAACACAAAAACTTATCATTTCAAATGTGAGTGATACACTCTTCAATATACTCACTTAATAAGTAACAACCTTTCCGTACATAACTAAGGTCACTCTCATCAATTCTCTATAGGAGTAGAGGAATAAATTCACCATATCAAGCTTTGTCAATGGAGACAAGTTTTTATTCCGGAATGAAAATTACTTAACACTATGTAGCTACCAGAAGTTTCCATTTCGAAGAATTATGAAAATGTGGTTTAACAGCAGAATTCTAATGCATATTAGGAGATAATGTTGGATTTAGCCAAGAAATAATATGTAGTTTCCTCTCACTCTAGGCTTAAACTAAGTAGGCAACCCAGTTACACTACTGATACAAAAAAAAAAAAAACATACTATATATATGGAAGGATATTAGAATTAATCAAACATTATTACTCTATGACATATATGATTATATGACCAGTGTGATTCTACATCATGTACAACCAGAAGAATGAGAAGTTATACTACACTTATGTATGATGTATCAAAATGCATTCTACTGTCATGTATAATTAATTAGAACAAATATAAAAGATTAAAATATAATGAAACAATATATAATAATAAGACAATGTGTTATATGAATATGAGATACACATATGTGACAGTTGGATCATTATACTCAGTATAGCCCTCCCTGTGGTTAACTCCTTATCACCTCCTGAATGCCACTCTAATTCAGCTGCAACAGACCCTATAGTCCACCATAAAATCCAGCTACTTCACATCAGGGACTCCAGAAATTAGTACTAATCTATTCTAACCAGTTCCCTATATTTATGGATAGATAGTATTCTCTTCTGATTGCTTTGGTATAAACTCATGTCTTGCAGACTAATATTTCACCCCTCTTCTCATGTAAGTTAAAAAAAAATACGCCCAGTAATAATTATTATAAATACTAAAACCAAACTCTTTTGTGGTCTTAGATATACAACATGCATTTTAGCTGCAGTCATACTGATTTTGATGTGCTTTTAATGAAAAGGATTAAAAAGATTTGCATTGAAAACTACTTTGATCATATTCTCTTCCCATGTATAGAGTTCTATAATAGCTTCTGCTACAATATTATAATGGCATAGGAAAAGATGATATTATTGAGAAGTGGTTTCCTCCCTTAATTTGACCATCCACTACTAATTAGGACTTTTTAAAGAAATGATTTGGGGAAAAGTAGACCACAGACATATAAATCTTTGAATAAAATGAATAATGTGAATCACAACTCTCTTATATTTTTAATTGAGGAAAAAAAATACCACAGTAACACATTTGCACAATTAAAGAAATTTACAAAGACATCTACCAAATAAAGGTAGTAGCAAATGGAATTACATACTTTCAACACTGACCAAACACTTATCTTCTCAAGAGATTAAGTTTTTAAAACTGAATGTTTCATTACTTTTCACAATTGAGCAAATTAAGAATGTAATCAGGAGGGTGAAGCAAGCAGGAAGAAAATATCATTACCTGGGGTTCTATAATTGTCCTTCATCAGTGTCCTCCTACTAAGCACAACTGAAAACCAAAGGGCATTGAATGAGAATATAGTTTTCAGGATCGTGATGCTTCAGATAGGGAATAATCTCTAAGGACTGTATTAAAAAGTCAGTTTCTGAAATTGTACTCAGGAATACACAAACTCCAAATATAGCTGTAATGAGAATGTATGTTCTTCATTTTATTTTATTTTTCTCCACACTCAACATGAATTGTCTTCATGACATCAATAAGCCTGGATGATATTAGCTTTTCTTATGAGCACAAATGTAAACACAAACATTTCTAAAAACTATCTTCAAGAGCTCATTATCCAAAACCACCTGCATGAGCACATAGAGTCGAATAACTTAGATTCATTGATTCAAACACATCTGCATTTCATTTCATTTTTAATGTACCTGTAGATGCTCCATGAGATATGAGTTCCCCTCATAGTATATTGCAATATAATTTTATGGCAAATAGTGATGCTTTACTACGTTACTATAGGACAATTTTGATTCAAATCAATTTATAGGTTCATACACTTCATGTATTATATTTGATAAGAAAAAGTGTTATGAAAGGTTGTTTTAAAAGCATCCACCAGAGCAAATGAAATGTTCAATGAGGGAGAAAAAGAAAGCTAGATGATTGCTTCAAACTCTGAAAAATACTGATTTGAAATTAAGAGAAGCTGTTCCCCATCTTCACAGAAAGAAAACTAAATCTTTATTTTTAATAATTTGTTCTAAAATATTTTTTTTAGTTTCAGATGGACACATACCTTTATTTTTATGTGGTGCTGAGTATCTAACTCAGTGCCTTCCACATTTGAGGCAAGCACTCTACCACTGAGCTAGCTACAAGCCCAGCTCATTTTGAGAAAATGAGCAAGATCTCAGTGCTTTCACTATATAACGGATTATGTGGCACTATTTTAGAAACAGGAAGATGTGGACACTCGTTTTGATGTCAAGTGATCTTTGGCAAGTTGCTTGACTTTGATTTCTACCTTTGTAAAACAAAAAAAAAAGACAGAGAGGAAGTTTGTTCTTTAGGTATCATTTGGGGAACAGCTCCTCTGGGCCAGAAACCACTGGCACATTTCTTAGAAAGCATAATAGGGGATTCCAGTTCCTTAGCATCTTAAAATTTTGTAATTCTGTAGCATTTCATCTCTAGGTAATATTATTTTAAATTGACTCAAGGGTGGAAATGCTTTTATTGTTATTATCTTGTTTTCCAGGAGACTTAATCTTGTTACTTCACCAAAGACACAAAGTGTGGAGGGCAAAATAGGCCTTGAGTATTAGCTTCTACTTCTGGAAAAGCAAATCTGTTGTTTGGAACAAAGACCTCTTATCTGTAGCCTGGGAGCTCTTTCATCTGTGTAACTGTCAATATATGGTTCTCACACAATAAGATGTAATGAATTCCAGCACTTCTGCCTTTGTTACAGAGACAATTAGGGTGTCCTGCCATCCATTATTCATCACTCTTGCCTCAGCTCCAAATAGAACAGTAAGCAGATCTGAAGAATAAGTATTCCTCACACTGGAAGAATTCACCTTCCAGGGTTATGGTGTCTAGTCACAGATAACCCCCCTGAACTTACGTGTCTCAGACATTTCATTGGCATGCTTTCTTTTGAAGAAAAGAAGCAGCAGTCTTTATTTTGTTTTATTGTTTTTGTATCTTCTTCCCATTATTCTCTCCTTGTTGAAGCAGTTATCCCACCCTATTCTCTCTTCTCTATAAGCCCACATACTTATTTTCCTTGAATGTCACAATTTTGTTTTTCTACATTTAAATCTATCCTCCTTATTGGTGTACATCTGCAGTTCAGTTTTTTGTTTGTTTGTTTGTTTGTTTTGTTTTGTTTTTTTGTCTCCTCCAATAACCAAGTAGTAAAGAGGAAGTTTGTCTTTATACTCAGAATAGGTGACTTCGCCAAATATTTCAAATTTAAAGACAAATAGAATCTGATGTCTACAACAATAAGAAGAAAAAACACATCTTACCTTCAAATTTATTCTAAACATGCTGGTTCATTTTATAATCAAGAACAAAATTATCAAGATGAATCCTTCTGTTTAAACTAGTTAAGTTTTCAAGATTCCAAACAGTCACATTAATTAGGGTAATATTTAAAAAATTGAGACAAATGATTTTTCACAATAAAGATTTACATATGTGTTCAAGAAGCTTTACTTGCTTTTCACATTAAAAAAAAACATAATCAGTATGCAGCTCAAGTTTCATTATGATAAGTTTGATCAAGCATTCTATCATTAGAAAAATCAAATGAAGTCATGTGATGGTATGTGCACTAGGTTTTAGATGATGTAGTTTCAAATTGACTTTTATTTAAGCTTTTAAATATAAAGAATAATAGAAAACGAGAGACACAACATTTGGGTTAGGATGCTCTCATGGGTTATGAACACTGGAATTCAAAAGGGTACCCAGGGATAGCCACTGAGGAAAACAGGTTGACCTTCATGTCAGCCTCAAAAGTCAGTAAAATGTTAAGTTTACATCTCAAACATGCTTGTCTCAGCTCTAACAGACACAAATAAACTTTCAAAATATATTTAAAAATTCAATCCATAAAATCTTCTGGGAATAGCCACACTAATCTCAGTTTAACTGCATAATTAAACATGTCTTCTCTCAATCTTCAAAGTAAGTTCTTTAATTCTAGGTGTCAAGACTGTGGTGACCATCTGAGTAACAGGTATTAATCTTCTGGAATATACCATTAAATTTCATCAAAACTGTATTTTCCAGATTAACAAATTTTACTTAGAAATCTGTCCTATATCCTAATATTCTACTTTATGTCTTCACCAACTGTGTTTTGCTTTGGAAGAACTCTGGATCTGCACCAAAGAAAAACTGACTTTCATTAAAATGGACATTTCTGCCCTTTCCCGTAATAGAATCTTGAGAATCACAAGAGGAAATCAATAAAAAGTACCCTACCCTAAAGGACTCACAGATTATTAAAGATCCACTTGCCATTTAAGAATAAAAATAATGACCCCAAGCAAAACCAGGAATTAAATGCAACTGGTTTAGATATAATTTTAAGAGGATGAAATATTGGATATAAAATTAAGATTCATCGGTAGTGCAAAAGATAAATATGAATGCTAAGTAGGTTGATATATGTTAAGGCAAAATATTTAGTGTCTTTAAGGCATTACTAAAATCTGAAAATGAGATTGGGGAAAATAAAAAAAATAGTTACTAATCAATATGCATCATCATGATTTCTTAAATGATGAAAATAAGTGCTGGTTGGTATATCAGGGTATATCTAATATCTTTCAATCTTGAAAATACAAAAAGTTTTAAAAATAAGTTATGGAGAGTGATTTTTATTGCTGTGATGAAAATCCAACCATCAGAGTTTAAAATATAAACTAATTCTCCTATACATGCAAGTGAATGCCCAGAATTTAAGAAGTGTATTTCTCATGATGCATTTCTTACTTAAGTCTTTGTAATAATTGTATGGTTATAGAAAAAATAGTATGACTCTGAAAATAAACATTTACTCAATATTAAGTTGAGGTAAAGGTTACATACAGTGAAATGTAAATTTAAGTATACAATTTGAGTTAAGACCAATGCATAGATCCAAATAACCCACATTACTGTGAAGATATAAAACTATTATTTTGTTTCTGTCATCATAGTTAAGTTTTTTCCAATCTTGAGCTCTGTTCTACTGGAGATATGCAGTGTATATTTTTGGGTTCTGACCTTTTTTGTTCAACATGCCTTTGGGAATCACTCATTTATTTAAAACATCCATAGTGCATTATTATTTATCACTGATTAGTATACCATTTGTGGCTATACCACAACTTATTTATCTATTCACCTGTTAATCGTTTGAGAGTTCTTCCAGATTTGGGCTACTTTAAATGAAAATTGCTATGAATTTTTCATACAAATAATTTCATGGACTGTATTTTATTTTTAGATATTGACTTGAAAGAAGAATTGCTGGATCATAGTTAGATGCATATTTACCTTTGCAGTGAAACACTGATGAGTTTTTCAGGGGTTTGTACCTTTTTGCAGTCCCACTGGGAATGCATGAGAGTTAGATGCTCCCCATCTGCACCAACATTTGATGCTGTCAATCTTTTAATTTTATCTATTCTAGTGAATGTTAAATGGCATCCTACCTTGGTTTTAAATCACATTCCTTTTGTAAAATATACAAACAAGTTTCTTTTTACTTAGTTTTTCTTTTCATTACTTATTTTACATGCACACACATATAAACTTTCTCTATTGAGAGGCATCTTTTACACACACACATTATAGAATATGATTCCTTTGTCAAATAAATATATGGAATGTTTTCTTTCAATTTGTGTCAGTTTTCATTTTCTTAATGGAACTTTTTGAAGTGCATGTGTTTTTAATTTTGGCTATATCCAATTCATCAATTTTTATTCCTATGTTTAGTACCTTTTGTATCTCTTCCTAGAAATCTTTACCCACTCAAATATATAAAGATTTTTTTTCTATTTATTTCTGGAAATGTTATAATTTGAGCTTTTGTGTTTAGGTTTATAAGTTAAATGAAATTCATTTTGTGTGTAGTGCCATGTAGTTTATCAAGATTCAGTTTTTCTCACACTTTTCCAGCTATTGTCTCACTTGTGGATAGGACTTGCTTTCACTCATTGAATTACTTTAATGCACTTATCAAAAATTAATTCAGGGCTAGGATTGTGGCACAGTGGTAGAGCACTTGCCTGGAATGAGCGAGGCCCTGGGTTCGATCCTCAGCACCACATAAAAATAAATAAATGAAATAAAGGTATTGTGTCTAACCAAAAAAAAATCTTTAAAAAAATCAATTCAGTGTATATGTGAGGATCTATTTATGGACAATTCTGTTCCATTGATCAATATGTCCATACCAATCCTACTATCGCACTCCATGATTGCTGTAGCTTTAGAGGAATTGAGTAATTTTTTTTTTTTTAATGAGGTGGTTTCAGTCCTCCAACTTTGTTCTTCTTTTCCATGATTATTCAGCTGTTCTAGAACATTTGTGTTTTATTATAAGTTTTTAAATCAACTCGCTAATTTGAGTGTACTATCATTTTGTCTAGATTAACTTAGGAAGAGTGGACTTTATCTCATTGGGATTTTAGATTTGTGATCACGTAATAACTCTCTTATGGTTTGGATCTGGAAAGTCCCCCAAAAGCTCATGTGTTAAAAGCATGGTGCTCAATGCAGCAAGAGTCATAGATGGAGCATTTCCACAATGATGTAATCATGATGGCTCTGGATCCAATCTTTGATAGCTGGATGGAATGTGGGGAGGTGGGACCTATTTGGAGGAAGCAGGTCACTGGGGGCGTGCCCTGAGAGGATTTATTTTTCCAGTCAGAAATTCCACCATCCCCCTGCAGCTGGGAAGCTTTTCTTCACTGCATCTTTCTGCCATTATTTTTTGCCTTACCGCAGGCTCAAAGCAGTGGATCTAGTTAACCATAGACTAATACCTCTGAAACTGTGTGCCCAAATAAACTCTCCCTCCTTTAAGTTATTGATATCAGGTATTTTGGTCACAGCAACAAGCTGACTCACAATTCTCCTTTTGTTTATTTATTCTTTAATTTCTCCAAACTATACTCATGACTGAGGAAGTATTGCATATTTTTGTTAAATTTATTCTACTAATGTTATTTCAAAGATATTTTAAAATTTAATTTTGTAATTTTTTTTCAAAACGCACACAGAAGAACTTGACAAGTGATCAAAGATAACATCACCAATAATGGGAGAAGCTGACACCAAGTGTTTCTGTAGGTATTAAATATAAGAAAAGTTCACAAATTGAATCAAGTCATGAGAATTCATCAAACAAATCCAAATTGAGTATTCTGTAAAACAATGAGCTTTTTTCTTAAAGAAACCAATGTCATAAAATAAATCAAGGGCTGAGAAACTCATTTTGATTAAAGGGAACTAAAGGAATACAACAATAAACTGCAATGTATAGTACTAGTTCAAACCCTGAATTGTTAAAATTGAATGATCTAAAGGACAACATAGGGATGATTGAGAAAATCTGAATTTAGAGTATATTAGGTAATATATGCAAATATATTAAGTAATATATGCAAAACTTCCTGAATTTGAAAATTACTCTGGAGTTACAAAAGAGAATTTTCTTATAATTAGAAGATAATGTATTGAACTACTTAAGAGTCAGCATCTCTGCAAACAAATTCAAATGGGTCAGTAAAAGAAGTGAGTACATGCAAAATAGCAATATGTGAAATTCCAATACTAAGAAATAAAAGCAAATGTGTTGACTTGTAAACAATAACTGAACCTATATGTAAAGTTTATAAGAGTCCCATTGTGATATTTTTGCATTCCTTCTGTAGGTCTGAATATTTAAAAAAATATATTTAGTTGAAGTGATTATAGCAAAGTAAGACACACAGATCATTCTATCCTGTAATTTTACAACTATGCTAATCTGTTGTTATTTGAAAGACAACAGTAAATTTGTGTTTGAGCTGTCAAGAATTTCTGTAATCTTTATGGGGGGGGGGATTGTTTGTTTGGCTTTGTTTAGAGGAAGGACAATGGAATAAAGAATTGAGGAAAAATGGTAACAAGAGGAAATGACTTCCAAAATCACATCAAGTGCTATTCTTTTCTATGACTGTATTTCACTAAGGATAATCTGAAAATAATCCTGACTGAAAGTCTGTTTGTTGTTGTGATTGATGTTGTTTGTTTGTTTATTCATTAAATGGAGAAATGTTTTTCAGTTGAAACTATGACCACTCACAGTATTGTAAACTCCATCTCCTTACATCATATAAATTTCATAATGTGTCTATTCAAATATTTTCTTATTTCATAAACTTTTATTTAGCAAATACAGAGTCAAAGAGACACCATAAATCAACAAGAAATCAGGCATATAAGTGTGTGCAGATTATAGTTTTTTTCATAGCTACATTTATTTTGTGCATTATCTTTTAGTAATATTTCATCATGTGAAATGATTTCAAGAATTGGGGGTAATTTGAAAGAAAAGGGGAGTTGAATATGAAAGAGATGCAAAAGATTGATATCTAGTGTAATTCTCAGGGATTTTTTCCCCCGTTTTTGGATTGTAACACTAAATTTACAAAACTAAATCTACAAAAATGCAAATGATATTAGAATACCAACTATATCCATCACTTTTTAAAAATTTTGTTTCTTTTTCCTTTTTCTGGGGAGGGGGGTGGTGGAAATGCTTGACATTGAACCCAGGGCTCGTGCAGGCTAGACAAGAGCTCTACCACTGACCTCTGTCCCAGTCCCAATTTCATAGTCTTTTATTTTGACTTTTAAATGTCTGTACTTTCCTTTTGAAACTGAAGAGATTAATTTCTACTTAAGTTCATGAGGACAAATAAATTGATTTTACATTGCAAAATCTAAATAAACTAATTAATGTTTCATTATTTCTTATCAGAATGTTGATGACTTTATCCTTGGATGCTATCAGCTCCAACTTTTCTGGGCATGTCCCCCCCTACTTAATATATATCCATCAAACAAGAAATTTTATATGTGATGCAAGAATAATTTTATCACAGAATTACAAACAGACTGACCCATGCAACCGAGGCTGGAAGGAGAAGTTGGGAAAAAACAAAACTAAACTAAACTAAAACCTAACTGTGCACATGCTCTATACACAGCCAGGCTTTAGTAGAGTTCAAGATAAAGATCCTTTTGAAAGTGGAAGATATCCTGTAACAGTCTGTTGGCATTCAACAATGAACTCAATCTTTTTACCTTTAGTACATTGCTATTCTCCTGACTCACAATGGTTCACAAAATGGTTGAGGTTAATTCCCTTTACTAAGAACCGTCAACATGGTATTTATAGAGGGATTCATTTGTAGTCCTATTTCAAAGAGGTCAGCAGGTGCAATGTATTCTTTAGAGGAATTCTGACTCACTTCTCTAGATTGTAAGATACTGTCTTTGTCTAAACAGTATGCATTTTAGGCTTTGCAAAAATGAGTGGCTACATTTTTTAACTCACCAGTTTGGAAAGCCTAAAAAACGTTCATGAAAAGCCTATTCTATAGAAGGATATACAATGTCAGATACAGGTTGTACTTACAGTGCCCGTATTTGCAGTTTGCCTGGAACAATCCTGGATTTTTCCTCTTGAATAACTTCTCCCTATCTTTTTCAAAATATTCATCCTTTGGATACTGAATTATGTCACCACCTTAGCACATATTGGGTATTTTTAATCTACAGATTTTCTTTAAAGTAGTTAGGTTTCAATTTTTTCCACACCTTTGCTATAAATGAGACATTTTTTCATTCTCATTAAATGATGGATGGAGAAGGGGAGGAATGAGTTTACACCTCAGTATGTCAATCAAGAAATTTTACTTCTTATAGAATTTTTTTAAATGAAGATTTTTAGAAGAGTACTGGCACATCATAACTGCTCAATAAGTGACAGCAATTCTTAAAATTATTTAAAGTGCTCCAATCATACTCTATTATTTAATTCATTCATATTATTAATCTAGGAAAACAACTCTAGAATTTGAGTTATGGGTTATGTTTAAATTGAATATGAGAATGAGAAGAAGGTAATTATTTTAACTGGAGCAATGGGATATGTTGTAAGGAAGTCCTGACTAGTAACATTATAATGTTATTAGCATAATAAAAAAGGCTTCTGGTCTGAGTCCTTGTTTCTTTGTATCTTTAACAGAGAATAGCATCTAAAACTTCTGCCCGACTGAAAGTGATGAAATATTTGGCATGTTTTTTATTGTTGTTTCTAGGCATTCGTGCAGTTAAATCAGTTAAAATACCAAGTTTCATCTTCATTCTTTGTATTTTAAATATAGGTCACTATCGCTTCTTCAAATGTCATAGAAGTACTCATGAAAATACTTTTGTATATTCTTTTATACTTGAGATTGTCTTTTGTGTAGTAGAATTATAGTTTCCCCAGTTAGCTTTATACATTATAAACTATTACTTGGCAAAGATTTAGAGAATGCAATCATTATTGCTCATATTTTCCAAAAAAATGAAATCAATCAAACTTTTTGATAGGAAGTATGTTAAAAAGGCAAATTATCATTGAAGATATTGGCAACCTCAAATGAGCCAATAATAAAAATGAAAAGGTTACATAACTCATACTATACACACATTGCAGTGAATATATTTAAAATAATGAATGTTAGCAGGTATAAATTTCAGCAGGATGCCTTCTGTTCGCTTTAGAGATGTGGACTTCAGAGATAAGTCCTGCGATTTTACAATGAGAACTGAATAGATGCCAACTAATGGGACAGTAGAAGTTGTGCATCATTAGTGGCATCTCTGTGTAGTTATTTATTTAGGGAGCAAATTCTGAGAACAGCAGTGTGAGAATCCATAAATCCTACTGAGCCTTGGTTAAGTGACATTCATTATAAAGAACACCTGGAGGGAAGACCTGAGAATTGAGTCACAACTAGAAAGATCAGATTACCTGATTTCTGCATGTCTGAGCTCAGTAAAGCTGCCCAGGTAGAGAATGATCTTTCTCTGCAGTCACTTCAATAGTATTATATTGGGATATTGAGATAATGTTGGTGGTTTATCTAATACAGTGTTGAGTTTATATTGCTTATATATTTCCTCAGACATTATTGTGAAATTTTGAGCATTTGATTCAATTTGTGGTATACAAGTACATTTTTACTTATCACTTTGCATCTAAGCAAAGCTATAAATTTTTATAGAAAATTCATATATCTGAGTAAAAACTATTGAATAGAAACTCTTCACATACTTTCTATCACAGTTTATGTAGATAATAAGAAATGTTTAAATTAAAATCCAACTTATTTCATATAGAATAAAAGGAAAAAGTTCAAAGAATGCTTTAACTTTTAATTAGTAAATTATTTAAATAGTAAATGACTGGTATTAATTTGAGATGTGGAAAACTGCAAGA
Organism: Marmota marmota marmota; assembly: GCF_001458135.2. Classification (NCBI taxonomy): domain Eukaryota; kingdom Metazoa; phylum Chordata; class Mammalia; order Rodentia; family Sciuridae; genus Marmota; species Marmota marmota. The sequence continues at coordinate 50,167,962 of NW_026000037.1, forward strand.
AAATCACTGAAAGACAAATCTGAATGTGAAGAGCAGATTGGAAAGAATGGTGTGGGATGGGGTGTCCAGGCTAGTCGGTCAGTTATTCACAGGAGTATTTGAATAGTCATGTTCCCTAGAGATGATGATACTCGGCACTAGTTTCTTTAACAAAGAAAATAAATTGCCTCAAATATTTTCTATACATGTTTTTGTAAAAAACACTTTGGGTTAAATTTAATTATCAGAAAATAAGATACTACTTATATTTGCTCAACAACAATTAAAAGGCATGCCAAATTTAATTATATTCATGAAATGGCTACTTAAATACATTCCCCTTCAGAGCATGTAACAAGAAGTATCAAAGATACACATACTGTTATAGCCAGCAATAATATTTCTATAAGAATATACTAGGCTTAGAATGGTACAGGTTGGGCAACAGAATCTTGGTATGTTTTTACAACTGTAAAAAAGTTGGAAATTGTAAAGTGTTTATTAATAAGGTATCCATGGTAACATGCTATTTCCTTTAAGGCTATATTTGTGAATATTAAAATAATTTACAGTCTGTCCATGTAATCATTAAAACATGCAAGTTCAGTATGAATTTCTCAGTGAGGAAAACAAGCTACTGATTGGTACAAAATTTATAGTGTTGTCCTGGTAATGTCCACATGCACACACAGAGAGGTATGAGTGTATTTATATAAAAAAAAATAGATGGAATACATGCCATTATTTTAGCAGTTGATATTTCTTAGTTTCAAGACCATATGTCTTTACTTTTTAATTTCTCTCTGTATTTTCTAATTTTTTAAACATCACAGTTAAATCACTTTGACAGACAGACAGAGAGAAAGTAAAAATAAGAAGTCCTTCCTGAGGTGTTGAAGTCCTGTATCAGGATGTGACTGATGAAGTGCCTTCTGATACCATAAAGGCTTTATAATCTAAGTTCATGACTCACGGTTAGGAAAAATGAATTCACTATGTTGGGAGACCAGTATAAAGATGAAGCTATTTTCAGTGTGTGTGGGAAAATAGCAGAAAATGACATCAGAATAATTGCAAGATTTCATTAGTATTTTATCATGTGGATTTAATGGAGGAGGTGCAGGGAGTGTTGGGATTTCTTGAAAACTTGCATATGTTATTATAAGCAAGAGCAGACAAATTCTTCTCTTCACTGACCTGTGAATGCCCCCATCAAAATCAGCAGATGGTGTGTAGGCACTAAAGATCTATCTGGACTGTTCTGACCATTCATGTTTCTCCTTCTTGACTAAGGAGGATGATTACTTGTTAAGTGTTTTTACAGAGATAGTTTTCTAAATATTATAATAAACTTCTTTAAAATATATAAACTATATGATAGTACATTGTTATTTCTCAATTAATAAATAAGTTGATAATTTTTACAGTTCTCATCCCTAGCAAAATTATTGACACTAGATGCTGAATGAGTAAATGAATGGATAAATGCATAAGACTTTTCCAGCCCCTGCTACCTTGTAGACATTTTCACTTATAAATAGGTGTATTCCTGGGCTACTTTAAATCTACCCTTTGCTATTCAGCCATTTCCTTTAGTTTTTCATGAGTGTCTTAATAAGTCTCTTCAAAATGTTCAAAGTTGAGTGGAAGAGACAGACATAGAAACAAATTACCACACTATAATTTCATAAGTGTCCTAATAGAGACAAGGAAAAAATGTTAGGGAACGTGGAAAAAAAGCTGCCTGAGGATTTAGAGGAGACCTTGAAAAGGAGCTGAGGTTGAACTGCACAGAAGTTTGCTTAAAATTAAGGGTGTTGATGAATGGTATAGGAAGGGGTCATGAAGGCTATCCCAGGATGAAGGAGTCACATGTACAGATAGAGGAGTCCTCAGGGTGGTGGCCTCTGGGAGGAGCTCAAACGCAGGATAGGTATGTGCTGAGTCTGACATTTGGCTCAAGATGGAGAAATGTGGAGGAGTTTTAAATAACCAGGAACTTTCCATACTAGTAAATTATAATTTCCTTTATAAATACTAATGGTGAATTTTTTCAAATCACATCATCTTGCCAGGAAATAAAATTCATGTTATGGGAAAGAGAAAGAACACTGCACAGATCCTTAGGACTGAATCACAGTGCGATGGGAAATTCCTCCCTGACTTCCTGGACAAGGACCAGACAAACAGCAGATGAGGGATGCTTAACTAAAATTGTGCCTCAACTATGAGTCAACTGTATAATTTATATCTCAAAACTGGCACGCTTTTAATAGAAAAGAGAGAGTCACTAATAATTATGGAGGGACTATAAGCAAATCCTAGCTACCCTCACTTCGTTGAACTGTAACATGCTGCCAGAGAGATTCATTTTGACTGATGATATTGTTTTAATTGCAAAACATTTATGGTGAACTTTGTTTCATTCACTTTTTGGTGTGAACTAAACTGGTTAGATTTACACTTTGGATGAATAATAGAATCTACGATTCAGAACTAGAAGGAGGATATATAAAATGGGGAAAGGTTACCCTTAAAAACTATATCATTTGAAGGCAATATATAGAATCAGCAAGCACAGACAAATCTAAGCTGTAAACTTTACTTCCACCTTGCTCTGTGATCATAAATATTTGACTTAACTTCTCTGAATCTCAAATTAACTTATCTGTAGAATGAAATAATACAGTAATTTCTACTCCTAAAGTTGTCATGAAAATCAGACAAAGGAATTTCTATGAAGAACCAATAATAGAACTGGGATTCAATAGGCATTAGTCTTTTGGGGATCTAATTTGGGTAGACTATTGGAAAGACTATGAGAATTAACATCTGGAAAGCACATCCATTGTGTAAAACACACTTGAATAAATGAATAGTTAAAGATCAACTGGTTAATAATATTAAAGAAAATGAACTGTACACATAGGATTTTCTAGAAAAACTAAAAGAAATATTGACTAATGTAGTATGAAAGGTAAACAAAAACCTGATTAAAAATTATTCATTCACCATATCATGTTATTAGCTCTAACACTGATTTTTGTCAAGTAGAAATGATCTTAATTAGTGTATATGAAGACCTTAAGATTGATTTCAATGTGTGATCTTTTCTAATACAAGTTGTTTTTTTTTTTTTTTTTTGGTAAGGAAATACTTTATTTAGTTTGTCCCAATTTTTGTTGTTTACTTTTCTTTAAGAAATTGACTATAAACCACCACTTTTTCTTACATTAATTTTTGTCATCATGCCTATCATCTTGTGTCATTAGCACAGATTTCACTGAATAAAATTTAAAAGAATATTTTGAGCAGAGGTCAGTGGTGTATATTGAGAGGCGACATGATCCAAGTTTTCTGAACTCTACCAATGTTTTAAACAACATGCAAGAATTAATGTTCTATCAAAACCAACACACAATAGCATATATAAAACAGTTCTAATAGTCCTAGAGGAAGGTGGGGAGAAGTGAGGGTAAGAAAAAAACAACACAATAAAGCTTGCAGTGGTGGAAATCCACCTGCTGAAATAATAATTTCTAGCTGATCATTTGGGAATAAAATGCACACAACTGAAGCGCCACTATGCAAGGAGCCTGGCATGCCCCAGCAGGCACAGTCTAACTTGAGATCACCTTATGAATGGAGCCAACTAAGGGCAGAAACTACCCACAGTCCTCTCTCACCCCTCCCAAAATTAATACCCATGAAGCATAGCCACAGCTAATTTTACTCCTTTTCTGAGTGAAAAGTACCAAGAGACATTCTACAAGACAGTGGAAACCATAAAAAAGACAAGTTTGTACACAGGAGGCCTATTTCAACTGGGGAGAGGTCATAGGGAGCCATAGTTTGAATTTTCACAGAAAGAACACTTTGCTCTTCTTAATTAGAATTTAAATTTAAATTAAAGGAGAAAGAAAAGGATATTATGGGATGTTCATTCATGACAATAGGAGCTTGGTACTCTGTTTTCTCATAACTCACCTGGGACAAGTAGAAATTTGACTTTCTTAATTGTTCAGTAATAGGACATGTTTCCTCACTGTTGTGATTAATGTTTTGCCGCTGTCTGATTCTGTTGCAGACAGCACAGCCAAGAGAGAGAAAACATTCATTTCATGATTGTAATTAATGATTGTTATTTTTTACTAATAACAAAAGATTGCTTTAGGATTTATATATTCATTATTGTGTTACCCTGAGATTAAGCTTCATTGTTGATTAAGAATTTTCAAGAAAACACTGAATGATAAAATATTGTAATACGTATAAAAAGTCAGTATTGTGTAACATAAGCAGTGAGGAGAGAAAATCTATCAAACACAAAAAATACAAGTAAGTAAGAAAAGGGCAGAAGAGGTCTTTGGGATTGTTTGTTAGGGATTGTTGGGAACAACTGTGCGTCAGTAGTGGGGTGGCCAGTAAGTGGCACCTGTGGTAACTGATTGATAACTTCTGATTCATAGTTCCTCCCTAAGTTCGTTAAATATTTTTCTGACTATATGTATAGCTACAGGGCATTAAAAGATTTAACATTTTAGATTAATAAACAAAGAAATATGGTAATTAATAAAATTAAGAAGAAAATTGTTCTGAAAAATAGTACAGAAGTGCTCCTAAGAAAATTACAAAAACCATCCAGGCGTGGTGGAACATTCCTATAATCCCAGTGGTTCAGGAGGCTGAGGCAGGAGGATTCAGAGTTCAAAGCCACCCTCAGCAAAAGCAAGGCACTGAGCAACTCAGTGATATCCTGTCTCTAAATGAAATGTAAAATAGAGCTGGGGATGTGGCTCAGTGTATGAGTTTCCCTGAGTTCAATCCCCAGTGCCAAAAAAAGAAAAAAAATCATTTACCCTATATCTTGGTTTCTGGGAAATCTCTTGATCTAAACCTGTTTGTTTCTTCGATTCCATTGTACCATCCCACATGCCCTTTTCATTTTTTAAGTAAAAATTGAGCACCCACTTGACATCCATATATTCAGGGCACAGAAATTAACAAGACTTAGTAATTCCTCTAAATTTGCTCAGAAAATAGATAAAATTAACTACCATGATATACAATAATATGTAGCCCACTGGAAAGTCTACATTGGAATTAAGAACACAGTGGTTGAAGACACGGGGGAGCAGGCAGTGAAGACATCAGCAATGACTTTACAAAGAAGTCTTTTGATCTGTCTTTGGAAGGATGATGATGGTTTCTGCAGGGTGAGAAGCAGAGGGAAGGGCAAATCCATTCAGAGAGACTTTGAAGTATTTATTTAAAAGAAAGCTTCTGAAAGGTGAGCAAACCCTTGGGTGTATAAAAGTGCAGTAAAGTATGATTGGAACATAAGATTTGTAAGTGAAACAGAATTGGCAATATATTCAACTAGTTGATATTTATTGAGCACATTATGGGCAAGAAACCATGTCAGAAATAAAGCTATGCTGTTTACTGAGTGCAGCATATTTCAATCAGCCTAACAAAGTAGATGCTATTCTCCAAATATACATGTTAGAAAAGGAAAATTAAAGAACCAAGAAAGCAAACTTGGTTAAATATATCTAGTTATTGTCAGAGCAAAGTAAATTTATTGTGGCTCCTCAAAAAATACCCTCCTTGAAAATCCAAGTTAACTCTGAAGGTCACCAAACCTACTGAGAAAGAATCTAATACATTAGGCTGAGATATAATGTAAGTGCACTGTGCAACAGTAGGCAAAGCTGTTGAGGGCTCAGTTCTACCACTTAGGAGCCATGTGTGGTCTCACAAATTGCTCAGTCTCTGTGGGTCTGTGTCTTTCCATTAAATGGTTATAAGAGTATGTCTATCTATGGGGTTGTTGTACCCGTCATTTAATACATGTAACTTATTTACTATGATTATGGCTCCAATAAGTCATCAGAGTAAGTGATTCATGTTTCAGAAATAGCTCTCTGATGGCACTGTGGAGAAGGGATTAGAGAGGGAGGGAATCTGGATTCAATACTTCAGAAGGACTAAGCTGACTTCAATCAGAGCACTTGACAGTGGATGGAGAAGTAGGAATAGCATTGTGAGATATTTCAGATGTAAAGACTGAAAGGATTTGGTCACCAGATGGGTTTAGAGTGAAGGGGGAGAGAAAAAAAAAACAAACATAAAATGACCTAAGGTTTCTAGTATAGATGGCCAGACGCAAGGTGATGCCTCCATACTTCATACTCCAACTGCTACTTCCCTGTGGTTCAAGTATGCAGGGACTCTCATGGCAGGCTGGCTGCCAGCAGTTGATTCAGTAGTTATTTATAACAAGCAATAGTAACAACAAACCAAAACACTTCGAGGCCAGTAGAAGCAAGTTCTTTCCATTAAACCTATTCTAGTCCCATTGTTTTAAACTGACTCTGTTCTCAAGTCCTTTGGGTATAAAAATAACCAAGCAGTTATCTCTCAAGCCACAGAAAACATCACTTCTTTCTAGCATCAGAACTGCTTACGGGTATAGTACTAGCAGGTGGCATAAGAGGATCAATAAACAAGAGCTCACTCCTATTTTCAAGCCATTTGGTTTCACTGGGAACAATAACGAAACAAAGTTTTCACATTGTGAGGAAGACTGTTTCTTGACAATATTCATTTCACCAATAAATACAATTGAACAAGTATAATATCCAGAACACATGGGAGGTAATGAAATTTAGGTAGGTGGAAGGAAATGAGTTTTAGGATTATTTGTTGCTATAATATCCTATCAGTAGGACATGGAATAGTATAAACAAAGAGTTAAAATGACACCAAAACAAATTATAGGCAACATACTCCTTGGAAATGTTTCTTATTGCCTGAATTACCCACACATGATATATATTTCTATTCTTGTCTTAAGAAATACCATCTGTATCTCTACTACACAATCCAAGAATTAGGAGAGCTGAATATATTATGTTTCTTATAACTTATAGAAAGCTATTGTAATAGTTATGTTTGTACTGTTAAAATTTTAACTGAACTGCATTGCTTCTTTAACAAATTATTATACGTAAGCAGTAAAAGGTGTTTACATTATATGTAATTATATTAAATATAATGTGTAAATGTACATTACCAACTTTATTTTAAGGTTGGGAAATAGAAGAAGAGTGGCAATGAGTCCTAAATTTTGTAAGTTCTCTATATAAAAACCTTCAATCTATAGTTCATATATTCTTTTTCTTTGAAAACAATTTCATGAAAACATCCAGGGATTAGAAGACAGAAATGAACATAAGTGCCTCTTGGTTCTGAAAGCAGAGATCAAGTTGTATCTTCCACTGCAGATCCTCCTTCTGTTCCCTAGGGCTTAAAACATTTCCTTAGAGAGAGGGGGAGCTCAACATGCATCTTCATCTTTACTCACAAATCAGCACTTTAAAGAAGGTCATTCTGCATAATTGTCAGAGAGAGCAGGTTCTGTGTTAGCGAACCAAGACCTCTTCCTGTGTTTAGTTGCATTAAATTTGCCGCTGTAACTTTGCTTTCTGGATATTTTCTGGATTAGGCAAAATCTTTCTTCAGCCCCTACTCATCCCTCAGTTCTTTAAAATAAGCTTCAAAGATGAAGAAAGTAGTACTACACATTTCTGTTTTGTTAACAAAATTGTCATTTTAATACACCTGGAAGCATAATGCCAAAAATACAGGAATGCTATGACCACTAAAATAGAACACTTTAGATCATGTTTTCCTTCTAAGGATCCTTATTTGTCCTGGAGAAATTTACTTTTATTTTTCCAGATGTTTAAAGTTGTTTGATAATTTAAAGCATATCTAAATGTGATTGAAGGGGTTTTAGCACTTTAACTAGCTAATTTTATTGCAGCATGCATCCCAGACCAGATAAGCAATAAACTAAGGGATGACCAGCTAAACTATCTTTTGTTTTGGGTTTTTTTTTTTTTCCTACTTCCAGAATGATGGACTAGTTAATAACTGAAGTATTTGTGATTTTTCAATCACTATGCCTAAAAATGTTGCTTTTAAAGTGAATATATTACACTATTAAAATACATGCCCATCCTTATATAAGCCTTGGCATAATTATAGTTTTGTATAATTAGAATTTTATGTCAAAAGATTTACAGCTTCATCACCTCAAGCAATATTTCACAGCTGCCAAGAATGATTTATGCAATAATGATTTAAACTGTAAAATAGACTCCTCAAAGGAAGGGCTGTCAAATATTCCTATTGAAAATAACAAGGTTTTCAAAAATTGATATTCTGGCAAACAGCAAGGCCAATTGTACCTAGCACAAACACATAAAGGAGCGATGTAGGAAGTGTTGCTTCACAATGGATCATGCGGTTCACAGCACACTGTACCAATGTGAACTCCTTGCATAGATCATGAGTTTAACCAGCTTATAAAGCCTCTGGTTACTTTGGAAAACAAATTTCAGAAATAATGCCTTGCTCATACATTTGCTACTCCATTTTGAATAAATAGAGAAAGTGAAAACAGAGTATCTCAACTTGTTAACTTCCTCATTGTGCTTATAACACGATTTTCTATATTCCTATAAAAGGCTAAATTAAGAATAAGTCAAGGAAGCATTTACTGTAAATAGTCAAGAAACTACCAAAAGTGAATGACCTCAATTATTAAGAATTAAGAACCTTTGAGAAGCAAACCAATGAAAATGTTGATTTATTTTTTCTTTTCCTGCTTTTATAAATGCACAATGCCTGGCAAGTCTATAAGATGTAAGACTATTAAAGCACTTGAACTTCAGAAGTTCTGACTGATTTTACAGTTGGCATGTGAATGAAACCAATATGCTCTGAAGATTCTTTTAAAAGTATTGAAAGTATCAACAACACACACACACACAGACACACACAAAACACATTAAAAAAATAAGTGTGACTGAATCCTTATCTAAAAAGTTCATTTAAATTAATTATTTTAATTTGGAAAACCAGAAAAATCTTGACTAATCATCTCACGTTTCTCACATCAATTAAAGCTAAATAGGCAACTTTTGTTGTTAATGCTAAAGATACCCAAGTCCTTAAAGACTGAATCACAATCTGGAAAAAAAAAAAAAAAACAGAACAAAATTACCACCAAAGCTTGACATTTCCATACCTAAAAGACCTTTCAAATAATTTTTATAAGAAAACAAGAACTTTAATTCATATACCCAAGCAAATCATTCAGAAGAAAATTTACATTTCTGAATACACTAACATCTTTACTACAGAACTTTTTACAATCATGATTCCATATGAAATTGCCTTTTAAGGTGTTTTGAGATTATTTTATACAGTCATGAACAAACTAACTAGATTTCAAAATATCACCATTTCAGTGGCAGTGTAATATTAATTTTTATTCAAAAACACTTTGCATACTATACTTAGGTTCTATGCAATTGGGCAGACCAAATTTATTTTATGCTTCAAATCTGAGAGTTGAAGAAAAAGTCTGAAATATAGAATAGCCTAGAAAACATAGTGACTAAAGATGGTTCAACATGCTCTGAAGAGCCACAGTACAGACTGAATTGACTTCATAATAAACATTCATATGGGGAAATAATGTCAGACACTCAAAACATGTCAAAGGTCCAGTTTGTTGGCTTCAGGTATACAAATAAAGAAGCTGATTTGGGTAGTGAGACCTTCAGTCCAATACATGCCTTCAAGACAATAAAATAATTAGGCTATTTCTAGTATGCTAACACTACTGATAGAGAAAGAGAGGAAGAGGGACAACATTGAAAAACAACCTCTATGCCCTCTGATAATCATATAATTGCTTTCATTCCAGATTAATACAAAGTTATACAAACCTGTTTTTCCAGTAATACTTGGTTGCACATAACCACTTCAGTTCACGCAATACTTAATAGAGTAATTAAGAACTGTACATATTCTATCATGAAACATTTAATTATAAGGAAAGAAGAGGAAGAGTTAAATCTTTTCCTTGCTACTTTTTCTCTGTGGTTTACCAAATGATGACTCATTATATGACATAGGCTATAGCATATCACACATTTACCAAATACTTAAGAGTTCCCCCCAAATCTGAAGATACCCCTCCTCTCCATTAATTTCTGTCAGTGGAATAGAAAGAAGTAGATAATAATACAATATTGACAAAATTAACTGCAGTATGTGTGTTTTTAAAAATTGTTTGACATTTAAAACTTAACTTGTCAAATATCATTAAGTGTCAACATTTGAGAATGTGTGATGCATTAAAATGGGAATATCTGAGTATTCATCCACAGGAATTCATTAATACTGTGTATTTAATGTATGCATGTCTCCCCCATGGCAAGTCTAAAAGAAGGAAGCATGTCCTTGAAGTTGAGCCATGACCTTAAGTTTGAAATGCCAGTTTTGATGCAGCTGTAAAATGAGTACTAATAACTTCACAGAGTCATAGTTCCTATTCTATATTTCTTATTTTAGAACAATATCAAATACATGAACGCCTTTACTATTTGAATATGCACAGATTTTCTGGACCACTTTTAGAAGTTCCTATACATCATCCTTACTCTTCTTTTAAAAATGAACAAAAGAAACAAGAGGTGTTGCACATCAACACCTAAAGAGATAAGAAATGCTTATAGCTGTAATCTTAAATTTCAGATTACACAGTTTTCAATACTTCAATATAAAACATATTTTCAAGTCCAAAAAAATGAAACTGTTTCTCTCCTACCAAATACATATCAATGCATGCAATAAATTATTGATCTTTGTATTAGTCCTTAGAGAAGGAGTGTGCAAAACTGATTCGTGACATTTTATCCTCAGTGACATTAAGTTACTGCACTTTCAAAGTACCCTTAGTGAAGAAGAAAACATTTTCTATTAATCTAAGAAGAATATTCATACTTCTTGGGCACTAAAACATAACAAGCAATGAATACATGTACAATTAAATATCTGGAGTGTCTCTGCACACAGACTTTCAGTAATCAAAATTTCCTTTCAATGAAATAAAATATGAGGAATCCTAAATAAACTTTACCATTTTTGTGATAGTAGGTGACCTCCACTTTCCTCTCCTCTGACCCCAACAATGCCTGTGCAATTTGGGCAATATCATGCCTCTTGGTCTCCGGCCCATGGAGGAAGTCGCAGGTGCATGGCTTCTGCATGACATCTGGCCTGGAGAAACCAGTCATCTCACAGAACCCATCATTGCAGTAGATGATGGCACAATTCTGCACTCTGGCATTTGCAATGATAAATTTTTTATCTGTAATAAGAAGATGGTAAGGCATCTTTTAAAAAGCTTCCATGAGACTCTCATAAACAGTGAACGTATTTGTTGCATAATAAGAGCTCTGAAATGTAGGTGCTTCCCCAAAATGTTAACTGCCCAGACTTTTCCAAGAAAAAAAAAATCACAAAAATATCCTACAAACTTTAAAAGTTAGAATAACGGTCCAAAGTAATTTTAACCAAAGGTATTTAAAAAAATCACTCTTCAAATTGCAAGAACACAATTTCCCTGATAGTCCAGATCTCAAATGCTGCAACTCCCAAGGGTCCTAGTGGACATTCAAACAAGCATCTGACCCATTGATATTTCCAGAAAGCATTTAAATGTAAGATAAAAAATTTATAAGCCAAAACATTGAAACATCTTGTAACTGTCAAATTTTTCACTTCAACTCTGTCCCTTAGAATACAACTTTCTCAAAGTAGTTATTCTTGGATCTGGCTTTTCTCTATTCCTCTAAGGCATACTACACACATTGTTAAGAAAAAGAAAAAAAGACAACTAGCTTTGCAATAAAACTAATTCACATTTATTAACAGTTCAATAATGCAAATGATCACCTTTTCATAATGTATTTTTTCCAAAAATACATTTCCTACACAATATCATGTTAACACCTTTTTACTTTTACTTTGGGAGAATCTTTAAATTTTGTACAGTAATAGAAAATTTAGTGCAAAAAACTTATTTATTTTGATAACATAATACATTTACTATTTCCAGGTTGAATGTGATGCAGGAAGTACAAGTTTATTTTGTACATAAGGTACTAGATCTTCACATCATTAAATGCAGTGCCGAAAAAAAAACCCTGCAAAGTATACAATATAAATGTGCTAATGTACATTTAAGAAAACATGGAATATAAATTTAAAAGTCTAGTATTTAAGATTACTATGCTTATATAAAAATTATTAATTTCCAGTAGGTGGTCCACATGAATACATTAAATTTTTCTACATTCAGTATCTGTGGGGTTTACTTATTATACTTCAATTTTTAAATTTCTAAATGGAAACTTTAAGAGGATAATAAAGTGACAGAAATATTATTTTGAATAATAAGCTGCTTGCACTGGGAACCAGTAAAAGATAAGATACTGCTTTCCCAAATTCTCTCTTTGGGCATATATTTGAACTGATTCAATACAAAGTTTAGCTTCTGTCAGCTAGCAGCTGGCAAGCATCCTTGTCATTCCACAGCCCTGCAATTTACCAAGATAAAATACAGTTTGCATAGCCATTTACATCCCTACTACCATTTACATACGCTTGTTCAAATAGTAGGGTCTGCTCTGCTTCTGACTTTCAAAAGTGTACAATAAAACAGCCTCAAAAATATAAACCCATGTTATACTAGCACGTTCCCCTTTAAGATAGTAGAATAGTAGGACATTAAGTAGCAAGGCAGATAATGGAGCAGTGGGAGAGGAGGATCAAATTGCCTTCTACAATAGAGACCATAATCTAAAATGTAAATCAAAATTAATATTAGAGGGAGAACACTCCCGCTGCCATCCGAGCCTCCTGGCTCGGTTTCACAGCCTCTGAACTTGACAGAGCCTGGAGTTGCCGATCTCCCCAGCTAGTAAGCGGCGGAAGCCAAGTGCACTATCAAAGCAGAAAGCGAGGGAGAGAGAAGCGAACAAATGAACTTACTTTGCCCTTCAAATTTCCGTATGATGGTCCCCAAAAATGTGTTCTGTGGTGCCACATGCCCCCTGCGAACAGGCATGTTGACCCGGGTCTTCCGAGGAGCGCTCCCCGCGAGCTCCGGAGTTCTCCCGGGATCTCTCCTCCGCTAGAGCCCAGGCCAGCGCGCGAGCCGCTCTTTGTGGCAGAGCATCCTCTTTTGAAACCAGAAATCTCTTCCCATTAGCACCACTTCTAGACACCCGCTTCACCCACCGGAGTCCAATCCATTCCCCTCACCTTCCGGAGGGGGCCTCGCACCGGACTGCCGCGGGTGAGAGGTTTGGGGGTGGGGAGAGGGAAGGAG
>NW_026000037.1:50181223-50225090 GCF_001458135.2 Marmota marmota marmota
GCACGCTTTCCCGATCCCCCCGCCTCTCCTCCCACACACACACACACACACACACACACACACACACACACACCACACTCCTTTTATCCCGAGAGCTTGGGCGCCACCACAGCTCGGATTACTCAAGCGTGCTTTAGCGGAAGCCAGCCAAGAAATCTCCAAAACTCAGTGACAAATAACTACCCTGGGAAGGTGATCTCCACGGCCACCAGCTACAGGGCTCCATCCCTGAGCTCCTCACGCCGCAGTAGCTAAAAACACTCCTAGCTGCAAAGAAAAGACAGGTGGGAAGACAGTCCCTCAATGAGAAAAATGTCTAAGCTGTACTGACGCTCAAGAGGTTGAAGACTGAGGATGAGCCACTCAAGAGTGAAGGTTTAGCGTCAGTGTGCAGCTTGGATCCCTGAGATTCTCGGGGATGGGCGCTGAAGCCCGGGCTGGACTGGCACGCTGGTTCCTGCCCAGCCCTGAACCGCGCCTCGCAGAGACTGAAGGCTGCCCGCGCCTCCGAGCATGCCCAGTTACACCGCTTGAGTCCCTAAGGAGTTGCAAGGTTGAGGGGTGATTGGGTCTTCAGGTGCTAAAGGCTGCGAGAAAGACGAGAGGGCCAAAGACTGTGAAAGCGACTGGCACAAAACAAGCAAAGAGTTTGAAGTGGGCGAGGCTGGGCGCCAGGGGGAAGGAACAAAAGGTGGGTGGGGCTAAGAGTTAGCAGTCTTGATGTGACCTCCCATTCATCAAAGGAACACACTCGCCACATCATTCTGTTTTCCTTCACCTTTTCTAAGGAATCATCTCGTTTAGGATAGCAAAAGGTTCAAGGGGGCAAAATAGAGTCCTCTTCGTTCTTGCTTCTCAGAGGCTGCCAACGCGGAATCTCGTGGTAATACATATGCTTTTGTACAAACGAGTCCTGGGGACTTAGGGAATCAAATATGACAAGTCATGCTAGGAAAGCATGTTTCCAAAGTTTTTTTTTTTAAAGTTTTCTTTCTTCTTTCCGTTTCTTTTATGCTATCTTCTCCTCTCTCATAATAGCCCTATCTACATCCTTTCTCTAAGTGGTATTTGCAACCTATTCGCTCTAAAGAAATAGAACATGGACAAACCTCTAATTTCTAGCTGGTAATGAGGTTCTATCCATCCCTTTCAAACATATAGTTGCATGTTAGAGATTTGGGGGGGAAGGAGTGTTCTTGCAGTCCATTAATCACCTCTGCCTGTGCATTGAGTCAGTCTGGTCTATATGTTATCACAGCCTCATATCTGAAGTGAGATAATGAGGGTGGAATTGGGAATGGCCAAGAAGCAGAGGAGTTAGTTTAGTAAAGAGAATCCTGTGGGTCGCAATAAATAAGAAAGAAATAAACAAAACAACTATTATAGTCCAGAAGATATACACCAACAAATCAAGACAAGAACAAAAACCTAAACAAATCTTACTTTCATTCAATAGCAATGAAAATGAATCAGAACACATTACCAAGAAATGTTGAATGTTCCTATTAACTAACATTACATTATTACTGTATGGCTGTCTCTTTGGGGATATAAAAAGATATCCTTTTTCAATGTATGGCTTTTCTCTCCTCTATACTTTATGAGCAGTTGATTCTGTCATTCTGTGCTCTAGCTGCAAATTGTCTTACATGAAGAAAATTCCTCTTCAAGGTGCTGAATATGTGGAGCTATCCGTGGTGCTGACTCTGACACTGCCTTTAGCAACTGCTCTCTGCCTACATCCAGCCACATAAAATAAAACTGTAAATTCAGGCAAGTGGCCCTGATATGTCCTTATACAACAATCATATTCATCAAATGCCCACAGAAACACCAAGTTCTATTTTCATTTTATCTCTAAAACATCTTTTTCTACTTAGCTATTTAATCAAACCCAAACTCATCCTCTTCACAAAACCCATCAAGGACTCCAGAGAAAACTCAATAAATGCATACTGTGTGATTCTAATTAAGGTTTTCTGTATAAAGTTTCATTTTTCTTAAGGTTTCACGGTGTAATAACACAACAGTAAGTTATGGCAAATAAACATAGACAAACATGTTTTCTAATCACATATAAACTCATTGAATGAGTACTTCTGTAAGTTAATAGACATTTCCAAATTGATTTTGAAACACAATATTTATCTTTCATATGGCAAGATGTTTTTATTATGAGTCTGCTACCATATTTTACAGGCTATTAACTCTGGAAACCCTGGAATTCTGTTTTTGTTCTTTAAGAGTACAATTGTCTTCCTGCTTGTTGAGCTATTCTCTATCTTTTTACAACTTTCAGAATGGACCCTGTTTGGATTGGTTAATGAATCACATGATAGTTAAAGTTCCATTGTCAGTGTTGCATATGAGTAAGCTCTGTGGGCTTCACATTTTTTCCCCAGCCTCATTTAACTCTAAGATTAGTTCTATTAATGATTCAGTGTAAAATCATAGAACATTCTATAATCTATGTATTGTAATTGATTGATATGAGCAGAAGATTAAAGGCATCCTGTTTCTAAATTACCCTAGTAATCGTGTTCATGCATTATATATTGGAACAGTGGAGACAAGTACATTAATCTATATTCAGCCAATAATAGAATCAAACTAGAGGAGAGTAATCATGGCTGCTTGCTAGCTGGAAAATTATTCTTCCTTCCATTCTCATCCTCTGAAAAAAGCTAACTTCAGATTTTATGTTTTTTAAGATTTCATAAGTTATAATATTTTGGGACATTTTGGGAAGTCCAAACTTTGAACAAAGTATGTAAATCCAAATGTTGAAATCCTATCAAGTGTACCCATTAAGTCAATTCAATCAAATTATGGGAAAAGATAAAGAATCAATTCAGATATATATTTCAAAATTATCTATTTACCCATGCTATTTTTAAATTAATTTATATAGAATTTATTTATGTAACTCTTAAAAAATGATAAAATTTACTTAATAAATTTTATACAAAAATAATTCTGCACAAAAGCTCACAGAATTACTGGAAACTTGCTTAAGAAATATATATTAGAAATTACTCAAGTATCATACACTATTGCTTGAATCTTCAGGAAACACTGTGGAATATTTTTGTGGCATTTTTATCTTGATAGAGAAAGGAAAGTTTTTAAGATCAAATAAGTGATGTGATTTGTGGCAAGACAGATGTGGAAAACAAATTGATTAATGCAAAATTTTCTCAATTTAGGAAGCTATTTTACTACTTGATTACACAATGTGACATTTTAATGGCTATTTTAATGTAGGCTTCTATGGAGATGCTGAGTATTATCCTATTAACTGGGTCACATTTAACTTATGAATTATCTAACTTAACAGTTTTGAGTTAAGCAGATTTTGGCTGCTATTGCCATATGTAGTTCTAGACTTTTGTAAGAGGCAGAAATTTTGAGGTCATCTATTAAAACAACCATATTTCTGTGCAGCATGGAATAGCAGAACAGGCAGGGGAAAAATTGTGTTCTAACACCAAATTGCCTTTTATAGAAAAAACTAATGAAAATGGTTAAGCTATTTTATTTATAGCTTCATTTCTAAAATCAGTGTAACAATTCCTAACTTTCAGTTTTGTGTGAAGAATAAATAATAGAACAGATATACATGGCTTAGCACAAAATCTGGCACCTAGTGAATATTTAAATAACAGCTATCCTACAATAGAAATACTCTACATTCTTAAATTAGTAAGTTAATGAATTAACATAGAATTATCTAATTTAGATTAAAGTTTTGTTATTGGCATATGTGTGTGAGACAGAAAGAAGGAGAATGAGATAGAGTGTTTGGAGCACAAGAAGTAATTAAAGAATGCTATTGGTAAATCATGCCCATCCTAATAATTTTGAATAATACCATTTCATATACTTGCAATATATTAACACATGCATATTGAGTTAGAACATTCGATATTTCTTGAGAAACTTAAATAATTTTTGATAACCTACTTTATATGTGAATTTAATCCAAATGGTTATTATTCGCTCTAACTCAGTAACTTTTATAGAAACATATTTCACATGATTTCCATCCAAATCATTAATATGGCTCATCTTATTGATAATACATAATATTTATCATAAGGACAAACTCTTTCTGTAGAGATGAGGTGTTGACAGTCCCTTCCCTGAAATATAGCACCTATTTCTGCAGATAATCTATTCAATATACATATTGCTGACCCATTTATCAATAATCAACATACATGATAATTAGTGACCTAACTGAATTGTTATACTTTAAGAAAAATACATACACAATTATAAGTTTTAAAGTAAGGGATTATATGAATATTATGGATGAAAATTTGATAGGGTATATTGGTAAGGTTGCTTAAAGGATTATTTATTTATTGATTTAAAAAATAATTTTTGTATATGAGTGAAAATAGTGTATGAAACTTCATTTCTCTCAACATATCTTAGCCAGACATGATGGCATATACCTGTAATGCCAGTGACTCACAGGAGCCAGGAGAATGGAAAGTTCAAGGCCAGCCTCAGCAACTTAGAGAAGACTTAAGCAACTTATCAAGATCCTATCTCAAAATAAAAAACAAAAAGAGTGGGGATGTGGCTCAGTGACAAAGCACCCCTGGACTTATCCCTGGAACTCCCCCCAAAAAATAGATCTTAAAATTGGTTTAATTGGCATGTTTACTCTTATAATTATCAAAATTGTATACATTAAGAATAACCTGAGAAGAGCAAGAATGAGAAATTTAATCAGTACCTCATAGCATGTAACAAAGCTATGATAAGATCCAGGAAGGTTTGGATCTTGTTTTATAATAATTTGTTAATTTATGCAAATCCTGGTACAAAATTAGCATTAAATAAGCTCTCAATAAATATATTTTAAGTTGATTGAGTAGGGGTTATTAAGTTTGTCTTTTATTTATGAAGAAGGTGTTCTAGTTTGTGTATAACTAGATTTACAGCATGTTTCAGCATTTCTGGAAAAATGATGAGGCTGAATTATGAAAGCTTATTTGTGGGAGAGATTGAGGAGTCTTTTGGGAAAACATTCAAACTAAGTGGAAAATCACAAAAAGTTGATTTAGTATTAAAAGTTCCCATCATCAAGGGAATGCATAAATGATTCTGGCTATTATATGAAGGGCAAATAAAGTAATAATAAAGTAACTTAGAACTTTTTTCAATCTTAACCTCTTACTGACAATTGTAGCATCTTTTCATTATTCTGTCTTAGAACATATGTGTCAAGGTCCAGAATTTTTAATATAAATTTTACTGAGGTATAATTTATATGAAATAAAATGCATACCTTGTGAGGGTATAATTTTAAAAATGTATTTAATTTTTTTTTCTTTTTGTGTATGATCACTCATTATTTGTTCACATGCTGTTGTAAGAAACAGTACTACATAGTAGTGTCATTGACCTTCACCCAGTTTCTCCCAGTGGTATCATCTTGTATAATTATAATGAAATGTGTTATCTCGAGAGTATCATAAAATTGGCAGGCGTTTTTGGAGTATTCCTGATCCCTAAGACCACTCTCAGGTTTGTTGATCACTAGAAGGACTCACAGGACTCATAAAATTGTTATACTTATTGTTATCATTTTATGTAGTGAAAAGTAGATGTTTTAATCAGTTTTGCATTGCTATGACCAAAAGATCTGACAAGAATAAATTAGAGGAGGAAGAGTTTAATTTGGCTCACTGTTTCAGAGATTCAGTCCATGGTCAGCCAATTCCAAATCTCAAGGTGAGGCAAAACATCATGACAGAAGGGCAGAGTGAAGGAGAAAAACTCCAGAAATGACAATAAGGAAGCAGAAAGAAAGAGAACTCTGCTCATCAGACACAAAATATAAACCCCAAAAGCATGCTCCCAGGGATCTCCCTCCTTCAGCCATACACCACTTGCCTACCATAGCTATCATTTAGCTAATCCATATCCATGGATTAACCCACTGATTAGGTTATGACTCTCAATCTAATCATTTCTCCTCTGAAGATTCTAGCATTTTCTCACACATGAGCTTTGGGGGAACATCTCATATAGAAACCTCAATAGCAGGTTAAAACAAAGAAAGAAAAAAGGCACAAGGCTTAGATTCAGAACAACCAGGTGTACATTTCCAGATGTAACCTCTTAGACTACCCACTAGGAGACTGGCTTAATTTTCCCAGGAATAATGCATGACCATGCATGTGAAGTGCTGCTAACCAGGCAAGCTCACCAGAGATTTTGGTATCCAGCATTTTTATCACAGATCAGCAACAGAGCTACGACACAATGCCTGTATGACTGACCTCAGTTGCTGAGGCTCTAGCACTCAGCTTTTAAACTGATACCATATGGCCGAAGACCTCGAGTATAGAAAACACTCTTACCAGGCAGAATATTCCAAGAACTCAGAGGTTTATTCTCAGTTATTCCTAAGAATAAACCAAGCCAATGGCCAGTTTTAAAGATAGGCCTTTCTTGGGAATACCTAGAGTTTAAAAAACCCAAGCATATGTTATTTTGACAAATCTAAATGACAATATGATGAGCAATTATTGAAAGAAGGGACTGAGATCTTCAGAGAGAACGATTCTTAATGTTTGTGATAATATGTAGCATAATGTTAGCAATGTGAAGGAGGAGGCTTATAGCCTGTGCTGTATAGCTGCATGGGGTCTCTGAAAGTTAGTATAGAAGTTTATGCACAGCCTCATTTTCCAATCCATACCTCTTTCTCCATTGTCTTTGGTGTGAATTTAGATTTTTAGTTTTAGATTTTTCATCCTTCCATTTAGACACATACTCAGTTTCTTGGAGACCATGTGTTATTTATTTCAGGATTCCTAATATTGAACATGCCATCTGCCTCATAGCAGTGTCCAGTAAGTATGGTTATAACAAAGAAGAAAGGAAAGCATGCAGGATGAACATGCGAATGGGTGTTTGAAAAGAAGGTAGGGAAGATGACACGAAGAAAGGCAGTTGGGACTGGTAAGAGAGGCAGAAGAGACTGGAGCAAGTGGGAATGGAAGAGATAGAAGATGAAAATATGAAAGGAAAAAATGAAGTAAGGGAAGAAAGAGTTGGAGAGAAATGAAGAGAGAGGAGAAAGGGAAAGTAAAAAAGAATTAAAAGGAGAAAAGAAAACAAGAAATAGTAAAAAGAAAAAAAAAGAGATAAAGGAAGGAATTCAATTAATTATGAGTCTACCATATACTTTCTAGAAGAGGTCATTCCTCATAGTCCAGAATTCAGAAACCATTTAAAATAGCATAACCCAAAATCTACACCAACACTTATAACCCATATAACATGAAGAAACTATCTAATTTTCAAGTATCAATAAGAATATATTTCTAGAAAACATAGACATGCTTCATTCAGGGTAATGCACATTTATAGCAAATGCATAGTAATTTAAAGGTGTCTATAAATAATTTACTATATAATGACATCCATTTTAATGGAATTATAAAGAAGTACATATATATACACATATCACACACACACACACACACACACACACACACACACACATATATATATATGCATACGGAGTACAGTAACATACTTATTGGTCATGGAAAATCAATTCAATTTTCAAATTACCAGATGGAAAAATATATTTATAATTAAGTAGCTTGTGCTTGAATATCAGTTAAAGATAATCATACTTGCAAATGGTCATTATTGATGGTTAACAATAAAATCTAGGGCCTATACATATAACTAGGCTGTGCATTACTATTTGTTTTTAGTGCCCTTTATTTTTCAATCTTTTCTGCACTGACTGAAAGGAACTTCCTGCTTACTGAGTAAGGCAGGTTAGGAACCAAGAACTGTTCTTTATCTCAACCCAGTTTTACAGCTAAGAAAACAGAAATAGAGAGAAGATTTGCTTGTGGTCATAAAATGAGTTTCGTTCACTTCATTTTCGAGCTTTGTATCTAATATGTGAATCTCTTACTTTCCTAACTGCTAAAACATACTCCTTCCAAATCTGTTAAATTTCTAAATTTGATAACTAATTTGAATGTTTCTTTTTAACCAACACTGCATATCTAAGCCATACTGCACATTCGAGCACATTTTGGTAATGCTTTATAGCACTTTGAATCTTGAAATTCTTTCACATGCTTTTACCCAATGTAGACATATTTAATCTTTTCTGAGAGAAATTTCCATTTCTCTGTCTCTAATTTGTCCTAACTGAATATTCTGCCTTATCTTGGACCAAATATGATTATGAAATTGTATTACACTAATATTTTATTTCAAGTATTCTGCATTAAATTATTTTGCTGAATACTATTAATGTATTTCATAAAGAGAGTTACTAAATAACTATGGTGTATGCCCTCCTTTGAATTAGTCATTAACATTGTTAGCCCTGGAAAGACTTAAACATTGGAAATAATTCTCATTGACTACATATAGATTTTCTACTGCTTTTTAAAGATTGACTTTTTCACCATTTTTATTCAAATTGTTATTTCATAGCATAATGTTACATAGCAGTAAATAATATTGAATCATTTTCCCTAGCAGGTCATTTTTTTTGCTGTCATTTCTTATCGTTTTGTTAAATTATAATCCATAAATAAATTCAGGTCAGAAATTCCTGCTTCAAATATTTTCACTTTTATTTTTATGATATTTTGTCATGCAAGATTTGGGAGACATTTCATCATTAAATATGCTAAAAATAAGATGAGGAGAAAAGAAACATCATGTAGAGGGAATCCTTTGCTCTAAACAATTGTTTACGTAGTTCATGAAAGAAATCACCTGGGGTGTTATTTTATTTATGAGTGATATTTTATGTGGTGAGTTCATTTCTATAGTAATTAGGATAGTTCTAGAATCTGGCATTTTTACAGACTTTCAACACTGATATCTGTATTAAGCAATGTTACATTGGCATTCTCCTGGGCTTTGGCGCTGAAATAAGATTAGTAAGTGATGGAGGAGGAAGTTCACTACCTAGAGTGATTAGAAGTGTTTCTGTTAGAATTGTACTTGGCTGGAAGCAACAGAAAACTCTATATTAACGTGTTTGACGCAGATGCCTCAGTCTTATGCCATAAACAAGTCTTTGTTAGGGAGCCCTGGGCAGGACAGCTCAGGCATTTGCTATGGAAATTTGTTATTTAATCTTTTGTTCTCCTCTTTTCTCAAGTTTGTTTCTTCCGGGGTACAAAATAGCTCTGCACCTCCAGTCTTCTAATCAGAATTCCAGGTAAAAATGAATTACACAAAGAAGAAATAAAGAGGCCAAAAGGGAGATAAGAATATATTGACTTCTTCTATCCTCTTTTTATAAAACCAGAAAAACCTTCATATTTGCAGAAATTCAACCCAGCCAGCATTTCCTTATGGCTCTGATGAAAACTGTGCATCATGGTCCCCCTAAACAGAAAAGTGACTAGAGAGACTTTCACAAGTTTTCTTTGATATCTGAAGTTTTACTAGAATTTTCTTGTTCTCTGTCAAATGCAAATGCTCCCAAAAAAACATGTACATACTCAAGTTATGAAATATCCTCATTTTATGCAATTTCTACATAATTCCCCAAAGAAAAATTTCTGTCAGAAATATTTGTACAATAATTTTATTGACATACTATACTAAGTACTCAGATCTCCAATGATTAAATCAAAATCATAAAGGCTAATTGAAAAATTTAAGGGTAATTACTTTGAGGAAATTTTACTTTTCTAAACAATTCTACACAAATAGGATTACCTCTCACCTAGATTTTATTTCCAAATGGCTTCATTTTCATTCATTGTTCTGTGTTTTAACAGGGTAGCAAAAGGATTTCTTTCAAAACCCAGTGTTAAACTTAATCACCCAATGGTCCATCATATAGTGATACAATTGATATGACCACTTTTCTTTCTCTCTCTCTTTCTTTTTTATCAAACATGATTATATATAACTCATGATTTTTTAATAAAAAAATGTAACTAAAATTTTGTGAAAGAGAATATAATATCTACCAGTACAAATGCTTTGAACATTGATAACTGTACATAAACTTGCTGTTAAGCAATATATCTCTGAGCCACACTTTTTCAGTGACTATTGATCACATTAAGTTATAAAATATTTCCTATCCCTATACCAGGTGGTTGGAAGAAAATAACTGCATAGAATATCACTATCACTTGAGTTAATTTAAGCTATAATTTTTTTTAAAAAGTTATGTCTTTAACAGATAGCAGACATTTGACAATGCACCAATATCATGTGAAAATATTTCAAATTATTAATAAAAATTTGTGTGTTTTTATTGGTGTTTTCACAAATGTTTGAAGACTGTTAAAAATAGAATAACCACATTAAAATATATACTATGGCTATGTTCATATCTTAAAATCTTTATAGTTTACAGATGTATATTTACACAAAAGGAGAAAATATTTATCTAAATGTCATTCCTATGATAGAATACTAAAATTTATTTAATGCATTTGTCCAGTTAAGGAAAAAAGGCAAATGTAATCTGATGGACAATTTTGATTGTTTGATACAATTCAATACTACAATGAAAACCAAATAAATTACTAAATAAATTCTGAAATTAATATATCATTTGGCTATTGTGTCCCAGAAACACACAAATTACTATGGATATAAAATAAGAAGGGGTAAAATTTGGTCTGAGAATAGGGAAGTAAATTCTTAAATGATCAACAGAATGCCAACGAGTAAGAGAGAGGCAAAAATTTATCATTTGATAATTGTTATTTCGTATTTCATCAGATTCTTTATTGATTACATTTAGTTGTTTCAAATAATTAGACTTGTAATCTATGATCTGCTTTAAAGCAGAAATAGCCAAGTTTAATCATTCTGGTGAAAATAATATAAACATCTTCAGTAGAAGTAGGAAAAAAAAACAGGTCATGGAAAATTTCCTCTTAGTCTCCTAACAAAAACTGATTATTTATTTGTTCATGCAAAATACTCAAGTGACCAAAGCTCCCCATACTTTCTAATATCTGCTGTTCTGTTATATTTTGCTTTAACTATAGCATTAACTTCTCCTGTTTAAAAAGAAACAAAAGCAAAACCTCATTCTGTAGGGATTAGCTGAAATATTTGTTATTTCAGTTGATGAATTTCTTGTTTATAAATAGTTTGTATAGCCTGAATTCCAATATGTATGACCTCAGAATTTCCTATTGCACAGTTCTTTCTTCATTGTGTTTGCTCCAAAACTAGATTAGAAACTTCATAAAGAGAATTTTTATGCCCTATGATCCCCAATATAGTAATATCTTCTTACTTTTTTTTGCAATGTTCTTTGTACATAGTTGATGTATAAAGCACATCAACTATGTACAAAGCACTATGTTCTGTTAAGTAACAGGGTAGCATAATGATTTCCTTCAAAACTTAGTGTTAAACTTAATCACCCATATTGCCTTCCATATTGGCTACACCAATTTGCAGTCGCATCAGCAGTGTATGAGTGTACCTTTTTCCCCACATCCTCACCAACATTTATTGTTGTTTGTATGCATATTAGTTGCCATTCTGACTAGATTGAGATGAAATTTTAGAGTAGTTTTGATTTGCATTTCTCTAATTGCTAGTGAAAATGAATATTTTTTAAATATGTGTTTGATTGATTGTATGTCATCTTCTGAGAAGTATCTGTTCAGGTCCTTGGCCCATTTATTGATTGGCTTATTCCTTTTTTCTTTTTTTTGGGGTGGTGGTGGTGGTGTTTAGTTTCTTTATATACCCTAGAGATTAGTGCTCTATCTGATGTGTGAGGGGTAAAAATTTGCTCCCGTTATGGAAAGCAGTATGGAGACTCCTTGGAAAACTTGGAATGGAACCACCATTTGAACCAGCTATCCCTCAACTGGGTCTATACACAAAGGACTTAAAAACAGCATACTACAGGGACACAGCAATGTTCATAGCAGCACAATTCACAATGGCTAAACTGTGGAACCGACCTAGATGCCCTTCAGTAGATGAATGGACAAAAAAAATGTGGCATATATACATAATGGAATATTATTCAGCAATAAAAGCGAATAAAATTATGGCATTTGCAGGTAAATGAATGGAGTTAGAGAAGATAATGATAAGTGAAGTTAGCCAATCCCATAAAAACAAATGCCAAATGTTTTCTCTGATATAAAGAGGCTGACTCATAGTGGGGTAGGAAGAGGGAGCATGGGAGGAGGCGTGAGAGGGGAAGGGAGGAGGCACGGGGATAGTAATGATGGTGGAATGTGATGAACATCATTATCCAAAGTACATGTATAAAGATATGAATTGGTATGAATGTACTTTTTATACAACCAGAGACAGGAAAAATTCGTGCTCTGTATGTATAATATGAATTGTAAGTCATTCTGCTGTCATATATACATAAAAATAAAATTAATAATAAAATTAATCATCCAGTGGTCCATCATATATTGGTGCAATTGATATAACCACATTTTTAAAGTAACAGTTAATGTAAGTAATGTACAATAATAGCAGGCTGTCTGAAAGTAAATGATAGTGAATATTTGTGCCTAAGATACTGTCTATTAAGATCCATTCCAAGCACCAAAGTATCTGTTTATTTTTAATGTTGAACATTTTGAATAATAATTATCTTTTGACCCTGCCTATCTTGATGAAAAGGGCTTTACTAAACTTACAGAGAAATGGAGAATTAATCAATCTTGATAAAATGAGCTAAGAGGTACTCATTACATCATCAGAAA
This sequence comes from Marmota marmota marmota, assembly GCF_001458135.2. NCBI lineage: Eukaryota > Metazoa > Chordata > Mammalia > Rodentia > Sciuridae > Marmota > Marmota marmota. Next base: position 50,193,961 of record NW_026000037.1, read on the forward strand.
TTAGTACTTTGGAATGGACACTAAATTAATCATTTCTCATATTTAACATTGGAAAAACTTTGTAGCTCTTGTTACAGTCCTTGATCTAGCAGAGGAGGACCTAAAGTATGGACCTATGTTGAGCATTAGAATTGAGTGATTTAATACCTAAACATTTGTCATTTTTTTTTGTAATGAAAACATTCAAATCATTCTCCTTAATATTTACAATTTTGTGAAACAATATTGTTGACGATAATTGCCTTTCTGCTTAAAACGACACCAGAATTTATTCCTCCTCTCTGGCTATGATTTTTACCACTAACTAATCTTTTTTCATTCTTCTTTCCCTTCCCCTCTTCTCCAGTTTCTTGAAACCATCATTCTGCTTTCTATTTCTATGAGCTCAGCGCATAGAAATAGATTCTACTTATACATGAAATCATGCAGCATCTATTTTTTTTCTGTGTCTGGCATGTTTTACTTACTATAAACTTCAGGTCCATCCACATTGCTCCCAATGACAGGATCTCATCCTTTTATGGGTGAATAGTATTCCACTGCATATATATAAGAGACACATTTTTGTTTTATTCTTTCATCAATCAATGGACACTATGGTTAATTCTATATCTTGGCAATAAATATGAGTGTTCAATGTGATTCAACGATTCATTTCTTTTGGAGACATCCCCATCAGCTGCATTGCTAGATCTTGTAGTAGTTCTATTTTTAAGTTTTTGAGGAACCTACATACTCTGACTGTACTGATTTGCATTCCCACTGGCATTATATAAGTTACCCTTTCTCCAGATCCTCACTAGATTTTTAGAATTTGATTTTTTTAAAAATTATTAACATATATTTATTGTAAAAATTATTTTCACTCTGACATTTTCATATATGCATACATCATTCTTGGGTCATGCTCACTCTCCCTTCTACCATCTGAAGTTCTCCCCTGTATCCCCATGTTCCCTCATCCCATTCTCCTGCCCTAATAGTCCCTGTGCCACTTCTAAATCATAGTTTTTCTTTTCTTTTCTCTCTCTCTCTTTCTTTTTTCTCTCTCCTTCTTTATTTTTTTCTTTCTCTTTCTTTCTTTCTTTCTTTCTTTCTTTCTTTCTTTCTTTCTTTCTCTCTCCCTTTCTTTCTTTCTCTTTCTTAGTTTCCACATATGCGAGAAAACATGAGATAATAGATACTTATCTTTCTGTCTGTCTTATTTCATTGAAAATGATGAATACCAGTTCTATCAATTTTCATGCACATGACATGATTTCATTCCTCTTCATGGTCAAATAATACTCCATTATATATATACAACTTTTCTAATCTACTCATTTGTTGATGGGCACTTGGGACAAATTCTTATCTTGGCTATTGTGAAGATTGCTGCAATGAACATAGATACTCAGGTATTTCTTTTGTATGCTGATTCTTTTTCTTTATATAAACATCAAGGTGTTGTGTAGCTGGATAATATGGCAATTTCTTTAGTTTTATTTATATTTCTGTTTTTAAAGGCACCTCCATAACTGTTTTCTACAGTGTCTGTATTAGTTGTCATTCCCACTAACATTGGACAAGGATTCCTTTTTTTCCCCCACATCCTTACTAGCATTTACCAATTTAAAATATAATAGCCATTTTGACTAGGGTGAGATGAAATCTCAAAGAAATTTTGATTTCTATTTCCTTGATAACTAAAGACAACTGAGCATTTTAATATGCATATTAGCCATTTGTACTTTTTACTTTGAGAAGTATCTGTTTAGATTATTTGCCCATTTTGGGGTGGGGGTTATTTGTTCTTCTGTTCTTAATTTGTTTGAGTTTTTACATATTCTGAATAGTAATCATCTGTCATATGTATAACTGGCAGTATATTCTCCCATTTTGTAGATCTAGATTCAGTCTTCTAAATGCTTACATATCTCGTTTTCCCAACACCATTTGTTTAAAAGGCTGTCTTTTTTTATGTTTGTTTCTCACATCTTTGTTGAAAATCAGCTGTAGACATGTGGGTTTATTTCTAGGTGTTCTATCATTGCTCTATGTGTCTATTTTTATGACAGCACCATGATTTTTTTTTGTTACTATGGCTTTGTCATATATTTTGAAATCATTTATTTTGATACCTTTAGAATTACTCTTTTTGTTCAGGATCACTTTGGCTATTTGGGACGGTTTGTCCTTGAAAATAAAAATTAGGATTGGTTTTCTTGTTCTGTAAAAATTTACAATGGTATTTTGATGGGGATTGCACTGAAATTGTATATCACTTTGGTAGTATGGCCAATTTAACAATATTCTTCTAATCCATAAACATGGGGATTGTTTCCATCTTTTAAAATTTATTCCTTCAGTGTTTCATTGTTTTTATTGTTTGTTCCTAGAACTTTTTTTGAGAATACTATGAATGGGATTGTTTCCTGTGTTCTTACTCAGTGAGTTTATTATTGGCAAATAAAAAGGTACTGATTTGTGTGTATTGATTTTGTGTCCAGCAACTTTGCTGAATTTATCAATTTTAAGTCTTTTGGTTGAATCTTTAAGATTTTATGAATATAGATTCATATCACTTGCAACAGGGATAATGTGACTTCTTCCTTTCCTATTTATGTCACTTTTAATTCTTTCTCTTGCTGAATTCCTCTGGCTAAAATTTCAAGTACATTGAATAATAGTGATAAGTGTGATTTCACAATAGCTAAACTGTGGAAGCAACCTAGATGCCCTTCAGTAGACAAATGGATAAAGAAAATGTGGCATATATACACAATGGAATATTACTCAGCAATAAAAGAGAATAAGACTGTGGCATTTGCAGGTAAATGGAGAGAGTTGGACAATATAATGCTAAGTGAAGTTAGTCAATCTCGAAAACCCAAATGCCAAATATTTTCTCTGATATAAGGAGGCTGATTCATAGTGGGGTTGGGAGTGGGAGCATGGGACAACTAGATAAACTCTAGATAGGACAAAGGGGAAGGAGGAGAAGGAGAGGAAGGGAGGGAGCAAGGGGGTAAAAAAGATGATGGAATGTGATAGACATCATTACCCTAAATACACGTATGAAGACACAAATGGTGTGAATATACTTTGTATACACCCAGAGATATGAAAAATTGTGCTATATATGTGTACAATGAATTGTAATGCATTCTGCTGTCATATATAACAAATTAGAATAAAAAATTTAAAAAGAGTGGTTAAGTGTGGACATCCTTGTATTATTCCTTATTTGAAAGGAAATTCTGTCAATTTTTCCCTCTCAGTATCATGTTGGCTATAGAATTGTCATATATAGCCTTTATTATATTGAAATATGATCCTTCTCAGTCTAATTTATTCAGGAAATTTTACCATGAAGGGATGTTGAGTGTTATTAATGGCTTTTTGTTAAGCTATTGAGATGATGTGTAATTGTTTTTTTCTTTGATCCTATTTATGTAGTCTATTACGTTCATTGATTTGCATGTGTTGAACCATTCTTGCATCCCTGGAATGAAAACATGGTGTATGATCACCACATATATTTATATATCTCTATATATCAATATACAGATATGTATATACATATACATACATTATGTGTGTATGAATATATATTATGTATATAGTTTTTTTGTGGTGTGCAGATGCAACCCATGTCCCCATGCATGTGAAGCGAGTACTTTACATGCTATTTTTAACGTGATGTTGAATTTAATTAGGCAGTATTTTCTTGAGAATTTGGTATCTATGTTTACCAATGATATTGATCTATAGTTTTCTTTTTTGTTTTGTCCTTATCAGATTTTGGTTGTAGGCTAATGCTGACTTCATAGAATGTATCTCCAAGTGTTCCTTCCTTTCTAGTTCATGAAATAGCTTGAGGACCTTTGGTATTTATTCTTTAAAAGTCTGGAAAAAATCAGTAGTAAATTCATCCAGTCCTTGAACTTTACTTTGTTGGGAGACTTTTTATTTACTGGTGTAAAATCATTGCTTGTTATTCATCTATTTAGGATTTTTTTACCCTTTTAGTTAAATTTTAGGTCATATGTGTTCAGAAATTTGCCCATCTGTTCTTGGCTTTTCCAGCTTATTGGCATATGGTTTTTCAAAGCATTTCCTACTAAGCCTATGACGTACACTGTTGTCTGTTTTAATATACCCCATTTCATCTCTAGTTTTATTCTTTTAGTCTTTTATCTCTCTAGTTAGTTTAGTTAAGGATTTGTCAATTTTACTAATTGTGTCAAAGCACCAAATGTTCATCACATTGACCCTGTGTCGTCAATTATTTTAGCCTCTGCTTCATTTTTTCCCTGTCCTGATCTTTTTTATCTCTTTCCTTCTACTAATTCTTGCTTTTCTGAGACCTTAAGATGTATTATTAAATAACTTATTTGAGAGCTCTCCAGTTTTTTAATGTAGCTGCTCGTAGCTATAAATGTCTGTGTTTGCTGTGTACTACAGGTACTAGAATGTCATAATACCATATTTATTTGAATTTATAAATTTTTAAAATTTCCCCAACTTCTTCAATATCATACCATTCATTGAAAAATGTATTGTTCAATATCCATGTGTTTGTATAATTTCTGTAGTTTATATTGCTATTGCTTCCTAGTTTTATCCCATATTAATATGGTAAGATGCAAGAAACTCTTTCAATGTTTTTGAATTTATTAAGACTTATTTATGATATAATATATGTTTAATTTGGTACACGAGATTATGAAAAAAATGTATATTCTGCAGTTGTTGGATAGACTATTCCGTAGTTACCTATTAATTCAATTAGATCTATTTATAATGTATTTTAACTCTGATGTTTCTATGTTGATTTTTTTTGTTACAATCTATTTATTAATAAGAGTGGGGCATTGAAGTAACCCAAAATTGGGTCCTATCTCTCCCTTTATGTCCAGGAGATTTTTTTTCCGCATAAATTTGTTTGCCCCAATGTTAAATGCATGTTTATAATTGTTATATATTTTTGGTGAATTGTTTCCTTTGTAAGTATGTAGTAAACTTCTTTTTCGTTTCTAAATAATTTTGGCTTAACGTTTGTTTTGCAAACATGAGTATAGCTATACCTGCTTGCTTTTGAATTCTGTTTGCTCAGAATATTATTTTTCATACATTTACTTTCTGTGTATGTTTTTGCCAATGAGTTTCTTATTGGAAGTATTTTGTTTTTAATTCCAATCAGCCAGTGAACATCATTTGAGTGGAGAATCAAGACCATTTATACCCAGCATTATTTTTGAAAAGTATATACTTTTATATGTCATCTATTGTTTTTCTTCTATTTGTTTTAAGTAATGTATAATCATTTATTATCCACTTATTCATTTCACGGTTTTCGTAGCTTTCTGTATTAATAATGTAGGTTATTTTCTTATTCTCATTTTCTTATCTACCCTTCTCATGAGATATATATTTTCCCCATGCTCTCATGACTATATTTATCTTTATTACTTTTCTTGTTTTAGAATTCCCTAAGTATATTATGCAATATTCATTTAGTTGTCACAAGTTACCACAGTTTATACTTTTCCTGGAAGGTCTTCATTTCTTCTTTAATTCTGATAGATAACTGTCTTGGGTATAGTAATTTTAGTATATTTACTTTATATTTTAGCAATTTTACTAGAAATAGGTCTTGTGGGGGTTCTTTTACTATTTGGGATTGTAAATTTCTCCTGTATCTGGATAGCCAAGTCTTTTTCAAGATTTGGGAATTATTTTGCTATTATTCAACTAAATTGTTTTTCAGTGACTTCAGCCTATGATTCTTCCTGTCATCTATTCTAATTGTGTTTACATATGCTCTTTTAATAGTATTCCAGAGAGCTCACATTTTCTGTTCATTCTTATTTTTTCTTTATTATTATCTAAATGTAATAAATCTTCAACTGTTTTTTAAGCCTTGCTATCTTTTTCTTAGGCTTGATCTAGTCCATTTGTGTGGCTTTCAGCAGTTTTTAATCTGACTTGTTGAGCTTTTCATTTCCAATAGGGTTTTTTATATCCTTTTTCAAAATTTATATCTTTATTGAATTGTTCAGTTGTACCCTGCACTGTCTTTTTAAATCCATCCAGTTGCCAGACAAAAATTTCAAAAGAATGATTTTCAGATAGCTCAATAATTTCCCAGAGGATATACATAAACAGCTGAACTAAAAGCTGTTTTATTATTTCTATTCTAACTATGGTGAGAGGGTATCTCATTGTGGTTTTGATTTTCATTTCTCCAATGATTAGATATGTGTACATTTTCATTTTCATGGCCCTTTGTAAATCTTTTTTTAAGAAATATATATTTAGATCTTTGCCCATGTATTATTTTGGTTATGCATTTTTTGCCATTAATATTATTCTTATTAGTAATATCTTCTGGATATTAATTGCTTATTATATGAATAATTTATAATTTTTGTATGTCTTTTCACTGTATTGATAGTTTTCTTTACCTTTTAGTTTGATATCTATTTCACCCATTTGTTTATTTTTTCTTTTCTTGCCTGTACTTTAATATTCTATCTAAAATGCAGTGATGTTTTCTCTTTCTTTTTTTTTTTTACCAATGTATTCTCAGGACTTGAAGAAGAATGCTTATCTTATGGTGGGTGTTAATAATATTTAATTAACTCATGTAACTACAAAACTTATTTTTCTTGTGATAAACATAATTAATAAACAGTCATAATATCTATACTTGTACAGTGTTCATATAACTCTATACTACCAAGGAATGCTCTGAATGATATAAAAGTCCTTATTCTGTTTATATCTATGAGTCCCTTTTCCAAAGTTTTCTACCCTAATTTTCATCTTAGGAAGCAGATTCTGATTGAGTTCATCGATGGAAACGCCAGTCAGAGAGGAAGATCAATGTCCTTTTTCTCTTTAGGTAATTTAAAAATTAATTTGTTCCTCTGTCAATGGTTACTGTTCTTTTCGAGGTAATTGAAAATTATTCTGTCTCCTCTTGAGTTTTCATATATACTTTCTCCAACTCTTATTCTTTCTTTCCTAGGGTTAACATAACCTTGCTTATAGTATATAGAAGTCATTCTGCAATTCTTTAGACCTCATATGTATTCATGTATTTGTACCTTTAAAAATAAATCTTATTCAAATAATCCTTACTTTGTGTGTGCCATCTGTTCTGGTTGGGACTCTGATTGAGTCTGAAACCTACCTGAGGAAAAGCTTAATGCATATTAGTCAACAGCATATAATGAAAAAATAGATAAATGTTTTAAATTATGTGAATATCTTATTAATATAGAATATACTGATATGTTTTATATTGATATATAAATATTAAGACAAGAACATTTGTACTTCCCAGAAATAGCTTTTTCAGAATAGGTTAGATTAAATTGTATTTGAAAAATGAGAAAATCTTAGACAAAAGAACTGGCCCAACCTTCAGGTATAGTGACCGATAGGAACAAAGGCATAGAAGGGGAATGAAATATAAAACTATTATACATGGGACAATGAGAAAAATCACTGGGATAAAATACAGCTGTTAAGACAACTGGATTTCTTCTTCACACTCTAGAGAATTCATTTATTTGCCTTTTTCAGTTTCTAGAAGCAATCTCTATGCTGTGGTTCATGGTCCCATTCCTCCATCTCCAGTGACAGCACATTCAGGCTTATTCTCACGCTTCTATTTCTCTGGTTTACTCTATCCACCCTTTTTCTGTCCATCTATCCTTACATCTACCCAACCATCCATCCCATCTATCTTGGTAAAAACATACATCACAAAATATATTATTTTAGCTCTTTTTAAGTATATAGTTAATTAAGTGCACATTGTTTGCAATAGTTCTCTAGAAGATATTCATCTTACATAACAAACTTTATACCCATTGAGCAAGAATTTTTCACCATACCCTTAGCCTCTGGCAAACACCATTCTACATTTAGTTTTTAAGACTTAAGCTAATTTTTCATGTATATGGAATTATGTAATATTTGCCATTTTTGTGACTAGCTTATTTTATCTACCATAATATCCTCAAGATTCATTCATGTTGAGGATTACAGGATCCCCATCTTTTTAAATGCTGAATAATATTCCATTGTATGTATGTCTTTAATGCATTAGTTACTAATGGACATTTGATTGCTGAACACCTCTTGGCAATTGGTAATAATGCTGCAATGAATAAGAGTGCAAATATTTCTTTGAGATTCTGTTTTTGATCATTTTGGATATATACCAAGAAATTGAATTGCCAGATTATATAGCAATTCTGCTTTTCATATTTTTGAGGAAATGTCACAGTGTTATGTACAACAGCTTTTATACTATTTTTACTCCCATAAATGATGAATAAGGATTCCAATTTCTCCACATCCTCTCTTACATTTGTGATTTTATATTCTTGATTTACTCTACTGCCACCCTTTTTCTGTCTATCTATCCTTACATCTATCCAACCATCCATCCCATCTATCTTGGTAAAAAGATACATCACAAAATATATTATTTTAGCTCTTTTTATAGTGGCTGTTTGAACATATGTAAGGTTACATTTAAGTTTTGGTTTTGATATGCATTTCCTGATGATTAGTGATATTGCACATCTTTTTATATACATTTGCCTATTTGTTAATCTTATTTAGAGAAATGTTTTTTCAATTCCTTTGCCTTTTTAAAAATCAGGTTAATTTGTTGTTAAATTACAGGAGTTTGTTATGTATTCTAGATATTAAATTCTTTTTAAATGTATTTCTTTCAATCATTTTTCTCCTATTCTGCAATTGTCTCATCACTTTCTTTATTGTTGTTTTATTGCATGGAAGTTTTTATCTTTTTCCACTGTTTCTATTGATGTATTTTTATTATAATTTTAATTGTGCACATTTAACAGATAGATTGTGATAATTTGACACAAGTACAGAGTGTACAATAATAGGACATGTTTATGGGGTAAAATGTGATAGTTCATGTAAACAATCTATACTAATCAAATAATGGTAATTAGCATTTTCATATCTTTATTATGTCTTTAAGTTTAGAGCCTATTGGCTCCTCTTTTTCTTGTTATTCATAGAATATACTAGAGCTTATTATGAACTATAGTCACTCCACTAGTATACAGGGAAGTTGACAAAACAGGTTCTAAAATGTAGTTGGAATGGATAGAAGTTCTAATATATCCCATTGGTTAATATGTGTACCTTGATGCCAATACTACATGGCTTTGATTACTGGACCTTTGTTTTTTTAATATTTATTTATTTATTTTTGCATTATAATTCTTAATACATCATTATATCATAATTTATCATATCTCTGATTATATATAAGGTATGTTGACACCACATTCACATCTTCATACATGTATTTGGTATAGTGATGAGGGTCTTCTTTCACAAACCATGCTATTCCCCTTCTCTCTCCCTTTCCCTCCCACTCCTATTCCCTATCTAGAGGTAATCTTCCTCCCTTGCTCTCCTTCCCAACCCCATTTTGAGTCACCCTCTTATATCAGAGAAGACATTCGGCATTTGTTTTTTTGGGATTGGCTAACTTCACTTAGCACAATCTTCTCTAATGCCATCCATTTCCCTGCAAATGCCATAATCTTATTCTTTTTTTATTACTGAGTAATATTCCATTGTGTATAAATTCCAGATTTTTTTTAACCATTCATCCACTGAAGGACATCTAGGTTGGCTCCACAGTTTAGCTATTGTGAATCATGCTGCTATAAACATTGATGTGGCTGTGACCCTGTAATATGCTGTTTGTAGGTCCTTTGGGTATAGTCCAGGAAGAGGAATAGCTGGGTCAAATGGTGGTTACATACCCAGTTTTCCAAGGAATCTCCATACTGCTTTCCAAATTGGCTGCACCAGTTTGCAGTCCCACCACCAGTGTATGAGTGTACCTTTGTCCCCGCATCCTCACCAGCACTTGTTGTTTGTCTTCATAATGGCTGTCACTCTTACTGGAGTGAGATGGTATCTTAGAGTAGTTTTAATTTGCATTTCTCTGATTGCTAGAGATGATGAGCATTTTTTCATATATTTGTTGACTGATTGTATATCCTCTTCTGAGAAGTGTCTGTTCAGATCCTTGGCCCATTTATTGATTGGATTATTTGTTTTTTTGGTGCTTATCTTGTTGAGCTCTTTATATACCCTAGAGATTAGAGCTCTATCTGATGTGTGAGGGGTAAAAATTTCTTCCCAGGATGTAGGCTCCCTATTCACCTCACATATTATTTCTTTTGCTGAGAAAAAACTTTTTAGTTTGAATCCATCCCATTTTTTGATTCTTGATTTTAATTCCTATGCTATAGGAGTCTTATTAAGGAATTTGGGGCCTAGCCCCACGTGATGGAGATTAGGGCCTACTTTTTCTTCTATTATACACAGAGTCTCTGGTTTAATCCCTAGATTCTTGATCCTTGTGCATGGTGAGAGATAGGGATTCAATTTCATTTTGTTGCATATGGATTTCCAGTTTTCTAAGCACCATTTGTTGAAGATGCTATCCTTCCTCCAGTGCATACTTTTGGCACCTTTATCTAATATAAAATAATTGAATATTTGTGGGTTAGTCTCTGTGTCCTCTATTCTGCACCATTGGTCTACTAGCCTGTTTTGGTGCCAGTAGCATGCTGTTTTTGTTACTATTGCTCTGTAGTATAGCTTAAGGTCTGGTATAGTGATACCACCTGTTTCACTCTTCCTGCTTAGAATTGCTTTAGCTATTCTGGGTCTCTTATTTTTCCAGATGAATTTCATGATTGCTTTTTCTATTTCTATGAGGAATGCCATTGGGATTTTGATTGGACCTTTGTAATATTGATATAAATTACATAGAATCTGTAGATCACTTTAGTTAGTATTGACATTTTAATAAACTCAAGTCTTCTAATCTATGAATATGGGATTTACCTTCATTTGTTTTCGTCTTTATTTCAACAATGTTTTAATAGCTTTTAATGTACAAGTATTTAATCTTCTTGGTTAAGTTTATTCTTAAATATTTTACTTTTCTTCATGCCTTTATAAATGAGAATGTTTTCCTAATTTTTTTAGAATTAGTCATCATAAATGTAACTTATTTTTATGTGTTCATTTTGTATCCTGCAATTGTTCTAAATTTATTAGTTCTAATAGTGTGTGTGGTTGTGTGCATGCGTATGTAAACTTTAGGGTTTTCTACATACAAAAATCATGTCAGGTGAACAGTGATGCTTTTTTAAAATTTTTTTGGTTGTAGATGGACACAGTACCTTTATTTTATTTATTTATTTTTATGTGGTACTGAGGATTGAACCCAGTGCCCCATACATGCTACACAAGCACTCTGCCACAACTCCATCCCTGAGCATCATACTATCACTTCTTTTCTGGTTGGGATGTTTTTTAAAATTTCTTTAACCAATTGGCTTTTTCTAGGACTTCTGGTACTATGTATAATAGAAGCAATGAGAATGCATATGGTTGTGTTTCTCCTGATCTCAGAGGGCAAGCTGTCAGTTTTAACCCTTATACATGATCAAAGTTGTGAGTCTTTCACATGCAGTTTTTTTTTGTGTGTGTGTGTGTGTGTGTGTGTTAATTTCCTTCTATTCCTAGTTTGCTAAGTGTTTTTATCAAGAACAGGTGTTTCATTTTGTCAAATATTTTTTATGGATCAGTTGAGATGATCATGTGTTTTGTTGTCCTTCATTCTGTTAATGCAGTGTATTACGTCAGTGGATTTTAGTATGCTGAACCATCCTTGAAATCTGAGAATAAATACCACTTGATTATGTGCACAATCCTTTTGTTGTACTGGAGGACTGATTTGCTAAGTATTCTTTCAAGGAATTTTGCATCAATATTCATCAGAGATATTGGTCTCAATTTTCTTCTTTTGGCTTTGGTATCAGGGTAATGCTGGCCTCATAAAATGAGTTTGGCTTCTTCATTTTTTTTGCAAGAGCATGATGTTCATTCTTCTGTAAATGTATGGTAGAGTTGTCCAGGGAAGCCATCTGGTCCTGGGATTTTCTTTTTTTGGAGGTTCACTCTCTTTCACTTTACAGCATCCCTCTGATGACATTAAGCTTTTCTTAACAATCCAGGATAACCTCTACATAACAAGATCATTTTAAGTCACAATCTTAATTCCTTTTTTCAATCTAAATTTCACCAAATGTGTTAATTTCCTAGGTCTCTTCTAGGGCTATCATAATAATCACAAATTGGGTGGGCTAAAGCAACAGAAATTTATTTTCTCATTATTTAGGAGGACAAATTGTGAAATCAAGGTGGCAGCCAGATTAATTTATTCTTCATGTTCAGAGAAAAATGACCACAGATCTCTCTCCTCTAGCACTGATGGTTGCTGGCTTCCTTTGTGTTTTTTTAGATTATATATACATAACCCTAATATCAAATTTCATCTTCAGGTGACCTCTCTCTGTGTTACTGTACGCTCTTTTTTGTTCTAAAATAATTCTCTCAATGGATTGAGGGAAGATGCACCCTAATCCAGTATTTCTATCATGATCCTTACCTTAATTACATATACAAAGATTCTATTTTTAGCTAAGGTCACACTTTGAGGTTCTAGGAGGACATGCTTTGTGTGTGTGTGTGTGTGTGTGTGTGTGTGTGTTTGGTAGTGGCAATAATATGCAACCAACTACAGCATTAAAATCTAACATATTCACAGCTCTTGAGGATAAGGATATAGACATTTGGGGGTCCATTATTCTGCTTAGCATAATCATTACCTCCCTACTGTTAATTGACATAGACACAAGCCAAAGAGAACAAAAGTGGTATATCACATTAGTGTCTGGATTACCTGATCAGGAAGTTTATGTTTACATCCTGACCTGCTTCTTTCTGGTTCATAATGCATCACTTCATCTTATGGAGTGCTGTTGGGTCCACATGATTTTATGACTTGATATATCTGAACATAAATCTGCTTAAGGTGAGCTGCATGGTTGCTTGCTGCCCCCTTGTCAGACACTCCATCCCTACCAAGGCCCAGTATTACATCAGAGGCTGCTTTTCAACTGGTATGTACTTTTCTGCATCAGGCATTTGGGACTTTCTACCAAATATGAAGTATCCACATTGTAATTCTCCTGTTGGGGTTTGGCAAAAACCCTTTAGTGTGTCTTTTCTCATCACAGACACTTCAAATATCAGAAGATCTACTGTGTCATATCTTCAGAGTGGTAGAAGCCTAAGTATTATATCTCAGCCTCCATTGTATTTTCACTTCTTATTCATTTGGTATGATTAATTGATAGTATTAATATGGTGAACCAAATATCATGTGGTTCAGATCCCTTTGGACCATATTATGACAGTGATTAAGAGAATTTATATAACCCTTGTGCAAAATAATAAGTATGTACATTATCCATCCCATGTGAATGTGAACTTTTTCTGTCTTTCCTTCCCTGAAGACCTGAAAAGGCAAGCATTTGTCAGGTCATTGGCTGTATAACTGAAATTACGTTCATCTATTTTAGATTTAAACACTATATATAGCACTGCAATTGTAAATATGCTACTAACTGGTCAAACTCAAAGTAGTCTACTGTGACATCCTGGATCTGTCTGGTTTTTGTAGGGGTCAGATTGTAGTTCAGTAGGCTTATGATGGGGATCATTGTTCTCGAATATATTAATCTTTAAAGGTAACAATAATCTTTGTCATTCTTCCTGTGGTATATAGTGTTTTTAGTCATTATTTTGTCGAAGGAGCATTTTTAGCAGTTTTTTCAGCTTCTGCTTTGAATCTACCACTTATAATAGCTTTATGTCCTCACAGCCTAAGGAACTATTATTGTAGCTCAGGCAGCTACCATGTGATGTGATTTACAATTATATACTCAAAAACCCTGGAAATGACCATCGGTTCAGTCTATGGACCCCATGTGAACCACTGTGATCTGGGTCTGTGTCATTGTACTATTTATTACCTCCCTCTAAATAAATCTCTAATCAGAGGATCATCCTTATTACTGATTCAGGCATTGGGGTATATCAATGTCAACTTCGAGTCTTGTCATTTCTTCCCCAGTGGATAGAACTTGAAAAAAATTTATGCAAGACCCTTTGAGGAAGAACTCATAAAGTTATTACTACATATACTTGATATGTATTACTGGTTCAAATTGAGAAACAATTTTGTTTCTTCTGAGAACTCAGCTTTTCCTCCCATAATGGGTTTGGGGCCTGAGAACTAGCTCTGGTGGAGTTATGAGCAAGGAATTGTGTCTTTTTTTCTGTAGGACGTAGGGCTCTTCTAAGTCTCCTAGGCATTAATTAATGTTTAAATTAAGTAGCATTCTTGTTATCTGTCCATCTCTTAACAGTCTTCATGGCACTCTATGTCATCTCCCTCAACTGTCACACCACTCTCAGGTGGATGCTTCAAAACACTTGTACAAGAGTGTTCAGAGAAGTCTAATTTATGATTTTCTTAAATCAAAACCAATCCAGATATATATTAAAAGAAAAATTGATAAATGTATTCTGGTATGTCAACAAAATGGAATAATATGTACCATTGATATTAAATGAACACAAATGTAGGAAATCAGATGAATGCATTTCACAAACATCATGTAGATTGAAAGAAACTAGACATCAAAGAATTATTTTGTAGTATTTTTAGTCTTATTCATGTAAAATGTACATACATTTATATAAATTTTATAAGTTAGATAAATTAATTTTAGTGCTCATGGTTGCATGGTTAATTAGTTAATTTATAAGTAAAGAAATATTTATCATTTCTCTCAGTAGGTAATTTCCTTTAGTAGGATGTATTGGTAGGAATTGAGAAATGACAGGTGGTCTCTGGGTACTGACAATATTCTATTGTCTTGAGCTATTAAGGTGTTAACATGCATAATAATATTCCCTATTTTAAATCATGGAACTCTACAAACTCATTTAATGAACTTTCTGTCAGAGTTTCCAAAAATAGCAAAAATGTATTTACAACCAAAGTAAAGGAATTTCATACTTTGACCTTTTCAAACAATAAAAAAAAACTTTGTGTTCAATTTTCAAATATCATTTTCTTTTTTTTTATTGTTGGTTGTTCAAAACATTGTCATTTTCTGTATTGTGGTGGAACCTCTTCAAACCCTGTCCTACATCATCAATTGTGTGTATGTGATGCTTTCTTTCAAATCCCCGATCATAACAGTCACTTAAGGCAGGTGATTTAAAACCAACTTCCAGGCAGAATTGGATTTTTACCTGTTACAAAATGCACTTTTTGTGCAAGTTAAGTTTCAAACGAGAACAGTGGTTTGATAACCAATTTTCTCATAGAAATATCTGGTGTTCTAAAAAACAGAGTATTTTCCTCTTATTATTTTTAGTTTTATTTCATCTTCTTACTTCTTAAAAGGCAGTTTCTAAAGTATATAAAAATGATCATTTCATTTGTGTTTCTCAATTTGTCCTCAGCTTAGTGTGGGAGAAAAAAAGCTGTAATGATGGCAAAGACCAATAATGCCAAAGACAAGGAAAGCAATGGGTTGGGAGTCAAGTAAATTGTGGTTAAATACCTCTGAGTAATCCATTCTGATGCCAAGTCATTGGGATAATCTCATTTCAACTGTTAGTCTGAGTATTTATATCTAGTGTTTTTTAATTAAACAATAAATCCTTCTCCTATTTTAGAATGGCTAATGAATAACTGAGAGAAAAGTATATCAGAAGAGAATATGATGAAAAAAGAAGGAAATCTTCTAATTGTTTTGATTAGTACCCAGGCAACCTGGCAAACTATTACTTGCTCACTGCTTCCACAAATTGCACCCCTGGACTCTGGTTCTGCAGCAAAGAATAGGGTAAGAACATGTCCTTACTACTGCTTGTTTTCAAACTTTCTATGTATTTTAATCAAACAGGGATTTGTGAGAAATTCCCAGTGTCCATGTTGTATCCAGTCATAATTAAACAGAATCTCTGAGAGTGTTAGCAAGGTACTTGCAAGATTTATAGTACCACTGATGTTGTGAAAAGACAGTCACATATCAGACCTTGTGGTTTAAGCATCATATTGGAATTTAAAAGATTAAATACTAAGCATTTTTTGACAATGATAACACTTTTAAATATTAATTTTGTTTAATATCATAATTAATATGACACCAAAGAAAATAGTTAAGTTAAATTTATATTTCCTCAGACAAGTATACTAAACTCCTGAAGAAGACTTTTTAAAGACCGCTGGAGTCCTTTTCTTGGATGAGTTGAATGAGAAATGAAGACATGTTCATATCTAATAATAATTCTAATTATTATAATTATCCTCAGGATTATACCCACACCTATCACAAAAGGAGAGTGTTGGGTGTCTCCTATGCATTATCCCTGGTTCAACTGTATATTCATAAGATCTGTTATTATATTACAAAACTACTTTAACAGTTTTCAAGTTTAAGAGAGCTATGTATGAACCAATATTGGAATAGTGCAAGTTATCATTAAACAAACTTTGAAAGAGCTTTATAGAATTAGAATGAGCTCTATATTAACTGGAAGTAGACTATGTTCCATGTATTAGGGAATCTGAAATAAGAGTAATGTCAACTGGACAAAATTTTATTTTACTCCATGTATTAAAGTCCTAAGGGATGCCATCCTGAAGTTCATTCTTTGTTTCATGGTACTGGGGTTGAACCCAGGGTCTTATGCATACTAGACTTAGCTTCGCCACTGAGGTATATCCCATCTGGCAGTCCTGAAATTGTATGGCTATTCCCCTCTTTCAGGGAACCAAATATCAGAATGTGTTTCTCTTAATGTATTGTCTCAGGATCTGTAAGGGGTAACAGAGATTCTTGTGCTCTCTGTACTAAAGGTCACAAGTCCCTTCTGCAGGGTTAGCCATTATTCACTTCCAGCCATTGTTACTGTGTTTTATCCTAGGGCTGACAAAACACAGCACCATAAACTGGGTATCTTAACATAAGTCCACTTCTTCTCTTGCAGTTCTAGAGGCTAAAATGCCTACATCAAGATGTTGACAAGACCAAGCCAGAGCTCTAACTATTGTACTCAAATTCCAGATATCAGTAAACAATAACAACAATGAAAACAAAACAATAACAACAAAACTGAGCCAAGACCTTTCTTTAATGGCACTTCCTCAGTTTCACATGGATCTCCCACTCACCCTTCACTGGCCAGCCTCTAGTCACATATTTTCATTCCTACAATTAGCTGGCAAACAAAACTTTTAGTTTACATGGCAATGTGACCTAATTATTATGACCTAATTATTATTATGAGTGTTCTTAGTAAGTCGGACTAATAAAAAAAATACTGCAACGCACTTAATACTCTTTGTCATGGACTGAAGGAAGAGAATTCATTTAGCAGATGGACAGAAGTATGTGAAAAAAGTACTGGCACCCTGGAGACTTTTGAATTACTTTCTAAGAGACGTTTGTTATTTTGAGATATTTATAATAACCTGTTACAGTTTTTGTTTACTGTTATGAGAACAGATAGGAAACAATAGCCTAGGACAGTGAAACTCAGGGCGAGAAATTTTTTTGTTCCCCACTCTCCCCTGTCAGAACGTTTGACATTACCTGGAGTCATTTCTAGTTGTCACAACTATAGGAGGTACTTCATGTATCTTGTGAAAAGAGGCCTGAAGTGCTACTAAATCTCCCACAAGGGATGAGACAGCTCCCAACAAAAATAATCATCCAGCACAAAATATCAATATCTAGTTGAAAACTTAGATCCCTCTCTCTTTCTCTTTTGTCAAGACAAAGTCAATATCCAAAATGTCATTGAAGACACCAAGAAAAACAGCAGCAGTAGCAAAAACAAAATGCCATTGTCAATCGTTTTCCTAAGGAAAACCCACAGTTCTGAAGTTAAATAAAGGTGTAGTAACATTCAAATAGTAGGTTATCACAAACTCAAGGATCAAATTCTTACAAAGACCTATCATGTAATGTAAATTGGTGAGGCTGGCTATGGGTAAGATGACAAATGGCAACTGACATCTGCCCTTAGTGACCAAGGATCTGAAGCGGGTAACAGAGACTCTTGTGCTCTCTGTACTGAATATCCCAAGCCCCTTCTGCAGGGTTAGCCGTTGTTCACTTCCAGTCATTGTTACTGTGTTTTATCCTAGGGCTGACATAACAAAGCACCATAAACTGGGTATCTTAACATAAGTCCACTTGTTCTCTTGCAGTTCTGGAGGCTAAAAGTCCTAAATCAAGATGTTGGCAAGACCATGCTCTTTCTGAAGGAGAGGGATGTAGTTTTCCTCACCTCTTCTTAGCTTCTAGTTTTCACCAGCAATTCTTGGTATTGCTGGGCTTGCACATTGGCATCTCTGCCACAATGGTGTCCTTCCTGAGTCTATTTATGTCTCCTATGGGTAAGTCTCTGTCTGTGCCAAAATTTCCCTCTCCTTACAAGCAGACCTCATTGGACTAAAGCCCATTCCAAATATATATATATACTCATATTAAATTGATTACTCCTGCAAAATTCTAGTTTCCAAATGAGGTCATATTTATATGGTCTGGATCTTAGGACTTTGAAATATCTTTTTAGAAAAAACAATGCAGCCCATAGTTACAATGCAAGAATTTGGGCTCTAGGTTTGTTAAAAGTTATTTTTTCGAGGGAAGCTGAAATTTAAACTTTATTTTGCCCAACTGCTGGTAACTAAACCCAGAGCCTTGCACATGCTAGGCAAATGCTCTATCTCTGAGATATACTTCCAGGCTAGGAAGTTCAGCTTATGTTAAATCCTCGAATCATTATAATGTGGCTTTTACAAAAAATCACCTGTGTGCAGCATCTAGTTTGTGACTTTGCAAACTTGTCATATCTCTTATGGGTAAAGAATGTGAAGAAGTGGGGTATTCCTTGATTTTCTCTAAAGATAGCTCCATAGAGAAAGGAAAAACGTTATGGTGGAAATCAGAACTGTAGAGATGAAGAGGACAAATGGAATTCTGGGAAACATCAAAGGAAGGACTCTATGACTGGTGGAAAGGAAAAGTGAGTCAGTGTGGCTACTGTGCCATAAGTAACAGAAGAACATCAGCATACAGGATGTGCAAAAGATATTCCAGGCAAAAGTTCAAGAAAGTTGTCACAAACAGTGTGTGAACTTGTATCCAAGGACTCATTTGCATGGATACATGAGTTCATGCATCACTGAAATCAATGCACTCATTTATGGTTTGGACTTTGGGTCTATTACACCTGCTGGATGTTTAGTAGACATTTGAACAGTGTTGATATGTATGCTAATGGTGTATATCAATTCTGACAAATTTTTAGAAAACAAACACAAACTATTTTTGATCTCTGAAATATTTGACTTTCAAAGCTTCGGCATTCAGAATTGGCAGACAAAATTAACACTTACATTTTCAAAATTCATATGCCCCATCTTGAAGACAAGTGCAAAATTAACTCCACCTCCATCACATGGATTGAGTAGAAGAGGGTGGATGGATGCTGGGCTGAGTTACTAATATCTGGCCCTTTTCTCAATACTGGAGAATATATTAACACATCAATTAAAACACAATCCAGGGGCTGGGGATGTGGCTCAAGCGGTACCGTGCTCGCCTGGCATGCACGGGGCGCTGAGTTCGATCCTCAGCACCACACACAATAAAATAAAGATGTGTCCACCGAAAACTGAAAAATAAATATTAAAAGAAAAATTCTCTCTCTCTTCTCTCTCTCTCTTAAAACCAAAACAAAACAAACAACAACAACAAAAAAAAAACACAATCCATGGAAGGAAATTAGTTCAGTGGCAAAACAGAGACCATCACAAAATAGTTTAATAGCAGACTATAAAAGCATGTACCAGGTACAAGGAGAGCAATGAAAGGGAGATGAAGCTAAGAGCATATGGTGACTGGTGATTTTCATAGGAAAAGTTTGGAAACATTTCATGTAATATGTGTAGGTATTATCTATGTGAAGAAATGGAATAAGGATTTTACCAAAAGATGTAATAGAATGCTCAAGGAATGATTAGGAGGAGGCATCAGGTAATTAGCAATCAAGGTGGTATGGTTCCTTATTTTTGGGTTAGTGTGAAGGGAAGCTGGAATGTCATTATGGGGGCATATGCAGCATCTGCTAGGAAGTTTGGTTTAATTTTAATGACAATGGCAAGCTTTTAATAGGACAAAGGAGGAGAAATGAGTGTTATCACAAAACTATAGGAGACAGAATATGAAAAAAGACTGGTTGCAAGTTTAGCAAGGTAGGTTGCGGGTGTAGGCCGATAGTAGTACCTGAGGGCCAAGGTTCCATCCTCAGAACTGGGGGGTTGTGGGGGAAGCAATCCAGTAGAAGGATGCTAGCACTGAAATCACAAAAGCAGGAATGAGAAAAGAGGCAGTGAGTCGAGAAGAACAGAGAGGTCGAAAGAGAACTAGGAAAGAATATTAAAGAGCGAGTATGGCCAGAGTTTTACGAAGAAAGCACTAGCCCAATGCTAGTGGGGTGGAGAGTTAGAACATGGTGCGGTCTGCGTGTGTTGCGGAGGGGAGTTCTGGCTTCATGGGTTACTGAGGACAAAAGAGAAAATCACAGTGAAATGAGGAGCTGCTGGAAAATGAGGCAGTGGGGATTTTTCAAAGTCATAGTGATGAAGGAAAAGAGAGAGAGAGAGCTCAGCAACTGAGCTGAGGCCTGGGGTGACCATATGTATATCATGGAAGAAGAAAAGAAACTATAACATGTAAATACACCAAGGGGGAAAAAAAAACTCAGTACACTGAGAAAGACTAAAGATCAACAAGCCATATATAGAGCGACATGCAGGAATTAGTCTTGATTTTAAGCATCCTTTCAATTTATACACTTTCCCATCTCTCTTTCCTTATTGGGCTATAAACGACAGCTTTGTAGTGAAGAAAGACATTTTCTGAGCTTTTTAGGGACATGTTATAAAAGCTTTTACTTCCCAGTTCTGCTCCTTGTGAGTACCCATTTTTGCATCAGAAGGGAAATATTTGGAACAGGACTCCAAATTAACATGAAAGTCTCTCTCCTTCCTTCTTTCCTTTCTCCCTGCCTTCCTTCTTTTTTGTCCTTCCTGTCTCCCTCTGAAATATGTAATCTTCTGCACTCCAGAATGAGGAGAAATGGCTCAACAAGCCTCTGGGCCCTGTTGCTGTGGTAACTAGTAAAACATTATTAGCATAGTATGTGAAGGTGGCATCAGTGCCATAAGGCTCCTCCTCCATAAGTTAGTAGTTGAGCAGGTCACAAGTATCCTTCCTCCTCATTGTCACAATGGCAAAGGCAAATGTAAGTAACACCAGGGAGATGAATCTACATATGGCGTGTGATTCGATTTTTCTTTAATTTTCTTATGGGAATGTAATTTGATAGCAACTGGTGCTAGGGAGGTGCAGATGGTGAGTTTTGGGCAGATCTTATTACCTGCAGCGACAGAGTGCAGCTTGCTTTCGACAGCTGTAATTGGCCTTTTCCAGCTTCTTTGTAGTTGGGGTAAAAACATTACCTCTGAGTCCTTGATGTTTTTGCAAGACAAATGGAATGGTTTATTTTTCATTTATTACTTGTGACAGGATAATGAAAGAGGAAGACCTGGCCTAAATTTGTGAGAGACAACAGTTCTGGAAGAAGGTCTCACCTCCCTGGAGAATGAGTAGCCATAAAGGTGCGCATAATTCAAAGATCATTTTGTAGTTAACGTCAAATGTTTGACGGAAGTCAAATGATAAAATTCTTTTAATTGGTCAGTTAAGTATCCACACCAGTTGCAATTATGTCAAATGGCTCTGTGAATATAGAGCAACTACATGAACACATGGCACCTCTAAAGCCCGCTTTCCTCCAAAGCCTTCTTTCCTGGCATGGAGATTTAATTAAAATTGAATGTGCTGGCCGGTTCATTGCCTATTAAGGCTTGTGGCCAGCCCTTGCTATCAGATCTGAGAGTTGTGACAGCTTTTCAGCAATGATGCTAGCTGCTCAAATAAGGTCTGTGCAAATAAGAATGGATTAGATTAATTTTTTTTTTTTACCCTTCACTCACAACTTGCTTTGTAAAAGATGAAACATCCATTTTAATGCAAACATAAAAAGTTAAGCTTCATTTTCAGGCCCTTTTCCCACCTGCATTCTGAAGGCGAGGACATGAAAAGTACTGATATATGGAAGGGAGATTCTCCTGTGTATTTTTCCAGTTGGACAGAATCCTTCACTAACACGTCTCCACAGAACTCAAATGCTGGCATTCGATTCCCCAGAGTTAGTGCACATTTCTGTGGGGAAACATTTGTTTCTTACATCAGAGACTTCACTGTAACTTTTTCTCTCCCAAAGTTAAAAGCTTTCATAATCCAGTGTCTTTCCTGTAATTGTATATATAAACTTTAAAGCAGAAAATTTCGACCACCAAATGATGACTTTGCTTATTTTAATTTTCTGGAATCAATTTAATGTTTAATTCCATTAATATCTGCTTAATATTTAATGAGGGACTCAGTAGGGTACATGGCACTCTTACAAGCCTTCTATCCCAGTGTATATACAAATTTGGATCAAATTGGAAGGATAAATGGATCCCAGAAGAAGCAGCAAAAGAAATATGCCATTTATATAAATAAGGCCTTCTCCCAATAGAATGCCCTCATTTAGTAGTCTGGCACCATTAGCAGAAGCCTAAGAGGGGAATGTGTAAGCCTTTGAAAGGAAAATAAATCTAAAACTATGTTCCTTTAGTAACTCCGGTTGTTACCTTGAGGTATAATTGAAATTCAATTTGGTTTACTTCAATTAAATAGTTACTCATTATTTGTTTTGTGCTAGGTAGAAAGTGTACCTTGTACTGTAGATATAAATTTAGCAAATATATTCAACAGGTGACAAATATACCTCTTGGGAAGGGCCATTTATAAATGCAATTTTGCACTCACTACTAGCCAGTCAGTAACATACCAGAGTTCTGGAATTACAAGGTCTGTGTAGAGAATGATGCATGTGTACCAGTTTACAATTCCTTTTTACAGTTGTTTTAAGATTCCCATCTTAACAGCTATGAAACACTGATGGAAGCATATGCAACAGAGGCACAGGGGTCACTACCACTAGTCACAGTTACATTCTAGGCCTAAAAGCTAGGAATGTTCTAGAAACAAACTCTCCAAGGGCATGGCATATGTCCTACATTTCTGAATTCTCCTAAATAATAAACAATATGTGATTATTGAATAAATAAATTATTTAAATAAATAAGTGAATGAATTTGTAAATGTGGTCATGGAATTAGACTAAGCTGCTAAAATCAGATAATCCTTATTTTTTTTTTTCCGGCTTTCTAATCTGTAGAAAGTTAGCAGGTTACTGAAATCCTCTAAAGCATCCGTTTGCTTATTTGTAAATGGGAATAAGCCATACCAAGTGAGAGGATCTGAGAAAATGGCATAAACAGTGTTTGGTTTATGTAGGCTGAATTAACATTGATTATTGTGGCTATTGGTCATTGTCTGTCATTTGTAGATGTACCATATTGTATTCTGGAAAATATTTTTAGTGCCTAACCACTACTTCCAAAGATTAAAATTGTTTTAGAGGATCTAAAAGTATAAGCATCTCTCCTTTTTCAAAAGCCTCTCAGGTTATCCAGTTGATTATAATTTGAAGCCAGAAAATCACATTTATCAAAGAAAGACTCACACAGAGCAAACACACACACATATTTTTTCCTTAAAAATGTCCACTCCTCATTAAAGCCAGACAACTTTACAAGTTCGTTTTTGTTTGTTTGTTTGTTTATTTATTTTGTTTTGTTTGGTTTGGTACCAGGGATTGGACTGAGGGGCACTCGAACACTGAGCTACATCCCCAGGCCTATTTTGTATTTTATTCAGAGACAGGGTCTCAATGAGATGCTTAGTGCCTTGCTGTTGCTGAGGCTAGATTTGAACTCACAATCCTCCTGCCTCAGCCTCCTCAACTGCTGGTATTACAGGCATGCGCCATCGCGCCTGGCTTATAAATTACTTTTCAGTTGTACATTTTGTCATTCTCTGTGTACTTCTGGGGTGTTATAGTTAGGCACCCTTTCTCTCTCATACACATGTTCACTTCCTGTCTGAGTGTGCTGTTCACCCGAATTAGAGTATAGAGATTGCTATTTAATCTTCTGGTGGTTTATTTTTCTCAAAAGATCAATTTTGACAGAAAACTGAATTCTCTTTTCCTTTATTATGAAATCAGGGAAGAATTGTAGACCAACAATTCAACACTTGATGACTCAGGTTCCTAAAAACTAGATTTTTTTTTTTCAGTTTTTTTTTTTTCTATCAGCCTGGTGATATATTCTCTTTTTAGTAAGGCAATTTCCTTGTCTAACTTGTAGACTCTCCATTATAATGCTTGAATTTCTGGGAGACTTCAATCCATGATCTCTGTGTGCAGTTCTGTTTCTTTTATTCCTTTCATGGCTGAAAATTTGGTAGACTTTTCAATGTGTGCCACAAATTCAGTTGTGTGCTAATCACCATCTTTTGAAAATGAAATCATAAGTTAAATGTACAAGTGGAAATTACCTCCTAGAGGAAATACTCAATGGTTTACTTTTCAAAGAAGACAATTATACCCAAATTTACTTTTCATAAATTCTGTATTATATAATATATTTGCTTAAAGACAGTAATATTTCTTTGTGGGAGTTATAAATATACTGAATAAAATATGAACCACTTCAGGATTTCCAAAGAAAATTTGTTTTCATTGCATTTGCTCTTCCCTAGACTTATAAAATAAATTTACTCATTTTTTTCAGATTATCTTACATCTATGTGTATCTGAAACCCTTCAAAAACATTAGCCCCCAGCATAGCTGTCTGTTCTTTCAAAAGCTTTGTTCCCATGTTTTTGCATAAGATACTGCTCTCTCCAGGACAGTTTGGCCTCAGCACAGTATTTTTTGTTTTTCTCTGCAGGCCATTTGTTGGCCTCACTAACAATCTTTTCTTAGATACTGAACTGTTGGAAGCTCTTGGCAGGTGTCAGTGTCTTCTCTCTTCTGAATCTTGGCCAAAACCCACGAGTTTTACTTGCCTATAGAGATGTATTACATAGCTTGATGTTCCTCCTGTGATAGGGCATTTATGATTGGCACGTTAAAGCAACCCACACACATGCACACATACACACACGCCATATCTGGAAATATGAAATGAGTTTTTATTTGTTGGACTGTGTAATTTCTTCTCCCCTTTGTTTGCAGGAGATACTCTGCCTGGTACAGTTGTGGGTTTATTTGCTTGCTTGCTTTATTAAATCTCTCCTGCATAGTGCTAGGGATAAAATAAGCCCTCATGGACTGGTCGGATGGGACAAACTGACTCTCCATAAGTGAACTAGATCTGCACACATAAATAACATTTATATATTCTTTCCAATCAGTGTTAACATGGAAGTGGAATAGTTGTTGCTAGGCACCAAACAGGACGACGGGATAGCCCTGGAATTCAGGAGTAACAGCTGGTGGAATCATTTCAGGTAATCCAGTGTCAGTTCAGCATATCATAGACAACCTGTCTTCGGGAGAGGTCTGATGATCCACAGGAATCTTGTTAGCTTCATGTTCTTCTGTTAATGATAATGGCTATTTTTAACACCTACTATAAACCAGGAATTGTGCAAGGAGCTTTGCATAAATTAACTCTAATCCTCTTATGAAACTGGGGAGGGATGTATTATAATTCTATTTTTTTCAGCCGAGGCCATACCATATACCTAGTAATACCCAAGGTAGTGCTCCTTCACTCATGACAGTGCCCTGACACCCTCGCTTCAGAAACACACCAAATCCGCTTAAAGGTGCTAGGTTTTAGTGGATGTACAAAAAGCAAGGAAGAATTGCCCCTATGTTTGTGGTGATGTAGCAAAAAAAAAAAAAAAAAAAAAAAAAAATCTCTGGTGTTAAAACCAGATTTCTATGTTCTCCTCATTTCTCATTTTTATTTCTATTTCTTCACTAGTGAAGTGGGGATAATAATAAGAACTATTTTCCTTTCTGTTTCCCTCAAGAATCCCTCAAGAATTTTTTTTTCAGAACTAGATGAAGTAAAACATAGGAAGAAACAGTAAAAATGTAAAGCACTGATTTAATACTAAATTCACACCCACAAACTCAATTAGCTCCAATATAGAAATGCATTGTAGTACCTGTAAATAATTCAAATAGGATACCTCTGTTATCTGGACAAACACAAAATTGTGACAAAATTCAGAAGTCTGTGATCAGAAATTCTACAAACAGAAAATGTAGAACAGAGGTTGACACTGGTTTTCCATGAAGTTCACTCACTTAAAACACAATGGATTAGAAAAATTTGAACAGTAAGAGATAAAAAGATGTTCAGAGTTATTATTTTCTTTAAAAATATTCTTTCAGAAGTTATAATGAATTTTCTAGACTTGAAATAATTCCAGTCAATGTCAAACTCTATCACAATGTAAGGAATAGTATATATAGAACAACAAGACACAAAGACCAGAACCTTCAGAAAAGAGAAATTCTGTGTTGGGAATTTAGGTTTAAAAATGATGAAAACTAAAGGGAGAGGCCACAGCTATGTCTATAGGATTTAAAAACTTTATTTATTATGGTACGTTTTCAAAGGTTGGGATGCTTAATTTCCTCAGCTAACAAGAATAAAGCCACACAAAACAGAAGCTTTTGAGAAACTTTATCCTTGAACTTTCAAAACTGCTTAGAGAATCTCAAGATTATATTTCCATAATTCAAATACATCTTTTTAGCATCTTACTATTTTCACCTTCTCTTCAAAAAATGCATATTGCTTAGTCATTGACAGTTTCATTCCTTGTTTCTTAGGACTTTCCACCCAGTTTACTGAAAGAGCCAAGCATTAGAAGTGGAAAATGCTTCAAGTGGAAGGCTCTGAAAAGAAACTGGTGTTTAATCTGTGGGAAATGACTTTCACCTGGTCATCTATTTGCTTTGCTGCCTTTTCTATACTTCTACCACCAGGTGGCAGTGAGACAACACATAAGGTTACCATATAATTTCTCACATTTTAGTATGAAATGGAAAACAAAAGCCAAAAAAAATCTGAAGACCTTACTGAAGTAATCATCAAGGTCCAGGTTGTTGATATGAGGATGATCAGATGATATAGGAAGTGTCAATTGATACTCTATATATGATGACATACAGAAATGCATGCATGAACACATGCAAAAACATAGCAGGATAATTCCTATTTAGGTACTAAAAACATTTTTAATGAACATATTTGTAATTATCACATGTACAGGGTGCAAATTAATAAACCATTTCTAAAGTTCACACACACACACACACACACAATCTATAGTTATATATCTACATAAATCCTAAGAGAGAAAGGAGAAAGTATAATATAGCAAAGATTTCAATTCCATAATCTTTCAGCCTTGGTACACTTGTATGAGAACCTACTTCTTATGGTATGTGATTCCTCTTCCCATTCACCTAACTTCTTTTTCTCTCATCTCAGCTCAATAACTACTACTCTTTTTAAAAAGAAGATATTCCTGCCTTCTCAGATTAGATCAAATCTCCCATTATAGGCTCTTTTTATATCGCCATGAGTCTTCAAAACAATTATTATTTGAATATGCTCTTGAATAATATCTATCTCTGCCACTGTACTTTAGATTACATGGGTCAGAAATATTTCTATTTTGATTAGCATTTATTTCCCAGTGCATCTAATCTAGCATGATTCTATACATGCATACACATACATTTGATGAATGAATGTTTCAAGTACTGATATACAAATGACAACGTTATTTTTACAACAAATGTTTAATTCATACTAACTTGCTTTAATAGTTCAAGGTGAAAAATTACATTTCAATCTCCATTTCAAATATATATATATATATATATATATATATATATATATATTGCAAAACTAAATATTATTTGGAAAGAAAATCAAATCTGACTTTTGAGGTGAACTAGTCTCTATAATTTATACAAGAAAGCATTTGGCTTCCTTTATAAAGCTGGCTCTACATGCAGATAAATTCACACCATGCATAGCAGCACTTTAATTTCCATATGGTTATAACTTTTGGATTCTTAACGTGGAGTCCAAGGCTGGCCTTCAATGCTTTGTAGGTTGCTCTGAAATTATGTGAGGATTCTGTTTGTATATATAAGTATTGTGTATTTTTTTCAGTGAAAAAGTTTTAAAATTTCCTTAAATATTTAACTATACATAGAAGCATGTAGTAGAATTATAGGGGAGAAAGTGCCTTGTTTAATTAACCAACCATAAAACACTACTCATTGTTACTGTGGTTATTATACTTGTGCAGCTCATTTTGTTGCTATGAATATTTTACAATATTAATATTTTAAACAGTACTTATTCAATAAAAGGTCAAAGAAAACACATGCAAAAAATATTTACTTCATCATCAAACATGAAGATGATAGAAAGAAAGGCACAAAAAACCATTACCTTAATTTTAGAACCAAATGAAAAAATCCATATTTATTCAGACCTAATTAATTTTGAACATTTAATAATTTGATTAAAAACATAGACTATATTCAATTTTATATGCATTGTTTAAAAACATACTGTATTCAATTTTATATGCATTAACAAGCATGATTTACATTACTAAAGTCTTCTATTTTTCTATTTATCTTCTCCTTAGTTTTTCTATATATTAATAATTAAAAGGAGGATATTGAGATTTCTAGCAATTATTATCAAATTGTCATTTACTCCATTCAACCTTTCAATTTTTGCTTTATGTATCTTGGGGCTTAATTGCAAGGTGCATATATGTTTATGATTGTTATATATTCTAAATAAATTAACACTTTATTTTATCTCCTATAACTTTGTTTTATCTTTATGTCTTTGATGTAAGTACAGCCTCTCAAACTATCTTATGATTGCCCTTTGCATATTTTCTTCAAAATATGTAACTTCATATTTTCTTTCTTTCCATGTATCTGTGTCTTTAAATACAAAAATGTGTCTTTAATTGATAGTGCACAGTGGAATGCTTTTTTAAAAATCTAGTTTCTCCAATTTATGAGGTGAATAGAGAACCTACTATGAGGTGAATAGAGAACCTACATCTTTGGAGCAAATTTTTACCCCTCACATATCAGATAGAGCACTAATATCTAGGGTATATAAAGAACTCAAAAAACTAAACATCAAAAAAACAAATAACCCAATCAATAAATGGGCTAAGGACATGAAAAGACACTTCTCAGAAGAGGATAGTCAAACAATCAACAAATATACAAAAAAATGTTCATCATCTCTAGCAATTAGAGAAATGCAAATCAAAACTACTTTAAGATACCATCTCAATCCAGTCAGAATGGCAGCTATATGAAGACAAATAACAATAAGTGTTGGCAAGGATGTGGGGAAAAAGGCACACTCATACATTGCTGGTGGGACTGCAAATTGGTACAGCCAATATGGAAAGCAGTATGGAGATTCCTTGGAAATCTGGGAATGGAACCACTATTTGACCCAGCTATTCCTCTCCTTGGTCTATACACAAAGGACTTAAAAATAGCATACTACAGGGACACAAACACATCAATGTTTATAGCAGCACAATTCACAATAGCTAAACTGTGGAACCAACCTAGATGCCCTTCAGTAGATGAATGGATTAAAAATGTGGCATATATACACAATGGAATATTACTCGGCAATTAAAAAGCAAATAAAATCATGGCATTTGCAGGTAAATGGATGCAGTTGGAAAAAATGATGCTAAGTGAAGTTGGCCAATTCCCCCAAACAAATGCTGAATGTTTTTTCTGATATAAGGTGACTGACTCATAGTCGGGTAGGGAGAGGGAGCATGGGTGGAATAGAGGAACTCTAGATAGGACAGAGGGGTGGGAGGGAAGGGAGGAGGCAGGGAGTTAGCAATGATGGTGGAATGTGATGGACATCACTATCCAAAGTAAATGTATGAAGACATGAATTTGTGTGAACATACTTTATATACAAACAGAGATATGAAAAATTGTGTTCTATATGTGTAATAAGAATTGTGATGCATTCCATTGTCATGTATTTAAAAATAAAAGCAATTAAAAATAATAATCCAGTTTCTCAGTGTCTGCTTATTGATTGTATTGCTTGATTTTTCACATGTAAAATTGTTATTCACATATTTGAATATATGCTTACCATTTTATTGTTGTTTATTATGGGTCTCATGTCTGCTCCTCGGTTCTTCTTTTATGAATATCTTTTGCAATATGTGATGTGTGAGTATTTTCTGGTATAACATTTTAATTGCTTCAATTATATTTTCACTATATTTAAAAGTTCTTTCCTTAGGGCTTACCACATGCATCTTAATTTAGAATCTTTTTCAGATTTATAGTAACTTATTTCCAGTGAGATACAGAAATGGCATTCCTGTGTAGTGCTGTTGCTTCCTCTTTATCTTGTGCTATTATTGTCATTCATATTGCATCTACTCCATATGCGGTGACCATGATTTATCATTATTATTACTTTATACAATTTTCTACTTTTTTAAAAGTTGAGATAGAAGAGGAAATCTAGTACATATGTTGGAATTTGTTATAGTCTCTCCTCCTATTTAACACTTCTGATTATCCTTTGGTTCTATAGATTCAAGTTGTCATCCAATGTCATTTCCTTTGCTCCTTTCTGTATTAATGGTGAAATATATATTACATTTTAAGGTTTTATAGGCACAAGAATGCAATTATATGCATATTATGCTCTGCAACTTTCAAAAAATTAAGAAAACAAGGAGAAAAAGGTACATCTTTACTGTGTAGTAAAGGATTTCAGGATTGTGGTTTTAGAAGGCTCTCAACTATTTCTCTTTTTAATTTTTCTGTTAAACTGTCTGCTTTTCTTGGCAATGTACCTGCGGGTAGGCTCTACTAATTCCCAAGTGGTTGTTATACTGTTCTCAATACTGCCCTTAGGCACAAACTGCTTCAAGATCTGATCCAATTAAATTCAAATCCATGTGCAGGGGTAGATCTTGAGGCCAGTCATTGAGTTTTTTTTTTTTTTTTTTTTTTA
>NW_026000037.1:50225114-50246054 GCF_001458135.2 Marmota marmota marmota
GTTTTTTTTTTTTTTTTTTTCTTACCTCAGTAGGGGTCTTCTTAACTGTTTTCTTTTCCCTGGTTCTGTCTGGTAAATTACCTAGCCTACAGATTAGCCACTAGGGAGCTACCAACCTCTTTTTTAATTGCTTAATACCCAAATTCCTTTGTTTTAAAGAGTGCCCTTAGGCATGAACTTTTCCACATGCTGTTCCAAATACATTCAGCTTCTTTGGGAAGATCTTTAAATACTATGTCCTTATAGCCTCCCTCTCCCTTTATGCAAAATCTCTGTAGGAGGTGTTGGCATAGTAGCTTCTTTCCCTAGCGGTGACACCCCCAGTTAATAAGCAGGATAATTGATAAGAGAAAGCCTCCAGCTTTCTCTGTTTACCATTCCTCATGTAGAATCTCCACTCTGTAAACAAGCAAGGGTGAGACTCACTGGGGAGCCTGTACCCTCAGCCTGCCACACCACCCTATGAATGGGAGATGGTTGGAAGGGTGTTGTCAACTGGTCACTTTTCCCAGGAATTTAGACTTTGCAATTCAAAAAATGCAGGTGGAGAATGGAAAGGCCCAAGTAGAGGTCCTCATTTAGAGACATGGTATATCTTTTTTAGGACCTGAGAGATAAGGGAGACTCCTATCTTCTTGGCCACACTTAAAAAAAAAAAAAATGGAACTTCTGCCACATTGAGGTGGACTAGGGAAGTTGCAGATTGGTTCTAAGATTATTACTGTTCTCCCTGAGAATCACTGTTCTCCCTGAAACCAAGGAGACTTTCTTGCATACAATTGTCTTCATTTTCCATGTGCCTCTAGGATAATTTCTAGAGGTTTTAAATGGTTGTTTTGTCTTAAAATAATTTAGGTAGATAAGGTGCTGGAGAAAGTGATAGGAGAGATTCCTATATTCTCTGATGAATAAATATAAAATCCAAATATTCCTAGATTACCCTTAGGAAATTTGTTTGAAATTCCACATTCCTGACTGATTATCATCACTTGTCAATGAGGACTATAATTTTCTCTCCAATGTTTTCCTTAAAATTAAGTAATTCTATCAACTAGCGGATTAAAGAAAAATGAGTCATTTTTATTTTTTCTTTACTTCTTGTCTGCAAATCACCATCTCATGTTGTGACTCTACCTCCCAATATATCCTAAATCCATCTGTGTTCCCTATATCTATTGTTACTTTTCAAAATGGCAGCATTTCTTACATAGATCAAAACAATACTTTATAGGGTCTTTGCTACCTCCTCTTTTGCCTATAACAATTCATTTGCCACACAGCAATCAGAATAATATTTTTAATATTTATGTCATACTCTGATTTAAAGCCTTCTACTATTTTTGAATTTCATTTGTGTTAGTTAACTTTTCATCACTGTGACAAATATACCTGACAAGAAGAACTTAAGAAGGGGAAAAGTTTATTTAGGGCTCACCATTTCAGAAGTTCAGTCCAGGATAGGCTGGCCCCGCTAAGCTGAGGCAAAATATCATGGTAGAAGGGTGTGGCAGAGTAGAGCTGCTCAGTTCATGGCATTTGGGAAGCAGAACAGGGTGATGGAGGGGTAGGGGTATAGTCACTACCAGTGACTTTCTTCTTCCAGCCAAACCCCACCTACCTACATCTATCATCCAGTAATCCAAATCATTAATCAAGTGGATTAATCCACTAATGAGGTTAAGACTTTCATAATTTAATCATTTCATCTCTGAACATTCCTGTATTACCTAACACATGAGCTGTCCCCGGGACATTAAAGATCCAAACCACATTCAAGATTTGGAACAAATCTAAGATCTCTATCAGAGCAAATAAAGCCTTAAGCCCTATCCCACCCACTTCCTTGATTTTTCTCTCATTATTTTCTCCTTTACCATTTTATCCTTCAGTTGGACTTAACGGTATGTTTCTCGGATTGCCAAATACAGTAAACTCACTGCTAATCTGGGATCTATACATTTGCTTTCCTTCTGACTGGAATACTCCATTCAAATTTAACTTTACTTTTTCAAAGCTGACTATGTCGGCTGTCTATTGCTGCCATAACAAATTGCCACAAATTTATTATTTTATAGTTCTGTAGGTTAGAAGTCTGGCCCAAGTCTCTCCTGACTAAAGTCAAATATAAGTAACCTGTGTTTCTTTCTGAAAGTACTATGTGAAAAGCCCTTCCCTTGGGTTTTTGAGAAAATTAAGTCATAACTGAGGCCCCTGTATTTGTGAGACATGTGACATAGAAGCTATTCTCAACTTCTAGGGGGCTGCTGCACTGCGTGGCACCTGACCCTCTGCCTCTATCATCAACGTCAGCAATGCAGGTTGATTTCATATGATATCTGAACTCTATGACCCACTCCTCTGCCTTCTTCCACTTTTAGATGATTAGATTGGGCCCATGTAAATATTCAGAATAATCTTAACTCTCATAAGAATTACATCCTGGTGAGGTGAGATCATAATAAATGAGTAAATAAATAATAGAAGATATTTCAGAGTTAATCATATATGCAAAGTCCCTTTGTTCTGTCTGGTAACATATACCAAGTCTTAGGGATTTGGCCATAGACTATGGGGAACTATTACTTTTGGGGAAAGTATTTTGGGGGAACTATTGCTTTTCCTACCATACTGATTCATTCTTATTATTTGGATTTTGGGAAAAAAAGTTAACTCTGTAATGAAACCATCTCACCCACATCACAAGTCATTCTTTATTGTATCACTGTATTATATTTCTTTCAAAGCATATGTCATTCTCTACAATATCTTGTAATTTCATCCCACTGGAATATAATACTTGTGACAACATATGTATTTTTTGCTTGTTTATTTTCTTATCCCTAGCCCCAATATAGAGTTTTACATATAAAAGGTATCAATGAACCATTTTACATAAGAAAAGAAAAATAATTTTATTTATTTATAATTTTCCTAACTCTAATTGCTTTGGTGGAAACAACCTCTTGATAAGAACTCTTGATAGGACATACTATTAAATTTACTTCCTACCTATTTCCTCTTCTATTCAAACACATATTTTTGTTTCTTGCAGCTGGTACAGCTGAGTCTCCTTATTATTTTATAAGATTTCTTTTGCATTTCTCTGTTTTGTTTTTTCTATTACCAAGACAGAAGTGAGAAATTTTATATTTTCTTTTTGCTCACTGTGACAGTGAGATAATGCCTTTCTTAAAAAAAAAAAAAAAATTAAAACCTGCTCTCCTGGTTATAACTTCCCATTACCTTTCTAAAATAATTTTAGGTTCTTAGATTTAAAAGTAACTAAGTCACTACAGAATATTATCTTTCACTTCTTTGTCTCAAAGTAGTCCCCAAATTGCTATAACAGCTCATGTAAACATAAGGGTATAGCAACTCTCAGTAGGAATTATCAGTCCTGTTAGGCTTAAAGACTGACATTATTTCCTCTAACAATTTGAAACTGTATTCTATCTCAGCATAATAATAATTCTGCTTCTTTCAAGTTTGTATTCTTGCTGTGGAATAAGTGGTGTCCCTCTAATTCACATATTGAAACCCTACCTCTTAATGTGAAGGTATTTGGTAACAGGACCATTGGGAGTCAATTAGGTTTACATGAACTCTTGAGAGCAAGATCCTCCTGATGAGACTAGTGCCTTCATAAGAAGAGATACCTGGGGCTGGGGCTGTAGCTCAGTGGAAGAGCACTTGCCTCACATGTGTCAGGCACTGGGTTTGATCCTTAGTACCACATAAAAACAAACAAACAAATAAAACAAAGGCATTCTGTCCATCTACAACTACAAAAAACGTAAAAGAAAAGGAGAGATACCCGAGCTTCTTTATTTATTCTATCCACCATGTAGACATGGTGAGAAGGTAGTCATCTGCAAGTCAAGAGGACCCCTCCGGACACAGGTCCTGTTGGCACCTTCTCCAAAGTTTGGCTTTAAGCTGTGTTTTAATCAGCTTTTTCACCACTGAGACTAAAACCTTTGACCAGAACTGCCGGGTTACTGTTCTCATGACTAAAAGGCTCAGGGGTCACTCCAGGAAAACTGGGCTGACTGGGCTGTGCAAACTAACCACACAAGAGACACAAATACCTTTTCCTTTGGGGTCACTGTGATAGCTCCTCTGACCTTAAGGGTCTGCAGGAAGAGAGAGAGAGCTAGCACATGCTGACCCCTTTTATTGAGGAGAAGCCATTCAAATGAGGCAAGGGGTCAGGTTTCAGGGGGCTGAGTCTATCTTCATGATGTCCATTGTCAGCAGCTTGACTGACATCTAGGTTGGCCACACCCAAGGGCACAATAAGAGAAGGGGACACACACAAGGCACTTCCATGGAACATTGTATCCTAAACAAGGCAAGGGGTAATATTACAAAGGAACAGGTGAGCATAGCTCCCCCTTTGGGGCTGTAGCAAGACACGCCCAGACATGAAGATAGTCACTGGAACCCTAGAAGAGTGGGGAAGTCTAACAGCATGGGTGCCTGATGCCACATTGCCTAGCAGGGGAGTTAACTCAGTCATGTGCGAGGTTGGTCCCCCGCACAGAACAATAGTAGAAGAGGAAAAGTTTATTTGGGGGCTCATGGTTTCAGAAGTCTCAATCTGTAGACAGCAGGCTCCATACCTCAGGGCTTAAGGAAATGCTGAACATCATGATAGAAGAGTATGTCAGAGGGAAACAGATCAAAGGATGATCAGGAAGCAGAGAGAGACTCCACTCCCTAGATACAAATATATATATCCCAAAGGTACACCTCCAATGACCTACCTCCTCCTGCCTTCAGTTACCACTCAATTAATCCCATCAGGGGGATTAAATCACTGATTGAGTTAAGGCTTTTGTAACCCAATCATTTCTCCTCTGAAACTTCTTGCATTGTCTCCCATGTGAATTTTGGGGGGATGCCTCAGATCCAAACTGTAAGATAAATTTCTCTTTTATCTTAACACCTAGTCTATGGATTTTGTTATTGTAGCCTCAACAGACAAACCCAATTAGTGAAAATTTATTTTAAACTATGCTTCATGTCCCTTTTTTCTGCAAGTGAGGAAAACTAGGGCTTATGAAAGTCAGTGTCCAACTCATATTTTGAGGTAAGTTAATAGAAGAGGCAGAGCTAGAGCCCTACACCATCACTCCCAGTTCAGTGTTCTCTCCACTACACTTGGTATAGTGATACAAATGGGAAGTTTCCCTATTAGTAATTTAAGACAAAAGGCAAAAAAAAAAAAAAAAATCCAGATTTAACTTGTGAAGTTGCCTGTGTGGTGGGAGGTTTAGCAATTGGCTTTTGTAAATGTAATGACTCTGGGCTTTTAAATGGAACTCCTTAAAGGATCAAAGTTCACAAATTATTAGGTTGTAATTGTGACCTTAGGGCTTATTAGCCATTTCAACAATAATTATAGGACCAACTCATCTCATGATCTAATTATCTGATCTGTGTTCTGATCTGACCTGCAAGCCCTCATCACTGTAGGTGAGGGTCGTGAAGACAGCTGAGGCAGGGAGCCAGTTGTTTCTGAGAGATCACACAGCAGCCAACATGTTTACAAACATAGACAAACACAGCTGTCTTCATGATTTGCATTCTCACCACCTTACATTGAACCATCCAGGAAACCAACATGGTGGCAGTAATATTAGAAATTTATTCCTTCAAAATCGAGCTAACATCTGCATATGATTTCACCTTATTTGAAGTGTCTTTTCATTGTTATTTTTTTCTGTTAATTGGAATGCATATTTATTTCTGATCTATTAAGCTTAAGAAACAAAAATGTAAAATTCTCTTTCAAATTGAACAAACAACACCGTTGATCATTGTTCTTTTTGAAATTCTATTATCCTTTTTAAACTTATTTCTATATATAACTATACCTCTCCCACGATTCTCATCATTTTTGCTTGGATTTCTTTTTCTTTTTTTTTTTGGTCATGTCTTTGCTGGCATATCGAAATGCTATTGAGCCAGAGGGTACTGACGTCTTCTTGTCCTATGGAGTTTGCTTGGGTAAGTAAAATTGATAACACTGATAACAGCACTCATAATCTGTTTATTCTTAAAACTTTCCCTCATTCCAAACCCATTTTCTATCTATAGTGTCAGTTTTCAGGAATGGCTGAAACAGCAGGCCAATAGCCCAAGATGAACACCTTGAAGCTGTCTTGAACTCTCTGCTATGGGTTGAATTAAGTCTCACTCAAAAGACATGTTAAAATCCTAACTCCTAGTACCTTTAATGTAACTATTGAAACAGAGTGTTTTTCAGAAGTAATCAAGCTAACACCAAATCATTAGAGTAGGCTTCAATCCTATAACTGGTGTTTTTTTTTTTTTTTTTTTTTTACTTTGATTATTTTTTTTATTATTTTTATTTTTGCATCCTCAATGGTAGCAGAGACCCTGTAGTTTAACAAACATTTGTTCAGATCAAATAAGTGGAAGAAATAGTCATTTGCTCATCTGAGTCATACTTCCCTGTATAAGTCTTCCCCTGGTTCAACATATGGATCTAAATAAAACCTTGCTTAGGGGGAGGGAGGAGGAGAAGAAAAGAAGGTTCCGGGAAGGAGCAACTAATGTTGCGTGCATGGACGATTAGAGCATTAAAAAATCCCATTATGTACAATTATAATGCACTAATAAACTTTTTTTAAAAAAAATTTTGCCTAGATTCTGACAAGATCAAGCACAATATAATTTCATATAAATTTAGTTAAAATGGGCCTCAGGGAGAGCAAATTCCACTTCATGAAGAGAAAGAATCCACCAGGGGTCTCATCAGGAGAAGCTCCAGTAATCGGCATTGAAGGGTTAGTCCAGCAAATTAGCCTGGTCAGCCAGGACACAGATCCTCCAGTTTCTGTTGAAGCTGAGTAAGGTCGCCATCTCCTCATCACTCAATTTGAAGTCAAAGA
Organism: Marmota marmota marmota; assembly: GCF_001458135.2. Lineage (NCBI taxonomy): Eukaryota > Metazoa > Chordata > Mammalia > Rodentia > Sciuridae > Marmota > Marmota marmota. The sequence continues at coordinate 50,232,035 of NW_026000037.1, forward strand.
CCTGAAAGTTCTCGAGAATACGTTCTGGGGTCACAGACTTGGGGATCAAAATCACATTCCTCTGGATATGGAACCGGATCAGAACCTGGGCCGGGGATTCTTTGTGCCTTGCAGCAATCTCCTTGATCTTAGGGTCCTCCAATAGTGAAGGGTCTTCTGGTTTAGCCCAAGGTCTATCTGGAGAGCCCAGGGGCAGTAGGCTGTGACAGTGATGCCCTTAGAATGGCAATATTGGATCAGTTTCTCCTGGGTGAGGTATGGGTGACACTCCACCTGGTTAGTCACTGGTTCATATTTGAGTCCAGGCTTATTCAAGATCTTCTCCGTCTGGAAGTGGTTGAAGTTGGAAACACCCAGAGCTTTCACCAACCCCTCATCCACCAGCTCCTCCATGACCTCCCAGGCATCCAAGAATGTTTCTTTACCAATGAGGTTGTTGCCTTTATCATCTTTGGGGAATAAGTCCTTCCCAGCCTGAAATCCCAGGGGCCAATGAATAAGAGAGACATCCAGATAGTCCAGTTTCAGATCCTTGAGGGTCTTCCGACAGGCTTCCTTCACAAGCTTCTTCTCAAAGAAGGTGCACCACAACTTGCTCACAATAAAGAGGTCCTCCCGCTTCACCACCTTCTCTTGGATCTTCTCTTGGATGGCTTCTCCCACCTCATTCTCATTCTGATAGACGTAGGCACAGTCTATGTGGCGATATCCTGCATCGATGGCCACCTTCACAGCTTCTTTGACTTTGTTGGGGGAGACTTCCAGGTGCCCAGACCCAAAATGGGCATCTTGGCTTTGGTGCTGAGCTCCAGGAAGGTCGCCATGGTTGGTGCAGAAATGGCTTTGAGAGAGCAAGTAGATGTCTGGCGTCCTAACTGGTGTTTTTTGGAAGGGGAATGTTGGGCAGAGATGCCCAGGAAGTAAGCCATCTGATGTCAGAGGCTGAGAGAAGAGTGTTCAGCTGAAGGAGGAAGATGCCAGGGACTGATGGTCACCGGGAGCGAGGAAGAGCTCCAAGTCACAGAGAGAGCACAGCCCTACTGATGCCTTGATTTCAGACTTATAGACTCCAGAAACAGAAGAAAATGAATCTTTGTTGTTTTAAGCCACCCAGTTTGTGGTCCTTTGCTATAGCAGACTAAGAAAACTCATGCAGTCTCCCTTCTCACAGTTTCTCCTTCTTACATTGAATTGATTTGGTGAAATCTCCTGAAATATACATTTACCTCACTGTGATAAACATCAGGTAAGAATTTTTTGAAGCACCTATTAATTTTAAACTAATTTAAAGCCATTAGATTTACTATTTATCACACAATAGCAAAAGTTTTTTTTTTTTTTTAAATAATCCAAATGGAAGGAGAGAAATTGGAGTGATTTCACAATTAGTAAAATTCTTTGTTGTTTATAAACATCCCTCCCCCTGTTTTTCCCAGGGCTAATGTACAGATAAGGGAGTAATTGTATCAAGGTAATATTTAGAAATCATATTTCAAATTATTCATGCTGGTTGGATTAGGCATTAAATAACTCACAGGGAGGAGGCTGCAATGCTAAACTCTTAAAAGTCCTTTCACATATAAAATTTTCTTTTAGTTGTGAATATAAGATCTTAAGCATTAAGGGAAGTGTAGCTAATTTATAAGCTTTAATGTCTTCCCACTGAGTTGTATAAGTAGATAGTTGTGGATGAAAGGCGCTAAGGAAAACCTAAACTTCAGTTTTAATCTGTTGGTAGCAAATGCTATCAAAATATAAAATTGTAAATTGTAAATACCAAACTAAATTGTAAATTGTAAATACCAAACTAATATGGAAATGCTACTGCAGGGTTCAGATAATATCCTTAAGGAACTGTATTTGCTTTTATGATAAAACTTGAAACACTGATTAACATAATCTGAATTAGAAGTGTCTATTCTAATGATTAACTCAAACCAGAGGCAATGAATGGATCATCTATTTATTAAAAAATGCATATTGCTACTCACAGATGCCAAGCAGAAAATAAGATTATAAGCTAGACATAAGATGTCCCTACATATTCTGGAAACTATATTCTGATGGTGATCCAAATAAAGCAAAGGTCTGTTAGGAAGGGGTGGATGGGCCGAGGAATAGAGCATGTGTAAATTTTGATTGTAGGACTCATGTCACTCTTTAGGGATTCTGCAACTAGAATCCAGAGAATATCCTCCAGATGATGTAGGAGGATGCCAATGGGGAATAGGAAAGTCCTGGAGGTAAATTTGACTCCTTTAAAAATTATACCCAGGATCTGATTTATACTTTCCTTCTTCTAGAAAGGTCATTATGAGATTAATATAAATCATATATTAGATATAAGAGACTATTCCTATCTGGAGAATTTTATTTTTTAAAAAAAAACAAACTCAAAATAGTTAACAATTTTTTTTTTTCTCAAAAGCTAGATATGAAGAGTTACAAATTTTGGTTAGTTGACCTACTGCCCTTTCTTTCATTGTTGTGTATTTGGACTCAGTTTAATATTCAAATATAGACTGCAGCTAGGCATGGTAGTGTACTCCTGCAATCTCAACCACTCAGAAGGCTGGATGGAGCAGGAGGATCACAAGTTTGAGGCAACACTCAGCAATTTCATGAGATCCTGTTTCAAAAATTTTAACCAAGTCCTGGGAATAGAGTTTAGAGGTAGAGTGCCCCTTGGTTGTATCCTCAGTACTGAAAAATAAATATAAATAGATAAATAAATAAAATAACAAATACAGGCTGCAAAGTTCATAGAAATCAGAGTAATAATAAATATGCAATTTGCCCAAGAAATGTTATCACTGCCAGGTCACCAGCGGTCCTGTTTTGTGACTCTTTCCCAGCTTTATAGTGATGGTGTCTTGCACAGGTACACCCCTTCCCACCTTCCAAATTTTGGGATATGAATTGTGGTCAGAGGAATAAGTCACTAACAGAGTGTGGCCATTCTAGTTAACCTTCAATCTACTTAAGAAGTGCAGTTTATTGACTATAAATCTTATATCCATCCAAATCTTCTTGTTCTTTAGAAACAAAGGGATGAAACAAATGAGGAAGAATATATTCTACAGATGTCATACGTTATGCTACCTGTCTGAACTCCAGTTTCAATCTGTAGGTCTTAAGCCAATCTACTGGTCATGCCTCAGGGTCTATGTTAAACAGAGGCTGTGCATACTTGATAGCACTTTCTCACTAAGTTGGGAGAACTTTTGAATTAAACATAGATAAAATTCAACAAAATGAAATTAAGAAATGTGTAATTCAATTTATAGTGAACAACCTTGGGCTGAAAGTAAGGAACAAAAAACAGAAGTAACCAAAGTTATGTTAGCAATCACCTGTAAATATTTTTCTATTCATCTTGCTTATCAATGGGCTTATTTTCTAATTAAGTCAATGCAGCAAAACAGCACTTTTGAATCTGCAGCACAGTATTTATAAAACTAGCTTCTCAAATGGAGAGAAATGAAAGCTTCTATAAAAGCAAGTTGATAATTCAGCAACTACTCCCTAATATGCAACCAGAACACCATAATTCAAACATAGTCAGGTATTATTTGTCATCGTGCATTTATGTCTGACCCAGATTTTACATCATTTACCAGCACTTTCCATGGTTCTTTAGTTTGAATTGATAAACATAAATACAGAATGAAGACAGCTTTTTACTTCTTTTCTCCCATCCTGTCAAACATTTATTTGGAAATAATCATTGCAGAAAAAGTAATCAAGCATGATCTGAAAATTTGAAATCATTCCACAAATCCTCAGAGGTCTTGCATAATTCTTTTAGGGATTGCTTTTAATACTTAGGTAATTAATGATAAGATTTAGTTTTGATATATGTTTTCTAAAATTCAAAACCTACTTGACTGTTAAAAATCTCTCTTGAACCATTTTTTTTCCCCTTTCTCATTTCAAGAGGATGTTGAAGGAGAGTAATTCTTTCTAAGTGGATCTGGAGAGAAAAGTGTTGGAAACCTATCAATTTCAAAGTCTCAAACTGTTTCCCAGTGACAGGGTCTTAATGGTACCTTTAACCTAGCCCAGTGGGAACTGACAGACTCCTGGCCTAAATTCTGGCTCCCATTCCCAGATGCTTCTTTTGATTCCCCTAGAATGGCTAGGTAGTCCCTTTGCAGTTCTCTACCCAGAAAGATGCAGTCCAGTAATGCCCACTTCAGACAGTGTGACAGACTGGCCCTAAACTCATCTATGTCTCCACCAAACAGTCCTATTAGAATGAGTTGGAGATACAAATCTGACTACAAAATTGCATCTCATATGTTTTCTTATTTCCTATCAATTACACTTTAAAGTGATAATGCCATTTAAGCACTTGAAAAGATACCTAATAATGTTGAAAACAATGTGAAAATTATGAACATTTTTAAAATCTAAAACTGATCTGAGACAAGACAAATAGTGATATATTGTGAAAATTGTGTATAAATAGAGGCTTAGGTATATTTTTAAGTCTGATAGGGCTTATAAACTAGTGCATAAGATCCAAGACTAACCAACTTTGATGGATTTCAAGAAATCAAATAAAATATCCAAGATTCAATACAGAGAACTTACTACATAGGTACATATAAATAATATAGAAATATCTCTAATACAAATATAAAATACATTTTTGGAAAATGTATTTTTATATAGTTGAGAAATTTTCTAATCAAATTATTCCTACCATTGGTATTTCTATTAAATAGCAATCACTTTCTAACATATGAGTAATAATTTTAATCTATTAATTACACATCATCAGTATACCTATTAGTATAAAACATTTGTTTTGAAACAAATTCTTGTTGACACCAAAACTTTTCATAATTAATTATGGGTTTTGCTAAATTAAAACCAATTTGTTTCAACATTACAACATTACATTTGTATTACAGATTTCCCACAACTATTGGTTAAAAAAAATGTGTTTGACTAGAAATGACTGCTTAAAGTAAAATCAGCAAATGAATAGGGAACCCATTTCCCTCCCCCCAAGTTTAAAAATACTGTACCTGTCTTTGAAGGAAACAAATTTTAAATATGACCCAAGTCAAGCCTGACCGACATCATTTTGTACTTCTCTTTATAAGTGACAGAAAAGGTATTTCACAACCATATTTTATTTTTTGGTCTTTAAAGTCAACCTACAGAGATGGATGTTCTACAGTTCCTCTGCCTTGGAAGTTCATTCTTGTGGTCTGTGTCTTTTCTTCTTAGAAATGAGGTTTAAAAAATGATTTCCACCAGTATTTCTATAAGTGCAGGCAAATGAAAGATTCCTAGGACTAAATCTTTATTATACTTTATGACTTATTTTCTTTCATAGAACATAAAAATCATGGTTTTACTGAAAGTTTAAATAAGAATCCTTCCTTTAAACTAAAGTGCCACATTGGAAATAATGCAAATAAAGGGGTTTAAAATAACATTCTTGTGAGAAGGAGAGAGTTATCTCTTAGCAAAAGAGACTGAAGAAATTGTTGCCATTTTTATGGTGTACAGTGCATACTCATATATAGAACATCTGTTATAACATCAATTAACTTCATTGCTTATAGTCACTGAATTTCAGATCATAGAGAGAACCTTAGAATCATCTTGTACAACTTTCTGCATACCCTAAGTGAAATAGCAAAAGCCCAGCAAAGAGAAAGACTGGCTCCAGTCTCTCCTACTTGCACTGCAGCACAGATTTGTGCCCTAGATCACAGTAGAAGCTGTTGTGATGGGCATCCACTGAGCATCAGTCTCATCTCAGTGAACTGAACAGGCATAAGGCATGCCTTTTCACTTGTTATTTATTAAATGAGAAATTTATCTCATTTAAGTATCTGTACATCCTTCAGAATAATAAATTTCAGTTTTCATTAAAAAAGCTTATGAAAACATACAAAATAATATTTTTCTAAGTCTTTTTAGATCAGTTTACCTCTTTCATTTCCACTTTCTAAATCTAGACTATTCTTGTCAAAACTGGATTATCTCAATGGTGTTACCGAGATCCTGCTTACCTAGTCTATTTATTTTAACCTATCCCACACACCACAACCAGGTTAAAGTTCATGAAAATTTCTTGCATGAACACTCTCTCTTGCCATAAATAAATCCTTCCCATTGCTTTCTAAATAAAATACAAAAAATTCCTGTCTCAAGTAGAAAGCTCTCTAACACCTGGTATGACCTCTATTTGTTACTTCATGTCCTACTGTTCACCCATGTATTAGACTAGACTCTCTGATTTATTCTCTCTCCATCATCTCTTGCTCATTTATTCATTCCTAGGACTCAGTTTTACTTATCTGAAATTCATCTCCCCCTTCACTGATGCAAGGTCATATACTTTCATGTTCTTTTTGAAGCTCATGTCTCCCTGGCTCTTCCTCAGGTCCTGCCAATGGATAAGCCCTTCTGAGCTTCTATTTTCCCAGGTGCCTCTCAAACAAACAACAGTATTTATTGCGTGTAATGTTTATAAAATGCATAAGTCCAGGTTCAATTATAGAAATTCTGATTCAGTAAATCAGAAGTCTACATTTTAACAGAAACCACAGTTGATTCATAGTCAGGTGTACCTGTGACTATGCTTTTAGAAACATCATGTAGCAGTTAATATCTGGTTCACTTATTTGAGTCTCAATCACACTCATTTGCAGTTTCAAAATTTCTTATTTCCTTTTCTCATTGACCCAACAAGATTACCAATTCATTGAAAATAGGACATGTACTTTTTTTTTTATCCTACTCTGTACTTGTATATACTTAGACCTGGTGTCTGATAGAATGGACTAAATTATCTAAATAATGTTTATGTAAATTATCTTACATTACTTTATATATTTATTTATGTATTTAATATATGCACCATCCCATAGAATGTAAGCTTCAAAACAGTAGGACTATATATTGTTCTTATCTGAATCCAACAATACCTAAAATATAAGATTTTAGCTAAATATGTTGTGTTTGAATACATAAGTGAATGAACATCTTTCTTGTTTTAATTATTATACTTTTTAGTGACATTTTGAAAATGATAGCAATAAGAACTATCTATATTATTTTGTCCCAGTTATTTTTTTGCTTCCATCCTTATTTTGAAAGATGTTCTTTCACTTAAAATGGATCACATCATGAACTAAGATGTGTCATTCAGATCATTCTTCAGAATGAAGGATTTTTTCCCCAGATGCTAAAATATGCTGTCAGATGTCACTACTCTTTGAGAGCTGCCTTGGTTCTCAAAGAAAATTGCTTCACTCAACTTCATATTTCCTCACAGAGGTTTGCATACACAGCCTTGTTGACAAAGGAGTAAAAAGATCTCCTTGTCCCACCTCAATACAACTTGAATGGACCATTACATTTCTAGAACATTCTGTTGTATATATTTAGGCATTTGTTAGGACTTTATTCCCAGTCAATTTCTCCCTGTTTCTGATCACATTTTCTTTTCAGCCTTTCTCTCTTTCTGTATACTACATTCTATCTCAAAGTTTGTTTTCTGGGCAAAATTACTTGTTATGCTGATAAGGTCAGAGAAACCACACACTGAATGGGATTTTGAAGTTGGATAACCTGCCCCTGGCAGGTAATGAAATTAAAGATCCCATAATTGGTTAGGGGAGCACAGATAGACCCTGAGCATAAGGTAACAACATAGTCATTAAGACTTTCATCCCTGGCAAATTGGGTAGCGTGCTGTGAAAGGCAATGTAGTAGCTAGTGCAATGCATTAGGTGTTTGAGAATTATAAGGAATATAGTGACTCTCCAAGGACATTGGAACTTGACTGTTTCCACTAAGTTCTATAAACCTTTGGGGGAAAGAGCAAGCTAAGAGATTGTGAAGATTAATTGGTAATAAAAGCTAAATGTGAAAGTAGAGGGCCTCCTTGGTAATATATAAAGTTGCTCTAATCTTACATAGAAAGAGGGCACAGAGAGCTCAGGACCAGGCCTAGAATTGAATTATAAGCATAGCAGAGCTCTAAAATAAGATGAAATTCCCAACCAAAGTGCATTCTGTGCAAAAGTAGAATCTTTCTGGGAAAGAATATGACATATCTATCTGGAATGAGGATAATTCTCTGGATGATACATTTAAAAATCTTGAATCTCCAAATCTCACTGAACCACTCAGCTTGAGGAAGTGGCCTATTAGCATTTTTATTTTTTATTTTTGGCTCTGTTGGGGATTAAACCCAGGGGTTCATGCATGCTAGGCAAACACTCTACAACTGAGCCACATTCCCATCCCCCAATAAGTTTCTTAAAGGTTATTAATTTCCCATTGAAGCAAAATGCAGAGACCTCTTCATTAAAAGACAATACATGTTCTTCTTTAAGTATTATCTCTCGTCTTCCTTCTATCTCCTGTCTAAATGATTTGGGCAAAAATTTACAACAACCCAGGTGGGGATACACTAGGCCTACTGCTATGGTTTGGATGAGATTTTTATCCCCCTCCTCCCAAACTCTTTTGTTAATGCAGGAATATGCAGAGGTAAAGTGACTGAACTCTTAGGGCTGTAACTTAATCAGCCCAACCTATTTTGAATGGCTTGGTGATAACTGTAGGCTGGTAGGATATGACTGGAGAAGCTGAGTCACTAGGTTAGTGCCCTGGAAAGGAGCATCTTCCCTGCATGCACTCCCCCCTCCCCCACTGTCCCCCTCCCTTTCTGGATCACACCATGAGCTCAACAGTTTTCTCCCACTGGTTATTTCCCCCATAATGTGTTGTTAGACATTGGGCCTGGAGCAATGGAGTTGGCCATCTATGGACTGAGACCTCTAAAACTGTGAGCCCCAAATAAAATTTCCTTCTCTAAGTTGTTTTTGTCAGGTATTTTGGTCACAATGACTAAAAGCTAACTAAAATGCCTACTAAGGGAAAATGGGGTTATACCTTAAAGGAACACTAGGACTTTAACAACATTTAACAGCAGGAAATGGTAGAGTATGCTGGGGCTGGGTTTTGAAGGTGCTGGCCCAAGGGGGAGGATATAGCATAAAGTTGGATAGTATGGACACTGTGAATACTATTTTACAAAAATACAGGATTAATTACTCTGGCAAGAACCCTGGAAAATGATGTGAACACACTTTACACACACACACACACACACACACACTTCATAAGATATATCAAGTATTCAGTATATGTTATATGAATTTGTTGTGGGATAGAGCTGATATTTTAATTAAAAGTCACAATGACTTACTCAGTTTCTTTCACAGAGACAGGTTTTAGACCTCAAATCTTTTGAGTGAAGTAGAGTCAGGGTCACCTCAGGAGAAAAGCCTATAGAGTTATAGCAAATGGACATACCTTTGATGTCCAGTCCTTTTACAAGGGTATATACTTAGGGAAGTACAGTAGGGAAAGAGGATAGTCAAACATTTCAAGAAATTTTGGACACAAATCTGAGATAATTTTATACTCAGAGACTTGAAGAATATCATGGCTCCTCTTCTCGTTGGCAGTATCATATGAGATAGACAATTAATGGATTCCTGGGCCAGGCTTAGTTCACAATGGTCTCAACAGTTTAATGACTCCCTCAGTCATTATATCTAGAGTCACTGAATGTATAATGGTTTTTATCTGCTATCTGGCTTTATCTCATATATTGGGTTCCTGGAATAGGAACTATCAAGTTCAAGTGGAAATCTCTGAAACTGCTTTCCCCATATACCTAGCCAAAATAATAAGTAAAGTATAATATCTCATTCCTGAGGAAAGAAGAAATTAGAATCACCCTTAAACACCTAAAAGGTATAATGGTGGTGGTCATCATTATATCTTTGTTTAATGAAAAAGTCTTTTCCTTATAAAACAAAGCAAAACAGAATAGATATTGGAAGAAATTGTAGATTACTGTGAATTCAGAAATATTTGTAGCCTCAGTTATTGCTATTGTGCCAGATGTGGTATATTTGCTAGAATAGATTAACATGGTTTTAGAAACTTGGTAAGTGGCCATCAATTTTGATCTGGAGAATGCTGTCCTTTGTATCTTTATCAGAACAAAAGGAAAAGAAAACAGAATACATTTATTGTTTTTCTCAAGGGCTATGGTAACTGTTCTGTCTTTCATCATAACATATTTTGAAGAAATCCAGGCAGTCCTGACAGCTCCCAGAATGTCATATTGAACCACTATTATACAAATGGCATTATTCTAATTGGACTGGATGAGCATGAAGTGACTAGCATGATGTAAATCCTGGTAAACCACGTGTACTTCATAGTATGAAAAACAAATCCTATGAAGATTCAGGGACCTGTCATGTTAATAAAAAATTTAAAGGTCCAACATGCTAAGGCATTGTTTCAAAAATAAAGGGTAAACTATTGTATTTTTTGCACCTCACCATGAAGAATGATTGGCTGATAGGCCTGTAGGCAGCATATTTCACATCGGTATGTACTTAATGATCTGAAAGGCTGGTGGCTTTGCATAGGTTCCAGAGCAGGAAATAGATCTGCAATAATCCAAGTGCAAGCAACATTACTGCTTGAGTTGTTATCCTATGAGGCAGAAGACCCTGTGGTATTAGAGATACCAGTGGCTGGAAAGGATGCCATATGGACTGCAGGACATGTTCCAGTGAGACAATCTCATGCAGACCCCAGGGGTTCTGAAGCAAGGCCATCACCGCTGCAGTGGAGATTTATAGCCATTGAGAAACATCTGTGCTGATGCGACCTGGTATCTGGGCCTGGTTTGATCCACTAAATTCCTTCATCTTAGTTCCCCTTGCACCAAGAGAAGAAAGATGCTCCTACAACCTACAAGAAATCTGAGTAACAGAAAGGGCAGATTGTGATTGCTATGATATTGATGTGAGGGTTTGCCCAGATCTCTTTTTAAGAATGAAGCTCTTATTTCCATGACCATTGGAACTAATATCATAAATTAGCTCTCAACTCTTAGCTTTTGTGGGGATCTCCTCAGTAGAAGAATGTTGCAGAGCCAAGTCATACCTCTTTTCAGGGTCTGCCTGCATCCAGTATTTAATCACTTTGAGAACACACACGTCCTGCTTCCTAATTCTAATCTGAAAAAAATCTCTTAAACACAAGATGATAACCTAAGTTATCCTGTGTAGGACTGAGGTCTTGGCTGGGGATGCGTAGTAATTCAATTACGCTGTTTTGTCTCCTCTCCCTCCCTTCCCTAGGTGTTAATTTTAATCAAGAGTACTCCCTAATAAACATCCTGCATGCTGATCTTTATCTCACGGTCTGCTTCCTAAGAAACTACCCCTGAAAAAGTTGCTTATCCTTGCTTGGTTGACACATATTGAGCTAACAACATAAATGACTTTCCCATTGGTTGAAATAGAAAAGCAAGAGACAGTAAGTCCCTTATTCCTATTTTCTCTCTGCTTTCTTCTTCTTAATTTATAAGTTTCAAGACTATCAATTACTTTTTTCCCTGAATCGAATTGCTTATCTTACCTGAAAATTTAAATAGAGGAACTTTTATAAACATATATCAATGTCTATATTTAAATAATTTCTATCTTTATGACTCTCATATAGATATAAATATATTCATATGTATATATTCATTGATTAGATATTGGATATATTCCTTTACATAATATGAATTTTATGTATAAAATATCTGAGGTTGATAAAGACATAGTTTCCAAGAAATTCCTAAGTGATTTTGTGTTACTCTGGGTAAGCCATATATTTTTATGAACATTTAAAAATTTATATATTTCTGTCGTGACAAACTTGAGTAATTTTTCCCTCCCAGAGTTTTGGAGTGAAAATATTGAGGGAGTATAACCTGATTATCCATAGTAATAATATAGGCAAATATGATTCATGGCTTCTGGTCTAAGTCACTGACCTAATAATATTTGTTTTTCTCTTCTTTCTGAGATCATACTGAAATATACTTCATCTATTTTTAGGAGAATATAATAATAAGATCCCATATTTGAAAAACAACAAAGATAAGAATGTGGATATTTGGGTATCTAGAGACTGGCAGAGAAAATAGAACAGATTAGGGTCTGGGTCTCTAGCTCAATGGTAGAATGCTTACCCAGCATGCATGGAGCCCTAAGGTTAATTTGCAGCACCATGGAAAAAAAAATCAGAGCAGATTAAATTCCAGAGCCATATTCTACTCACGTACACTTATACAGTGTTTAAGCTGCCCAAGTTTCCAGTGAGGACCTGGAGACAGCAGCCCAAGATATACTTGCGAGTAGTTTTGCCAAATGATTCCTAAAGGAGTACCAAATAAAGCTAACAAATTCAAAGAGCAGAAGTGGGCCTTGGGGCTATCAGTAAAAATCATTAAGTAATTGAATCTGAAATAGCTTAGAGTAAACCCTTCCTTTCTCCCACAGCCAAAGTGTCTGACAAGAGAAGATTTTGCCCTTGGTATTACCCTGGGATGAATTAAAAGAAGTCTACTCTTCCTGGGGAGGATGTGAGTTCCTAAGAGAGAAGCCCTAGGCACATGGGATAAGTCCTGACTGACTCTGTGGCTGAGATTAGGAAAATTAGAAAGTCACAATATCTCCCTGAGGAAACCTTACTTCCAAAGTCAAATCATTATTTTGGCAACAGTGTGAGTCTCTAGGCTCCTTGGCTATATTATTAATCAATTTAGTCATTCAATTAAATATGAATGGGAAATCAAAATCAACCAGAGTTAAGGACAATCAATAGTATGACTGATAGCAGTAATAAAATTGCATAAAAAACAAATCATTAGAAAAGAGATAATGAATATAATGTAATCAATATTGTATATTAGTCTATATGATTATATATTAATATACCATATAATATATTATAATTAATATAAATATATAATCAATTTATTTGGAGATTTAAAAATGATATGCATCTTAAAAATAAATCAGGCTGTCATAATAAAGAAATCAAAGAGCAGTAAAATATTCTTGAACATTAAAATATAATTTTTCGAAAACAAACCTATGGATTTCTGATTGATAAATAGACAGCTGAAAATCAATTAGGCAATCTATAATAAAAGAAGTTTCCTGGACTACTTATTTAAAAAATAAAGTGGAAGAAAGTACTATATACAGGAAAAGTTACAATACCTGGAGAAGAGGATTGATGGAGGAAAAAATCTTGAAGAATAGAAAAATTTTGAAAATGAACAATAATATAAATGTTCATGTTGAAAAGATCAAAAGATCCATGAAAATAATGGAAGAATTACAAAAAGACATATATCTGCTTACTCTCTGTAATGTGTCTCCATATCAAACTCAAATTCCCCAATGCACCTAATCTCAGCAAGGCTTCTTGAAGTAACACAGTATCTCAACAGTGCTGAACAAATGTTTGTTGAATCCTGGGTAAGTAAATGACTTTCCAAATTGAGCCAAATCCATTAAAATATGAAGTCCTGGTCATGCAGAAGACAATGAAGAAGGGTAGAAACAGCTGTAGAGGTACTCTACCAAATTCCACACCTGTTTGTGAGAGGGGTGTGTGTATTTATTTTAGGGCAAGTGGAATATAGGGGATGTGGAATATGTGTGTGTGCTTGTGTTTATACTTTTATTTTTTTTTTCATTTTTCATGTTTTCCTTTGCTTTTGAATACACAGGCTCCCTATGGGTAGCAAATTTTCAGTTTTTCCTCAAGTGTTACCACAGAATGAGAGGGGATGGGGGATGGCAAGTAAGAGTAGGGGATATTCAATGGTATCCAGAGTTAACAGGAAGAATAATGATCAGTTTTATATGTAAGTCATCATTAAGTTATCGACCTCAGTAAAAATTCAGCATTCATCAGTTAGTGTTTCAGGAGGCTCCAATCTGCAGACATGCTGTGACTTGACACTGTTAAAATTGTTACAGATTCTACCAGAAATGGTGCAGGAATAAAGAAGAAAATAGAATGAAAAAAAAAAAAAGAGGAACCTGGAAACAGGTTAAGAAATTCATATTAACCTGTCAGTCTTTTTTTTTGGGGGGGGGGGGGG
>NW_026000037.1:50246079-50259871 GCF_001458135.2 Marmota marmota marmota
GGGGGGGGGGGGGGGTCCTAGTTCATAAGTTTCTCATACAATTTGGTGCCCGTTTGTTCTACTTCTCAGAACATCGCTGTGCAGTGGTAGTCTCTGCTTTTTTGCACTCGTTACTTATGCACTTAACTATTGCTCTGTTTCACTTTCCGCCCCATTTCCTACCAGAATGGAAGCCTCCCCCATGCTCAAATGTTGGTGGCTGGAAGTGTGGGAAGACAGGATGGTGTGCTCAGACTTTGACCTGCTTTACACAAAATTTTCAGTAAAAAATCATCTATTTCTTCTTTGTCGTGAGAATGTTCATATGAACCTCCTCCTCTACCGGTTGATTCAAGTACCCAGATTTTCAAAGACGACCCCCTAACACAATTATTACATTAGGTATTTAAATATGATTTAATTCTAACTTCATATATCCAATTCATGACTAAAACAACATTTAGATTTCACTAGTTAGTTCAAGTTGTAATCCTGCAATGTCAAGGATATAGTTTCCTTCTGGTAAGTCATTCATTTTAGATGATCATAACAAATCCAATGCAATTGCTCTGTGGGCTAACACGTAAGTCCATTGTTTAAATACTAATAAAACATCTTAAACCCCAGGCATTCTTCCTAGGGTTAAATATTAAGAGTCATATTTTAATACTGCTTTAGCAAATTCTTTACCACACATGACTTTTCCCTTTTAAAAAGTGGCTATATAATTGCTGCCTTTCACATCTGAAGTTGACACTAATGATGGTTGATGCTTTCTGCATTTGCAGTCATCCCTGAAAAGACCCATGTGTGACTTACATTCCTACCCACACAGCTCATGCTTAAAGCTCAGCTCTCTTAGTACTCTTCCCAGTAGACCCTGTACCCATAATGACAGAGCATTCCTATTTCTTTCAGAGAGCAAGTTAGAGACATAGTGAACACGAGTTGTTTGGTGTCTTACAGACCTAAGAACCAAATGTAGCTTTGACTCACTATCTGTGTGTTATACTGACTCAGTGCTGTGAGACTGGCTGTGTTCCAAGCATTTGGTTGTGGGACTCCTGTCTTGCCCTGAAATTTTGAAAATGATGCTAGGTAAGTCTGATAAAACAGCTGTGTAAGCCTTGTGTGTTATCTGTAGCAAGTCCAAGTCTGGCATGTGTTTTTAAAACAAGATCTGCAAGTTGCTTTGTGAAAGATAATGTTTGAAAGTCAGTGACGTTTGAAAATATGTTAAAAATGGAAAACACTATAATCAGACTTATTAAAATAGGGAAGGGGCTTTATAAAATATTCTAGTAAACAGTATGATTCTCAAATATATAGGGACTTCCAATTGAAGAAAAGATTCGGAGTTGCTACCAGATTAACGTTCAATAAATGTTTGAGACCTGACTTTGAGATAAGTTGCTGCTGAGCTAAGGGTCTCATTGAATTCCCTAACATTGGAGTTGCCTACAAATGATTGTTATGCTTCCCTGTCTCAAAAGTAGGTCAGATCCCAGTATGCTTTGCTCCATTTAAATTCTTGTCATGAGGCTGATATGAGAAAAACAGAATTGATGTCTTCTCCTTCTGAAGATTTGTCCATTTGCATACTCTATTTTCTCCTCATATGACAAAGCAAAATTTAGTTTACAAATATTATGAATAAACTCTTTCTATATTGTAACTATCTCAGATCTGTATTATCTATCACCAGCCACGAACAAACACATTTAACACCATTAACCCCAGTGGCTTTGGAGGCCAAGGTAGGAGGATCATGAGTTCAAAGCCAGCTTTATCAAAAGTGAGGTGCTAAGCAACTCAGTGAGACCCTGTCTCTAAATAAAATGCAAAATAGGGCTGGGGATATGGCTCAGTGGCCAAGTGCCCCTGAGTTCAATCCCTGGTACCCGCCTCCCCCCAAAAAATCTTTATGGCATCCTATCATCCCAAAGTACTACAGAGGATTGAAGACACACTTTAAAAGTTAATGTATGCTACACACATGGTATTTAAAAATTAGACGTCCTAATGAAAATAAATACAGCTTATGCTTGTTCTTCAAATTAAAAATGTCATTTGTATAAGAAAAGAAATAAAATTGTATCTTCTCCATGCTTCACTAACAAGAATCACTTAGACCTTTAATATTAATGCCATCTAGGCAGAAACCTGGGCGTTGCATATGAAGGGGAATCTAGACACAACTACTAGTTCTTATCCAAAGCAGGGCAGACCAGAGACTGAAAAACTAATAAACACTTGTGGTTGATTTTGAGAAGCTGTTTCTCAGGAACAGTTAAACAAAAATACTTCCTCTACTTTTGACTTCATAGTTTGGTTTTGAAGTCTTTAAGAAGCAGTTTTGTTTTCAATCCATTACTTCTCCAGTGATATTAATGAGAGACACTTTCTCAATACTTCTCATTTATAATTGAAGCAACACAAATAAATTCATAGTGTGTCTAGGTACTTCAATAGTTTGACATGAGTTTTGAAAATCTATTGATCCCATATTCTGGGTTGGTGCCATAAAGAGAAGAATGTCTCCAAATATTGCACTTCTCAGGATTTTTTTTTCCATATGGAAAATTCATGTTTAAAAGATAAGAGTTAAAGTGTTCTGAGAACATATGAAAATCCTCACTTTTTCTTCAATATTAACATTAATTTGAACTAGCTAGTTTAAGGTGATTAAAAATTATTGGAATAGGTTGAAGACACAGTTTTAGATGGACTTACATTTTAACAATTATGTTCTTTCACAAAAGTATAATATGTGTCTCA
The DNA here is from genome assembly GCF_001458135.2 of Marmota marmota marmota. Lineage (NCBI taxonomy): Eukaryota > Metazoa > Chordata > Mammalia > Rodentia > Sciuridae > Marmota > Marmota marmota. The sequence goes on from NW_026000037.1 coordinate 50,248,837, forward strand.
TAATAGGCAACATTTCTAAAACAGTTTGAATTTGAAGAGTAAGTCTCTCAGGAGCAAATTAAGTGTTTGAGAATATATATGTCCATGTGTGTTTTAATCCAGTTATGTTCTCTGGAATCAATGTCATTTAAGAAGCAATGCTCAAAGTGTCTCCTGAACACATTGCATCCCTTATCCCAACATGTAGAGGCATCTATGAAGTACTTTAGGAAAGGAACCCTAGAAAATAATCTTCTAGTCACCAAGACCCATCCATTTTTTCAGTAAAGAAACTGGGTTTCTTTCTCTATTTTAGTCAGGAAAAGGAAATGCTGGAGAGGCCTGGACTATACTTTTATTATATTTTATCCCATAAACTCAATCTTTTTTTCATCTTCTGTTTTCCTCATAGCATTTAAACTCTGTTGGATTATTGAATAGTAGCAAATGAATGTACTCTGTACCAAGGATAACAATGCAGGTATACAAGAAAGAATGTAACAATCTCTTCCACATCTTCTACACCTACCCTAAATATCCATTATTTTCAACAGTGCAAAAATCACTCTTTCTATACACTCTCTATATATGCATGCATACAGGGCCCACCCAGTAACACATCTTTGATATGCAAACCAACCAATGCATACTCATACCTTCTGTATCTGCCCCCTAAACCAGAGCACACACTATTCTTCTGCCTTAATCGTCCCAGAGTCAGATACCAGGCAACTAGAAACCACTCTATACTCTAAACTCTCTGAAATTATCCTTATCTTGCAGTCCTAAAGAAATCACTCTATCCTGCTTGCTTTCCCAAGGAAAACCCAGTAATGGTCTAAGCCTTCCTGTTGCTCCTGTTTTCTACTTGCTGAACACCTTGGTGACTTTGCATGTGATCTTGTGTGGGGTCCTTTGACTCTCATCTTTAGCAAAAGACAATGAGAAACAATTTTTCTCTTGGGCATCTCCTTTGTCTTGTCTAATGATCATAACTGGTTGACCACATCATGAAAGAATGCAAAACATATTTTTGCACGTACATATGTATTCACAAACAGACACACCTACAGATAATTTTTAAACAGACTGGATTATAATAAAAGTTTTACACTCACTGGTACCTAGTATATATTTTATGTGGCCTTTCACAGTGTTCCATTGGTCTCTTCAGTGGCTGTGTATTGTTCCATGCTCTCTGAGTAATGTGTTATGTTAGAAATCTGCTGTGTGATCTCCACTCATTTTCTCCCCTGCATTCTGGGAGGCAGGCTGCCACAGCTTCCCTTGCCCTTTGGTTTCTGCAGGTTGACAAATAGAGACTCCCTGACAGAGATTATTGAGAATGAAAAGGAGGAGGGCAGGGCATTGTGCCTTGGCTCCCTTCAGCACATTTGCCCCAGCCTGGCCTTGTCCCTCAACAAAAGGCACTTCTCCTTTCAAGGAGGACTCCTTTTGAAACTTGGTCACAGAAGAATCCATGAGGAAGGAAAATAGCTACACTGCTTCTGAAAGTTACTGAAATTGCTCTTGTGGTTTTTCTACATACTGATTATCCTTTTAAAATCCTGCCTTCATAGGTAAACCCTTTGTAAATTATCAGGAATTCTATTTTCTTGGGATTCTGACTGATAAATTACTCAGTGTTTCTTTCCTGATGAGAATTCAGTTTATTTTAAGTAGTTTTGCTGAAATAAATATCATTCTACACAGATTCTTAAATGCTGGCACTTTTATTTCCATAAAATATTATCCCAAAGTAACAATTCAAATGTTAAGTGTGTTTTAATACACACACACACACACACACACACACACACACACACATATATATATATATATATATATATATATATATTTCCAGATAACTTTCTAAAAGGTTTGAGTCAACTCACACTTGTATTAGCCATATATTATGTATTTAATTGTTTGAATGTTTTACCAAATAATTTTAAGTGCTTACTACATACAGATATTATATAAAGGATTTAATAAATATTAACTCATGTGATTCAATATATGAGAATTCTTATTTCCATAGATCCTTACCGTCACTATGTTATTACTCTTTTATAATTTTTTCATTTTGATTTGTACAAAATGTGTCTCCTCATTTAAATTTGCATTTGCTTGGCAAATTTAGTAAGAGTGAGTCTAATTATATCTCTTCTTCGATTAATTGTTTATTCATATAATTTTATTTTCTATTGGATGTTTATATTAATGAGATAAATTACATTGGGAGGATTTGGGCAAGTGGCTGGAATCCACAAAACTTAATAGGCAAAATAGAGCACAATTTTCAAATTAAATAATTCAGTAAACACAATGACAAATCACATGCTATTCAACTATACCAACATATGCTGTTATTATCCATAGCCAGTACTGATGTACTGGAGTGTGATCAGAAGGAATGCTTCATATTTCAGTGACAGATTTAAGAGATTTGTAGATGTAAGAATTGTGAAAAGCAATATCTTTTTTCTAAGAAATCATTATGATTTGGTTGACAGGCATGTGACTGAAATTCAAAATATAATTTGACCAGACTCGAAGAGACCTTGGAAAAAATTCTGTCAAAATTTGTAATTTTACAAATCAAGAAACTGGGCCTTCTATTAACATATCAGACCAGAGGAATTCATGTGGAATATTTTGAGAATATAAAAAACTCACAAGATTTTAGCTGTTCTGATCCTTTGTTTCTCTTCCCTAAAACTAGAGAAACAGTACAGCAGCACTGGACAGATCAAATGAGAAAATGGAGTTCAAGTGTTCAAAAGCTCTAGTCCCCAACATATAAACATGAGACATTGCTTTAGAGAAAAACTAGGTCTAGAACGCTAGGTGCTCAGGCAATATCTCTTCACTTTGTGCTGTCTGGTATCCAAGAAATACCATCTGTAGGCATTTTGTAGATCCAGGAAAACTTAGGTAAAGGAATAATAAGTAATTCTTCAGGTAATCTTTAGTCTCCACGAACCTAGCAATTCTCAAATTACAAAAAAACAAACTTTTCTTTTTTCTTTACTCAGGGTTCAGCAACAGAGGTAATAGTCAAAACAAGCCTCTAATATTTTTAGCTAAAAGGTGACAGATGAGAAATAACTCCTTTCAAAAGGAAAACTCAAGTCTGTGTGTTTGCTTACACACCAAACATAATACTTCTCTTTATCATCACCCTGCTCCCGCCACAAAAAGAACTTAGATGACGACAATGCTAACATTCCAACCCTGTGAAGAATAGGTTATGCTGAGCAGGTGGGGAGAGGAGTAAGGCAAGGCCACACAGGAGCTGCATCAAGTGACAGATCAAAGCTGCTCCCAACACCACATGCTTCTTACTGACGGGAATTCAGGAAAATGCTCTGTTTTTGAACTCTTGAACTACAAAGTAGTCAACATTTTGTAACATATGTAAACTACTAAATGGCTCTGTTTCATTATTTAAAAATTCATAATGTGCATTTTTCTACTGTTATTTCTGAGAAAAAAGTAAATATGTAGTTCCAATATAGAGGAATGTCTATCTTAATGATGAACAATCAAAATTAATTTTAAAGTAAAATATTAGCAGTATATTCCTTCCAAAACAAGAAGGATATTTTATTTCCTACTTTTATCTAAAAACCTGTATTAGTCCCATTCCTGCATAAAATGAAGCAAGCCCATCTTCACTGAATGAACCTGCACTCTCCAGATAGAATGTGGGGAGATACCTCTGAAGATTCTGTGAAATAAATGGGAGTAAGTGGTTTGGAGAAGAGAACCAGAATTTGATATCACCAAATTGGAGGAGAGATTCCTATTTCATTTTTCTTCTGGTAGTTCCCAGGCTGGACTCAAAGGAAGCTTCAGACATAACTGCTCACTGTGGCTGGGCATGGTGGCACACGCCTGTAATTCCTGCGGCTTGGGAGGCTGAGGCATGAGAATCACAAGTTCAAGGCCAGCCTCAGCAATTTAGCAAGGCCCTAAGAACTCATCAAGACTCTCTAAGTAAAATGCAAAAAAAAGAGCTGTGGATGTGGCTCAGTGGTTAAGTGCCCCTGGTTCAATCCTTGGTACAAAAAATAAAAACAAAAAAGCAAACAAAAAACTGCTCACTGTGTGCAAACAGAGAGGCAAAGGAAGACCTCTGTTTCTCATATGAGGACTGAGCATGGAAGTCCTGCAGAGTCAGAGAGAGCTAAGGAAACACCTGCATTTTTGTTTTAGGCATTCTCTCCCCTTCTGGGCCCTATGCATTCCCCAGGGAGCAAGGCAGCAAAGATGTTAAGAATAGTACCTAAAGCTCCAAGGGAAGTGAACATTTCTCTTTGACACTTTGAAAGAATCGTCATTTTTTTGTCTTCTCCCTCTGTCCTGTTATCAACTGATCTCAAAGACCATTGCTGTCATTACAAGTGTGTCACAGAGTGTTGAAAATAAAACCCTAGCTTTCTAGGTAGAGAACTGGAAAGCAGTGAGCCATGAGTTGAAACACGTCATGCCGCAGTCCGGCTGCAGCAAAATAAACGGGGGGGTGACAAACAACTTGTGTACATTGATACAGCTGGAGTGAGAGCCCTTTATCGTAGGACAGGAGGGGTATATATACATTCCACACAGCTTATCTTAATTAACATAAACTAGATACAGCAGTCAACCAATAAGGAATCTCCACACTTAATGGCTCCATAGGCGTTACTTCACAAACCACTCCCTCTGGCAAAATGCCAGGTGCCATCTTGACTTGTTTACAAACCCTAACATTTCCCCCTTTTGTTTAATTTAAATAACGACCATAGTGGTTTTTACACAAACACCATAAATAATCTGCTACAAGCAGAAGTGGAGGATACAAAATGCCACAATACCAAGCCAATTGATGGCTCCATGCAAGAAGCCCTTGGAAAAATTATACCAGCAATGACACCGTTAGCAAAGATACCAAGTTACAATTTGTTGTAGATTACAGTTTGTTGTCTCAGTCCAGGTAAAGCAGTGTCTCAATAGATTAACTCACAGTCCAGGTAAATCACAGTCCAGGTAAGTTCTGCAGGCAGCTAGCTTAAGTTGTAGCAGCAGAAACAGCCTAAGCTGTAGCAGTAGAAACAGCAATCAGCTATGATGATCCAAAGTCTCGTCAGGTTCTCAGCAACACTGGAAATATCTCCACCCTCGTCCTCACCGGCACTGGGATGAAGGCAGGAACTCCAGATGGCTAAAGAAAATCCTGTAGTATTCCAGCAGGCACTAAGAAAACAACTTTCTGAACAATTTAGTACATTATCTCAAAGTTTTTTTACATTTGAAACAGGCCTTAATGGTGCTCATTACTCATTAGCCTCCAGGTGTGGGAGAACCATTGTAGTTACTGGCCTTGGAAATGATCAAACTTCAGGGACACGGGGCCATCTTCCGCCCCAGATGGCCCTGGAGAGAGTCTGGAGAGTGTTCCGGACTCAAACTGCCACTGGGCACAGGGAGCAAGAGCTGCGAGACTGTGCGCCCGGGTCAGGTTTGGATTTGGGCTCTCCTAGTGGTGTTCCGCTCCCTGGGCAGGGGTAGGGAAGAGCCGGCTGCTGCCACTTAGAAAGTCCTTGCTGCCCCATGACCGGCTCGCGCACGTGGCAGCCGCCGCACCCATTCATGCACCCTCCTGGTAACGAAAAGTATTCAGTAATAGCCTTTTGCTGCAACTTTTTTCCTGATAATCCTTTTTCTTCTGAACTTTCTTTTTCTTTTTGACTAGAGTTCCTGGGCTTCCATCAACACATGCCTTAAATATTCTTGGTTCCACTGGGGTGCCTCTTTCCCTTATCAATTTACTTAGTACCCCTTCCATATTTTCGTCACAAAGACAATACAATACACTGAGACAAAACAAGACACAAACATACTGCATCAATCCTCTCCATTTTTTTGAAATGGCCATTTTTCCTCTCGCCCTATCTAGGGACGAGCAGATTTGCTCTTGTCCTATCTATGGACGGGCTGCTTTTTTCTTGTCACTTACCCCCGAGTGTCCCGGGGCTCTCTGTACAGGCCACCAAATGCCGCAGTCTGGCTGGGCACAAATCACGAGCCACTGAAGCAGGAACAAACTTTATTTCTGAACTCTACCAGCACACTCCACACAGGCTCCCGGGAAATCTGCCGACCTCCATGCGGCTCCTCCAGGAACCAGCAACCAGAAATATCTCCTCCAGAAATCCCTCCTCCTGCACTTCCCCAACCAATGGGAACTCTCTGGGAATCCCCGGGAATCCAAAGGAGAACTCCAAAGTAGCACAAGAACTCCAAAGTAGTGGCCGAGGCCGATAGTAATGCCTCACCTGTCAACCAATGCAGTTGGCAAAATGCCAGGGGTCATTCCGACTCGGCTGTGGCTCTCAGCAACGTCACAGAGGTGAAAGACAAGAAGAATATCACACCAACCACATCAAGTGGGTTATCCTATGCACAGAAGACTAGTTCAATATTAGTAAATTAATTAGATGTCAAAGAATGATAAGCAGATGGTGTTGTCAATTGATGCAAAACTGACAAAACTTAACTTCCACTCAGGATCAAAACTCCCAGTCAACGAGGAATAGCAATGGACACCTTTTAACTAATGACCATAATCTTCACAAAACATCCCAGAGATAAAAATCAGTCTTAATGGTGAAATATTAAAAGCTTTTCCCATATGATCAGAAAAGTGAAAGGATGTATCCTATAACTATGTGTATCCAATATTGTTCTGGATATCCTAGACATCCTAATAAGGGCAAGTACACAATTAATAGGAGCAACTCATTGGAAAGAAAGAATCAAATTGTTTCTATTTGCAGATGACAATTTTCTATGTAGGCCATCCATAGGAATTTACAAAAAATAATTAAGTAAATAAATAAATAAAAAACATAGCTAGAATGAATAAGTGAACTTAGTCCAACAATAGAAGGTAAGCAAAAATTTTGTATTTCTATTTTCTAGTACTGAACAATTTGAAACTGATTTTTTTAGAAGTGTCTTTTACGATGGTTCTATAAAGTACATAGATACACATCTTTGGATTCAGGATCTGTATACTGAAAATTCCAAAACACCAAAGAATTCAAATACAACATATAATGTACATAGATTAGAAGATTCATTATATCTGAGAGGTTCACTTTCCCCTAAATCATTCTCTATAAATATACAAGCCCAAAAAGGATTTTCACTGGTTCTTTTTCAGAGAAAAGAAGATTCTAAAATTTGTGTAAAATCTCAAAGTAGATAGAAGAACCAAAACAGTCTTGGGGAAAAAGAATGTGTAACTCCATATCATGTACAACTACAAGAATGGGATCTTAAATGAAATGGGTTGCACTCCACGTATGTATAATATGTCAAAATACACCATACTATCATGTATATCTAAAAACAACAAATAAAACAAAAATAATATATGTATAGGACTTACACTACTTTAAGATTTATTATGAAGGTTTAATAAGACAATGTGTTTTGGGCAAATTAATGAGTATACATCAGAGAAACTGAATACAATTTCCAGAAAAAGTCCTAAAGAAATACAATAAATTAATTTTGACAAAAGTATACAGGCAATTCAATGCAGCAAGAATAACTTTTTAAACAAATGGTGTTGAAACAATTGAGCTTCTTTTTTATATATCAAAAAGTAACTTTACTCTCATATATTAAAGAAAAATGAACTCAAAATGGACCAGAGAACAAAATGTAAAATGTAAAAACTATAAATCTTCTAGAAGAAAACACAGAATAAATCTTTACAAGCATAGGTTTGTCATGTGAAGGAACTGTTGATAAAATAATGACAAATCATAGACTAATAGAAATTATTGTAAGTTATGAGAACTCTCACAATTCAGTAATAATGAAACAGCTAACTGAAAGCAATTGGCAAAATATCTGAACAGATATTTTACCAAAATATGCAGCTGGCAAGTAAGAATATGAAAATATATTTGATACCATAAGGTATTTCAAAATGTGGGTTGCACTTCAAGCATGTATAATATGGCAAAGCCACCATGTGATGTCACTAAAAAGTTCTGAGAATAAGTAAAACAAACAGTAAAAACAGCAAGAAAAAGAAAACCTAATAATACTAAGGACTGGCAAAGATGTGGGGCAACTAGAATTCTCTTGCACTGCTGGTGGGAATGCAAAATGATGTCATCACTGGAAAATAGTTTGGTGGTATCTTGTAAATTTAAACCTAGGTTTACAATATGACCTAGAAATCCCCATTCTAGCTATTCACCATATAGAAATTAAACATATGTCAATAAAAATATATGTGCACAAATGTTCTTAGTATAATTGCCCAAACATCTAAGCTAGCCATCTGTCCTTTTTGAATGGATAAACAAACTGTGGTATATTCATGTAATTAAATACTGTCAGCAATACAAAGGAACAAACTATTGACATTGTTGACACAACATATGTAGATGTCAGAAGTATCATGCTGAATAAAGAATACAGTCTCAAAGAGTTCGGTCAATGTCAAATATTTTGAAAAGTAAAACTATAGGAGTGGGGAACAAATTCATGTTTTTTTTCTGCAAGAAACATAGGAAAATGGTTTGATTACAAGTTCATTTTTTTTTCTTTTTTTGTTTTATTTTATTTTTTTGTTGATGGAATTGTTACATATACTGATTGTAGTAGTAGTGATTAAATGAATTTATACATGTTTTAAATCTCATGAAAACTTAGAAAAAATAAGATCAGTTTTATTTATATAAATTAAAAAACAATAATGAAACCTTTTATTATACTCTTTAGTAATCTTTTATGTTATGCTATAAGCTAGAATAAACAATGCAATTTTAAACCATGCCAATCCAAAGTCAAAAGAAGAGAATTAAGTTTTACCACTTACTCTAAAATGTTGTATATATCTCATAGTTCATCTTCTACTACTAGAATCTTTCTTATTTTCCTATAGCTCAAGATTTTCACAATATTGGGCTTGGGATGTGGCTCAAGTGGTAACGTGCTCACCTGGCATGCGCGAGGTGCTGGGTTTGATCCTCAGCACCACATAAAAATAAAAAATAAAGATGTGTGTCCACCGAAAACTGAAAAATATATATTAAAAAATTCTCTCTCTCCTCTCTCTCTCTCTCTTAAAAAAAAGATTTTCACAATACTAAGAATTATAAAAATAACTTCTCTAATTCTCTATTAAGGTAGGAATATATCAATAGTAATGTTATCTATCATTTACAAGTAAATTTAGTGCATCTACAAAATCACCTTTTTAAATTTTAACTTTTTGCAGAAATATATGTTCTATGGAGTTGTTTTATAGAAAAATTTTTAATGTAGAAATTGTTCTGTTATACTACTACAAGGACTTCGAAAAGTTGAGACAAAAATTTATCATAAGATTTTAAACTTACTTTTTTCTTTTTTTCTTTTTTTTATTATTGGTTGTTCAAAACATTACAAAGCTCTTGACATATCATATTTCATACATTTGATTCAAGTGGGTTATGAACTCCCATTTTTACCCCATATACAGATTACAGAATCACATCAGTTACACATCCACATTTTTACATATTGCCATACTAGTGACTGTTGTATTCTGCTGCTTTTCCTATCCTAAACTTACTTTAAATTAATTTATTTTCCTTTTTATTCAAGAGAGCGGTATTTGAATTTCAAAAGAACAGCCTTAGAACTCTTTAGAATTTAGGGAAATCAACCAGTACTTAAATTCACAACTGCTATCTATAAATCTTATTGTCTTCTTGATGTTGTCAGTTTGGCGAGGTTATGATCCACAATATTTAAACAAATACTAATTGTGATGTTGGTAAGGAGACAGTCTATGGACGCAATTAAAATCCATAATCAGTAGATCGAAATAATGGACAGTATATTAGATAACCTAACCGAGCCTGATTCAATCAAGTGAAGAGATTAAAGCAGAGCTGAAGTTTCACTAATGAAGAAACTGCACTGCAGCTTCACCTAGTGCTGAGTGCTCTTGTCTTTCTTTGCCTCTACTGCCCTGTCCTGCAAATATGAGGCATGCCTAGCTGGTCCTCAAAATGCTGTAAACTGTTTCTTTGCAGTAATTCTTTAATTTATATCTCCTACTTATTTTGTTTCGATGGTTTAACTTTCACTGATACAATTACCTACATTATAATTCCAAATGTAATATGAACCAATGAAATGGAGTTTAAGATTATTAACTTATTTATCTGACTCTCAATGAAAATTCTATAACATTTTAAAAATTGATTAAACTCAGATTATGTTTCACTGCTAGAAAGTTTCTTTTCAGTTTTGTGAATATTCATTATGTCATCTGTTTTTTTTAATAATTTTATTTCAGCCTGTACACTTTCTTGTTTTCATCACTGATACTTTAGGTATTTATATAAAAGGGTGCACATTATAACTTCACATATGTAAACTAACATTAAAGAGAGAATCAGGAATTGACAACTCTTATCTCTTATACATACATGATGGAGCTTTTTGTTTAAGTCAATAAAATAGAAAAGTGGCATATGTTTAATATTTTTAAAGCAAAGTGTGGAATGCCCTATCCTCTGCTAGTCCCACTACATATCAAAAAACCTGAGAAGTTGCTGAGTTTTTCTCATAAAACACCTTCCAGGAAGAGTTTTACCAAAAATACTTCAGGAGTTTCCTTTGAAGATTCTTATTTTAATTTTTGCTCAACAAAACATTATAATCTGAGAGCAGAGCCGCTGCCCGCGCCCGGAACAGGCCCAGCGACCTGCTGGCATGGTAGTCATGACACCCCAATTGGAGTAGGGGCAGAGCAGAGCCGCCAACCGCGCCCGAAAGGTAGGCAGACCTGCCACTGACCAGCGGAACAGGCCCAGCGGCCGGCCAGGGTGGTAGGCACGTCACCACAATTGGAGTAGGAGCAGAGCAGAGCCTTCGCCCGCACCCGGAACAGGCCCAGCGGCCCGCGGGTGTGGTAGACAAGTCACACCAATTGGAGGAGGGGCAGAGCAGAGCCGCTGCCCGCGCCTGCAGGGTAGGCAGACCTGCAACC
>NW_026000037.1:50263733-50354169 GCF_001458135.2 Marmota marmota marmota
GATGAGAGGTGGGAGGGAAAGGGAGAGAGAAGGGAAATTGCATGGAAATGGAAGGAGACCCTCAGGGTTATACAAAATTACATACAAGAGGAAGTGAGGGGAAAGGGAAAAATAATACAAGGGGGAGAAATGAATGACAGTAGAGGGGGTAGAGAGAGAAGAGGGGAGGGGAGAGGAGGGGAGGAGGAATAGTAGAGGATAGGAAAGGCAGCAGAATACAACAGACACTAGTATGGCAACATGTAAATCAATGATGTGTAACTGATATGATTCTGCAATCTGTATACGGGGTAAAAATGGGAGTTCTTAACCCACTGAATCAAAGTGTGAAATATGATATATCAAGAACTATAATGTTTTGAACAACCAACAATAAAAAATTTAAAAAAAATTATAATCTTTCCTCAGAGTCTATAATGTTAGAAATGATAATGGTACTATTCAAGGCATAACAGATTCTTTCATAAGTACCTAAAAATAAATAATGGATCATGTTAGTGAATTTTTCACTTCTATTGTCCCAAGGCTGTTTATGATATTAAATTAACTTCATTTAAAATAAGATTTATTTACAATATCCATCATAAGTACATTTCCGAAAGTCACATCCTGGTTAAGAGCATCTCTTACTCATTAGATAAAAGTCTTTTTTTCTCTTTTGTTTTTTTCTTCATATTTGGAGAACATGATTCAGAAGGATAAGATTATTCTGTGCTGAGAAGTGAAGGGTGATAGTAGGTCTCCTGACTTGCTGAATTATTCTCCTCTTGTCTTAACATTATCTCTGGGCAAGATTTTATGATAAAATACCCCAAATTGGCTCTTAAACTTCAGAAATCATATTTCTTATTTGGTGTAGTAATGACATTAGATCAGGATTTTAAATTCTAAAGGTTTCATTACAGAGGTGTAAGACAGCATTGAGATCTATGCTGGAGGTATATGGAGTGGTATGAATAAGTCACATGTTGGTATATTGATAAATGCAAACTACTGAATATGAGAATTTAATATCAAGGTACTGTGTCAGGAATTTCAAATACCATTGTCAGAATATCATCAACACTGCTACAAGCTATTTTTTTTAATGTAAGAATTTTCATTTTATTAACATTAGCAGCAACAAACTTAAATTGTGTGCTTCATGTGACTTGCTGATTACCTTTAGGGCCTAGAGCCATTCTCTTACCTACACTGGGAAGATAAAATCAATTAGTAGAATAGTGGGGCTTTTTTACCCAATGCTGAAGCTTGAGGGATTTAAATTATAGCCAGAATCAGTTAATTCTGCTGAACAACTTAGCAGTCAAATTCAGTGAGATAAATTTGTTGCTGCTATCAGTAGCCACTGACTAGGGGAGTCCTTTTCTCTCCCTCCTTTTTCATTATATCCTCACTTGAAGAGATAGGAAAGCACTGGGAAATATATAAAATGTATTTTTCAAAATAGTCAAAGAGCTACTTCTTTCAAACACTATAATTTTTGTCCATGCAATCTTGACATATCATATATTTGATTCAAATGGGGTATGAATTCTTATTTTTCCACGTGTACAGATTGCAGGATCACATTGGTTACATGCAATCTTTAGCTATCAAAGCTAGATATCTCTAGCTTTTAACATCATTTTTCAATTATAAGAGTGAGATGAATCTTGCAAGAGTTAAAATCACTTTTTTCTCCTGGCCCTCTACCCATATCTAAACTATCTTGGGTGATGGAAGTATTGTTTTACTTTGGAACACATGAGCTCATTGTAAGTATTTATTGTTCAGGAAGATGGAACAAAAGAATAATAGTATTAAGGAATTTATAGAAAGCAGACATCCCTTGCAAGTCAGGCACTGTGTCTCAGGTGCATTGGTCTGGAATTGAAACTTATAACACCAGTTAGAACTGGATGAGCATAAGAGATGAAAAATTATAGTTCCTTTAAGCACAGTGTCAGAAATTTAACACTGCAGTGTTTCAAGCTGTCTATGTCATACACTAGAGATTAGTTATGGATAACGGAAGAATACTTTGTTCCTGATGGCACTCAAATGAAGAACTATGTTTGTAGAATTCCTTGAGGAAGAATAAAATAATTTGCAGAAAGTTAACACTGCCAATGTGAACACACAGGAAAAAGAGATAAATTATAAAAGTCATATTTTTAAAAGTTTCAATGAGCTGCATTTTCAAGGAGGGCTAGAGAGACTTAATTTTAAGAGAATATTTCAGAAGATTATTAAGAAGTGACCTCAGGATTTGTAATTGTTCTTTTCCTAGGAGTAAGTGATAATTTGGGATATGTTTTACAACCTGAGATTGGGTTTCCTTCAGAGGGAGAAGGAATGCCACAGGACATGTAAGCCTACAGAGCCAACACCAGTCATCCAGGGCTGGAGACTTGAGTGTCCTCAAACATGTGACCAGTTTCTCTCCTGAGAATATAACTTAAGTTATAGAGAATGAGCATGGGTAGATGAAAAACAAAATTGCACATTTTAAAAAAAATTGTCTTACTTTGGATGAAAAAGATAATAAAACATAATTTTTGAAGAGTTATCAAAAGAATTGTGAATTGATATTGACAATCTAGTATTGGATTTTCTTTCCGGGGACATTTTCCTATTTTGAATACAGTTGGAGGTAAAATAAAGGGTTTTCCCCTGATAAAGAGTTCTTGGGAAATTAAGAAACCAAGTAGGCAGAAAAACACACAGACGCCCTCTCAAGATGTTTGCCATTCAAAAGATGCACAGAATGAGATAAAGACTAAAATTTCCAGAAGTAACAAGGAAACTCCTACATTCTCCCAGTAATGAGTAATAAATGCTTTCCAGATCTCCAATTAAAAGATCTTGTGGTGTTACATTCTAGCAATAGAGACAAAATAGAAAGAGATTAAGTCTCAACAAAAATTCAAAGCAGTTTTGACTGGGCTCCATTTGATTGGATTAAAGTAATAGCTACTGTTTCATTTGCCTCGCACCTCCATGGTGAAAATTAGCATCTACAATCTGAATGTTCCTAGTTTTTATGTAAAAAGTTCATTATTACATAAACAATCAGAAGGCATGCAGAGACATAGAGCCATATGATTGGTAACCACAAAGGAAAATAGGCCATAGGATCAGACTTCTGGGTGATTCTAACATTGGAAACAAAATCAATGATTTTAAAATAAGTAAGCTTAATATATTCAAGAAATTAGAGAAAAATATAAGTTATTAGTATATGGAAATATTTAGTATACTATAAAAATAAGATGAATATTTGGGAGTCAACATTTAATATTTGAAATTAATAAATCAATGGGTGTTTTTCATAAACATTTAAACAAAGTAGATGACAGGCTGGTAGGAAATATCCAAGCTGAATCACAGAAAAATACTGGTAGGAAAAAAGGCATAAAAGGCATGAGTGACTCTGTCAAGAAGTCAAACATACATATCCATAGAAAGAAAAGAAATAGAATTTAATCTGAGAAATTTTATCTGAGAAAATTTTAAAGAAGTGTACAACCAATATGCAGATAAAAGAAGCTCAGCAAGCAATAAATAATTAACTAGGTACATTAAAGTCAAGGTGTTGAATACTAAAAACAAGAAGGAAGTCTCAAAGGTAGCAGAAAATAAAAAAGACAATATTTTCAAAAGAACAAAAATAAGACTAACAGATGACATTTCACCAGAAACAAAGGAAGATGGAAGCTGATATTAATATTGTTAAAGTCTTGAAGTAAAATTGTTGTTAATCTAGAATTCTGTAATTAATAAAAAATATTTTTCAAGACATACGTGAAATGAATGTCTTCAGCAAAATTACCTTGAATACTTTATTAACAGGCATTAGAAATTATATAAAAGACAGTTCTTAGGTTAAAAAAAACTCTACAATATTAGAAGGAATGCACAAGGGATTAAGGAACATTGGAAATTGTTAAAAATTTTGATAAACATACATAAATAATGATTGTATAAAACTATAATCATAATGTTTATTAAATTTGTAAGTATACAGTTAAAATGCTTACAATTATAATACAAATATGGAAGATGGCTTCTTAAAATTATTCTAAGATGCTAACATTAAAGCAAAATGAAATTATTAATAAGTTATACTATAAAAGGTCATGAATAAATTTTTAATCAGTAAGCACTAAAAGAATGCATAATTCACAAGGTAATAAAGAAGGAAAATAGTAATAGTGTGAATTCAAAAGAAGGCTAAGGAGGAGAAACAAAAAAAATAAAGAAGCCACTGAAAAACTGCTGAGAGCCACAGCCCAGTCAGAATGATGCATGGCATTTTTGCCAGAAGGGAGTTGTTGAGAGGTGATGCCATCAAGCCATTGAGATGATGATGGTTATGTTAAGCTGTGTATTCAATTGTATATTAGACCCCTGCTGTCTGCAGGGGGGTGGGCGCCCACTACTTTGGAGTTCTCACAGGATGCATGGGGAGTTCGCGTTGGTTGGGGAAGTTCTGGAGGAGGTATTTCCGGTTGGGGGTGTTCCTGGAAGGGCCGCGTGGGTGGCGTTCGCTGGAGTTTGGGCAATAAAGGAGTTCCTGTTTTGAACCTACAAGTGCCTCGTGGCGGCTCAGTTATTTTGTGCCCAGATAGACTGCAGCATTTGGTGGCCCGTGTGGGGAACACCTGAGTGTAAGTGATAAGGTAAACTGCTCGCTCCTGAGGGCAGTGCGAGAGGATGGGTAACCATTTAAAGATTCTTCTTTCATTTTGTTTCGCTTTTGTTTTAAGTTGCCAGTCCCTGGAGATGGGTGGGACGGAAGAAAAATCGCTCACATCTGAGGAAAAACTATTTGCGTCTGAGGAACAGAGGAGAAAGGACGGATGGACATTTCAGGAGGATAGAAAGGCTGATATAATGAATTTTTGTTCCATTTTTGTTTCATTTTGTCTCGGTTTTGTTTTGCATTATCTTAGTGAGGGGTATCTTTGTCATGGAAATATGGAATTAAAAATTAATAAGAACCAAACTGAAAGGGCATTAAGTGCTAGAGGAAGGAGGCATCTCAGTAAAATCAAGAACAATTAGGGCATACGTTAAGATGATAGAAAGGTGTAGGCTATGGTTCATTAAAGAGGGGTTATTAAATATATCACAATCGAACCATCATGGTGAAGATTTAAAAAAGATACAAAAGGAAAGCCCAGGAACTCTGCCATTTGGCACATTACCATTATGGACGTTGGTACAATCTTGTTTGCTTAGTCTAGGAGAAGACATTTTAAATGAAGTAAAAAAGGAAGTCTCTCGAGTTAGACAGGGAAAAAAAGTTTAGAGAAGGAGGGGCTATCTGGAGGGAAGTTACAATGGGAGGTTGCTACTAACACCTTTCTATCACCATAGGGCGTAAGTGTCCAACCAACAGCTCCACCTATGGAGACAACATATGCTGAGTGGCCCTCAACCCCCGTAGTTGATAGATGGGATCCTGAGACAGGACCTCAAAGATTAGCATGCCCTGTATTTGAGGCAGCAGGAGGGCAGTGAAATCACCATGTTTTAGATTTCAAAACAGTGAAGCAGCTAAAAGAGGCTGTAACAACCTATGGTCCTCAAGCATCCTTCACTGTAAGCTTTGTTGAATCCATTACCAACTTGAACATGACGCCAGCAGATTGGACTAGTATGTGTAAAGCTGTGCTAAATGGAGGACAATACCTGTTATGGAAGGTTGCCAATGAGGTATTTTGCACGGAGATGGCTAGGTGAAATGAAGCAGCCGGTTATCTTCAGAGAAATCTAGATATGTTGTTAGGAAAAGGACCTTATGAGGGTCAGCTGCAACAAATTGCATATGATCCTGCTATATACTCACAAATTGCTGCAGATGCAGTTAGGGCATGGAAGACTTTAAAAGGACATGGAGATTTACAAGGTCAATTATCTAAGGTAATACAAGGAGCTAATGAACCTTACGCTGAATTTGTAGATAGGCTTATTCAAACAGCTACCAGAGTTTTTAGGGATACAGAGCAAGCAATGCCATTAATTAAACAGCTAGCCTTTGAACAAGCAAATCATTGGTGCAAGGAGGCCATTAGACCATGGAAACATGAAAATTTAAACACATATATTAAATTATGTAGAGAAATTAATGAACAAGGGCAAGTCTTGGCAGTTACAGTACAACAGGCTTTAGATGCCAGGCCAAAAGCATGCTACAATTGTGAACAAACAGGACATTTTAAAAGGAGTTGCCCCATAGGAGGAGGATTTAACAAAACTAGGTATCAAAGGGGTAGAATACCGGGTATTTGCCCACGATTCCGTAGAAGGAGACATTGGGCTAATGAATGCTGTTTTCAAACCACCATAGAGGGTACTCCATTATCAAAAAATGGACAAGGACCAGGTGTTTACCCACGATATCGTGGAGAAAAGCATCGGGCTCCATTGCCAAAAAATGGACAGGGGTGCCCAATACTCCGGGGCCCACGACCACAAATATACAGGGCAATGGAGGAACCCAGCAACACCATCAGAGTAGTGCCCAGGACACATTATCCATTAGATCCCTCATCAGACAAACCAGAGGGAGTGCAGGGTTGGACATCTGCGCCTCCGCCAGAGCAGTACTAACTCCAGAGATGAGATTTCAAATCATTCCCACAGGAGTAAAAGGACCTCTTCCCCAAGGAATAGTAGTTTTATTATTGGGATGCAGTTCTTCTACTCTAAAAGGACTTATGATAAGTCCTGGGGTAATTGTTCCCGATTATGAAGGTGAAATAAAAATTATAGCTAGCTCTCCAAGAGGTATATCAGTAATTTCACCAGGAGATAGAATAGCACAGTTATAAATACTACCCAGCCTGCATGATAAATTTTCCAGTAGTACTATAGAAAGAGGTTCCAGGCTCCACAGATGTAGATTGGGCTATGCTGTCTTTAAATTTAGATTCTCACCCAATGCTAAAACTAAATACTCAAGGATGTGAATTTAATGGGCTACTGGATATAGGTGCAGACCTTAGCATCATATCTCATCAAGAATGGCTGAAACATTGGCCATCACAACAGGCCACTCAAATGCTTCAAGGCCTAGGAGTGGCAACTAATCCCCATAGAAGTGCAATGGTATTAGATTGGAAGGATCCTGAAGGATGTGAAGGAACTATACAGCCATATGTATTGGATCATCTTCTTATAAATTTATGGGGACGAGATGTCCTAGATCAATTAGGTTTGACATTAACAAATATCATCAATCCAAATGCACCCACTATTAGGGCTAGACAAGGTTTTACAAAAGAAAAAAGATTAGGAGAATAAGAACAAGGTATAGCAGCACCAATTCAAATAAATAGATCAAGGAATAAATAGACATGGATTGGGTTTTCAGAAGGGGTCACTGAGACAATAAAAATTACTTGGAAATCAGAAAGACCAGTATGGGTTCCTCAGTGGCCCCTGACTAAAGAAAAGATACAAGTAGCCCATGACCTGATCAAACAACAATTAGCGGAGGGACATATACAACCTTCCGTATCTCCCCATAATACTCCCATTTTTGTCATTAAAAAGAAATCTGGTAAATGGAGATTATTGCAAGGTTTAAGAGCCATTAATAATGAGATGGTTATTATGGGACCTGCTCAATCGGGGATTCCCCAATTGTCTGCTTTGCCAAATACCTGGTATGTTTTAGCTATAGATATTAAAGATTGTTTTTTTTTCAATTCCAATTCATCCTGAGGATAGTCCATGTTTTTCATTTACTATCCCTGCACTGAATCATGAAGGTCCCGATCAGAGATATGAATGGAAAATACTCCCTCAAGGGATGGCTAACAGCTCAACTATGTGTCAAATTCATGTTAACAAAGCAATCCAGCCACTTAGAAATCAAAATCCTGAACTACAAATATTTCACTATATGGATGTTGTATTATTAGCACACAAAGATAAAAACACATTGCTAGAATGTTATGCCACACTTAAAATTTATTAAAAAATTATAATCTAGAGATAGTAATAGATAAAGTACAATTAAATTTTCCAATTAATTATTTAGGAGTTCTATTATCCTCAACCATGGTCCGTCCACCAAAAATTCAAATACGAGTAGATCAACTCAAATCACTTAACGACTTTCAAAAGTTATTGGGAGACATAAATTGGATAAGGCCTTATCTAGGCATACCAACAGGAGAGTTGGAACCTTTATTTGATATCCTACAAGGTCCATCAGATACAAATTCACCCCACATGTTAACGCCTGAAGCAAGAAAGGCATTAAAAATCATGGAAACATATATGGAAAATATGCATTTGGATAGAATTGATATAAGTTTGCCTTTATTATTTATTGTACTACCAACAAAAAATATTCCTACAGGAGTATTTTGGCAAGAAGGTCCATTATTATGGATACATTTATCTTATTCTCCTAACACTATTCTTACTAGGTATCCTGAGGCTGTAGGACAATTAATACTCAAAGGAATAAAAGCAGCAAAGGGAGTGTTTGGAATTTCTCCCAATAAAATTATTACTCCATATACTATGAATCAAATTGATGAGTTAGCTAATGAGTTAAATACTTGGGCAATAATCATGTGCAAATCTAATGTTTCATTTGATAACCACTTACCATCTAATCCTTTATTGTCTTTTTGGTCATTGCATCCTGTAATTTTTCCAAAAATGACAAGAAAAACACCTATCATGAATGCTCCAAATATATTCACTGATGGGTCAAATAATGGTACAGCAGCNGTTCAGGCAAAGAACCTCACCCCCTCAATGGTGCAAAGGCCTATCCACAAGTATGGCTGTATGCTGGACTGGTAGTCAATGACAGGTATGATCCAATTACAATGGTACCAACCTAAGACAGGAGGCTGACGCCTTGAGGTCAGCTCATCCGACGATGGGTAAGAACCATATGTAGTATTGGACAACCTAAGACAGGCATGGTCCCTAAACCACATGCTTGATGTTTAATTAAACAGAAGGGGGGAGATGCTGAGAGCCACAGCCGAGTTGGAATGACGCATGGCATTTTTGCCAGAAGGGAGTGGTTGAGAGGTGATGCCAGTGAGCCATTGAGATGATGATTGTTATGTTAAACTGTGTATTCAATTGTATATTAGACCCCTGCTGTCCGCCTGGGGGGGGGGGCGCCCGCTACTTTGGAGTTCTCATGGGATGCCTGGGGAGTTTGTGTTGGTTGGGGAAGTTCTGGATGAGGGATTTCCGGTTGGGGGTGTTCCTGGAACGGCTGCGTGGGTGGCGTTTTTGGGAGTTCGGGCAATAAAGGATTTCCTGTTTTGAACCTACAAGTGCCTTGTGGCGGCTCAGTTATTTCGTGCCCAACCAGACTGCGGCAAAAAACAGAGAACATGAATAGTGAAATTGAAGATTTAAATCAAACTATGTAAGTAATTACATTAAAGGTAAATGGGTTAAATATTTTAATTAAAGTAATATGCCTGTTAGATTGAAGTAAAAAAAAAATCCTGCTAAATTGTTTTTGAATATAAGTAAACAGAAATACTGAAAATAAAAAGAGCTGAAGAAACATAAAGTAGTAATAGCATTGGGGATGTCAGCAACATAGTGGAATAGGGGTTTTCTACCATCACCTCTCAAAAATGCACTAAATTTGACAACCACCCACAGATGAGAGTACCTTAGTGGAGTCCAGGTGTCCAGTGCAAAAGGTATATCACAATGTTGGAACAAAATTTTCTAGAATTAATGCACTGAAGAGGTTAAGAAGGCAGTCTCATGTTTCTCACTTCACCTCTCCCCAAGGTAGCAGAACTGTTGTAAGTCAGACCCAATTGACCCACAGTTGTTTCCACATAGAAAGTGAGAGCTTAGTGAATGCAAACCTGACATCCCCAGCTGTGTTGGACACTATGTAAGAAATCCACTTCTTTCTCTCCCCATCTAGAATACTGGGAGCACAGATGAGAGGAAGTGACTCAAAGCAACTAGGGTTGAGAAATTAACAGGGACCACAGATTTAACTGTTAGCTTTATGGACTCATTAAGAAGCCAACCACACACTGACTGGGAAGCACTACCTATGCATGATACCAACTAGTCTACACATGTCCCCTGTACTTTATGTGCCTTACTCCCCTACTGTCCCCAAGGCTTTGTGCCCAAGCATGCCTCACACAAAGCAACTTTAAGTCTTTATAGATAGCTTATGAGCACATTCTTTACTATCCTATGGAATCTGGAGAAGGTGCACAAACTTGAGCATACTGGGTATCACCACAGAGAAAAATAATATGTGGCTCACACCATCCAGTCTGGCTTTGAGAAATAAAGGAAAGCCATATAATCTTAAGAATTCGGCTCCAAAAAAAAAAAAAGTAACAAGAGAAATAGAGCATGCAAATCCACAGAAGATATATTTAAGAACCTCAGAATTATTAGTCAGCCTGACTGGGGAAGATATTTCTCTCTAAACCCAGTGAGTAAAACCTCCTTCAGATTCAAAGAGCACAACACAAGACTTCAAGGAACACCAAAAGCCAAAAATACAAGACCATCAAAGCAACACAAGAGTTTCCAGCAAATAATTATGAATAAATACTGATTTATGAATTAACAGATAAATAATTCAGAATAATAGTTTTAGGAAAGTTCAATATGTTGCAATAGAATGAATTATAGACAAATTAAGTCAGGAAAACAATCATGAGCAAAGTAAATTTAACAAAGATATAAAAATCATACAAATGAACCAAACAGAAATTCTGGATCCAAAAAATACAATAAATGAAATTAAAACTGAAAAAGAGAGCTTTAACAGATGACATGATTAAGCAGAAGAAAGAATCTGTCAACTTGATGACTTAAAACTACCTCGTGAATGGAGAAAAAAAGAATAAAAAAGGAATAGAGAGAACTTATGAGATTTATGAGGCATAATAGAGAGAAATATTAGAGGCATTACTTGTATACTGGAAAAATAAGTAAGACCAGAACCTTTATTAAAAGATGTAATCACTGAAAACATTCCAAGTCTTGAGAGAAATATAGACAAGCAGGAGCATATAGCTCAACATTACCAGTTTTCACCCAAAGATGTCTTTGCTCATGCAAATTATAAGTAAATTGTCATAAATCAGAAAAAGAGAATTTTAAAGAGAATGAAAAAAGTTGCATCAGATACAAGGGAATGTCAATTACACTGTCATTGGATTTCTCTACAGTCCTTGGAAACCAGGCAAGAGTGGGTGATATTCAAAATGCTGAAAAAAATTGCCAACCAAAAATGCTTTCAGTGGCAAAGCTGTCCTTAATAAGGACAAATAAATACTTTCAAACAAATTCTGAAGGAATTAGTCACCACTAGTACTGCCTAAAAGAAATATTAAAAGGAGTTTTTCAAGAGGAAATAAAAAGATGCTAGTTAGTAATATAAAAGCATATGGAAGTATAAAATTTACTAATATGTATAAATACACAAATATGTAATAATTCTCTAATACTGTAAATTTATGGAATTTATTCCACAAATGATCTTGGAAAAATTGAATAGCCACATGTAAGACAATGAAATTGAACCAAGTTTACACCATTTACACAATTTGACTCCAGATGGATTAATGACTTAAACATAAGACCTGCTGTCATAAAATTCTTAGAAGAAAAGAGAGGAAAAGCTCCCTGACATTGGTCTAGGAAATAATTCTTTGGATCTGACACCAAAAACACTGGCAACAAAGATAGAAATCAACAAATAGGAATTATGTCCCTCTAAAAAGGTTTCTTTCTGTGTAGCAAAGGAAAAAAAATCAACAAAAATGAAAAGACAATCTACGGAATGAGAAAATATATTTGCAAACCAAGTGTTCAAAAAGGTGTAATATCTGAAATATATAAGGAACTCATACAACCCAATAGCAAGACAACAAATAACCTTACTAAAAATGGTCAAAGACCTGAAATGACAAATTTTTTTCCCAAAGAAAACACAGATGGACAACAGGTTTATCATTAGTCATCAGAAAAATGCAAATCAAAACTTCAATGTGATATCCCTCATACCTATTAGTAAGTTTATGATCAAAAAATTAATAAATAACAAATTTCAGTGAAGATATGAGTAAAAATGAACACTTGCACATGGTGGTTGGGACGATAAATTGGAATAGTCATTATACGCATTTCATATATTACATTCAGAAAATAGTACTGAGGTCACTTAAAATATTAAAAAATAGAACCACCATTTGATCCAGCAATCCCATCTCTGGGAATAAATTCAAAGGAAATTGAATTATTATCTTGAACAGACATCTGTAATCCATTTTTATTGCAGCATTGTTCCCCCAAATCAAGATATAATAACAACTGAAATGTTCACCGATGGATGAACAACAAAAGAAAATTTGGTGTATATACAGAATATAATGTTAGTTTTAATGAAAAAATCATGATACTCGTGACAACATGGATAAACCTGGAGGGCATTATGCTAAGTGAAATATGACATTATCCAAAAGATATTCTGTATGATCCCAGTTAATGTGGAATCTTCTAGAAAAGCAAAACTCATAGGAACAAAGAAGAGAAGGTTGGTTATGAGAAACTGTGGGTGAAGGTAATCAGGTAATATTGGTTAAAGAGTACAGAGTTTCAGTGAGACAACTTGAGTAACTTCTGGAGACCTAATGTGACTGTAGTAAATGAATGCATTTTACAGTTGAAAAGGACAATAACTTGAATTTGCTAAGAGGGGATCTTAATTGTTTTTACCAAACAACAACAAAAAAAGGTAAACTATGTGAGGTAATGATTATGCTAACTAACTTGCATATGATAATTATTTCACAATATATCATCACATCATCATGTGGTATATCTGGAGGGTGTAGTCATATACTGCATACTGAGGTTTCCATCAATGATAGACTGCATACATGATAATGACATCATAAGATTATAATGTAGCTGAAAAATTCCAATCTATGGTCTACTAGTTTACCTTTTCTATCTTTAGATTTTTAAATATAAAATATTTACAATTATGGCCTGATTGCTTACAGTATTCAGTATTGTAATATGCATTACAGGTTTGCAGCCCAGAAGCAAGAGACTATACCATACTGCCTGGATGTGTAGTAACCTGTACTATCTAGGTTTGTGTAAGTGAACTCCATAATGTTCACTCAGTGACAAAATCACCTAGTGATGCAAGTTTACAAGGTATCCCTATCTGTCACTAAGCAACATGTGACTGTACAGAATTTAAATTTTTTTAATTACAGCTTAATAAAGCTGGAACAGAGAATACTGGTATAGGGTAATAAATATTGTAGGCTTTAAGGTAAGAAGCACTAATAATAGAGGGACATTTTATAATGATGAAGAGCACAATTTACTAGGAAAATATCATAATCCTATATATGTAGAATTATGATATTTTAAATATATAAAATAATTCTGTATTTTATAGGTGTATTCATTCACTTTATATATGTATTGCATATATTTTTATGTATGAACATACACATATGTTTTACATATGCATATAATCTTACATATGTATATATAAATCCGTGATTGTGTATATATATATATATATATATATATATATATATATATTTATATATGCAAAATTTATCTTAGCATAACAACAGATACTTTTACAATTTTAGAAGATGCATTCATAGACTCATCTCAATAACTGGCTTAAAAATCAGTAGCGTTTAGGATATCTAAGTAACACAAATAAGGAACTTGACAATATTTACAAATATAGAACCTTGAACACAGCAGTTACATTTTTTCTGAAATACATAGAAAAATTGGTGAAATTGGTCATAAGTTTACTATAAATAAAACCTCAACAATATCAAAGACTGAAGTTATTTAGAGCATATTCACTCATCACAGTGAAATTAAGCTAAAACTGAGAAATAAAAATAGCAATCTAAGCTCAAGAAGTAAGGAAATAAATAATAGGACAGGATTGTGTTCTAATTTGCTTGTGTACCCAAAGGTCTGGATTTTGAATGTTTAATCCCTGAGGTAGAAATATTGAGAGGGAATGGAGCCTTGAGAAGGGGGCCTAGTGAGAATCCTTAAGCAGGGTGTGGGACCCTGGTCTCTTCGATTCTTTTGGTTTATTTCTATGAGGTGGGCAGTTTGCTCCACCGTATCCTTCCACCATTACCATCTGGAACCCCCACCAGAAGCTCAAATGGTTCTGCTTATTGAAAACTGAAAGCTCCAAGACTGTGAACCAAAATAAAACTTTTGAAAGTTAATATCTCAGGTGTTTTGTTATAATAAAACAAAGTGACTATATAGACTATAAATATAGAATATAAATCAATAAAATGAAAATTCAACACAGGGTAGAGAAAATAATAATAAATTGTTTTTATTGAAATTTTCATAAAATTGGAAAATTCCTCTTAAGACTAATTAAAACAAAAAGAATAATCATAAATTATCTATATAAGGATTATTAGAAGAGACATCAGTATAAGTCATTGAAATATTAAAAATGTAACTAATAATTATAAAAAATATTTAAACTGATACATTTAACAATTTGAATGACATAGAAAAATTCCCTGAAAACTCTACCTACCAAAAAGACTTAAGAAGAAATGAAAAATCAAAACAGTCTGAAATTTCCTAAAGAAATATATCTCATTTTTATAATATTCTTACAAACAAAATTATTGACTTTAATAGCTTAGCCTATGTATTTTTCCAAACACATACTTGAATTCTTCAAATATTTCACAAAAACTACCAGAGAATAAATAAAAAGGGGACACTTCCCTGCTTCTTACTACCAGGCTTGCATAACTTGATACCAGATCCCTACCAGGATATGAAAAGAAAGCACTTACTGACCAATATTCCTCATTAACCTCACTTAAATATCCTAAATAAAATACTAGACAATGGAATTCAATGATATTAAAAGTGAATGCTTCATGAGTAAGTAGAGTTTGTTACATAAAATGAAGAATATAACTTCAATGTAATACATAATATTAATGCTGTGGTTTTAATAAACCTCCCCCAGATGCTTAAGTGTTAATGGCCTGGTCACCAGTCTGTGGCATTACTGGGAGGCAGTGCCACTTTTAAGAGGTGGGACCTAGCAGGAGGAAGTCAGGTTACTGGGGTTGTGCCCTTCAAGTGGGTATTGGGACTCTGGCTCCTGTATGTCTCTCTGTTTTGCTTCCTAGCTGCCATGAGGAAAGGAACTTTCTCTACCATACACTCTCAACCATGATGTAGTAGCCTGGCCAAAGACGCATAGGCAATCAGTCTGTGTCAAGGACTGAAAAACCTGTATGATCTAGAGTAGAAATAAACCTCTCCTCCTAATAAGTTGATTATCTGAGTGATTTTTGTCACAGAAATAAAAAGCCAACACAATGAATAAAAACATATGAGAAAAGTTGGGTAATTATCTCAATTGAAACAGAAAAACAAGTTTGTTAAAAATTCAACACCAATTCATCTTAAAAAGAGCAAGCTAAGTCTTAATTTTAAAAAGTACAATTAAAATCACAATGCAATACAACCACCTACAAGAAGATTAAAATGAAAAAAAGACTGAAATTAAGGGTTGGAGAGGAAATGATATTTGGAGACTAGATGAGTTCAATTTTAAATTCACTACCTATAAATAGAACTTATTTACTATTATTACTATTAATAACAATGTTGATGACATAAAGCACTTAGAATCTATTGTTCATTAGAGAAGTTTGAAGTATGATTTTTCAATCATCTGTGAATTATTCAATGGGGGGAAAAACAAGTACAACATTTCAGATCCCTCCAGTCATTTTCTGCCACCCTTGATATTTCTTAGGCTTCACTTTCTATTCAAGATAGGAAGATTCACTTTAATAAGAACTGAGATACCTTGCTGCCCAAAATATGTGCTAGGTATTTTAAATCCCAGTGTAAGTGATTTTGGGTTTGAAGGATTAATTCTAGATCATCAGTACTTTTGAGGGAGGTCCATAACTACTGCAAGTCTCTGGACAACACACTTCCTTCTTAAACTGTGAATATTTGCTCTATACCCAAGTTGCTTCTTATTTTTGTGCTTCACACAGTGGCATTTATCTACCACTCATCAATCTTTACTGAATGAGAAGACCCTCAAATTATAGTGAGGTCATTTTCTAAAACTTAAATGCTCAAATAATGTCATCTTAATATTTTATTTCTTTTACGTGAAAAATTTGATCTCCTAGGGATCACTCAAGACTTCTAATTCTTGTGCTTTTAAAACTGGGACAGCATGCACTCTCTTCAAGAGAAGTTCCATTAAAATGCAAAATGACTTCTATTTCTCACTGTTCCACATGACTCAAGGGTTACAAAAATGAACTATACGTTCTGGCATATCCTGCTGTGATTTTTCTCACCAACCCTATTCAATTCCACATGTCATTAATCTTATATTCTGGAGTTCCAAGAGCCAGAAGAGTTTTCAATGAGCAGGGGCAACACAAAAGCCAGGGGCAAGAACTCCTGGCCATGTGGCTGACTTCCTAAGAGAACCAACACCTGAAGGAACTGCACCTGGGCCCTGAAAATAAAGCAGTGCATTGCCTACATTGCAGTCTGGAGAAAATATGAGTGATTATAGGAAAGACTTATTCATCCTGGACAATGCAGTTTGGAGGTATAGTTTTAGAGATTTCAATGTACTAATTTTCATAAGAAATAATCTTGGTTAGTAAGAAACTTTGAGACATTTGTGTCACCACAAAGTCGCTTTTGCCTTTTTTTTTTCTTCTTTTTTCTTATTTGTGTCTTAATAGCTTAGAGAATGTGAATTCCTTATTTGAAGCAATGTAAAGGAGATATCGTGTTGACACCTGGACTGCATCATTTCTAGATTAAAATGTACCCAGATGCAGAGTATCTCAAAATAGTGGAGTTAGTAAAGATGTTGATACTTTCTTTTGGTAATGGTATCAAGAGTATTCAACCTACTTTTGGCTGACTTCTAGAGTTTAAATAGAGTTCTCCTTCAAGTAGCCTTCCTCCCACACTCTCCTCTGTTTGACACTCTTGAGAACAGTATAATTAACTTGTGTCACCGCTATGTGTGACTTTAGTATCAGTGTAGTTTTTAAGACAGTAAAATGAGGTTTGTGTCTAAACAACCAAATGGTCCCAGGCTGCTATATTAGGCAAGCAGCTCTGCCAAGAACACAAAGAAACGGAATAGAAGAGCCAAAAACAATACAGGTGTCTTGAGGCAATCAGTCTTGAGTTATATCCTCTAGTTTTCAGTTTCAAAGCAGTTTATGAATTTGAAGTGTTAGAAATGAACGCAATTGTGAGAATCTGTTGATAATTTGGAGCAACTGCTCATGAAATAGTGAACATTTAATTGTGTAGCAGAAGAATAAATATTATTGGGTCTCTTGAGGTCGTGTGTGTGTGTGTGTGTGTGTGCGCGCGCACAAGCATGTGCGATCATGTTTGAATGCATGTTGGCAGAGTGGTTGGGGATACTGCAGAGAAAATTATTTGAAAATTTTATTTTCCTCTGGACTATCATTCATTAAGATGTTTCCATCTACATGGCAAAAGATAAATGCACTATAATGCTAATACTTTTCTAGTAGTCCTGTTTATAGAAAATAAATTGCAATTTTGAAAGCTTTATTTGAATAGAAAATAGAAGCTACATTCTGTGGAAACAATGTACAAACATAAACATAGAAGTGTTTACTCTTTCCATATGCTTAAAACACTATGTTTTTATTTTTCATTAGTTATCCTTATTGATCACTAATTTCTACATGCAGAAGCTACGGACTTTACACATGTCATCAAAGATGATAGGCATTTAATCTGTCTTCAAGGATGAAGCAATAGTTAAATAATTTGCCAATATGGAAAAGTCTGTTAGTGGCAGAACTGGCATTGAACTCAAGCATGTCTGCCTCCTTGATACCATATCACCTCATCAGTATCCTCTGTGCATAGTACTTCTAGTCCTCAATGGCAAATGCTGAATGGCTGCTTCCTTTGGTCTCCTCCATCTTATTTCATTTATCAACATATTGGGACTCTCCATACCAAAAAATGAAGTTAGACTATATTCCATTCTAAGGTTACATTGCAGTGAGTTACCCATAGTTACTAAGTTTTCATGAATATTTAGTAGTCAATTAAAATGTTTATTGATGGCATGTTCTGGGTGAAAC
The DNA here is from genome assembly GCF_001458135.2 of Marmota marmota marmota. Taxonomy (NCBI): domain Eukaryota; kingdom Metazoa; phylum Chordata; class Mammalia; order Rodentia; family Sciuridae; genus Marmota; species Marmota marmota. Next base: position 50,281,937 of record NW_026000037.1, read on the forward strand.
ATTGTACTGAAGAAAATGTTTATGAATAGATCTTTTTTTTAAATTCAATTATTATTTTCAGACAAATTTTTAAAACAAAATTGTTAGGTCAAAGAGGAAGATGAGAAGTCACTATGTTAAAGATCATGTATTTTGTTATTGTAACCATTTGTTTATATCAGTAGTATCTGGTACAACCAATTTCCTCACTAAGACATGATGAGAAACAGAGTCTGGAGGAATATATACTAATGCATCTTTCTGGACTTTGTTTCTCTTTATATTTTTGTGTCCTAAGTGATATGTTACAAACTGATAATGCTTGTTAGAGGTGGTAGATAGGCCCAACAGTTTGGATTGAGGGAGGAATTAGAGAAAGCAAAGGAAAGGAGTGAAAGAATGAAAAAGATAATGAAAAAAAATCCATAAGCAGCCAGGGTAATTTTCGATAGTTGATAATTGCTTTGGAAATTTTGGATTTCCTTTGTCTTGTCATAACATTGATTTGACTCCTCAAATCTCTCTGGACATTTCCTTCAAGTTTACATCCAATTGTAGCAAGTGTAGATACCCTTGGTCATTTAACCCTCCATGTTTGCATTTTTAACATAGAACATAAGATTCTTGGGCTGAATATTTGATCATCAAAACTCCAAGACTAAACCTTTCCAACCACCACATTCTCTTCCAGCTTCTGCCACAATGGATCTGTATATCACAGCTTTCTCCTTACTCAAGACATGCATTTCATTGGCATGCTAGTCTTTACTTGGGTTGAAGAATGTTAATAAGACTCTATGGTACTATATGTAGTTTTGTTTGTGTCTTTAAATATACTTTTCTGCTCACTAAATCCATGGCAATCAATACTATAGAGATAACATTTCTATTCTTTATAAAGTTCAAAATAGTTACCCAATTGGGTTTAGTTGTTTTCTATTCCTAACCATTTTTCAGTTTCTATTAATTTGTTGCACGTTTAGTATGAAATTCAAATTATACGAATGAATCTTTCAGGACTTTGTTTCTCCCTGTTTTATCCAGAATCCAACCTGCACTTGCTTTTATAAAAATAATAATTTTGTTTTATTGTAGAAGTAATAACAGCATTATTTTTAATTAATTTCATTTTGTAGTCTGAAAACTTGTGAAAGAATTAATAATTAGTAAACTCTAAATCTCTTTGGGCCCTTAAACCTGACAATGGTCCCTCAACATTCAGAATCTCATTAAACCTTAAAAAAGTATCTCTGTATAACCTTTGTAGGCTTATAGCCTTTTAAAAATTGTACATGCTGCACACCCCCAGAGATTCTGGTACATATTCTTGTGACCAGGCCATCACCTCAGAATAATTGCAGCCAGTTTCTCATATCCATCCAAATATGAGAAATTAAGAATAGCAATTATATCCCCATAGTAATCATTAAACATTGTAGCTAAACTTATGAAATTGCCAAGGTTTCTTCAATATTTTTCACAAGTCTTAATTATTCACCTTCATACCTATTTTTACCCTCGGGAGTAAGGAGGACATGTCAGGAAATCTTCTTTATATGCTGCATTCTTGTGTGAGTCTTTTGGGATATGCTCCCAATTTTCTTTCCAATAATAATCATTTAACATTATAAAATAGATAAATTAAATAAAATGTTTATATAAGTTATCACTTATGGTCATGGAAATTTTTTTCCCATGTGTTAAAAAATAAAATAAATTCCCTCTCCAAGGAAAATTTTCTTTTACTTTCTACCTGAAATAATTTTCCTCTTTAGATTTGAAAAATGCAAATTAGATTTGAAAAATCTCAAGTGATTATAAACACAAAAGGCTGAATTCTCAAACATATTCTAGGGAATACAATGCAAGAAGTTCACAATAGTTTAGAGCATCTTAGAAGACTGTGTTTGGAGCATAGAATCATGAAATTTTCGAATTTTAAAGACAGTCAATGGAAATTGGCTCATTTTCTCATCCTATGCAATTTATACAATGTTCAGTTATATTCTTCTAGATTTCCAGATCAGAAATCCTTTGATAAGACCTGTTTGATAGATTCTTTACAGAGCAAAGAAGCTATCTTATATTTCTGCTCCATATTATTGCACTTAGTATCAGTATGGTGACTGAACAAGGTCTAGAGAACTCCACAGTTATCATAACCAGGACAACAAAGAAAAGGTCAGACTCCATGTATAGAGACTTATAAGAGCCATAGCATCACTGGATATTTGTGTGAAGGACACCTGAAAAATGAAATGAAAAACAAATCTATTTTTTTTTAAATAAGATGGACATGTAAATCATTAGTTTAAGATCCAAGGGGTTTATGCAAACATGGGTAGATTGTTTAAGTGCTCATAAGAAGTTGAAGTTTCTAATAAAGAGCAAGGTAACTGGGGAAGTAAAACATGGAATTTGAAAGAAATCGCACACAAGTGAAAATTGGTTTATGGTCACAGAAAGACAAGAGCTTTGCAACCAAACGTAATTCTGCAAATCTGGTCAATTTGACTATTAATAGAAGTAAGTCGTACTTCATAGAGTAGTAAAAGCATATCAAGTAGATGCACCACAGTAAACACTTAGTGAAGGTAAGTGGTTATTGTTTTTAAGAGACTAAGTGCATGCTTAGGAGCCATGCTGTTGTTTTGGAACCAGTAGTAGGGGAAAAAAAGAATCATTTAACAGTAGTATATTCTTTTTCCAGTCTACCCTTTAACCTGTGATGGCACAAAACCTCCTAGTAGCAGTTAAGCAGTCATTAAAATGGTTTTCCAATCACAATTATGTATATCTTGAACACTTTAGCTACATTTCAAATTCCTTATCATTCATCTTTGTTTAATCACAGAGGTAGACTGGAGTTGCAACAGTTCTAGTTTTTAAATGGGTAAAATGTAATTAGGCACCTTTATCTTTCTGCACACCCCTCTAAAGGAGACTGCTCTTTCTCCCATTTCCCACATGTCTCGAGGTCACCTCCTCTTAGGATCTTCATTATTTTTCCATTTCCACAGGACAACTGTTTTTGTTGTGGTGAGTAATATATATTGCAAGGCATTTCAGCCTCCTCTCCTCACTCCTGTCACACACAGCTGTATTCTATATATATTCCCGGCTTACCAGAGACTTTAGTGTCTGCCTATCTTTTCTGCTCTAATCCCCCTGTCATCCTGGGAAATATCTGCTTCCATAAACACAATTCATCCAAAGGTCTACCCTCTCAGTATTTTAATTTTAACTACAAACTCTCACATTCATTCCACTTTACCTGGTGTTTCTGGAACTTTTCATCAAATGTTTGCATTTTTCCCCTTGTCTACAAACTATCCGAAGAATGTTGCTGGATAAGTTTAATAAAAATCTTCCAATTGTAAGTTTATGGTTGTTATTTCTAAGCAAGTACTCAATGTGATTAGATAATATTTCTGCAGTTTCTCAATAATTTAATATTTCTCAATATGTGCAACCACTATCGCTATCACCGAATTACAGCCTTGTCTGTATTTTTTTTTCTGCTTTATTTTAAAATGAAAATGGCATCTTTCCTCTTGTGTAAGGCAAATTTCTCCATTTGGTCTTGATCTTGTTCTCTCCTGATACTTTGCATCCATAAATTAATCGTCCCTTTTTCTGGATTTAAACATTACCTAATTTCTAATATCTCCATGCTTTAAAAATTCCCCCTGAGCCTTATTCTTAGTTACAACATTGTCTTCATCTATCATTTTCTCAGTAAAGTGCTCCAAAGGGTTACCTGTACTCGTGTTTCTCCCTTTGCAATCACTTCTCATTCCACAACAATTTGAATTTATCATTTCAACTCCATTAATGTTGTTCACATTAGTGTAACGAAGAACCGACTTCAGTTACACACAGTAAACACTTCCTGTCATATCTTGCTTGATTTCATAAAATACCTATGGCTAATATATTCTTTTGCTTAGAAAATGGTCTTCCTTTGGCCTTCATATAATATACTTTCCCAGTTTTTCTTCAACTTTCCTGTCACTATTTCTCCTTTAAACATGCACACACAGAAACACAGACACATGAATAAAAACTGCATATTCCTGGGATGTTAAGGCTCCTCTGATTACTATCTTCTTTGGTCTCACTTCTTATTACATGCTCTCTTCCACATTTCCCTCAACCTCGCCCAGAGCTCTGTTCTTGACAAACATTGACCTTATCCATCAAACTAAAAGTTTTACCATTGGGATCTCTAAACTTGCTCTTCCCTCCACATCGATGATTTGATTTTTACCTACCTTTTACATATAGATCGTGTCTCAAATGATCTTTCAGAGAACTTATTCTCACTAAATGTCCTTCTGATCTGCTACCCAAAGTCACCCTTGTCGTCTTTCTTATCCCCTCAAACAGTATGTTTGAATTCTGTTTCCTTTTCTATTTTCCCCATTGGAAGCTCCTGGAATGCAAAGATCATGTGTACCAATCCAGCACTAAAGCACAGGCCCGTATATGGTATATAGTAGGTACTTAATGAATATTTGACAAGCTGTATGAATCAATAAATTATATCATAAATACACATTCTGGCAAATTAAACATTGAGTCCTGGAAGAATTCCAGAATAAATTATTGAATAGCTCATTTGTAAGCACTTTGAAAATAAAGTGATAATGACTAGGAGGCACTCTTGGGTCACAAAGGACAAGTCGTGCCCTATTAATTGGATCTCCTCTAGTATATGAGAATGTCCTCAATGGAGTATCTAGACTTTTCTATTTGGAAATAGCTTTGCTTCAAAAGTACATAATTATTTAATCCTTATTGTCTCATATCATTGTGGACAGGTGATGAAATAAGATCAACTATAAAAAACAAGAGGTAGAAATGTTCCTAATAGATCTTGGGAGCTGCAGAGATCACATCTGGCTTTGCTTCATTCACCAATTTTAAAAGTGTATACAGAAGAAAGATTTTTTTTTTTTTATTATGAGCTATAGAATGGAACACTTGCAGAGCCTTTGGACTGTCTGGGTGATAATTTCTGTCAGGGATGTCCTTGTCACAGAAGGTATTTCCATCCTGAGTGGGAGGCTGCCTATGTAATTTCTGGAGTCTTTTCCTTTTCTAGGTGTCATGATTCTGTGAAGTATTATCATCTCAGGATGTACTGGAGATGCCTGTACTATCCCAGAATGTTCTATACAGAAAAATTTACAGAGTACATCACAAAGAATAAGAGAGGTAAGGGCACTGATTTATATATCTAGCTTTTCAAAGAATGCAGAATACAAAGGACAAAAATAAAAACTCTTCTACATCATATGACAACAGATCTTTACCCCAAGTCTTTAGGGGATAGTTTCCTCTAGAATTCATAAATTTTAATTCATTATTCACATATTACCTATAATAGTATTTCCTTAGAAGATGGATTCGATTTTAAGAAAAACTCAACAATTGTCCAGCTTTGAGGAAATCTGAAATAGAGTACTATGCCATGTTGGCCAAAACTGGTGTCCATCACTACAACGGCAATAATATTGAATTGGGCACAGCAGGTGGAAAATACTACAGAGTGTGCACACTGTCTATCATTGATCCAGGTGATTCTGATACCATTAGAAGCATGCCAGAACAGACTGGTGAAAAGTAAAACATGTAAAATTTTTCTTTAATAAAACTTGGCAGAGTGTGTTGAAAGAAAGAAAGAAAGAAAGAAAGAAAGAAAGAAAGAAAGAAAGAAAGAAAGAAAGAAAGAAAGAAAGAAAAACTCATATGTGAAATAGCGATTTTATTTTTTTTAAATAATTTTTAAAAAATTCTGAAGTTTTTTGTTGTAGTAATTGTTTTTGCCACCTTCAAAACTGATCTCTCTGTACACCATCACCTTAAGTGCCAACAAGCTAAGTGCAGCTTTTATATGGTCAAATTCATAACCTCAGTGTTTTCAAAATCCTTTTAAATGATAATGAAAATGCATTGCTATAGAGTTTAATGTCATTTTCTGTCTGCAGTACAGACAGAGGGTTCTCTGTTGTCAGATATGATTTGGAAAGGACATCAGAGGCCAAGGAACATTGTTGGCTTGGATATGTTCCACAGATGAAAAGGCCTAATTGAGGGAACTAGCTAAAGTTTGGTAGGCAGCATATGAGTGAAATGCTGTTTCAAATGGTGTTCAAGTAATTATATCCAAATAAGAAGCTTTCAGGTTTGACTTGTGTGACCTTTTAAGTAGGAAATTGTCACACATTTCAACTGAGCTAATGTTTCACCAAACTCACTGGAGTTTTCTAATCAGAATTGAATGATATAAATATTAAAGTAAATAAGCAGCAGTGGCCACTCCTCTGTTCTTTGTCTGGAAGAAGTTCTGTATCACACTTTTCTTTCTGTTGTCATAGCCATGACCTATGTTCACACTCACAGCCTGTGTCTGTTCTACTGTAAAGACTTCATAACCAGTTTCCAATTTCTCTCCTTACCAATCTCTTCCATTTGAAACGTAACCTAATTCTTCTCAAATACTGTTTAGATAACAAATAACTACCCTTTGTGAAAAAACATATCATGGGTTTTCATTGCTCCAATAATCCCCTAACTACTCAGCATGTGTTCAAGTATGAAACCCTGTTTATCCTTCCCCAACTTTCTACTCCTGTCAAACAAGTTATTACTCAAAAGTCATCTTAAGATCTTGCTTCTAAGTATTAAATTACAGAATGCTTCTCCCCTGGAATGTTACCTTCTACTTCTTCCCATTCACAGAGTTCTTCAAAATTGAAGGGATCTGAACCTCCTTTGAACTCTCTAAGTCATCATTATCTGAATAACTCCTCCTTGTGTAATTGATCTATCATCTTGTGACATCTATTATTACATTTGAACTTTATTTCCTTATTTCTTGCTATAGCCTTATCTGTTAGAGGGAAGGCAATGCCTTAAGATTCCATATGATAAATGTTCCATAAATATTAGTTGATTTTATCTGATAGTGAGTTTTGATGTCTTCTATCAAGGCTGCCAGTCTACTTGAATGATATAACATATTCATGCATACATGTTCAATCTGATTTCCATTGTTACTCTTCTGTGATTTGAAGCTGGCAGCCTAAAATTAAACAAAGGTTATGGCCAAAGTTTCCAAATAATGTATTAGATAATTATTCTTTTTTTTTTTCCAGTTAAATCCCTTGTTCTCCTTTTCCTATGGCTTTCTCTTTGAGAATCTTTGCCTTGCTTTTCCTTAACCATTTTCTTCCCACTTTTCTTATCAAGAATACAAAGTCTTTAGAGAAAAAGGCATTGCCTCAACATTATATGATATGTGTTTTATCATTTTGAATTATAAAGTTCATTAATTTTGAAATCTATCAACCTTTTGTGTTTTAATCAGATGTAATGTTTCTTTTCTGATTGTAAACAATGCATTTTGCAAAGGGCATCAAGACTTTCAGTTCACAAGAGTCTCTAGTGCCCTGACACTGCTCTAGTTTTGAAGGTGTTAAATAACTAGAATTACATGATTCTGGCAAAGAGGTTAAAGAAGAGATTCTAGAACCAATTGGGGGTAAAATCAGATCACAATCTTATCTTAAATGAATACAAGAATCACACAAGAATATTTTTCAAAGTGATTCAGCACTATAAGTTCCTTATTCAATAAATTATGGAGATTGTATATGAGTGTACCTAAGTGTATTTGTGTATGTGCATGTGTCTTAATGGATTCAAATGTGAAACCAAAGTTGAGTACTAGTTAATTAGTGATATTGAAGCTCAATTCCAGTCTAAAACTTTCACATTTTAAAATTTTATAATTAAAACTGTATCACTACTAATCTTCACATCTATCAACAAATTCTATTAAAAATCTGTCATTGACAGATAAGTATCAAAACCAAAATAGCCATATAGTATCTATAGTCTGCTCAAAAGAACCACTGAATTAAACATTCAGAATTTGGATTTAGCAGGTATTATTTTTCCTTAAAATTAGGGTTTTAGTTTTTTCTTTGGACTCTGAAATCATTAGCTGAGAAAAGCACTTCAATTGGGTAAGCATTCACTGAGCTTTTTTTAGTTGTCCAGGATTCTGAAAGTCTGACTTAAATACAAGAGAAGTGTTTGGCCCATTTACATTCTTAAGAAATTTGTTAGGAAGGAAGAAAAACCAACATTTATATTCAGACAACAGTTGTAGAACTATGCAATATCATCATAAGATTAAATGGAACCTCATACCAGAAAGTGTGCTTGTGTATATAATATGATTCATTGGGAAAGAAGAGACAGTGTTGAAAGGGACCATGGACAGTCAGAGGATGAGTAAATCCTATGGAAAGAAGTGGAATCTTAGAATGTAAGGTGGTCAGAGAGAAATCAGGAGAGTGGGAGGAAGAAACAAAGAAGCAAAGCCAAAGGGGTGGTCAAGATCAAAATCTGCTTCCTTTTTGTGAATAACCACACAATGCAGAATATCTGGAAGAATGTCATACTCTGACATAGTAAGATAACAGAACTTAACAATTCCAATCAGCCCTACTTTAAATCACTGAATAAATTAGTTGTGACCTAAAAATAGATATATAAGTTTATAGACGTTTTAAACTATCCATTGCTATAGTATTTTCCAGTACTATTTGTTGGTAGAGTAGATATGGTAAATCAGGCCTTTTACATTCTAACCTTCAATTCATCCATTAAGTGGCAAACACAAATGATTTTTCTAGATCTCAGTTTCCTCATCTTTAAAACAAGCCTAATAAAGCTGTTGCTGAAAGGAAATGATATATCCACTTATGTTCAAGTAATACATGTGTAAGGAGGATTAGCTGAGAAAATTCATATTATGTGATTGTCACTATGCCTAGCACATTGTAGGCATCAACTAAGTAATAACTACTATGATTATTTTTGTTACTATTTTGTTCATAGACATTGTGACTTGGAATAAACCGAAGTGACCTTATAAAGTGGACCTACAGACTTACAAAACAATAGGAGGAGAGCTTAAAATTGGCATGCCTTTAAAATAGGGACCTCATAGTCATTGTTATGTCACTGCTCAGGATTTTAATGTTATGTGAAATAAGCCCACCATACAAAATATCCTAAGTTAAAAGTCACTTTTATCTGTGAGGCTAAGAGATCTACATTGTGCACTCCAGGTTTTTTTCCATTCATTTGTTCAAAGATAAGCAGCAAGCTATTATGCTCTTGTGGGGCTGTCTTCAGAGACTATTTCTGGCCACCACTTGTGGGAATGCTTTATGAGATGTCAGCGTGTGTGAGAAGAGATAGCTTGGTTTGTCATGGGCAGATAGGCCATATTCTGCTGTAGACTGATGGCTTTGTCTTTTATCAATGTCACAGGCTTATTTAACAAGCTGTGACTCTGTGGTTCATCACAATGAAAACTGTCATCCACAGACACGTGGCCTGAACATCCTTTCATCTTCTGTGCCAGTAGGATCTGTCATGTGACATCACGCAGACCAGCAACTCCAGATGGACGGTGTAGCCTGCATCCCTGTAACAAGGAAGGTTTGTACTGGCATTGATCCAGGGTTTGCACCTTTGATTAGATTACATGGATGGGAAAAACATATGTAAGCTTTTAACTTGTGCATGCTGACAATATGTCACAAATATCACTTGAAATGGTACAACCAGTTGGGCTCAGGTGATAATTATTTATCATAATGTTATTCTGAGTAACAGATAAATCAATTAAGATTGAGTAACTTTACCATCCTCTAATCTTAACAAACTCTTCTCATCACAAGGCATTAACATAATACATAATTTCTGAAGCAAATTCATAGCTTTAATTACAAAGGATCCTTCAAGATTGTTGACAATTTTTTGATACACTGATTTTACCTCTGTGTGTGTGTGTGTGTGTGTGTGTAGCAATTCTGCAAATATTGGCTCTCTTACACATAATAACAATTAAGAAACATGATATCTGGAAATATAAACAGAAGATTCTTCAACATTTCTCAGGCAGTTCTGTGGCTGAGAGTTGACTGAGTCGCTTACATCACAACTTTTCCAACATAACCTGTAGGACATATATTGGCTGTGGAAATGGGGCTGTCCTGCTGAGTTCAGCACATCACTTGACCCTGGGGCATAGTATTCTGCTGTGGCTGTGACTTGGCAGATCAGATTAAACTACTTTGGGAACATTAAAGTATAAATATTTCATAGGTGTCCTCATGGGATTAACTTTGAACTAAAACATTTAAAAGTCCCAGTTGTTTGGTCTCACTGGTGAGTTTTGTCTTTTTCTTCTCTTTTTAAATCTCTACATTTTGAAGGTCATCTTTTATGGAGGTCATCTATTCTGGAGTTTAGTGTTATCTTTTTTTCTGCTATTGTTTTCTTGATAAATACGAGTTTGAAGTTGGAATCTTGGCTGCAAAATTTTTAAATGCTAAAACTCAGAAATCTTTTGGCCAAAATGTTGCTTATGAAAGGCAGGATTACTAAACTGAAGGAGAGATTTTTTTTTGAAAAGTGAGAACATAGACAATGATCACAGAGCAGAGGGTACCTCAGGGCCATTATGCGAAGTGGACACTGCACAAAGGTGCCACTTGGGGTTCTGAGTGGACACTCTAATTTAAATAGTGTTTAGTTCAAGGGAGAACCTTTTAGTCCTCACCTGCCCTGAGATGGTGCTTTTGGTTTTTGCCCAAAGGGACGAGATTGTCTAATAGTAGCTTGGGATAAATTGAAGGAAGACATTAGCAACATATCTGCTTACATAAAAGAATGTCCTCAAAATGTCTCCAAGACTTTGGAAAGTCACCTGTAACTACCATATCCAGTATTTAAAAGTATAATTATACTCTTTAAATGTCTGAATTTCAACTTTTGAATTTTAAGTTTTCTTAATAAATCTGTATTCTGCATTAAAAGACTAAAGGACCTGACTAGCACAATTGTAAAGAAGAAAAAGTTTATTTGGGGCAGACAGTTTCAGAGGTCTCAGTCAACAGACAGCAGCCTCCCTCCATTCCTTGGGGCTCAAGGTGAGACAGAACAATATGGCAGAAGAGTATGGCAAAGTGAAGCAACTCATATGAAGACCAGGAAGGAGAGAGAGAGAGAGAGAGAGAGAGAGAGAGAGAGAGAGAGAGAGACTCCACTCTCCAGATACAAAATATATATCTCATAGCCACACCCCCAATGAACCAGTTCCTCTAGCCATACCCCACCTGCCTCTAGTTATCACTCAGGTATTTCCACCAGGAATTAATCCACTGCTCAGATCAAGACTATAATCCAATCATTTTTCCTCCAAATCTTCTTGCATTGTCTCACACATGAGCTTTTGGTGGACACCTCATACTGAAACCATATTACTACCTTTATTAGTATTTCCCAAATTTAAATGCATTGGAAGTAACTAATCTAAGCAGATATAGCTCCTGCAATTAATAAATCTTTCAGGTAAATTATTATTTTTCTTGATGAAAAAGATATGATTAGACTTGGTCATGATTGCATTTCAGATGTGACATTCTCCTGCCATGTTTGACTTTTTAATTTTGGGATAAGGAAAAGGTTTCAAATATGACAGTGCAAGTATTTTTAATGTGCAAAAAAGGGAACAAATAGAGAAGACTACTTTGTGGAATTTGGGGCTTTAATCTAGACTTGGTTAATGGCCTTGTTTTTATCTTAGGCAAACAATTTAACTCTGCTATACCAGATGAAAACAGCAAATGAAGCACAGGAATATTTTCTCCTTCAGTAGTAATTTGTGATTTGTGTAATATAATATCTCTCCCTCTCTCTCCATGTCTCTCTCTCTCTCTCTCTCTCTCTCTCTCTCTCTCTCACACACACATACACACACACAAAAATTGTATGTTAAGATAAAATATCCAGCAGCTGGAATTTTAAAATCAGGGCCAAGATATAAAGTTTATATTTGTTGAACACAATATTCCATGTAAAATATAAAAAAATATGAAGTAGAAGAAATTATTTTTCTATGATATTTTGGGTCTTTGTGTGAAAATATCTATATAAAGATATAGAAAGAAAATCATATAGAATTAAAAGGGAAAGTGAGGAGTCTATACATATAGTACTTCTATATATAGCAGTCATATGTGATTAATTGCATGGTCAATTGAAGTCAGTTAAATCAGTGGAAAAACTATTTAACAGATTTTTTATTTAATTGATAAAAAGAAAATCTTTGGATTTTAATTGAATTGCAAATATTATGTCTTTCAAACAGAATCCATATTCTTTGTATATTCAGGAGCACCTAGGAAAGTATGAGCTAAGGTAGACCACAAAGATCTATTTCCTTCAGATTATCTGTTATAATGAAGATCCATACATTGAGTACATTGTTTCCTATTTGGTTACTGTCAGACTACAAACAATGTAGATGACATATAATATAAAGATACAAATGACCAAGGAGTTGCAGCTCCAGGATGAGAACTAGGAATTCCCTAGTTCTTTACAATGAGGCCCCCCAGGTTTATGGTCTAGTTATGAAGTAAGAGGATCCTGGCAGATCAGAACTCAGAGATCACTGCCTTCTGCAATTCAGACTGGTTGAGGGAGATCTCAATACTCGAAAATGGCCAAATTATTTTGTTATATTAGGTGCATGTATAAACACATAACACAAATTACACTATTACATACAACTATAATGCATCAATAAAAATATGGGAAAGAATTATACCTATTACATTTATAGCAATTCCTTTCCTCCCTTGTATTTTACTTCTTATAGTATCAACAAGGCACCAGCTGTATTGCTCCCATTCAGGTCCTGCAAGTTAGACACCTCTCAAATTTTGTTGACTAGACTCTTCAGAGCTTAGGGTATACACAGGGGCCATTGCTGGCTTTGGAATGAGTTTGACCTACTGGACTCCTATAATTATAGAAAGATTTGATGTCATGTCTTCTCTAATCAAACTTGAAAATAATGAATGAGGGATTTATTGAAATATAATGTCATTATTTCTCTTTTGCTTTACACTGTCTGTGCCAAGACTAAAGATCATTTCCTCCTTCATATTTATCAAGCTTAATAGAGGTACTACTTTGTATTTGTAGAAACTAGATGAGGTATTGGTTTTGTTTCTACAAAGTAGGCTGTGATGGCTTCAGAGGCCAATTTTATATTTTCCTCATTGAGTTCAAAAAGAAATTAAAAGGAAATCAGATAACAGCAAAAAATGCTGCTGGAAAACTAGTATGAATACTAGATATTTCCACTTGGGGGTGTTCAATAACATTGTATATAAGGTGAACATTTGTGTGTTTTGGGAGGAATTAGGCAAGATTTAGCAGATCACAAGTGTAGAGATATTATACTAACCATGTTAATAAACAAAATTTTTTTAAAATTTTCTTTTATATAGTCAATAGGTTCCCTAAAATTTTATAGGATATGAATTTTTTATAGTATTTTCCATCTTACTAACATTAAATATAACTCATGATTAGTTTTTTTTTTTTAAACTAAAGTCCTTGGCACATTACTATTACTATTAACACACTGTTCTGAGTAATATACTTCAATGATATTTGGACACCAACCACCTTCTCAGAACCTCAAGGTGTGTTCTTGACTACTGAAGTCAAACTGGGGAGGAGCTCAAGAACACAAAGAGTGCTGCTTGGTTTTTAAAGAGTCTGTATAGTTTTTGTTGTTGTTGTTTGAGACAGGTTCTTGCTATGTTGCCCAGGCTGACCTCAAACTCACAATCCTCCTTCCTCAGCTTCCCCAGTAGATGGGATCATAAGCACACACCACTGCATCTGACTGCAAATTTTATTTTATTTTTGTACGTGCTCTATGACAATGAGGAGATATTTTCCATTGAGTTTAGATTTTGTTCAGTAAATTATAAAAATTCTGTAGTTTGTACTCATCAATTAAAAGGGAGACTAATTTTTAATCTTAATTTTTAGCTTTTTTTTCTTTCAGCTTTCAAGATCAAGTCTGTTTTTTTTTTTTTTTTTTTCTGGCTCCCATTTCAAATTATGCAACCTTTGTCTTGTATAAAGAAACATTAGCAGATTTGTATATGAAGCACCATTTTACAATTTGTTATGCATGGGCATGTTATTTCTGCTTTCCCAGCACAATAGCTTTTTGAATATTTCATAGCTATTCCTGAGTTGAGTCGATTCACTGACATCTGTCCCAGAATAGCAGGCATTCTGTATTCACCTCGTCTGTGTTTTCTAAACTCACACATCTTCTATTTTTTTTCTTGAGGCCAATTAGAAATGCAAGGATGAATAATTAGCCACTCCATCTAGTCTACCTGTTCTGTGGCAGTCATCCTTGAATCCCTTTTCAGTTTGTAAAGAGCTTTAATGAAAACATTGACAACGACAATTTATAAAGTACTCCACTCAAAATCAGAATCTGGGACGAGCACATAATCACAAACAAAAAGGAACATGTGCACAAATATAGCTGTGAGTACCCCACTAAACACACACATGCTCTAAACTGAGGAAACTTCCCAGAAAGAGTCAAGCAAAGAACATAAGAGGAATGGGGTCGAGATGCTGAAGTAAATAGGGAGGCAAAGCAGATGAACAACCCTCTACCCAGTGGCTCGGGAGGCTGAGGCAGGAGGATCTCAAATCCAAAGCCAGCCTCAGCAATGGCAAGGGGCTAAGCTACTCAGTGAGATCCTGTCTCTAAATAAAATACAAAATTAGGCTGGGGATGTGGTTCAGTGGTTGAATGTCCCTGAGTTCAATTCCTGGCACAACCCACCCCCCAAGAAAAAATTCCTCTAAAAGGAAATTCTCTTACCTGTATTTCTTGGGAGGATATGCACAAAATTGAATTTATGTTAGTAATGTTCTATGTCAGAGTGATACCATTATTTCCAAAGTACAGAAGAGGGTTTCGAAAAGCCAATGTCATGAATTCTACTCTCAGGAGGTTTAGAACATTAATCTTGCAATAGGTATATTGGAAATGCTGCAACACTAGAATCAGAAACCTTAGATTCCATTTTTAGGGTTGGGATACTCATGCTCGAATTATGTGATCTTAGATCAGTGACTTAACCAAACAGTGTTTAGCTTTCTTCTTCATCAAGAAAGGAAAAAATATTTTGTGACCCATATGAAAATAATTTAAAAAGTGTATGCAATATAGAACAAATCATGAATTGCATATATCGAAATACAGAATATATAGCGTACAAATAAGTAATTTAGAATTTTCATGATGTCTTTCTGTATTTGTGTGTTATGTGCATAAGTGAAGTATATGAAGATCCTAAAATATTTACAATAATAATAACTAGATGTTTTAGAGTGAGTATATTTCCTTTATGTTACAAACAAAAGGCCAAGATCAAATTCCATATATTTTGTACTAAGTGTGTAATATGTATTTTAAGAAAAATTTCTTTTTGTGTTTTAGAAAAAAAGCTAAAATAAGAAAGTGAAGCAAAATAATTCATCAGTTATGTACCCCTCAAAAAGTCACAGAAGTTCAAATCCCAGAGCAATGTTGGATAAGCAATTAAAAGGTTACTATTAAATAAAAATGTTGAGTAGTTAGGATAAAGAGAGAACAGTTATTGCAGATAATCAAGTAGTATGGAAATACTTAGAGTCACACACAAAACTCCTGTGCTTTTTCTTCTAAGTTGTCTATCAGAGCAATAATAACCTATTTTAACAAATAGTAAAAAAAAATAAAAATAAAAACTTATTTTAACAAATCCTTATCTAATACACCAGCAAATGGATGAGGTTAGAGGGTGATTTGTATTATTTGTGCATGTTTGTGAATATATGTGCATATACGTAAGGGTGGGTGTTGATGACAAATTATGAGCAATGAGGAAATTAATCTCTTTGCTCTGAATTCTTTGCAAGTCAAGAACAGCAAGTATAAGGAAAAACAAAGCAAAATAAAATAGATTCAAATTATTTTGTGTGGCAGTCTATGATTGACTTCTGGTCTAAAGTAAATGATAATAAGTGCTAGATATCTAAGTGTGCTAAACCTAAATATTGGAATGTTCCTGTAACACATTTAGTATCAAAGTCACTATTTTATTTTGTGTGTGGGGGGGTGGGTACTGAGGTTGAACTCATGGACACTTGAGCACTGAGCTACATCCCCAGCCCTGTTTTATATTTTATTTAAAGACAGGGTCTCACTGAGTTTCTTAGCCTCACCATTGATGAAATTGTCTTTGAACTCAAAGTCCTCCTGCCTCAGCCTCCTGAGCATAATGAGATCATTTCCTAGAGGTGAATAGGCCTGTAGTAACTATGGTTTATCAATGTTGATCAAAAGTACCACCTGCAATATCTTTATATAATAAATATTTGGTGCATCGGGGAAAATAGAATAAAATAACAAAATCATGGCATCTGCAGGGAAATGGATGGCATTAGAGCAAATTATGCTAAGTGAAGGTAGCCAATCCCTAAAAAACAAATGCCAAATATCTTCTTTGATATAAAGAGGGCAACTCAAAACAGAGCAGGGAGGAAGAGCATGAGAAGAAGATTACCATTAAACAGGGACAAGAGGTGGGAGGAAATGGGAGAGAGGAGGGGAATTGCATGGAAATGGAAGGAGACCCTCATTGTTATACAAAATTACATATAAGAGGAAGTGAGGGGAAAGGGAAAAAAAACAAGAGAGAAATGAATTACAGTAGATGGGGTAGAGAGAGAAGATGGGAGGGGAGGGGAAGGGAGGGGGGATAGTAGGGGATAGGAAAGGCAGCGGAATACAACAGACACTAGTATGGCAGTATGTATAAATGTGGATGTGTAACCAATGTGATTCTGCAATCTGTACACGTGGTAAAAATGGGAGTTCATAACCCACTTGAATCAAATGTATGAAATATGATATGTCAAGAACATTGTAATGTTGTGAGCAACCAAGAAAAAAAAGTAGAAAGAAAAGAAGGGAAGAATGCAGGCAGGAAGGAAAGAAATTTTCAATTCAATGTTTCCTAACTCATTACTTATTCTTTGTGGGAAAGAAAAATCCACAAACATTTCAGGATTCTGTGTTAGGAAGGAAGGTGTTCAGTTTTTTTTCTTCTTTTTTATTTGTTGGTTTGTTTTAGACAGCATCTCACTGCATTGTCCAGGCTGGCCAACTCTCAGTCCTCGTACCTCAGCCATCAGAGTAGCTAGGATTTTAGGTGTGTGCCACCATGCCTGACTTTTTTTGCTTTCCTTGGAATTTTTATTATTTATTTATTTATTGGTACTGGAGATTGAACCCAGGGGCACTTAAGCACTGAGCTACATTCCCTGTGACTTTTACTTTTTTATTTTGAGACAGGATATTGATAAGTTGCTTAAAGCCTCACCAAATTGCTGACACTGCTCTCAAACTTGCAGTCCTCTTGCCTCAGGCTCGTGAGTCATGGGGATTATAGAAATGTGCCACCATGCCCATCTCTTATGCTTCTTAAGAGAGTAAAATGCATGGAAATTTCTTTACTCAATTAGTTTTTTTATTTTTTTGTTTATTTACAAACTCGATGCCAAGTAAAACATTCCAGGCAAGCAGAATAGCTCAAATATACAGAGTGTTAGTTAATCACATTTTTCATTGCTTTCATATATATACAAAAATGTTCTTTGGGAAAGGACCCCATTTGCACCTTTAACATATTAATGTTGGCTTGACATTCTAAAGCCTTCCCTATTATTTCAGCATTGCAATGTTTTATTTATAGTTTCAGTAACATAAGAAGAATTGGTGTGCTGAATCAAATAATTTCTTAAGAATAAATTCAGTTACATGGATAACTTATTAGTCTACCGAGTATAATGAGAACATTTAACATTCTCTTTCTCTAACAATGATTAATTTACCCATTTAAGGAATATTATTTTTCAAAAACCAAGTATAATATCCCTTAAGTTTGGTGTTAATACTAAAACTGTGTGAAGTCACCTAGGAAATGTGTTGAATTCTGTGGAGACAAAGAAGTCACTTCTTTTTAGCTACAAAGTCCCAGCCTTTACTGGGATGTTAGTGTGTTTTGATTGTCGTGTTGTTTTCTCTTCCACTTCTGACTTGTCTCTCTTGAACTTTGGGTTGCCAGAAGAGACAGGTGGTGCATGAAGTTTACTTAAAACAGTGCCAGTTTTAGCTTCACAGCAAACATGAATCAAACCAAGTGGGAACTGAAGCCAGGGTGAGAGAGAAGTAAGAACATAATCCTTTTCCAACAGTTGGATGCATTTTAACATTTTTTTTCTTATTCTAACTGGATAAGCAATAGAGACTTCTGAAATTTAAATTAAGAAATTTTACTATTGATATATTCCATGCCAGGTACTGCAATACAACATCTCACTTAGTCATCACAATATTCCTGTAGAGTAGCTATTATTATACATATTTTATAAATGAAGAATTTGTGGCTTAGAGTACTGAGGTGACCTGCCCCATATACATGTTTCTGAAAAGTGACAAGAACGAAATATAAATTGATCAGTAGTTAGATCAGTGGTCCTTAACCAGGGGCAATTCTACCCTCTGGGCGATATTTGGTAATGTCTGGAGGACACATTTCAGATTTTCACCGCTGGGAAATGGATACTATAGGCATCTGGTATATAGAGACAAGGGGTTCTGCTAAACATCTGCATCATGCAAGACAGCCCCATAACAATTTTCCCTCTCAAAATATCTATATTCAGGAGCTTCACAAATCCTGAAATAGAAATAATGAAGCTCTAGGCTAAGTTATATTCTTATCCTACAACTATTTTCTCCTCTGAGGCAAATAATGGACCCACCAAAACAATAACAGGGAACATAGTAGTTATTTTTTGCAATACTAGGGATTGAAACCAGGGATGTTTTACCACTAAGATCCATCTCCACCCCTTGTTATTTTTTATTTTCAGGCAGTGTCCTTGTTAAGTTGCCAAGGCCAGCATTGAACATGTGATCTTTCAGCCTCAACCTCCCAAGTAGCTGGGATTATATGCATGTGCAACTTTGCCCAGTGGAACACAGTTTTTGAGATACTATATAATAAACATTAAGGGAAGTGGCTTGGTCCAGGAATCAAAAATGATAATATACAATAAAAAAACTATTACAGCATTGTTTATGCAATACAATGCATGTATTAAGACACCTAGTCAGTTGTCTAGGGATAGAGGGTGTTGAACAAATAAGATTTGGTGTTTGCTTTCAAGTAAGAAGAGTACCTGTGCATCCTTGTAAACATATATTTGTATGTATATATGTGGATAGATAGGTGTAGATATAGAGAAAAATAACTGTGAGTAGCATGTGTTGAGTGCAAGATGGAGTAGCTCATAAAAGTATAGACTAATATTTGAAGAGGGCTTACTAGGTCCAAGCATACATACAAGGTATGTACTGTTATTACAATTCACAATGGATAAACTGAAGTTCAGAAACCTTAAGCAGCTCTTCCAAATATCAGGCATTAAATTGTAGATCTGATATAACCCAAGCACCTGGTTGCAGAGTCTGTGTTCTTAATGGGTATGAAACACTTATGCTGTTACAGGCTGCCGTAAGGAGTTCTATAAAGGCACTTTTTCTACACTGACTCTAGATGGGCTTGTGAAAGGGGATAACAGTATATTGAGAGGAATGGGAAGATAATGGCACAGATAAATGAGAAAGGCTAGAAGATGGAAAGATGTTTGTTTTATTTGGGAGATAATTTCTAGAGTGGACATTGTCAGAACATAGGGTCTATGGTCTTATGGAGCACAGTGGCTCTGCTATTTAGAAATTTTGTATATTGGGCAAGTTTTCTCACGTTCTCTGTTCCTTAGTTTTCTTATGAGTAAAAGGAGAAAAATGTTAACATATCCTTCATAGAGGTATTATAAGGAAAGATGTTGCCATATGTGGAATATTCCAGCATATAGTAAGTGCTCTATATGAGTTATCTACTAAATAGTTTTGGTTAGTTTTCATCATCAATAGTCATAATCTCATCTGGACCAGAGAAGTAATGTTCTAACTAACTGGTCTCTTTTCTTTCATGTTTCTTTGTCATGGCCAGTTAAAATTTTTTTTCTAATAAAAATAGGCTTTTAAATTAAAGTAAAACAAGATGACAACAATATTTCAAACTTTAAAAAATATACATTTTGCCTTTCTCATTTAATCACAAGAAAGAATTTCTAGTGCATGAAGAGTGAGACAATTTTTATTCTATATTTCTTACCTATAATTTCCAGTGGAAAAAAAATCCCAATCACATAGTTTTTCATTTTATTAATTCAATGAATATTTATTCATTTAACACCATATGTGAGGTCTTGTGGTAGGTGCTGGAGATATAATGGTGAAAACAGCAAGCATAACACTTTGATTTCTTGAAGGTTAAATTCTGAAAGGATAAGCACCCAACAAACAAATGAAATAGTATACAGAACACTATATATACATCATGGTAAGAAAACAACAGGGTACTGAATTGTGGAATAAGAGAATATTGCTCCTTTCTCTATAATGGTAGAAAATAAATTTCTGAGGTGATGAATGTTACAGAAGGGCCAGTCAAGCAAATATCAGAAAGATGATTATTTAAAAGCAGTAAATATTGTGTCAGAGATCCTGATATATGAAAAAAAAAGGCATAATTTATTTGTAGATTTAAAACCCACCAGATGAGTTGGCCAGGTCAGTGAAGAATGTTGAGTTATTGGCAACAATTCTTCAATCCTTATAGCCACATCATTTTCTGTATTGTAATGCATTTTGTTGCACAAAAGGCAGAGTATATTACCACACTTTTTCACTTTGGGCTTAGCTATGTGACTTTCTTTGACTAATATGAATGGAATTTGAGTACAGTGGAAGGAGGCTAATCCTCAATAGTCCTTCCAAACATTGCATGGCCTTTGACATTTGTCATCTCTATGAGAACATAATTAGGCTATCAGTCCAAGAAGGATGATAGACAAATGAAATAGTCATATGGTTAACTGGCAGACCATCAGTTTGAAGCCAAGATGCTCAGCTGAGTGTCCATGCATCATGACAAAACCATGGATGCACAACAAAACTCAGCCAATTTTCTGTGGAGATCCTTCAGACACCCCACAGACTTATTAGAAACATGCTCGTTATTGTATTTTGCAGCAATAGCTGGCCAATATAATTGATAAGGCAGACAAGACCCAGTTAAGCCTCATAAAGTTACAGTATGTTTTGATTGCCCAGAAATGAAAATCAATTACAATGTCTGTGGAGACAAGAAAGAAAAAAACAATTACATGTAGCATCATGGAGACCAAAATAAAAAATGTGAGTCATAAAAGAGGAGTATTCAACCACTGTATGGCAACCTAAGTCAGATAGGTAAATAAGAACTATGAATATCCATTGGATTTGAAAAACATCTGTGACCTTGGCTATGGTAAAACTGAAATGTAGAGGGAAAAATCAAAATGGATTGAGATGAAAAAAAAATGGAAGATGAAGAAAAAGAGGATTCTTGAGATATATTGGCTCTCAGTTGCTAATTATACAAAAATTTTCCTCCAACACATAGTATAATAATAAGATTCTAACTATGAACTTGCATTAAAATTCAACAGTACTTCAAAAATTTTTAAGGAGTTTACATGTTTTCTTGAGTGAGTATGTTTCAGTGCTAAATAAATAGTTTAAATTATTAAATAGATAATCAGAGCAAGCTATATTAAGAATACTATATTATTTAGTATGTTTTATAAAGAATAAATCACAATATACATGTGTGTCAGTATGATTAATTAAATTCATATAATAAGAAGAAATTTTGATATACATTATCACCTGTATATCTTAAATGGAGTATCTATTTGGATTATTGGAATGGAGTATCTATTTGAATCCTATAGGCAGATGTTTTAATTTATTTTAAACCAATAGATGTGAGAGTAGTTTAAACATAGAGTGACAGAAAATCCTTCATCAAAACAATAACAATGCAAACAGTGTTCCATCAAATTGAATGTTCACAAATTTGAGAAAGATTTGCATTCTGTATCTAATAGGTAATTAGCATATAGTACATTTGAATTGAAAAACAAACAATAAACCATATCTTGATTTTTACTAGATAATATTTTTTTCATAAACTTCCAAGAACAAGATTGAATATGCTCACATATATATTTAATGTGGGGAAACATATATGATAAGGTGCCAAAGCATACTTAGGCAGTTGGTGATATTTTTTTGCTTTGAAGCATAAAACCTTTATAAATCTGCCAAAGCAATGAATCTTTTTAGAATGGCACATCTTTAGTTTGGTAGTTATTTTGTCAGCCTGCAGCCTAAAAAGGTAGATTTTAAGTCATTGCAAATCAGATACAAACCCAGAAAATGATAAATTCCTGCAGTTGCCAAAAATATCATAACCAGAATAAAGAAGCGCAAAAGCAGGGATGTGATGGCTTCCA
Organism: Marmota marmota marmota; assembly: GCF_001458135.2. Taxonomy (NCBI): domain Eukaryota; kingdom Metazoa; phylum Chordata; class Mammalia; order Rodentia; family Sciuridae; genus Marmota; species Marmota marmota. The sequence goes on from NW_026000037.1 coordinate 50,304,362, forward strand.
CTCAAGAGGGAGTGATGGGAGGTAAATATACCGAGGATTAGATTGCAGACACCTCAAACAGAATAGTAATTTGATATCCCTTCTGATGGATATTCTTTATATATTTGTTCAACACTTATACAGCAAGATCAGTATGAGCATCTGTGAGAACTGGCTTATTGGTTTGTGTGTTTGTTTTCTGCTTGAAGGAACTATCTAATGCTGTGAAAGTGAAACCAATTTAAAATTAATGATCTTTATAGACAGACTGGAGATGACAGGCACTGGTTTGGCTGTTTGTGGTAGCCATGGGTTTATACGGTTTAAATATCCCTTGAAGGAAATTTGCTGCAGCCAGCATGGTTGACTGAGTTTCCAGTGTACCTTTCATCCCCCATGACAGCCACACTTCCCTAGGCTGCTTCTCACCAATGACTGACAATAGCAAATGTACTAAGGCCAGGACATTTCTGCCTGTCATGGAATTCCTTTAGGAAAACCTTTTTTTTTTTTCTGAAAACTTCATCATCTTAGTCCAGAATTTCAATTGCACTGTATTCTAAAGCTCTCCTAATCCCATCTATTTTCTTTCCTCTCACTTTTCATTAAGTACTAAACATTCAGTTAGAAAAGAACAGGAAAAAAAAATCAATTCACTGGGAATAAATAAAATATTCATTTTACAGTTTTGCCCCAGAGCTATATGAACTCTCTCATTGTTTTTCATGGTATAATCAGAAGAGATTTATACCTTCTGAATATTCTACAGAACATGATCATTTCATTCATGATATGGTAATCAGGGCAGAATGAACACAGAGAAATTAGTATGCTGGAGGGCTTTGTAAGATACAGGCACTGAAAAAATGGGAATTACATCCAATGAAGTCTGAGATTCAAAGACTCCCTACTTTTAAAAAATGTTAGGTACCCCAAGGTCAAGAACATGCCAAGAAATTCCATCCAAAGTAAGAAAGGTAAGGAAGCATAAAACTGGCTGGACCTTTTCAAGTTCTAGAGATGACACTGTTCCACTCCAGGAATACTACTCCAGCCTGCATACTATTTGATATGGAAGATTGTCAGCACTGTGTAGGGTCCAGTGTAGAAAGGGCTAACACAAAAGTTTAGTTTGTCTCTTGAACCATAATATCTGGAAGATGTAATGATCCTGGGTGTATAAATGGTAAGAAAAGATTCAGGGTGGAATTTATGACCATCCCTAATTAGATACTCACATTGTAGGCTTCTGAGACTCTGAAGGAAAGCCATGCATTTCATAATGGGATTATGATGCATTTTTCAAGAAACACTCCCTGACATATTAATGGCTTCTACCACAGAGGAAATGCTTGACTGTTCACTGTATACCAGATGCCTGTATATCTAAAACTTCCCAATAAAAGATGATTTTTGTTGGATTTATAATGCGCAGCAGCTGTCCATAAAATGGAAATAGTATGTCTAATACTAGAGCTTAGGAGGATCAGAGAATACAAGTATGTTTCATGATCAGAGAGCCCAGCCACTCATATCACCCATCAAGGTGCACAAGCATCCAGGCTTTAGTTTCATCCTATGGCCTTATGCAGGCAAGGGGAGAGGTACCAAAGATGAGTGAAAGAGCAGGAGAGAGCATAAGCTTGGTTTATTAATAAGTCATCATGGCATACAATACAAGTTTAAAATTAATATAGTTGCAGTGTGTCCACATTCAAAAATGATTCATGAGGGTTCGGAATGTAGTTTATTGGTAAATTTCTTACCTAGCATGCATGAGGCCCTAGTTCAATCTCTAGCACTAAACAAAAACAACAACAATAAAAATGAATGGTCTTGAGAAGCAGTGATGAGAGATAATATTTCTAAAAATGTATAGCTGGAAGAAGTCTATCTGATTGTCTATTTGATACAGATGTCACCTAAGGTAATGTGTGCCCAATGTTCTTGATATCCAGTCAGGAGCCTGAAAGTATTAAGACTATGATCTAAAACAAAAAGATCTTCAGCAGAGGCGTATGCATTGGTATTTAGGCAAACTGTGGATTTTTTTTAATCATACGTTAATACCAGCAGCATCTACCAAATGAAAAGCACCGCATAACAATGATGACAAAATGACTTGACCAATTGACATACTCAGCCTTCATCATCTGTAACCTGAGATTTGTTAATGCACAAATGGACAGAGTAGCCATCGTGGCATAGATGTGGATTACTCATGAACCTACTTGTCAATCTAGCTACTGCTGCACCTTGATCTCCAACATATTGACAACAAAGATCAACACTGAGCCATCAATATGGCTCTATTCCTTCAGGAGAGTAGATGACCACATTTTTAAATTTAAAAAAAAAATTTAAAATTTTTACCATTTATACACCCATAGCAGGTGGGGAGGAGGAAGACTTGCAATAACTTGGTGTAAAGTTAACTACACTGGAACCTTTCTGTTATGGAAGTGCCAGAGACTTACCCTAACAAAAATGAATACCACTTCCAGGATTGGATATACCTTTCCTGTCTAGAGAACCTCAGTTAGTACAACTACTTTTGTGGGCTTAGATAATGCCCTATCTGTGGGCATTAAATTCCACACAATATAGCATCCAACAATGAATCCCACTTCATAGCAAATGATATGCACGATTGGGCCCTTAAAATGGAATTTACTGATCATATCAGAAACTTTAACATCCTGAAGCATGTGATTATCAATGATATTGAGATGGTCTGCTAAACATAGAGATAAAATGCCAGCTAAGAAGTGATATTCCACAAGAATATGGTATCATCATTCAGGTTACAGTCTTTACACTAAATCAAAGAACCTGCATATGGTTCTGTGTTCCCAATAAGAAGAATATATTGATCTGAGAACTGAAGGGCCATAGCAGGAGCGGCTCCTCTTACCATCACTTCTGAATACCTACTTAGGATAATATTATTTCCATCTATGAAACTCTGGTTTCAACAGGGTTAAAGGATAGAGTCTCTGGAAAGAATACAAGCTTGGGACATAACAAAGGACACAAAGGACAATTAGCTACAACTAACACCAAGGATCTTTGGATTCCTTGGGACCAAAGGACAGAAGACAGATCATCATCACATTTGCAGGGTAACTGATTCTGATTAGTAAAAGAGATTAAGCTGCTGTTGCAAAATGCTGGGGTTTTAGTCAGCTCAGGCTTCCGTAACAAAATAACAGAAACTCTGTAGTTTAAACAACATAAATTTATTTATTTATTTCCTATCAGTTCTTTAGGGTAGAAGCCCAGGACCAATTTATACTCATGGCTGGGTCTGGATGGGTCCTCTCTTTGGCTTACAGTCACCTTCTCACTTGTGCTCATACATTCTTTCCTTTGTTGCTGCGCCAGAAGAGAAAGATGTCTCCCTTTTCTTGTCAGAATACCATTCCAATTGATCTAGGACTTGACCCTTTTGACCTCAATTAACCTAAACTACTTCATAAAGCCCAATCTCAAATATAGTTACATTGGGTGATAGGGCTTCAATATATGAACTCGGGGAGGACAAAAATCTATTCATAGCAGGTGAGGAGGAGGAAGACTTGTAATACCCAGTTGTTCATAATTATGGCCAAACTGGACACATACAGCAACCCTGGAATGGGAAGTTAGGTATATTTAACTTTTAAAACAAATGATTTATTCTAAAATAGATGAAATGTGAAAATATTAATTATTAATGCTTGATGAAATATGTTTGGGGGTCATGCCTGGAGTTTATGCCTATCTAGTTTAATATGATTATAATAGTATTTTGAGTTAGATTTTCAAGAACTATCTAATTTTTTTTAAATCAGGGAAGATTCTATTGAATACTCATCTGTTCTGCTACTGAGTAATTAGAACTCAATTATTTCTGAAGTTCTCTCTTTTTTCCAAGGCCAGATAAAATCCTATACTTTTCTATTAAGAATAGTCCTGGTGATTAAAAAAAATTAAAAAAGAATCATTACACTACAAATCACCTTTAACTTTAGTCCTTCTAGTCATTTCCTCATGGCTCTAAGGAGATGATTTCAGATATTCTCAGGTGCCACACAGTAGACTCCTACATTTGAAAGTGGGCTCTAATCCAGAACGCATAGGAGATTACAAAGGGGGATGCTGGTAATATAGCGTGGTCAATAAAGCTGTATTTCAAAGCCAAAACTAAAATTAATGCAATTATGGGTTTCCTCACAGATCTTCAGCACTTATCTAAAGCACAAGGACATTTTCTCTTCACTGGAGTTTGCATAGTATTGATTTTTCTTCTAAAACGTTTATTGATTTAGATATTTTGCACAATATAAAGCATTAATGTGTGAGTTGAGAATTTTTTGCTCTAAAATACTCAAATTCTTAAAAACCACAACTGATAAAAATATAGATACTGCAAATAAGATATATGTGTCATACTATAGGGTGATGGGGGCACTTCAAGGGTATTTTGAGTGTAATCAATAGCAAGAGTTCAATTTCCTTCAGAAAACAAATAGCTTTTATAACTTATTCAAAATATATAAAGTTTAAATTCTACTCAAATTGTGCTTTGAAAAGGAAGAACTCTATTTTAGATGTTAACTATCAATTTCTAAATTTTTCTCATTAGTCCTTGTGAATATTAAACAGATAATCAGAAATTCTGTTCTTATGGAAAGGAACAATATTACTTAGCAGATGTAAGTTGTCCAGAAACTCAAGTTTCCAAGAGATGCCTTATTTCTTAACTTTCTTTTAGTTTAGTTAAATTAAATAGTGTTCAATGAAGAATTGTCATTTAGTTCTGCTAGGAAGTTATAGTGCAATTATTTTGGGTGTTTCTTGTGTCCAAAGGTTCATATAAAATACCAGAAGTTTCATATAGTCCACTTAGGAGTAATCCTTCTGATTTTCTGCACATGTTGGTTACCACTGTGATTGCTATTTGTTCTGAACAGTAGAGTCTCTTGAGTCCTTAAGATCCATTTTTCCCATTCAAAGTGAAATGTGGAGGTGAATGGTAGGTGATTTCTGCCTAAATAACATGGTTCATAATAAAAACCATTATGGTTTCAGTATATGGTAGCAAAAACCAGACAGACATACAGACAGGATAGATAGAGGCACACATCTCATTACTTTCTGTTCATCAAAGTGGGAAACAAAAAGTGTAAAAAACAGTGGAAGGAATGCCCTCAAATGAGTGCATGAAAAAGCACTTTGACATTGGCCAGTGATGAGTTGTCAGGGTTGGTTGCAAACCTGAAGGTACAGCTCAGCAGTCATATTGATTATGACACCATAGTATTGCATAGTGCTGGTATAACAGTAGCCCACTTTATGCTTTGAATATAGCCCTTTGAATATAGCCTACAGCAGCAAGGACTGGATTGTTTATTTTTTAATTTGTTTTAATTAGTTACACATGACAGGATAATGATCTTGACATATCATGCATTTGAATCAGATGGGATATAATTTCTCATTTTTCTGAGTTTACAGGTTGCAGAATTACATTGGTCATGCAGTCATGTATAGCAATAATAATATCTATTTTATTCTGCTGTCCTTCTATATTGTTTATTTTTAAAACAACTTGTTTCATTCTCTTCCTCTTTCCCTCCTCCTCCCGGATCTCTCCCCCTCCCTAATCTTAGTAGTGGGGGGGGGGGATAGGATTACCTTTCTTCTCCATCCTAGGCAGAGTTATCTGTTTTTGAGCACACACCCATATCAGGAACAAAATAATTTAGACTTGGAGGTGGCACCAGAAGATCTCAGAAATGACTGTCTCCCAAATTAGCAAGTGAATCTCAGAGAGCATAGCTTTTAATCACCTCTTTAAAGACCCACCTGTTACCCTTGATGGGCAGAATCACAGCTTCTGAGACAGCAGTCCCCTGTGTTTCTCCTTTTCTAGCAAAGCAATAAAACTTATTTCTTCTTGTTCTCAAAATCATATTCTCATTGGATTGGCATCTGGGACAAGGACAGAGCTTAAGGTAAGACGGTAGAAGAAAATGCCTGAAAAATCTTTTCAAATGTTTCTGATTCCCAAGTATCATAAAAACCATAGAGGATCAGGGTGTTCTTGTGTGTCTGGGTCAAAAAAATCACAGAAAAACTGGGAATATTACAGAATCTGCAGAAGCCTGGATTAGGACAAAGCAGGAACCAAGTGTGAGGAAGCTTTCATCAAGGCAAAAACATCCCTTATGACACTTGAATGGCTGAATAGGACCTATCTCCCCTCAGCCATTACCAGTATAGAGAGCAGCTCAGGCTAATCACACCACAACATTTCTAAGAAGCAACCCTCGTGGATTAAAGGCCCAGTCCTCATGCTCCTCTTCCTTAAGATATGATGTCTTATAGTCTGTAATTTATATGTATTCTAGGAACTATCTAGGAAAGCAGCAGGAAAGAAGAGAAGGAGAAAGGTATATCTTCAAGACTTTTTTGACCTGAAACAGATTACAATATCATATTGTAATATCATTTCTCACTTATCACCTTAAATTCTCTCCAGAGGACCTACAATTTCTTTCTACCTTCTCTGCTTCCTGTGAAATCTGCCAAAAACCCAATCCCACCTATAATCTCTGCCCACCTGCCTTCCCTTTACATCTCCCTTGCTCTGATTGGCAGCTGGATTTTACCCATATTCTTCCCAGTCAAGTGGTACTTGGTACTTTTTGACACCTTCTTGGGTTGGGTCAAGCTTTTCTTACCACCAATAAATGTGCCCCTACTGTGGGGAGGGCAACATCCTCATTGAACACATTCTTTCCCATTTTGGCCTCCCCTTCTCGCTCCAGTCTGAAAATGGTCCTGAATTTACTTCCCATGTTTCACGGTCTGTAGCTAAGGCACTCAACATCTCCTGGCATTTTCACATGCCCTACCATTCCCAGTCCTATGGCAATATGGAACATACCAACCGGACCTTGAAGAACATTGTCACTAAACTATCCCTTGAATAACATTTAGATTGGACTAAACTTCTTCCCTTGGTCTTTTTAGGTTAAGAGCCCTCCCAAAGAAGCCACCCAACATCTCCCCTTTTGAACTTCGATATGGATGGCCTATCTCCATGCTCAGCTCACCATCCTCTGATTCTCCACTACCTCTTGCTCCTCATCTTTTCTGGCCCCTTCTTGTATACATTAGGAATCTTCTTTGGCAATACAGTGATGCTGTTCTGGATAAGCCTAGTTCTGCCTCTTCCCCTTTGCCCACTCTGTCTCCTAGTGACCTGGTACTTTTTAACTCCCAACAATCCCCACTCCTCCTCAACTCTCTATAAAATGGACTGGACCCTACTGAGTCATTCTTACCACTCCCTCAGTGGTCTGTCTTGAGGGCATCCTATATTGGGTTCTTAACTCCCATATAAAAGTTTTCTCTTTTATACAGCAACACCCACAGGCCCTCTCAAGCTGCATTTCTTCAACGCCAGAATCCCCAATTCCTTTGGTCTCTGAGGACCACTAGGACACTGCAGAACCATGAGTACCATCCTTCCCTTTTTCATTTTTGCCCTCCTCCCTTATTCTGCACTCACCTCCCAGGGTACCATTCCAATTTCTAGGACACTTACAGCAACTTGCTCAAACCATACTAACCATACAATCTCAGCTTGATTCTTTAGCTGCTGTGGTTCTGCAGAATCGAAGGGGCCTTGATCTTTTTATAGTGAAAAGGGCAGACTTTGTCTGTACCTATAGGAGGAATGCTATTTTTATGTCAATGAATCTGGTATAGTAAAGGACAAGATAAATCAACTCCAACAGGACCTTGAACATCAGAAACAACAGCTCTCATCTACTAAAGAATGGCTGCTAGGTAACCCCCTTCTCCAGTGGGCACTTCTTTTCCTGACACCTCTCCTTTTCATAGGCCTTTTGTTAATGCTTGCCCCCTGTGCCATCAGATTAGTTCAAGACCAGATCCAAAAAATCTCTAATCAGTCTATACATTCAGCTTTTGTTATAGGAATACCAATCCCTCACCAAAAATTGAGGCACCGGGGACAACACTCCACCACCACTCAACCTCCATCATTGTTCCAATGACATCCCATGTCCCTAATGAGGGATTTAAATGCTGCCTCTTCCCAGCAGAAAGCAGTTATAGAATATTGACCTATATCCCTCTTCCCTAATGGGTCCAATAAAAGGGGAAATATAAGGTCCTTGCTTAGCATCTGGACAGCCATCATTTCAAGGAAAAAGTTTCACTTTCTTGCCCAAGGGCATTTCTGAGAAAGGCTCACCACCCCTTCATACCAACCCAACCCTTCAGCTCCCACATTAGGACCCATCTGACTCTGATTCCTGAGCCTCCCCCATAAAAGTTCCAGAACCCAAGCCTGTTTTGCCTCTCTCTCCTATAGAGAGATGGCCTTTATTTGTCAGTTCTAACAAATAAACTCTTGTGTGTACCTCTGCCTGCTCTCTGTTTTTCATTTCTTGCTTATTCATCTCTTGTTCCTTGCTTTCCCTTCAACTTACAGTTATAAATAAAAATGATAGGATAATATAGTGTATGTTCATAGCAATTTCCCTAATGTTTTGAAATTTTGATTAAATTTTTCAACAAACAGAACCTTCTGCCAATAGCATGGTTGTGACTTCCAAGCAGAACATAAAATTTAAAAAATTTCAAAGAACATCTGTGATAAGAGGATTCCTATTGTTACAGAAAATTTGTTAATTTAAGACTAAGCTAAATGATATTAAAGAAGTATAGCATAATATAAATAAAGAGAAAAATATAAAAGAGAATGAAAACTTATATTTGAAGAAAGATAAAAGTTTCCGAGTTTTCCAGAGATATGGAAAATGAAGAAGAATCTGGCTGCTAAAGACAAGCTTCCTTTAGTTTCATACTCTTCTATGTTAATCAATCCCCATTAGATCATCAAAAGTCTCATCCCTAAATGTGTTAAAAAAACAAATAAAAGAAATAACAAGAATGTATGCCATTATGTACTTTTCTGAAGAGTGAAGTAAAAGCTAGAGACACTGCATTATCATGCTCTTTAATTTATAAAAAGAAAAACTTTGATCTCCTGCCTTATTATAGAGACACTTGGTCAAGTGACAGTTATAACCTTTTAAATTTTTGGTGCAAGATTTCTTATAAATGATATTCTGATCTGCTTCTTAATTGCATAAATGCAAACATTTGCCATTATACAGAAGCTAATTTAGCAATTAGCAAAACAATTAAATTACTTTAACTTCCTTACTGCATTCAGAAAATTCTTCAAAGTCAGCATGATTGTTTAATCACTGTCAATAAGCCCAGTACTGTTTATCTTAGTAGAAGTGATAATCCTTAAGAATGAGTCCATTGCTAATGATAATAGAATAACCACATGTCTCACTTAAATTCAAAGGGAGAATTCATGTTTTCCACTATTTTCCTTCTCTTTATAATAGCCCATCTCTGTTCAGCCTATAATAGTAACTCACAGTTTTCTTTGCTATTATAAAGAGCTATGTAGAATTTGGTTAGAATAAGCCATGCAAACTTGGGCAAATTATAGAAACTTTTCAAAATTCAATTTCTTGATTTATAAATTGGGAAAATAGTAACTCTGACATAAAGTACTGTGACAATAATAAGATAACATGTAAAATGCACTTGAACATAATACATGGATGCTCAGAAATGCCATTTTTCTTGATATATCCTTTCTTCCCATTTTTAACCCTTTTTATCCTTTCTTCCCATTTAAACCTCAAGTTTTTGGAGTAAATTCTGTAAAGAATGTGATAATTTTATATTTCTCCCATATTGGCAATAATTCTGATGGTGGTGATTCTGATGGCAATAATTCTGATGGCAATTGCATTTCATTGTCTCTGCACTAAAGATTGGTCATCAACCAGTGTCATGATTGTAACCACTCACTATTACACTATTCCTCAAGAACAGAGGACTTGAGGATCCCCAGAGTCATTCTGTATGCTTTATCTAGTCTACATGTTGTATTTTCATGCCACGTTTGTCAATTGGTTAATTGCTTCCTGTTTGTCAATTTGTCAATTGTTTCCTGGTTCTTATCCTTTTTCTGAAAATCCCATTTATGTTGCAGAAAAAGGTGTTGGAGGCAACTGAGATGTTAAATTGCTGTGGTTTCTGGCTACCTCTGCTGCCATGCCAATACTAAAATGAACTTCAGTCTTCCAGACCTTACTCCGTGCTATATGGTGAGTTTAGCATAGCTTTATTAAAATTTAGTGTATTTATACTGATCAACATCTTATCAGTGGGAGAAATAACCATTGTAGTGTCTAACAAATCTTCAAATATTGATAACTACTCTAGTCCTTTCCCATCTAGTGATGTGACTCTAGTTTTTCTCATTTTAATACCATTAACATTTTTTAGATGGCTTATTTTTATTCTTTATCAATTCAAAGATCACTTCCTCAGAGAGCTTTTCCTTGAATCCTTTCTAAAGTGTCTTCCCTCAATTTTTCTTCCTTATATCTCTCTGGTTGTTTCCTATGTAAAGCTTATCTCTATCTATCTATCTAGCTATCTAACTTGTTTGTTTTCCTTTTTCATTCAATTTCTTAATTATTATTTTTTCCTAAATTAGATTGTATAGTCCATGAGGGCAGGAAAATGTTGTCTTAGTTTTTCTCCTAAATTACAGCCTGATACAAGAATTCAGAAATATCTAGTTTATGTGAAATATGATTCTAGGAAGCACAAAAGTGTGACACAGGAGGGAGAGAAGTGGTTAAGCTGTTAATGAGGATGATAATGGTTGGAAAATTGAGGCTCAACTTTTCTGGGAAATTTATGAGAAGCAGAATGGACAAAATATAGTCAGTTCTGCTATAATAGCATTTGTGTTCCAAATAACCACTGCTATACAAAATTATGCAATAAAAACCTGGGCTTATTGGAATTAAAGTGGAGTTAGGAACACAAAACCCCAAATTATATCAGTCAGAAATAAAAATGACACAACCCTTAAAGATGGTAGCACCTTTTGACATATGATAGATAGTTAAGAAATACATAAAATCTACAATAATGGCACTTTACCTTGAAGAAGGCCTTGCTCATGGAAAGCAAGCTGAAAGTGTGTGAGGTTCTGAAATGCAGTGTAAGAACAGGTAGGTGAATGCCTATGTATACTTGTAATACCAAGTTCAGTTGGTTGTGGCTCATAACCCATACCCTGTGAGGTCTCTGGTAGCTGTTGAGGTATGTGTACCTTCCCTTTGTGTGTGTGTGTGTGTGTGTGTGCATTTTTATGTGAGATCAGTTGGCCTCATGCTGTTTTCTATATTCCCCTATATTAGAGATTAATATGCTTTTTCTTAAAAGATCAGATAGTAAATGTTTTCTGCATTGTGGGATGTATGGCTCTGTCCCAGGCCTAGAAAAGTGGGTAGGGGGATGGCCATAGTAGTGCTCCAGTAAAACCTTATTAATAAGGCAGTGAGACTCAGAGTTTTCTAATTCTTAATTTAATATTTCTGATGTTAGAAATAATATATAAGCTAATATAACATTAGTATTCTGTCAGGATTTTTTCTTAATATATCTATTACATTGGAACAAATACACTTTTTCAAAACAAGCATGACAGAAAAAGTGATTACACAAGAATTTTCCCACTGAGAGAATTTCTCCTAAGAATGCTAAATTCTCAGAACTTCTAGGCAGACCAATTTGTAAGGCAAACAATTTCTGAGTCCTAGAAAAGGGCCAAAGCTTAGAACTACAAGCTAAAAGTATGCGAGTGGAAAGTTGTCAGGTTGTGTAGAAATTGTCCTCCCCTGTCCAAGGCTGAGATAATATGGGACGTAGCACCACTTGAATCTAATACACTCTCTTCTTCGTGGTTGAATCTTCAGTGACTGGAGTGCATTAGGTACATGAAACCAATGACTTGCCTCTGCAAAGGGATTCATTAACCAAAGCAACCAGGAATGAAGCCAGCTTGGTCCATTCTTAACTGAGACCTTAACTCCACTGGGTCAGACTTAATAATATACCCCAGCATGCTTCAGGGTTATGAGAATATAGAATCTTCACATTTTTTCCTATTTCTTAAGAAAACCTGGTTTACCCATTTACTAGTCTACCAATTTAATGTAGTCTAGATCTAACAAACTCAAGCTATATTTTAAAGCAAAATGATAGTGTGATATATATTTCTAGTCCAATAATAAAATATATTCTATATTGGTTTTACTTGACTTAATGAATTTCCTTGCTTCTAAAGCATTTAATCCGCACTAGTGAGCAATGCCTCTGACTTATATGTTTAACATGCCTTTCACAATAAAAGCAAATGGTAATCTGAAAGAAACAATTATTACTAGAATTTACTTAAAAGATGTTAATTGGATGGATGCATGTCCCTCCAAATGGATCCCTAACACTTAATGTGATTTTATTTGAAGAAAGGGCTTTTAAGGAGTTCATTAAAGTTAAATGAGCTGATAAGGTAGGGCCCTAAGTAGACAGGACTGATATCCTTATCAAAACAGGAAGACACCATCTCCTCTCCCCTACCAGCTCTTTCTCTCTTCATCTCTGAATATAAATATTCATAGAGGAGAGGACACTTTAAGGGCACAGACAAAAGTTGGTTGTCTACAAGCCTAGAAATGTGAAATCACCAGAAACTAATCTGGATGGCACTTTGTTTTGTATTTCTAGCCTCCTGATGTGTGAAAAGATAAATTTTTATTATTTAACATACTTAAGTCTCAGGTAATTTGTTATGGCAGGCAAACACAGATTTGGTACAAGAAATACAATGCTTCTATAACAAATATCTAGAAAGGTAGAAGTGGCTTCAGAACTAACGAGGTGGGGAAAAGTCTGGAAGAATTTTGAAACGCACGCCAGAAACATTTGGATCCCATTGAAAGGACTGTTAGTGGAATTACAGATGTTAGTGGGGATTCTCAGGTGGGCTCAGGAAGAAGAGTGGAGCTACAGAAAAAGCTGATGTCATCATAGAAAAAATATATATCATCATGAACAGAAAGTAGAAATGGATACTAAATACATATTTGGTGAGGTCTTATATTGAAATGAAGAACATGTTATTGGAAACTTGAAGGAAAGGCAATTCCTCCTGTAATCTCTCAAAGAACTTGAATCAATGGTGTTCTAGTGTTTTCTGGAAAGTAGAACTTGTGGCAATCTAGCATAGTGGTAGGAGGAAATTTCTTAATTCAGGCCACAAAGTGATGGTATTGTGGCCTGATTTCTTCTTACTTCTTATGGCAAAAAGCAAGAGAAGAGAGATAACGTTTAGTTATTGCTAATTAAAATGAACCAGAACAAAAGACTTGAAAAATACTTGATCTGAGTCCATATTATATCAAATGAAAAGGACTTTTCTGGAAGGAAAACCAAGGGCATGCCTGGACAATCACTCTGTAAAGAGAGTGCTTATAGAATTAATTGGCTAAATTGCTGAAGCCAGGAGTAGAGAAGGGATTACATCAACAGAAACATCTGGGAGGCCGAAGGTCAGAGAAAATGAGGCAGATTGAAGGAAGACTGCTGGGATTCTGGAATCTACAGCATTGGTCAGGAAAGCTATCCAGCATTATCCTTTAAGAAACAGAAACAGCCAGAAAATGATTGCAAGATCCTCAGGCATGACACCCCAGTCACAGTGTCAGGAGACAAGGCTGTTTTCTCCTCTGTTTCTGTTGGTAAAATGTTAAACCCATGATGTCAGGAGGAAGGCCAACCCACTGACCTCAAAGGTAGACCAGGATTCAGGTGGTGGGGCAGGGCTGATGTGAGGACTGTAGAGCTGATATTGCACCCCACTGATCCTGCAGGGCAGAACATCCAACCAAAGAGGACTACATTCAATCCATAAGGTCAAATGGAATTTGCCTTCTTAGGTTTCCAACTTGCTTCAGACCCATCATCCTTTGTTCTCTAACCTATGCCTGTCTCACCAGTGTCATTTCATATTGGGGAAGAATTTTGTCTCTGGAGGACTCCTAACTGTCTGACCCATACCTGATTTACATGGAATATAGATGAGACATTGGGACTGGAATTAATGCTGGAATGGGTTAAGACTTACGAGGCTATTCAGAAGGATTGAATATATTTTGCAAGTGAGGATAAAAATTGGGGGTGGGGAGAGAACGCAGAATGTTCTGTTCTGAATTGTGTCCCTTCAAAATTCTGTGTTGAACCTTTAATTTCTCAAGGTGACAGTCTTTGGAAATTGGACATTAAGGTGGTCAGTAAGGTTAAATGAATCACAGGAGTGGGGATCTAACCAAATAGGACTTGAGTCCTTATCGAAGGGAAAGGAAAGACACCAGAACATTCTTTTCTCTGTGCCTTCCTCTCCTTCCCTCTCTCTGTATTAGAGAATGACCTCATTATCTGAATGGGGTCATGAAAGACAGAGCAAGAAGCCAGGTCTCCTGAAAGCATCTAAGCATCTTTTCCACCAGAAACCAACCCTGCTGAACCTTGTTCTTGGATTATACTTTTAGAAACTGAAAGAAACCAAATCTCTGTTGTTTAAGCCACCGACTTTGTAGTATATTGTATGGTAGTCTGAGTGGACTCACATAAGGATATTAATCATTAAGGAGAAAAAACAAGTTAAAAAAATTTCTAAAGTAACAACATATTTCACATTAAGAGCTGTTATGAGCAACTATTAATCTGAGCAAAATGACTCAATAAATATTTATTAAGCCCTGGATCTAGCAGACTTGGCTAACTGCTTAATCAGTAGTCATTGCCTAGCTGCTCCCACCACTTCGGATTTTCTACCTGAGATACATATCTATCTATCTATCTATCTATCTATCTATATAAACATATATAGATAGATAGATATATAGATAGATATAGATATATATGAATTTTAAGATATTTCTGTGATTTCATTATGAAGCTATTAGCAAGAGGCTAGACAACAAAGAGAGATTTAACCAAGATCAAACCATTCTTCTGAAAGGAGAAAAGATAATGTAGTTTTAGTAGAATACTTCCTTCTGCAATGGGCCTTTTAAGTGATAGAGTCTGTCCATAGGACACTCTTCTGGGTTTCTAAAACCAATGTTTGTATCTTCAAGATGAAATTATCACCATCAGAGAATAAGTAAATAACTGATTCTGCAGAAAATACAATTGCTGAGACTAAGACCCAAGCCTATTAGAGGGTTCTGTAATTAGGCATTCTTCACCTAATGTAATTGAAGATACTAGATTAGGAAGAATATTTGATTAATGGCTATTATTTACTGGACTCAAGACACAGTTCCCTAATCCAATGCTTAGGTGTGGGAAGGATATCAGGTCAATGTATTCAAGCTTTTGTTTATTGTTATTATCCCTGCAAGTATTGGAGAAGACTGCTAAGTTTTTGAGAAGTCTCTAGAGAAAGGGACTTGGTGATTTGGAAACAACTTGTGAATATTCATTTTAATGCTACAAACTTGACACCAAGAAGTGGACTACAGTAGCTCATTTGAGGTAGGAAGGGTTCAGCTCTATTGTGGTTAATGGAGCTCAATGGAGAAGGACACTCTTTCTTAAGAGCAGAACTATTCCACCATCAGGCAGTGACTTGAAGGTATTTCTATTTAATAAAAAATACTTGCTATGAAAAGTAGACTGCTACATTTCCAATTGTACTCATTTTTAAGCAGATGTCTTTTGACAGGTGTTATATTTCTGTACCACCATCTGTATCATGTGTTCTGAAGATGGACAACTCCAGGCCAAATGTGTATCCAAATGAGCACTATGCTGGACATGGCTGCCTTGCCTTGAACCAATGTTCTGGCCTCTTATGCTTTCTTCTCCTTCTTGCCCATCATCAGGGCTGTTTCTTAAGAGAAAGTCATTATCGTATGTGTGTGTGTGTGTGTGTGTGTGTGTGTGTGCCTTCAATTAAATTATTAATTTTGTGGTGGTAAATGCACCTAGAATAAAAAATTTATTTATTTAAAAATTTATTTTAGTCAGACATGGTGACATATGCCTCTAACCCCACCAAATGGCAGTAGGAAGCTTACAAGTTCTAAGCCAGCCTCAGCAACTTGGCTAGGCCCTAAGCAACTTAGCAAGATCTTGTCTCAACAAAACAAACAAACAAACAAACAAAAAATCTGGGCAATGTAGCTCAGTGGTAAAAGCACTCTTTGGTTCAATCCCCAGTACCAGTTTTTTAATAAAATAATTTTAAAGTCTGAAGTTCTATGGATTAGTGCCTTTACAACACTGTATGATCACCATTACTAATTCCAAAAATGTTTCATCATCCCTAAAGAAAAACCTCATGGCCATTATGCAGTCACTGCCTCTTTTATCCTTCCCCACTTCCTGGGAACTACTAATCTTTCTCTGTATCTATTGGTTTTGCCTGTTTTGAGTATCTCAGAAATTTCCTTTTATTGATTTTTTTCCCCTTAAGATCCATTCAAGGAAGAAAAAAAAAAGGGTAAGAAAATGATAAAAATTAAGAGGATTTTAGAGCCAGAACTTACTCACCAAAGCAACACAATCAGATTATATATTGTATATAAAAATATCCAGTAAACTAAACAGATTTGTATGCCATTATTATTTCTAATTTCTCAGCCAATATCATTAAAACACTTCTAAAAGTATTTTCAGGAAATGCTCTTCCCAAGTACCCACTTATTCTTAACTTTTCTTTGTGTTAATGAGAGATAATCATAAAAATAACTTAAAAAATTTCCTTTATGTATGGGCAGGAACCCTCACTGACCTCTGTCTGATTTTGACCTTTGTATAAACTAATATTGAACTATCAGAGAACCCCCATTGACAGCGAAAACTATCAGATCTTATAAGCTGGGGTGGGTGGTACACACCTGTAGCTACTCTGAAGGCTAAGTCAGGAAGATCACCTGAACCTAAAAGGTCAGGCTGGGCAACATAGTGAGACTTCATCACAAACAAACAAACAAAACTACTACCAACAAGAAAAAACAAACCAACACACACGCACACACATATACACAAAACACAGATGAATGCATTACTCCTAATAACCAAAACACAGAAACAGAACAAATGTATATCAAGTGAAAGGTGGATAAGCAGATGTAATATATACACCTATACAATGGAACAATATTCAGCCATAAAAATGACATACATGCTACCCCATGGATGAATCTTAAAACACTGTACTAAGTGAAAGAAGTCAAACACCAAATGCTACATATTATATAATTCCATTTATATAAAAGAAAAGAAAATTCATAGGACAGAAAATAGATTAGTGGTTTCTAGAGCTAGCAGAAAGGAGGAACAGAGGGGTAAGTACTAATGGATACAGGTTTTGCTATGGGGAGCCACTTCAGAAAACACTCCAAGTCCAAATTCGAATCAATGAGAGTTTTATTTACCTGGCCAGGGACTGTCATCCACCTGTAGAGACTGAAACTCTGTGGGAGAGCAGCAATTTTCTGGCCTGTATCCTAGGAACATACAGAGGAAAACCACAACTCAGGGGCTTCTCTTAGTGTCATGGAAGCAAGCCAATCATAGAAGCTAAGAGAGCAATTAGCATAGCAACTTGCAATCGCATTTGGGTTTGAGCAGGTGTTAGACAACCATATTCTAAGTTTGAGCAAGTGGTTAGTGGGGGCAGGAACCTACCTCAAAGTCTTGGGTCACCAAGACCACCATATGCTGGGTTGAGTACATTTTATGAGGTACAAAGTACAATATAATATAAGAAAACAACTATCATTTCAGTTTCTCAGAAACAGCTCTTGTGACAGATTTTTTAATAGAAGACAGCAAAATGGAATCTTAGGCCTATCTAATGACAGTTCCTGCTTTATAATTTTCTTACCTCACTTATCAAAATCTTATATCTATAATCTATATTTTTTACTAATCTATAACCTATAACTCACATTTTTGTTGATTATATTTACCAGTTCACACCACAACAGTTTTCCTCTTAGGGAATGAAACTTTTCTAAAATTAGGCATCAGTGATTGTTATTCAACTTGTGATTATGATGAAACCACTGAAACTATCCTTGAAAAGAGAACTCCACACTAATTTCAATTATGTAAAACATAACAAAGAAAAAATTTTTTGTAGTAACAAACTTTAATGTTGATTAATTTAAGGAATTAATTAATTTAAGGAATCAAACCATTAGTAAATGGCTACAGAGCCATAGGTATTGGATGACAGTGTCAATGGCAGGCACTTACTGAATTGAGTAG
The DNA here is from genome assembly GCF_001458135.2 of Marmota marmota marmota. Classification (NCBI taxonomy): domain Eukaryota; kingdom Metazoa; phylum Chordata; class Mammalia; order Rodentia; family Sciuridae; genus Marmota; species Marmota marmota. The sequence goes on from NW_026000037.1 coordinate 50,322,596, forward strand.
TTTTGAATTCTTGAGACTGCTCCTAGAAGAAGCAATTCATAAACAGGAGAAAAAACTAAACTAGGGTCAGAAGTAAAATTGCTTCATATTTCTTAAGCTTATCTGATACTGCTTTGGAAGTGAATGGTGCTCTGCAGCTTCCATGAACTGTAGAGAGAAACTTTTTCTCCCCATTTCTTTTCATTAAGCATGTTATTAAAGATTATGTTAGTCTCCTACTCCTAGTTTTCATGGAGAAGAATTTGTTCAGCATACTGTTCACTTCTCTTTGTCACTGGAAACGTTACATGAATTGTCCATGGGGACATTGAAGGCAATGAACCAGGCATGCTTGGCTCACATCTGGTTTCCTTTTGAGAGAGAGAGAGAGAGAGCAAATTTGTTAGAGAGGCACTTGTTCTGCCACTGCTATCAGAGGTCGAGTCAGTAGGATAGTGGCCTGGGTCAACATGGAGGGAAGAGGCAGTGGGCATATTAGTTTGCCAAGTAAACAAATCTAACAATGTGCAGCAATTTGCTATTAGTAACAATCACTTTATTTTGGTTTCCACATTAACATTCCTTGGTGGAGGACACTTTGGAAAACCAAACAAGACCTCTGAAATGTTCTAAGGAAGAACAAATGCTCAAAGACTGGTCAGTGGAAGCAAGTAATGAAGGAAGAGGTGAAACTGGGTATAATCCACTCCTTAGCACCTTAACTCACCATCACAATGTCACAAAGGTAGAACAAGTATGGAAAAGAACAAAAAGTGCTTGATAGCTAAATTAAATTAAATTATTTGTGCAAATATCCTCACAAATAAGGCCTCAATGTAGATTTTGAGAATGACAATGCATTAGAGAGCTATATCTCAAAACATATTTATATTTATTTATATTTATTTAGCAAAGAAATAGACATGGGATTTTTCATCAAGAAGAAATGTTAATGTAAAAGGAGTGTGCTTGTCTTTACCTTGAATTTAAATTAAGTTCAACCTAAATAAAATACAAAAGCCAAAAGTCTTAAATTTCTTATTCTTCATTTATTTTCATATTGGCATCTTCTTATAGCTAGAACCAGAGAAAAATTTTCTTTCCAACAAAAGCAGATAATAAAATATATCTTATGATAAAGCATATTCTTTAACCTGAACTTTGCCTTTTTTATTGATTCTTTTTAGTTATACATGACAGTAGAATTCATTCTGATATAGTTATACAACCATGGAATAGATTTTATTCTAATTAGTGTCCAGTTTTTATGAATGCACATGATGGTTGAATTCACTATGGTGTATTCATATAAGTACATAGTAAAATTATTTCTGATTTTATTCCCTGTCTCTCCTTTTCTTATCTCCCTCTATTTCCTTCATTCCTTTGTCTAATCTCCTAAATATTTATTCTTTCCCTCTCCCCCCTTATTTTGGGTTAGCTTCCACATACCAGTAAAAATTTTAAACCTTTGGCTTTTGGGAACTGGCTTATTTCACTAACATGATGGTTTCCAGAATCATCCATTTGGTGGCAATGCCATAAAGTCATTCTTATTTATGGCCAAGTAATATTCCATTGTGTATATATGCCACATTTTTCAAAAATCTATTTATCTTTTGAAGGACACCTACAATGGTTCCATAGCTTAGCTATTGTGAATTGAGCTCCTATAAACATTGATGTGGTTGCATCAATGTTGCATACTGATTTTAAATCCTTTGGATATATATTGAGGAGTGGGATACTTGGGTCAAACTATGGTTCATTCCTAGTTTTTTGGAGAATCACCATACTGTTTCCCAGAGTGGTTGCAGCAATTTGTACTCCCACCAGCAATGTATGAGTGTACCCATTTCCCCATTTCCTTGACAACATTAATTGTTACCTTAAATACTCATGTGTTTACTCATATAAGGAAAATCCATAAAAACATGCATTGGTTAAATGCATTTTGAATGACAATTAAAATTATTTAACAAGGTTATAGGCTTACTTCTAAGATAATAAGTTTATCATCATTGCAAGAGTTCAAACAGAAGCTGAATGATTGATCATTTGCTAGGGATAACTATAATTTCTAACTCAGTGTTCAGCAGACACCATTATCTCTTCTTTCCTATTTTTTAAAATGTTGAATTTATAAATATTTCATCATTTCTTTATTAATTATTGTTTACAAATACTATATAACATCATTTTTTACATCTGTCAAGCAAATACTTTTCAGAATTTTTTTTATCCCCCAAATGTTATTTTATTTATTTTTCTTTTTTTTTTAATTTTTATTGTTGGTTGTTCAAAACATTACATAGTTCTTGACAAATCATATTTCACACTTTGATTCAAGTCAGAATTTTTTTGCTTTGAATAATTTCCTTCTATGGAAAACTCTTAATTTACCTGCCAGTCCAGACTTGTCTTACATAGTAATAACTTTTACTTTATTTAAGACTATTTGATTATGTTACCTGGATGCCTGTTTCTTTGTAAGATGTTATACCATCTGGGAATCATTTATTTTAAAGTGTAACTACAGTCATGGGCTCACAGCCTCATATTGTAAGAAAAGTATACAAATTGTGTAAATCAATAGTGCTACATAAGTATTGGAAAATGTATGACAAAAGTTCTGTCATGCCTAGTTTCTTGATAACTAATTCTTTTTGCCTTCCCTTGAGACAGAGCTGGCCCTTGACATCCTACTCAATATAGCACAGTCACAAAGAAATGCCAACAGAGCAGATTTGGCCTCTAATCAAGAGACTGGATCCAATTATAATCAAGAGTGTGTATCAGCATGCCAAACATCTAGTGGTATAATTTTTTTTTTAATTGGACCATTGTTGACATTGCCTCCAACATATAGCCTATTGAATTTTTCAACAAATTGGAAGGATTTGAATAAGGTAATTGATGGTGCTCTGGCTCTGGCAAGAAGCACGTTGGCAAGTAGATTTCAACAAATGGTATGCACCTGTTTGTGCTGAATAACCATAAATTGAAAAAAAAAAAAAAAACAACTTTACCTCCTTAAATCCAAGGAAGCTACAGCTTTAAAATTCCACATTGTATGATCTATATGAATGAAAAATACCTAATCACTGTAAAAATGCAACTTAAAATTAAGCAACTACTATCAGATAGGTAGGTGATAGGAATAGTTGATATGAATAAGATATAGTCAGTAAAACTTTGTTGTTGCTTAATTTCATTAGTGAAATTGGCATTTTTTAAATAGCACAGTTATTTTAGGTATCTTAGATTAAACATAATTGGTATATTAAACTATTCCAAAATACACAATGGAATTAAATGATCAGTTGCTCATGTGCATGGCATGACATAAGAACCAAAACATAACCACCATATTGTGTCTAACGTACTGCAATAACAGTTTGACAAGGTACAAATTATTGGCGATCATAAGGATATTTTAGCAGAAGTACCAATTAGCAAGATAAATATTAAGGAAGATGGTATTTTGCCTTAGTTCTCCCCAAAGATCCTATCACTGGATTTCATACACTTTTTCTTATTTAATGTATTCCTTCTCTATTTCTCATGCTATTATGTATGAAAGAATACCACTAATTCCATAACATTTTAATTGATAAGGAAGGGACAAATATTTGAGAGTAGATAGAAATTGGAAAAGAGGGGTTATACTTAGCAACAGAAGGCAAATGATGAAATCCTTTCCAGAGAGTGTGATGAATTATAAAGAAGGCCACTAGCAACATAGATACTTGTTAAATTAAAATACTAGGCCAAGAGATTAGGGTGAGGGAAAAGGATAAAATAGTAGAGCAGGGGGTGGATGGGGCATGTGATAAAAGATAACAGCAATGATAGCATATGTCTGTATATTATATGTAAAAGAAATACTAATAAACATTCCTCATTTTCACAGGGAGAAATGCACAATGGAGCCCTATAGCAAGATGATATCCAAATATCTGATCAAATTGGCCAACGGTGAAAAGCTCTTATCCAGTATAATTTTGAATTAGTATTACTATTTTAACTGCCTTGTAGTGAAGCCAGTGATTAGAATCTGCAAGGGTGACTTTCAAAGAGTATCAAAATATTTCAGATAAAACCAAAAATATCTTGAAAACTGTTAGAAATAAAAATATCTATAAAACAACAAAAATTCAAATAAAACTTCATTTAAAAAATATTTATTTACTTTAATTTGTCATACATGACAGTAGAAGGCATTTCAATTCATAGTACACACATAGAGCAAAATTTTTCATGTCTCTGGTTGTACACAAAGTAGTCACACCATTTATGTTTTCCTACATGTACTTAGAGTAATGATGTCTATCTCATTCCACCATATTTCTTACCCTCCTATCCCCTCCGTTTTCCTCCCTCCCCTTTGCTCTTTCTAGAGCTGATTTATTCCTCCCATGCTCCCCACTCATCCTCATTATGAATCAGCATTCTTATATCAGAGAAAACACTTGACATTTGTGTTTTTGGGGGATTGGCTTATTTCACTTAGCATTATATTCTCCAACTACATTTACTTACATGAAAATGTCATGATTTTATTCTCTTTTAATGCTGGGTAATATTCCATTGTGTATATATATCACATTTCTTTTATCCAATCATTTACTGAATGGTATCTGCTATAAACATCAATGTGGTTACATTACTATAGTATGCTGATTTTAAGTCCTTTGGGTATAGACTGAGTAGGGAGAGAGCTGGGTCAAATGGTGGTTCCATTCCCAGTTTTCAGGGAATCTCCACACTGCTTTCCATATTGGTGGCAATAGTTTGCAGTTCCACCAGCAATGTATGAGTGTGCCTTTTCCCCCACATCCTCACCAACACTTATTGTTGTTTGTATTCTTAATAGCTGCCATTCTGGCTGGAGTGAGATGAAATCTTAGAGTAGTTTTGATTTTCATTTCTCTAATTGCTAGAGATGTTGAACAATTTTTCATATAATTGTTCATTGATTGTATATCCTCTTCTGAGAAGTGTATGTTCAGTTCCTTGGCCCATTTATTGATGAGGTTATATGGTTTTATTGGTGTTAAGATTTTTGAGTTCTTTATATATCCTAGAGATTAGTGCTCTATCTGATGTATGTGTGGTAAAAATTTGTTCCCATTCTGTAGTCTCTTTATTCACTTCACTAATTGTTTCTTTTGCTGATTGTTAGGGTCTGTAAACAAGTCAGGATGGCACCTGGCAAATGTTAGAGTCTGTAAACAGGTCTGGATGGCGCCTGGCATTTTGCCAGAGGGAGTGGTTTGTGAAGTGACGCCATTAAGTGTGGAGATTCCTTATTGGTTGACTGCTGTATCTATTTTATGTTAATTAAGATAAGCTGTGTGGAATGTATAAATACCTCTGTTGTCCTACAATAAACGGCTTCCACTCCTGCTGTATCAATCTACACAAGTTTCTCGTCACCCCCAGGTTATTTTGCTGCGGCCGGACTGAGGCAGCTGATAAGAAGCTTTTAAGTTTGAATCAATTCCATTTATTGATTCTTGATTTTTATTCTTTCACTATAGGAGTTTTATTAAGGAAGTCAGAACCTAATCTGACATGATGGAGACTTGGGCCTACTTTTTCTTCTATTAGGTGCAGAGTCTCTGGTTTAATTCCTAGGTCTATGATCCATTTTGAGTTGAGTTTTGTACATGGTGAGTGATAGGGGTTTAATTTCATTTTGTTGCATATGGATTTCCAGTTTTCCTAGCACCATTTGTTGAAGAGGCTATCTTTTTGCAATGTATGTTTTCGGCACCTTTGTCTAATATAAGATAACTGTAATTATGTGGATTTGTCTCTGTGTTCTGTATTCTGTACCATTGGTCTACAAGTCTATTTTGGTGCCAACACCATGCTATTTTTCTTACTATTGCACTGTAGTATAGTTTAAGGTCTGGTATAGTGATACCACCTGCTTAACTCTTCTTGCTAAGGATTGCTTTAGCTATTCTGGGTCTCTTATTTTTCCAGAAGAATTTCATGACTGCTTTTTCTGTTTCTATGAGGAATGCCATTGAGATTTGGATTGGAATTGCATTACATCTGTATAGTTCTATTGGTAGTATGATTATTTTGACAATATTAATTCTGTCTATCCAAGAACAAGGGAGATCTTTCCATCTTCTAAGATCTTCTTTAATTTCTTTGTTTAGCATTTTGTAGTTTTCATTGTAGAGGTGATTCACCTCTTTTGTTGATTCCCAATATTTTATTTTTTTGAGGCTATTGTAAATGGGGTACTTTTCTTCATTTCCCTTTCAGAGGATTTGTCACTGATATACAGAAATTGATTCCTGGGTGTTGATTTTATATCCTGCTACTTGGCTGAATTCTTTATTAGTTCTAGAAATTTTCTGGTAGAATTTTTTTTGGATCTTTTAGGTATAGAATCATATCATTTGCAAATAGTACTAATTTGAGTTCTTTTCCTATCCATATCCCTTCAATTTCTCTCATCTGCTAATTGTTCTGGCCAGTGTTTCAAGGACTATGTTAATAGAAGTGGTGAAAGAGTGGTGTCTTATTCCCATTTTTAGAGGGGATGCTTTCAGTTTTTCTCCATTTAGAATGATGTTGGATTGGGGCTTAGCATAGATAGCTTTTATGATGTTGAGATATGTTCCTGTTATCTGTAGTTTTTTTAGTGTTTTGAACATGAAGGAGTGCTGAATTTTGTCAAATGCTTTTTCTGAATCTATTTAGATGATTATATGGTTCTTATCTTTAAGTCTATCGATATGATGAATTATATTTATTGATTTCCAAATGTTGAACCTGCCTTGCATCCCTGGGATGAACCCCACTTGATCATGGTGCACTAGATTCTTGATATGTTTTTGTATTTGTTGTGCCAGAATTTTTTTGAGAATTTTTGCATCTATGTTGATTAGAGATATTGGTCTGAAGTTTTCTTTCTTTGATGTGTCTTTGCCTGGTTTTGGAGTCAGGGTGATATTGGCTTCATAGAATGAGTTTGGAATTACTCACTATTTTTCTATTTCTGAAAATAAATTGACCAGTATTGGTATTAGTTCTTCTTTAAAGATCTTGTAGACTTTTCTTGTTTTTTAGGCTCCTGATGGAATCTTCAATTTCCTTGCTTGAAATTGATCTGTTTAAATTGTGTACATCATCCTAATTCAATTTGGGCAAATCATATGACTCTAGAAATTTGTTGATGCCTTTGATATTTTCTACTTTATTGGAGTACAAATTTTCAAAATAATTCTGAATTATCTTTTGTATTTCTGTAGTGTCTGTTGTGATATTTCCTTTTTCATCATGTATGTTCGTAATTTGAGTTCTCTCTCTCCTTTTCAATTTTATTTTTTCAATGAATCAACTTTTTATTTTGTCAATTTTTTCAATTGTTTCTTTTGTTTAAATTTTCTTGATTTCAGCTTTGATTTTAATTATTTCCTGTCTTCTACTGCTTTGGATGTTGATTTGTTCTTCTTTTTCTAGGGCTTTGAGATGTAAGGTTAGATCGTTTATTTGTTGACTTTTTCTTCTTTTAAGGAATAAACTCCATGCAATGACTTTCCTCTTAGTACTGCCTTCATAGTGTTTCAGATATTTTGATATGTTGAATCAGTGTTCTCATTTACCTCAGGAATACTTAATCTCCTCTTTGATGTCTTTTGAAACACATTGTTCATTCAGTAGCATATTATTTAGTCTTCAGGTGTAAGAATAGCTTTTATTTTTTATTTTATCATTGATTTCTAATTTCATCCCATTATGATCTGATAGAATTCAGGGTAGTATATCTACTTTTTTTTGTATTTGCTGAGTTGCTTTGTGGCATAATATATGGTCTATTTTAGAGAAGGATATATGTGCTGTTGAGAAGAAAGTGTATTCACTCGTTGATGAATGAAATATTCTATATATGTCAGTTAGGTCTAAGTTATTGATTGTATTTTTGAGTTCTATAATTTTGTTGCTTAACTTTTGTTTGGAAGATCTATCCAGTGGTGAAAAAGGGGTAGTAAAGCCACCCAGAATTGTTGTGTTATGGTCTATTTGATTCTGGAACTTGAGAAACCCTTATAAATCATTATAATCATGGTTCCCTTGAGCAGTATAAAATGTCCTTCGTTATCCCTTTTGACTAACTTTAGCTTGAAGTCTACTTTATTTGATGTGAGGATGGAAAACTCTGCTTGCTTCTGCAGACTATGTGAGTAATATGATTTTCCCCAACCTTTCACCTTCAGTCTATGGATGTTTTTTCCTATGAGATGAATCTCTTGGAGGCAGTATATTGTTGGGTCTATTTTTTTTTAAATCCAATCTGCCAGTCTATGTCTTTTGATTGGTGACTTTAGACTATTAACATTAAGGATTATTATTGAGACATTTGTATTCCCAGCCATTTTTTTTTTATTTTTGGTATTTAACTTGAGTTGGTTTCCCCTTTGATTAGTTATTTCTTTAGTGTAAAACCTCCCTCTGCTGATTTTCATTGTTGTTTTTCATTTACTCTTCATGAAATATTTTGCTGAGGATATTCTGTAGGCAGGCTATCTAGTTGTAAATTCTTTTAACTTTGTTTATCATGGAAGGTTTTGATTTCATCATCATATCTAAAGCTTAGTTTTGCTGGATGTAAGATTCTTGGTTGGTATCCATTTTCTTTCGTGTTGTTCTAGGATCTTCTAGCTTTCAGGGTCTGGGTTGAAAAATCTTCAGATATCATAATTAGTTTCCCCGGACATGTAATCTAATTTCTTTCTCTGTGGATTTTAAAATTCTTTCATTATTCTGTATGCTAGACATTTTCATTATAATGTACTTTGGTGTGGATCTGTTGTGATTTTGTACATTTGGCATCCTACAAACCTCTTGTATTTGGTTTCCCAGTTCATTCTTCATGTTTCCAATTCATTCTTCATGTTATCTGATATTATTTTATTGAATAGATTATTCATTCCTTTGGTTTGGAATTCTATGCCTTCCTCTATCCCAATAACTCTTAAATTTGGTATTTTTATGCTATCCCACATTTCTTGATTGTTTTCTTATGGTTTCCTACTATCTTCACTGATTATATATTTCGTCTTCATTGTCTGAGATGCTGTCTTCCAAGTGGTCTAATATATTGCTGATGCTTTCAATTGAGCTTTTAATTTGGTTTGTTTCTTTCATTTCAAGGATTCCTATTTTTTTCCCAAAACCTCTATCTCCTTATTGAAGTAATCTTTTGCTTCCTGTATTTGCTTATGTAGCTCTATATAAAAATAATAATTTATTGCCTGTATTTGCCCTCTTATATCATCCTTTAATTCACAGATCATCTTAATTATGTACATCCTGAACTCCTTCTCTGTCATTTCTTCTGCTGTGCTGGCCATGGACTCTAATAATGTCACATGCTGGTTTAGTTGGGGCATTTTCTTCACTTTTTTTTTTCATGTTGTTCATGTGTCTTCCCTTCTAGCACTGCGGATCTGAGGCATTACAGTTTTCACCCTATATGCTTACAGTGCACCTGCAGGGTCTCAATACCTCGCCTTTGAGGGGAAGAACAATATTAATAGGTCCCACTACAAACAATATAAAACCCTAAACCAAATAGGTGCTATAAAGATGTTTACAGTTTGGTCACAATATACAGAAATGGTGAGTTCAATTATCATCTACAATATAAGCAGTACGTTTTCAAAATGGTTTACAGTTTCTGATGAAGGACAAAGAACCAAGGATGAGGTGTAGGATGAGATGTTGAGGGGGTTGGAGGTGAGGATATAGAGTTATTAGATCTTAGGAAGTGTAAATGAGGAATCTAAAGAAGATGGTTAGTAGCAAGAGAAGAGAGAGAAAGTGATTTTGGGTAGACAAGTAAGTGGAAAGACAGTAGAGTACATAAAACAAACACACATAAATATTAAGAAAAATTAAAAAATGTAAAAATAGGAGAAAAGAGACTATACAATACAACTGTAATATATTATCCAGACATCCCAGTCCTCAGTATCCTAATTTATGCAAAGTACTTGGTTTCACATATGTTGGGGATTTAAGAGAGGGAGAATAGAGAGGGAGGAAAGAAAAAAACACCTCAAATGAAGAAAAAAGAACTGTTTTGGTTGGAGATCAGTATTTTTCCTGCTTCCCTTCTCATCCAATGGGTAGGATTGTCAGTTGTTTGCTGATATCACCACCCTTAGGATGGTGAAGGTTGCCAGGGTGGGGGGGTTGGTCTTGGGTACAGGGTGCCTGGAAGTGGGCAAGGCACCAGCGGGTCCCCAATGGGAGACTGCACCCCAAGGATTTCCTTTGGGGGCCACTCATGTGATGTGGGAAACTGGTCTTATTTCCTTATATCCCCTGTAGAACTCACAGTTCCTGGTCTCTAAATTAGTCTCTAAACTGTATCTTACTCCCCATCTCCCTTTCTATTACCTAATTGGGGACTTTTCTCTCCAGACGTCTTGTAGTTTGTGCTCTGGGGGCTGCACATCTGGTTTGGAGAGATGTTTTGCATTGGACAGTCACTGTGTCAGGTTAGTGGCTGCTGGGGAGGGGGGGGGATTGAAGATTATAGGTACCTGCCCAGCAGTTGTTTCAAACTAGGAGTTGCCACAACTAAAGATGATGACAAAGGTGTCCTAAGATGGAGGCAGCTGCTTTCAGTGATGGGGTGTCAGATCAGGTGGGGCTGGGCAGTAGCACTGGGCAATGTGTTCAGAGATGCAGCCCTATGGCTTGCAGCTATCTCCAGACCCTGTGCACTCTCCCCAGATGCAGACTATGATATTCAAGGGACTGTGGCAGTGGCTGCAGAGTCCCGACATGGAGGCGACCAGGGGAGCCCTATATTGGTAGATGAGGGTCCACAAGGGAGTGGCAGTCAGAGTTCCTGCGTATGGCTAACAGCTGGGTGTCCTGCATGGGACTGGCATCCCCAATTCCTGTGTAGGTATATGACCAGATGTCCTGCATCAGTGCTGATGCTGGTGGTCCTGCTCGGGCACCTGCGAGCCCTGAGTGGGAGAGTAGTCTGGGGTCCTGGTCTGACACTGAGTCCTGGAGAACTAAGTAGGCACAACGGTCATAATTCCTGCAGGGAACAGCTGTGAGGGTTCCTCTATCACTCTCAGTGAAGCAGTATTCCCACTACTTGAATCACAGGTCCCGAATGACACAGAATGCTGCTTCCCTCTAGCCTGCCATCTTGGATCTCAAAACTTCATGTTTAACCAATCAGTAAAAGTGCTCCTTTTTTTTAATATAGATAATATGAATTTCAAACATGAGTTAAATAATCTATTCATTTTGTAAACAAGGTTGGGCTTGAAAAATAAAATGTGAATATAGATTTTGCCCAATAGCATTGAGTAGCTTAAAAGACTTGTATAGTAATTTAAATTTTGTGCACATAATATTTAATGTTTATCTTCAAAAGAAGTGCTTAATTGTACAAAAGTATTTTCTGAGAAAATTACCTTTTGATCCTTTCAGAGGCAGCCTTTTCATTCATTTGCAAGCATAATAAGAAAAGGCAAATTTAAGAACAAAGGATAAAGCTTAGGAAACAAAAAGATCTGCTACAATGTGGGGATAGTTGGGAAATACAATGTTTAGTCTTATTATTTCATTCTTTAACATAATTATATTTCTATTTAACTCATTGATAAAACACATTTTATAGTAATATCTTTAAGGAGGATATATTGTGATTCCTGAAATTATGCATGGAACCAAAAGAAAATTATCTTAAAGGGCTGGGATTGTGGCTCAGCAGTAGAGCTCTCACCTAGCACAGGCGGGATCCGGGTTCGATTCTCAGCACCACATAAAAATAAAGGTATTGTGTTGTGTCCATCTACACCTAAAAAATAAATATTTTTTAAAAAGAAAATTATCCTAAAATTACTATAGTACAAATTTGGCTTTATGAAATTCAGCCTCTTCAATCAAGGTAGACTGCCAGATTACATCACTCACTAACAGTTAAAACTGGTTGCAACATTTTTCTAGAGTTTAAGAGGGATTTTGAAGAAGAGAGAATGACATCGGTGGGCACCAATATTTCCTCATAAGGTCTCCTAAATGCATTTGGATATGCTTCACAAGTGTAGCTGCTCACATGATCACTGCCTGGTATTTTATTATGGATAGAAAGATTTCATTTGAATAAGAAAAAGACTTATTTTTCACAAAATCTAATAAAACATTTAAAAATTCTTTATTATTTATTCCTCCCTTGGAAGTCTTAGACAGTAACTAAAATGGTTCTATGTAGAAGAATTGAGATTCAGTCTAAAATCAGACTTTAATGTGGTGCTATAAAACCAAACTATGTTTCTTTGACATATTTTCTGATTTTTACCAACTTGTTTCATACTGGGTTTGAAATACCTAAGAATTCCAACTATTTATTTAAATTTAAACAAAACTAGATTGCTAAAATTCAAAAATCTACTATAAGGCATTTTATATATATTATGTAAGAAATCAGCAAATGACTATAATTTATGTTTTCTTCTTTTGTATTACCATTGTTAAATTGATAAGTTTTCCTTGCTGATAAACAAACTGGAAAATTTTGTCTTGGGTATGGTAGAGTAGCTTTGATAAATATGACCTCTTTCCCAGATAACAGTGATAAATTTTGAACTAAGTATTTTTAAAAACCATTTGAGGTCATGGAGAATGACAGAAATACAGATAGAAAATTAAGGGGAATCAAATCTTAAAAGTGAACTCCACATTTCTACCAAAATACACTACAGCCCACATAATATAGAGTAACTAGAAGTCAAGCAGAATATAGAGTTTGGATCTCTCTAGGGTGCTAGAAATAAAGAATGAAAATCCTGGAAACTGAGGGAACACAGAAAGCATAACCCCCAATCTATGGACAATTGTCCACATATCTGTTCTCTAAACTGTGCTTGCATGAAGAAGACTTTAATGACAATAGTAGAAACTGTTAGATAAAAGACTGAGTTTGCTGGGAAAATATCTGTTTGAAATTTTGAGTTTGGGTTCTTCTCAGCAAAATACCAGAAGATAGCCTATAGATGATATAGTGGGACTAAAACATTTGTCTTGAACAACAACAAAAAAACCATAATCCTCTCCTACAAACTATAACACCAAGTCTCCATAATTCAAGGACATGGACCAGTAATTTAGTTGTCTGCAAAGTAAAAATCAGCACTCTTTAGAGGAAGTCAATGGAATTCAGAATTTCTACAAAGTATCATCATCATCCAGAATTTTTTTAAAAAAAGTTACTAGATACATGAAGAATTTGGGGATAAAGTGATTCATCTTTAAGAAAAATAAAAAAGTGCAGTTAAGGAAAACAGATCCCAGAATAACTCATGTATTCAGTTTTTAGGAAGAAAATTTATCACTACTGTTTAAACACGTATTCAGGGATCAAAAGTAAAATGTCATCAAAATGAATGGTTCCACAGAGGACTTTAGAAGAGAAATTGGAAATAAAAAATATGTGGAGAGGGGCTGGGGTTGTGGCTCAGTGGCAGAGCACTTGCTTCACACATGTGAGACACTGGGTTTGATCCTCAGTACCACATAAAAATAAATAAACAAATTAAAGATATCATGTCCATCTATAACTTTAAAAAATAAAAAAGGAGAGTGTGTAAGAGAAATTGCTTAATCTTAATATCATAGGTAATTTATAAAACAAGAAAACAAAGAGATTCAGTGATCTGTTGTTAGAGTCTGTAAACAAGTCAAAATAACACCTGGCATTTTGCCAGGGGAATGTTAGAGTTCGTAAACAAGTCTGGATGGTGCCTGGCAAAATGCCAGAGGGAGTGGTTTGAGAAGTAACAAAAGCGAGCCATTAAGTGTGGAGATTCCTGATTGGTTGACTGCTGTATCTAGTTTATGTTAATTAGATAAGCTGTGCAAAATGTATAAATACTGCTCCTGTCCTACAATAAACGGCTTCCACTCCTGCTGTATCAATCTACACAAGTTGTTCGTCACCCCCCCCCCCCCCCCCCCCCCCCCCCCCCCCCCCCCCCCCCCCCCCCCCCCNCCGGTTATTTTGCTGCAGCCTGACTGCGGCAATCTGTAAAACAAAATCACATGGTTTAACTTGTGTGATTGGAATTCAAAAAGGAACAAAGAGAGAGAGAATAGGTCAGGAAAAATAGTTGAGACTATTAGGGCTGAAAATTTTTAAAATTTGGTAAAGAGCATACACTGCCAAGAGCTCAACAAATACAAGGCAGGAAAGCACAATTAAGATTGCATCTGGGCACATATATTAAATATGCTAAAAACCAAAAGCAAAGAGAAGACATAAGTCAAACTTTTGGAAATAAAAAATAAGGAGATCACAAAATTGAAAAGAAAAATAGATATTGCTGTGTAGATAATTTATAAACGCTGTTAGCATCCACAATAATCTGACTGTAAGTGAGGAAGTTATTGGGAAAATGATGTTGTAAGCCTCTTTCCATCCCTTGAAAGTCTTGAAACAAAACCTGAGTTTTCCCTGAGAAGGAGGAAATTCTGCCTCCAAAATATGACAGAAATGCTGTTTGTCAGACAGGGGGTACCCATCTTAGACTCAAAACCATAACATCAAATCCTGTTTGAGCACCCAGATTTCAGATTTGCCAGCCCCATAACACAAACCCAATTTCTTAAGATGGATGTTAATATACCCTAATAGATTGATTTTATCTGTATATTCCTGACTAATGCAGAAGTATATTTAATAAGAAAAGAATGGTAATACAATGGGGATGTAACAAATATTAAGTAACCAAAACAAAAATACAGGAAATGGTTTTAAAATATTAAAAAAGGAACAAAAAATTATGACAAAGTGACCATGCCCTTCTGAGTCTTGGTGGGCTCCCAGTGAGTAGTGCAGGCCCTGTATCCAGTCCAAGAGACAGCATATCTGTAGGGTTACCAGAATACCTCTCTGGTCCTGGATTGTGCAACCAGTGGATGACCAGTGGCCTTTGGTCCAGTAGGTTGCTCGATTTGCCATCTTAGTAGTTATGGACTCAGCACCCTGATCTCTGTCTTCCCTCTCTTTTCACATGTTGAACAAGCCCATTGGAGCGTATTGCCTTATCCAGCATGTTCCAGGAGCATTTGCTTGGAAATTGAATATAGCTATTTTCCAGATTGGTATTTGTCATCCCTTCTTAGAACTGGTGTTGTTCTGATATGTGGGGCAGGCTGTGCTAATGATATATGGAATGCAGACCACAGTAAAACGTATAGCTGTGGGAGCACAATTCCCACTTCTTATAATAACCTGTACTGAGTTACATACAAGCCCCAATTAGCTTTGGAGTTGAGGATCTACTATCAAGAGCTTCTGCAATCCATTAATTTGCTAGCCTACTTTTCTGGATTTATGTGGATAATATTTTATGATACTATTTATGCCTATCAGAATAAAATAGATGATGCCCTGATAGGCCTTAAGTCCACAACACCGAGGCTTAAAACAAAACAAAACACACAGTCCTTCAGTGGCTTTCTTGTGAACACTGATCAGAGGGCTCCCTGATACACTGCCTGGCCTGTAGCAGCCCACATGGAAAGCCAAATTTACCTTCTGGACATCCACAGACCTGAGGATTGTTGGGATAAATTTGTCACCAAGTAAACAGTACCACTACTAATTATTTCAGGCATTGTCCTTGAAAAAATGTTGAAAGAAAGATGGAAGAAATAGAGAAAAAATAGATTAATAGAAAATTAGAAATGAAGCTTACCTAACATATTTTTTAAAAATTCACAGAATACTATCAAGACTTGTCACTATATGATTAGATTAAATAAGGGATCTATCAGGATATGTACAAGAACCAGACGAAAATTTGGAGTATATTTTCCTGGACTTTATTTAAACTATTATCTAGCAACATACTTCTCTGGCCTAGAGATGAGGAAGTCTTCAGTATTTGGAATGACCTTGAACATTTAAGATGATGCATTCTTCTGCTCATTATAATTCTCCTCTGAAGTTATGGGAATTGAACGAGTTTTGGCCCATTATGAAAAGCCTTATGTGTATCTCACCAAAATGATGCCTGTAGAATGGACTCCTTTTAGGGAAAAGTTAAAGCTGCTACAGAAAATTGGGAAGTCTTATTATTTACTGTGAACTTCACTCTTTGACAAAAATTGAAATTCAGTAAACCATAATCACATACATACACATATAGATAATTTATATTAGCAAGTAAAAAATTTATCAACTATAAAAAGAACAGATAATGAAATTGAAAATAAAGAGCAAGATTATGAATATAAGTGGTGTATTGATAATCATATCAAATATAAATAATTTCAGTGATTCAATTGAAAAGCACAGAAAAAGTGATACCCAACTCTATGTTGTCAATAAGAAATCCACTTCATAACTATCAAGATAAAAGTAGGATAAAAGCAAAAGGACAAAAACAATATACTATGTCAAAAGATAGTTGGGGTTGCTATATGAATCATTATAAGCTTATGTCAGAGCAAGGAGTATTATGAAAAATAAATAGAAATGTTTTCTAATGTTAAATGGGTCAATTCATCAAAAAGATAAAAACCTTAAACTTTTATGCACTAATTGTAAACCTTCAAAATATATGAACCCAAACTTGAGGTCAATAATGTCAAGTGTCTTATTACTTAGTGGATAGTAGATTTGGTGGATGAGGAGGCCCTAGCAAAGCTCTATTTTTTTCCAACAATGTGAATCAGCTCAGTGTCCAAATCTGAGAGGATATTTGTGGAATAAAAGTTTGGGTCAAAACAAATGGAAAAACTATGAAATAGATGTTGAGGGTAAAGAAGTTAACAAAGGGGTAGTTCAGAAGGAAAATTCAAATATTATTTATGATGTCTTGAGGAAAACTTAGAGCCCAAACTAATTTTTTTATCTTGGCTTTCATTCAGATGCTTTTGAGAATTTTATATTTTATTAGCTAATACTGCATCATTACTAAAACAAAATGCCATGACCTGGAAGATAGCATTAAGCAACATCATTACTGGAATGGCTATGCCATATGTTTTGATGAAACATCAGAAATCCTCATGGTAGCTAAATGGAACAACACTAATGTGGTATGTCTCTTGGTTCTCATTTATAAGCTACATTAACTACTGAGACCCCAAATAAGACTATATGCATGGGCGTTTTCTCCATGTGAAACCTCATGCACTCTGTTCTATATTAGAACTGAAGATCACTGTTCTAATGTAGTATTAGGGAAGGATTATAATGCTGGAATGCCTCCTGTCTCCTGCCTGAGAGTCATGATATATACACCTACATCTTTAAGGAAAAACTAGAAGAACATGTGCTGTACTTAAGTTGAAAAATCCATATGGATAACATGGTGGTATCATATATTAGAGGGTAAAATACCTGAAATATGGAGAAACTGCCTATCGAGAACACTCCGGTACCCACAAAGAAATATGTAGGGGTCCTTATTTCCCATATGACTTTATCTTAGTGAATATAGTATTTTTGGTTACAAATGTTTCCCGATTGGGCCTGGGTAATTAGTACTCAATGGAAAGAGTGTACATGAGAGATAAAATATTAACTACCATATCAAAGAAAGCTTTAGGGAAAATAAAAGGTAGTAGGAGTTTTAGACATATTAATTTCAAATGCACACCAAAATAGATAATTCCACTGGCCTGGCATACAAGTGAGATACTCAGAATGGATTCATGAAAAACATATGGATTGTCTAGTGATACAATTTCCAAATGAGGAGTATATTTTACTTGAATTATTCTTAACAACTCTGGAAAAATCAACAGATCAGAATAAAACAGTTCAATGGTATAACTTGTGAGCATAAGAAAAATACTAAATTTTACATGAATCTCCCAAGAAGAAGTTAATGAGCCTTCTTCAAAGATTTCCTCTATTTGAAATGCATTTGAATATAATTCTGTGTGAAAAAGGAAGGTGTCATCCACACACATGAAATTCCATATTTCATTGAGAAACAGACTTTAGTTAATAATATTGTGCATAATAATATTTGGTACATGAGAAGTGGTTATTTCTGTAGTAAAGTGACAACAAATACTACAGGCATAATTTCTGATTTATTTTGTAATTATGTTTTTAATTTTCATAATAAAACCTCAAATTACTACAGCACTAGGATCATTGGTAAAGTCAATTTGATAGATGACAAGGAGTCTTATGATAACGCAAACAGGGTTATTCACACGTACTGGGAACTTGGCTTAGAATGTTCTTAGTAGGTAATATCAATGGAAGCTTATGGGCCTGAAGAGGAAATATATTTCATTAATAATGAGTTAATTATTTACTATGAGCTTAAACTCATAATAAATTTCAAATGACTTCCTATAAAAATCATAAGAGATTTCAGATATAAAAATAATCTGAAAAATATTCATAGAAAGTATATGATAGTTTACTTCTATTTTAAAATCAATCCTGAATCTCACAGATAATTAGAAACACTTGGTATAAACATTTGTATATTATCAGCTTACATACTACCTTTTTCAACAGATGTAACTATATTGATCCATATTCATTGTTCAAGGACTTTGTTTTATGATCATTCGGGGCAGTGTGATGGCACATTCCTATAATCCCAGTGGCTTGGGAGGCTGAGGCATGAGGATTGCAAGTTCAAAGCTAACCTCAGCAAAAGCAAGGTGCTAAGCAAGTCAGTGAGACCTTGTCTTTAAATAAAATACAAAATAGGGATGGGGTGTAAGGATGTAGCTCTGTCATCCAGTGCCCCTGAGTTCAATCCCCAGTAACCACCCCCCCAAAAAATGTGGGTTCCTTCCAGCTGATCTGGATTGATCTCATGCTTATCTACAGAACTACTAACCATAGTCAATGCTGTGGGATCTATTAAAAATAAGTGGTCTTTTATAACTATGGGTCTGTGAACTGTTTCATGGCAAGGTTTCATAGCCTGAGAATATTGTTTAGAAAAAATAATTTGGTTTATGATTTGCACCTGATTTCACTAAATGGTGGTAATAGGAGTTCCATTAGTTAAAACTGGTCTGATGGTTGGAATATTTCACTGAGAGCAGCAGACTCTAAAAATCCTTCACTATGAAGCTTTGACTTTTCTGAACTGTGGCACTTTGCTTGGAGGTAGACTGATGATGGCTTGAGACCTTCAATGATAAGAGTATCTTTTAAGTTGTTTGAGGCATGTGTGCCCTTGTGACAATTTAAAAATGAAGTTAATTATGTGTAATTAACACAGGGGTTTCAACACCAATTCTAAATTACTGATAGAATAAATATAAAGATGAACTGATCTACACTATTGACAGTCTAATTGATATTTAGAGACTATCCTATTCCACAATAGAGTGCAAGCATTCTTTTGAAGTATACACATAATATTCGTCAAAACAGACCATATTCTAAGCAATAATAAAATCAAAGAAGCCTTAAAATATTGCAAAGTATGTTATTTGAACAAAACACCTTTAAACTTAAGTGAAATATATTTGAAAAATTTCCAAATATTTAGAAATTTAAAACATATTGAAAGAAGAAACAGCTCATAGTTTAAAAAAAAACATATCAAAAGGCAAAATATTTTGAACTAAATGTAAAGGAAAATACTGTGCACCAAAATTTGAAGCACACAGTAAATGCACTGCTTTCAGAGAATATTATAACACTAAATTGAAAAGAACACTTTAGGAAAGAAAATCTCCAAGTAACATAAGATCTGGAGTGGATCTGAAGTGTCCCCCAAAGACTCATTTCCTAAAGATTTGGTCCTCAGTGTGGTTCTATTGGATGGGGTGGGATCTAGTGGTAAGTTTTATGCTATTGGGAGCATGCCCTAAAAGGGGATCATGAGACACTGGTGTCTTTCTCTCTCTCTCTCTCTCTCTCTCTCTCTCTCTGTCTCTCTCTCTCTTTCCTTAAGATCATCAGATAAACAGGTCATTCTGCCACATGCTCCCACCATCATATATGTATGTCACCAAAATCTGAAACAATGGGGACAATTGGTCACAGATGAAACTCCAAAACCATGAAGCAAAAATAATCATTTTCTCTTTATATGTTGATTATCTCAGTTATTTGTTATCCTAAGGGAAAGTTGAATTTTAAAAAAAAGTGGTGTTTTAAACTTTCAAACTAAGAAACTAGGGGAAAAAATCAAGCTAAATTTGAAGTAAGTAGATATAAGGAAACAATAATAGAAAGAGAAACTAATGAAATATAAAATGAAGAAGTAAAGCAAAAACCAGATGGGGAAAACCAATTAGTTCAAACCGGTTCTTCAAAATGACAAATAAATTGATAAACCACTGGCTAGAATCATCATAAAATAAGAAAATACAAGTGATAGAGATCAGGAATAAAATTAGGGACATTGTCACAGATGAATTAATTTTATTAACAGTTTAGGTCAATATATTCAACTACTTACAGGAAATGCACAAACACATTGCAAGTTATAAATTGCTAAACTTAAATTAAAAAATAGCCTTTTATCTTTGAAAAAAACTGAATTCATAATTAAAAAAAATTCTCAGAAAGAAAACCCTAAGCCCCAATGTTGAATCTTCTCAATCATTTAAGAATTACACAACACCAATTTTAAACTAGTTATTTCAGAAAGTAAAAAACAGCATATCCCAATTCATTTGATAAGACCATTGTTACCTGATTTCTTTATTTTTATATTTTTATTTATTTATTTATTTTTCAGATATATTAATTTTATTTGGAAATAAATTTTGCTCTTTAGCAGAAATTAAACTGTTAAATTTATGATTAACCATAATATAAACTTAAGCACATGGTCCATTTTTCTTTTGAGATAGAATTTTTGTTCTTCTAAATAGAATAACAAAGTTTTTAAATTGACCTAAAGACCTACGTTTTTATTAATTAATTAATTAATTAATTGTAATTAGGTATATATGACAGCAGAATGCATTTTGATTCATTGTACATAATTGCAGCAAAACTTTTCATTTCTCTGGTTATACACAATGTAGTGTCACACATATGTGCAGTCATAGACATATCTAGGGTAATGATGTTTATCTCATTTCACCATCTTTTCTGTCCCCATTCTCCCTCCCAATCCTTCACCCCACTTTGCCCTATCAAAATTTCTCCATTTTGGCCATGCCCTCCCCCATTATGGATCAGCATCCACTTATCAGGAAGAACATTTGTCTTTTGGTTTTTTGGGATTGGCTTACTTCACTTACAATGATATTCTTCAACTCCATCCATTTACCTGCAAATACCATAATTTTATTCTCTTTTAATGCTGAGAAATATCTTATTGTGTATATATACCACAGTTTCTTTTTCCATTCATCTATATATACCATAGTTTCTTTATCCATTCATTCATTGAAGGGCATCTATGTTGCTTCCAAAGTTTAGTTATTATGAATTGAGCTGCTATAAACATTGATGTGGCTGCGTTAGTATAGTATGCTGATTTTAAGTCCTTTGGGTATAAGTGGAGGATTGGGATAGCTGGATAAAATGGTGGTTCCATTCCAAGTGTTCTGAGGAATCTCCATACTGCTTTTCAGATTGATTGCACCAATTTGCAGTTCCATCAGCAATGTATGAGTGTAGCTTTCTACCTACATCCTCCCCAACATTTATTGTTGTATGTATTCTTGATAACTGCCATTCTGACTGTCATGAGATAAAATCTTTGAGTAGTTTTGATTTGCATTTCTCTAATTACTAGAGATGTTGAACATTTTTTCATATATTTGTTGACTGAGTGTATATCTTCTTCTGAGAAGTGTCTGTACAGATCCTTAGCCCATTGATTTTTTTGTTTGTTTGTGTGTGTGTGTTGTTGTTGTTGTTTTAAGTTCTTTATATGTCCTGGAGATTAGTGCTCTATCTGAAGTGCGTGTCACAAAAATTTGCTCCCAAAATGTAGGCTCTCTCTTCACCTCATTGTTCATTTCTTTTGCCGGGAAGAAGCTTTTATTTTGAGTCCATCCAATTTATTAACTCTTGATTTTATTTCTTGTTAAGGAAGTCAGGGCCTAATCTGATGTGACAAAGATTTGGCTCTACTTTTTCCTTTATTGGGCACAGGGTCTCTGGTTAATTCCTAGGTCCTTGATCCACTTTGAGTTGGGTTTTGTGCATGGTGAGAGATAGAGGTTTATCTTCATTTTGTTTCATATGGATTTCCAGTTCTCCCAGAACCATTTGTTGAAGAGGCTATATTTTCTCCAATATATATTTTTGTGCCTTTGTCTAGTATGAGAAAACTGTATTTATGTGGGTTTGTCTCTGTGTCTTCTACTCTGTACTATTGGTCTACATGTTTATTTTGGTGCAAATACCGTGCCCTTTTTGTTACTATAGCTTTTTAGTATAGTTTAAGTTCTAGTATTGTGATGCCTCCTGCTTCACTCTTCCTTGCTAAGGATTGCTTTGGCTATTCTGGGTCTCTTATTTTTCCAAAAGAATTTCATGATAGCTTTTTCTAATTCTATAAGGAATGACATTGGGATTTTAATTGGAATTGCATTGAATCTGTATAGCATTTTGGATAGTATGACCATTTTGACAATATTAATTTTGCCTATCTAAGAGCATGGGAGATCTTTTCATCGCCTAAAGTCTTCTTCAATTTCTTTCTTTAGTATTCTCAGTGTTCATTGTGAAGGTATTTCACTTCATTTGTTAAGTTGATTCCCAACTATTTTATTTTATTTTTGAGGTTATTGTGAATGGGGTAGTTTTCCTAATTTCTCTTTCAGAGGATTCATTACTAATGTATAGAAATGCATTTGATTTATGAGTATTGATTTTATATCTTGCTACTTTGCTGAATTCATTAGTTAATTCTAGAAGTTTTCTAGTGGAGTTTTGTGGATCCTCTAAGCATAGAATCATGTTGTCAGCAAATAATATATTTTGAGTTCTTCTTTTCCTATTTGTATATCTTTAATTTCTTTCATCTCTCTAATTGTGGCTTCAGTTTTAAGAACTATGTTGATAGAAGTCGAGAAATAGGACATTTCTGTCTTGTTCCAATTTTTACACGAAATGTTTCCAATTTTTCTCCATTTAGAATGATATTGGCCGTGGGTTTAGCATAAATAGCTTTTACAATGTTGAGGTATGTTCCTACTATTCCTAGTTTTTCTAGTATTTTGAATACAAAAGGGTGCTGTATTTTGGCAAATACTTTCTCTTCATCAATTGATATAATTATCATAATGATTATCATAATTATAATGATTATTATGTTTAAGTCTATTGATGTGATGAATTATATTTATTGATTTCATATGTTGATCCAAACTTTTATCCCTGGGATTAGCCCTACTTGATCATGGTGAATTATTTTTTAATATGTTTTGGTATGCAATTTGCCAGAATTTTAGCATCAATGTTCATCAGGAATATTGGTCTGAAATTTTTTTTTTCCTTAATGTGTCTCTGCTTGGTTTTGGTATTAGGATAATAATACTAGCTTTGTAGAAGGAGTTTGGATGAGCTCCCTCCTTTTCTATTTCATGGAATAATTTGAGGAGTATTGGTATTAATTCTTTGTAGGAATTGTAGAACTCAGCTGTGAATCCATCTGATCCTGGGCTTTTCTTGGTTGGTAGGCTTTTTTCTTAATACCTTCATTTTATTTATTTTTATATGATGCTGAGGATTGAACCCAGGGCCACACACATGCGAGGCGAGCACTCTACCACTGAGACAAACCCCAGCCCTGGTTGGTAGGCTTTTGATGGTGTCTTCTATTTCCTTGCTTGAAATTGATCTGTTCAAATTGTGTATGTTCTCTTGACTCAATTTGGGTTGATCATGTTCCTCTAGAAATTTGTTGGTGTCTTCAAGTTTTTCTATTTTACAGGGTATGAAGTTTCAAAATAGTTTCTAATTGTCTTCTGTGTTTCAGTAGTGTCTGCTATTATATTTCCTTTTTCATCACAAATTTTAGTAATTTGAGTTTTCATTAGGGTGGCTAAGGGTTTGTCAATTTTATTTATTTTCCAAATAACCAGATTTTTGTTTTTTCAGTTTTTTGAATTGTGTCTTTTATTTCAATTTAAGAAGAGTTTGTGTGACATACATGGTTGCCCCATTTTCGGGGGCATAGATATTTATGATTGTTATGTCTTATTGATGTATGAATCCCTTAACCAGTATGAAATGCCCTTCTTTATCCCTTTTCACTAACTTTGGTTTGAAGTCCACTTTATCTGATATGAGGATGGAAACCCCTGTTTGTTTCTGTGGTCAATGTGAGTGGTATGTTTTTTCTCACCCTTTCACCTTCAGTCTGTGAATGTCTTCCTATGAGATGAGTCTCTTGAAGACAACCTATTGTTCGGTCTTTTTTTAAAATTCAAACAGTCTAGGTCTTTTTTTTTTTTTTTAAAGAGAAAGTGAGAGTGAGAGAGAGAGAGACAGAGAATTTTAATATTTATTTTTTAGTTTTTTTTTTGGCAGACACAACATCTTTGTTTGTATGTGGTGCTGTGGTGCTGAGGATCGAACCCAGGCCACACGCATGCCAGGCAAGTGCACTACCGCTTGAGCCACATCCCCAGCCCCCAGTCTAGGTCTTTTAATTGATGAGTTTAGGCCATTCACATTCAGGGTTATTATTGAAATATGATTTGTATTCCCAGACATTTTGGTTTATTTTGGTTTTGAACTTACTTGGTTTCTCCTTTGATTGGCCTTTCCTTTATTGTAGTTCCTCCTTTTGATGATTTTCATTATTGTTTTTCATTTCTCCTCCTGGAATATTTTTCTGAGGATGATCTGTAGTGCAGGCTTTCTCACTGTAAATTCTTTTAACTTTTTTTATCATGAAAGTTTTTTGTTTCATCATCAAAACTGATGCTTAATTTTGATGGACATAAGATTTTTGGTTGGCATCCATTTTCTTTCAGAGCTTGGTATATGTAGTTCCGTGATCTACTGGCTTTGAGGATCAAGATTGAAAAGTCTGCTGAGATACAAATTGTTCTCCCCCTATATAGATCTGATTCTCTATCTTGCAGCCTATAAGTTTTTATCCTTATTCTTTATGTCAGGCATTTTCATTATAATGTAACTTGGTGTAGATCTGTTGTAATTTTATTCACTTGGTGTCCTGTATGCCTCTTCTATTTTATTCTCTAATTCATACTTCACGTTTGGGAAATTTTCTGATATTAATTCATTGAAGAGACTGTGCATTCCTTTGGTTTGAATCTTTGTGCCTTCCTCTATCCCAATAATTCTTAGATCTTAGATTTGGTTTATGATGCTTTCCCATAATTCTTAGATGTTCTGCTCATGCTTTTTTTTTATAACCATTTCACTATGTGCTCAACTTTTATTTTCAAGATTGTATCTTTGTCTTCATTATCTGACATTCTGTTTTCTAATTGATCTAGTCTGTTGGTGATGCTTTCTATTGAGTTTTTAATTTGGTTTATTGTTTCCTTCATTTCAATGATTTCTGATGGGGTGTTTTTTGTTTTTGTTGTTGTTTTTAAGAATCTCTCTTTCTTGAAGTAATCTTTTGCTTCCTGTATTTGCTCCCTTATCTCTTCATCGGTGTGATCAATAGTTGCCTGTATTTGCTCTCTTATCTCTTTGTTGGAGTAATCAATTTTTGCCTGTATTTGCTCATTTAGGTCTTTCTTTAATTTACAGATCATTTTAATTATGTATATTCTGAACTCCTTCTCTAGCATTTTATCAACTCCACCATTCATGGATTCTATTATTGTAGTATCCTGGTTTTTGGGGGGCACTTTCTTCCCTTGCTTTTTCATGGTGTCTATGTGTCTTCCTTTCTTGCAGTGAGGATCTGAGGTATTATAGTTTCAACCTTATAATCTTATAGTGTCTATGCAGATTATTTGTACCTCATCTTGATGTTGGGCTTCCAGATCCTGCCAGTGTCCCAGGATGGATGCTACAGCAACTAAAGGTGGGGGCAGCAATAGTGGAAATAACTCGTGATAGCAGTGGGGGTGTCCCACAATGAATGCAATTACCTTCACAGACGGGGCTGAAAAGGTAGGCCTTATACTGGCTTTTGGCTACATGTTCTGAAATGCAGCTGCTTCTAGGCCCTGTCTGTTTTCCCAAGGTGGAGGCTGCTGCCTGTGGAGAGCTATGGTAATGGCTGCAATGTCCCAAGATAGAGGTGGGCTAGGCCTGGGCTCCCAGGAGGCACAGAGGGTGGTGCTGGGCCTAACCTCTGCCTGAGCTCCAGTGTGGGTCTGCCAGTGGGTAGGGTGGATCTGGGCATAACCTGGGCCTTGGCTCCTGCATAGGTTGCAGGGGTAGTCCTAGGCCTGGGTCTGGGTACCGGAGTGGATCTGCTGGTTGATAGAGGCAGTCCTGGGCCAGGGCCTGTGCTCCAGCATGGGTCTGCCAGTCAGTAGAGTGGACCTGGGTCCTAACCTGGGTTGGACTCCTACAGGGGTAGTGGGGGGCAGACCTATGCCTGACCTGGGCTCCAGAGTGGGTCTACTGGTCAGCAGAGGCACTCCTGGGTGGGGGCATGAGCTCTGGTGTACCTGATTTCTTAAGTTGGGCAAAGATATTGTAAAAAAGAAGACTAAAATTCAGTTACCTCATAAATATATACTCAAAAACCTTATGAAAAATATTTGAAATTTGTTTTCAAAGATATGTAAAAGTGTTAATACACTGTGGCCTAATAGAGTAAGTCCTAGGAATGCATGATGGATTTTAAATCTGAAAACTAATTAATGTATTTCCCCATAGCAGACTATAAATTTTACTTCACCATAAATATATCAGTAGATGCAGAAAAGGCATATGGAAATATTCAACATATGTTTATTATTAAAAATTTAAGCAAACCAAGAATAGATAAGAACGTTTTTGAATAATAAAATAATTTACATAATCCTACATTTAGCATCATTCTATATAATGAAATCTCCCAGGAGTGGGAACAAAGCAAGATTTTCCACTCTTAAAATTCTTATGCAACATAATGTTAGATAGTTCAGAAAGAACAATATGACTAGGAATGTGATAAAAATCATATAGAAAGGAAAAAACTTAAACCTTATTTATTCAAGGATCATCTGTCTAGAAATTCCAACAATTATACAAAAGCTACTAGAGTTAATAAGTAAATGTATCAAAATTGTAAGGAACAAATATAAAAAAAATAATTATTTTTCTTTTTGCCACAAGCAATTGAAATGTAAAAACAAGTATCCCTGTAATATTATAAAAATATGAAATATTAATAGAATAAACTTAATATGATGTCCTGATATCTACAGATTAATGAAGAAATTATAGGAGACATAAATTATATATGTATGTGTGTGTGTGTGTGTGTGTGTGATATTCAATAAATATCCTCAAATTTACATAGAGGTTGTGATGAAGGTATTTAAGGACTCCTTTTAAACTTTATATATAAATGCCAAGAATCTAAAAGAGTAGAACAATGTTGAAGAACACATACTACATAGATTCAAGAATTTCTCTAAAGCTGTAGTAATCAAGACTCTGATACTGGTTTCAGGCTAGACATACAGGTCAAAGGATAAAACTAGAGAATCCAAAAACAAATACACATATAAGCAATTGATTTTTTTTAATTAGCTGAACAGGTGATATTACTGTTGTGGAAGACTGAATAATGCCCTTCCCACCAAAAGGTACTCATGTCCTAATCCTCTAAATTTGTGAAGATATTGCCTTCCATGGCACAGAAACTTTGCTGATGTTATTAAGGTAAGGGCTTGATTTTCTGTGTAGGCTCAATATAATTACCTGGGAACAGTCAGTGTAATTACAGGGTTCTCATAAGAGCAAGGCAGGAGGTTCAGAGTGAGAGAAAGCAATGCAATGATGGAATCAGAGTTAATGAAGAATATGACAACATTGCACTGCTGGGTTTCAAAATGCAAGAAAAAACTCAAGCCTAGGAGTACAGGAGATTCTCCAGAAGCTGGGGAAGGCTTGAAATCCTCTGGAGAAATTAGCTTTGTTGATACTTTGAAGTTAGCTTAGTGACACTGATTTTTTTTTTTTTTTTTACTACAGACCTCCAGAACTATGAGATAATAAATTTGTGTTATTGTAAGTCACTAAGTTTCTGATAACTTATTGTAACAGCAGTAGGAAACAAATACAATGGTCTTTTCAACAAATAGTGCTAGAATAATTGGATAATCACATGCAAAAAAATCCTCATATATTACCCCCTTTCAGTATAAATTTTGACAAAAATAAGTAGTAAACTTGAATTTAATAATGAAAGTAGTATTTCTTTAAAAATAAATATAGAACAAAATTAGTTTAGGTGAATGTTTCTTAGGTAAAAACTAATAAACATAAAAATATGATAAATTGAACTTTATCAAAATTGAAATAGTTTATTCTTCAAAATATACTACTAATAGAAGGAAACAGCAATACACAGATTTGGGGAAATATGAACATACATATTTCATAAATGATATTGTTTTAGTTAGCTTTTTCACTTGCTGTGACTTCAAGACATGACCAGCACAATTGTAGAGGAGGAAAAGTTTACTTAGGAGCTCACACTTTCAGAGGTTGCAATCCATAGACAGCATCCTCCATTCTCACGGCTTGAAGTGAGGCAGTACATCATAGCAGAAGAGTGTGGCAGAGGGAAAGAGCTCAATGATGAACAGAAAGCAAAGAGAAAGTCTCTACGCACCAGATACAAACATATACCCCAAAGCACCCAACAACCACCTCCTTCAGTCATACCCCACCTACCTCCAGATACCACCCAGTTAATCCCATTAGGGAATCAGTTCACTAATTAGGTTAAGGCTATAACCCAATTAGTTCTCCTCCAAACCTTCTTGCATTGAGCCTTTGGGGTACACCACATCAAAACCATATAGACATATTTAAAGGAAGACAAACTAATTTAAAAATATATAAATGGGCAAAATCTTTTAACAGTCTACCAAAGAAGTTTTATAAAAAGCAAAAACATCACATGAAAAGATGTTCAACATCATATCATTTGGAAAATGCAAATTGAAAACATAATATATAGCCCATTGTAGTTATTACAATGGCTAAAACAAAACAAATGAACAAAAACAAATGAGAAAATCACACGCATACATATACATACCTAATACATTCCCAAGTACTAGTGGCAATGTAGAGCAATTGAAACTCCTACCCATGGCTACTAACAATAAAAATGGTACAGCTGCATAGAAAAAAAAAGGTTAGTATTTCCTTATGTAGTTAATTATACAGTGATTATACAATTGAGAATACGGTTTTCAGTTAATTACATAAATAGAAAAGATGAAAAAAAATCATAAAAGACTTGTACATAATTTTCCATAGCAACCTTACACTTAATAGTCTCAAACTAAGAGAAACCTAAAATATGAGCTGACCCATGTACAAACAAATTATGGTATAAATAGTGATAAGATGAAATATAATAAATAATATTCAGCAATGAAAAGGAAAAAACTACTTTTAAAATGAATGAATTGCAAAAGCATCATTCTAAGTGAAAGAAAATGACACAAAACCATACAATGTGTGATATTCATTTATATAAAATTATAAAATAAGTAAAATCATAGTGACAGAAAGCAGATCAGTAGTTGACAAGAATTGGTGTAAGGGGTGTAGAAGAGTAGAGAGAAGTTTTGACCACAAAAGTATATTTTGGAAAATGTTTGGAAGTACTCTACATCATAGCTTTGTTGATGGTTACTGACAGGTATACATTTGTTAACATTGTTAAATATTATTTTATGTAAATAATACTCCCAAAAAGCTGACTTTAAAATGACTTACTAGAATACTGAATTACAGAGAAAAATGTGTTAAGTGTTATGTCTAGCAAGTAAAATTAACACCAAAGAGTAAGTACTAAAATTCCATTTAAATGATGTTCAAGCAAAGGCAAAATTTAAGTCATTAAAAAATCAGATGGGCATTGTCTATGGAGCTACTGATTGACTGGAATTTTAAGCCTGAATGTTTTCTGATGTGATGGAAATTGTGGTAGTGGTTAACATGTGTATATATTTTTCACAACTCATCAAAATATACTATTGAGTTTTTAAAATAAACATTATTGTATGTAAATTTTACCTCCTAGGGAAAAAAAGAACAATTTTTCCTATTTGGACTCATACTAAAAGTGCATAACATGTCAGCTTCTTGTGATTTCATATCATGCCATTTATTTCAGGAGCTATTAAAACACTCAGTTGTTCTGTTGTTTGCACTTTCCAAATGTCACAAACAAAAAAATCACCTAGACAAACATGCTAGACCAAAAATCTACAACTTCCAAATTCTCTATTTAATCTTTCAATGTAAAATTAAATTGTAGGTGTGCTCCAGGTCATCTTTGTCTAAAATTTCCTGAATGCATTTGGTCTCCTTTGAGAACGATGCACATTTTATTTTAAAGCAACATAAATTTGCTGATATAGGATTTCTGTATTTTTTATTAAGAAGCTAAACCCTTAGACCACTTGTCCTAAAGAGGGGCCATGGTATCTACTGGGCAAATTGCATAAATATTGGATAGCCTTTTGAAAATGTAATTACTTATACAAGGTTTTTGTACTTAACCCAATGTCTGCCATACATTTTTAAAATATTATATAGGAAGCAATTTGATAGTTTAAAATGAGGGTTTACTTTTATAAACCTATTATCATTGGCAATCATGTCAATTCACACTATCAGTAATGTAAAAAAAAATCCACAAATCAAATTGGTTCAGGCAGAGGGAGAGAGAGAAATCCTATATCAGCAAATTTATGTTGCTTTAAAATAAAATGTGCATCGTTCTCAAAGGAGACCAAATGCATTCAGGAAATTTTAGACAAAGATGACCTGGAGCACACCTACAATTTAATTTTACATTGAAAGATTAAATAGAGAATTTGGAAGTTGTAGATTTTTGGTCTAGCATGTTTGTCTAGGTGATTTTTTTGTTTGTGACATTTGGAAAGTGCAAACAACAGAACAACTGAGTGTTTTAATAGCTCCTGAAATAAATGGCATGATATGAAATCACAAGAAGCTGACATGTTATGCACTTTTAGTATGAGTCCAAATAGGAAAAATTGTTCTTTTTTTCCCTAGGAGGTAAAATTTACATACAATAATGTTTATTTTAAAAACTCAATAGTATATTTTGATGAGTTGTGAAAAATATATACACATGTTAACCACTACCACAATTTCCATCACATCAGAAAACATTCAGGCTTAAAATTCCAGTCAATCAGTAGCTCCATAGACAATGCCCATCTGATTTTTTAATGACTTAAATTTTGCCTTTGCTTGAACATCATTTAAATGGAATTTTAGTACTTACTCTTTGGTGTTAATTTTACTTGCTAGACATAACACTTAACACATTTTTCTCTGTAATTCAGTATTCTAGTAAGTCATTTTAAAGTCAGCTTTTTGGGAGTATTATTTACATAAAATAATATTTAACAATGTTAACAAATGTATACCTGTCAGTAACCATCAACAAAGCTATGATGTAGAGTACTTCCAAACATTT